>NC_134701.1:236361100-236961100 GCF_043290135.1 Rhipicephalus microplus | reverse complement strand
TAAGCCTGCTTGGCGCAGTCACCGCTTAGCCCTTGGAACGAGGCTTCAATGCGCGACCGCATTCCTATAGACGAGAGCATGCCTATCTTGCAGCCAGTTGCCTTTGGAGGTATCCCCTCGCTCCCAGAGACGTCATAATTTGTTTAGAACTGCCAAGGCGCACCTCGCTAGCATAGCATACTGTGACTCTGGGAGTTTAAACTGCGAAAAATTGCCCGCAGCTTCCCTCGGGGAAACACTGAGGAGGATGCGGACCATATAATTGGTTAACGGGGTGTTAAAGTGCGACTTACTTGGGTCGATGGCTAAATTGGTTAACGTGGTTGTGAAATGGGGTGTTAAATTGCGACTTACTTGGGTCGATGGCTAAATTGGTTAACGTGGTTGTAGGAGGGGGTGTTAAATGAGTGAACACGTACACACGTATGCGAAAGGGCGGCGCTGGTCGAAGGGACGTCGATCATTGTGTTTGTGGATTCGTTGGAATTCATTTCACCGCGACCTTGGACGTCGACGCGCCGTACAAACCAACCGACGAGCGGCAACTGAGCGAGCGAGCGCCGACCTTGAGTATATATACAGCACGACGGCGCATGCACTGTCAGCTGTTGAATGTTCTCGAAGCGCGACGCCACATGCGCGTCCACTGGAGAATCAGGAGAATTGTAGATGTCGAACGCGGTGTGTAGAGGAGGAAGGGTGCACAGATGGTGGAGGAGTGAAGCGCGCGCGGTGTGTAGAGGAGGAAGGGATGCACAGATGGTGGAAGAGTGGGCGACGGCGCGACGGCGCATGCGCGCGCGTCAGCTGTCGAATGTTCGAGAAGCGGTGTGGACGGCGCGGACGGCGCACTACAAGGCGCGAGTATAAGATGCTCCGCATCTAAAAAGCACCTGGTCCGGCGGCACCCACTTATAAAATGTCATCTGGGTACCACTGCGCTGTCATCTGATGCGACAACAACCAGTGCAAGAGGAAATGATTGCTGAGCACTGCCTGTGAAGTTCACAGCGCATCGCGAGAATTGTGCTGGTGCGGTGTTTTGCGATTGCACAGATTTCCGTCCACAACTAAAAACGTGGAGCTTGGCTGCCCTATAGATTATCATCGCAATCAGCAGAAAAACTACGAGCCCAATGAAGCGTACGAGTTATTTATTGCGTACGAGTTACTTATTGCGTTTATTCCAGCTCTTCCACTTTACAGCAGTGATTTGCGTGCAGTATGTCTGTAGTATGCGGCACAAAACTATGGCCTTACTCTATCGCAGGCCGCATGTCAATAATAGGATCACGACCATCACGTGGATGCACGCGCCGCGCATGTTTAGTACAACTGTAACGGCCTACCATCGCGATGAAAAGAGATGTGAACGGTGCGGAAAGCATGGCTTTCGACTCGTTGGAACTGGGAGATGCCTTGACTGTCACTAGGCGAATCTACATGTGCTTTCGGCTGGCGTCACCGTAGCATTGTAAAATCTTGTTCTGGTTGGCACTTTTGCACCACGTCTGTGTTCTGAGTTCCCGGCAGGACTGGCAATTCATACACATGCGGTGCATGAGCGTAAGTTGGAGCCATATTTTGGCGCTACGTTAACGCCGGCTTAGAGCACAAATTTTGCCTTGTCACAGCCAAGGCACGCTGCAGTTAACGGTTTCTTTCTGTCAGATAATGCGTAACTGATGAAGTCGCTTCCACAGTCGCACGTGCTGCAGACATTCCGGACTGTCCAGAAAGGTCTCCTTGACGTTTCACACGAAATCAGCTAACAATTCCAGCACAGGAACAGTGCGAAACATGATTACAGCCGCACTCGGGTTGTGAAGTTTCCCATTTGATTTGCAGAGCGTCTGCTCGCGTGGCTGTTGACGGCGTTGCTTCGGCGCACTTGCAACAGATGGCGCCGCGCGCTTTTCAATATGGTAGCTAGCATTGAGCTCGCTGTGTTCTGGTGTACAGCATCAATGTATTTGACCAGCACACAGCCTCGCTACGCTCTTCAGCCACACCCGAGTATACAGGAGGTGTCGGATCTAAGCCAGGCTCAAAAGTTTGGGCGTGTTCCTTTTTGCGGCATAGAAGCATCTTTTCCCAAGCTAGGGCAAGCAAATGGAATGCGTGTGTTGGCCCTGATGGTTTTTCCTCCTAGAATTCCCAATGGCTTAAGGCTAGCTGGCCAGTAATGTTGATCAGCGCATAAAAAAGACAAAAAACACAAGCAAGTGCACGACACGAGCGCTGTCCAACAACTGAAAGTTTAATAAAAATCCTGTCATATACATGAACACATGAAGGCATAGAAAAACCATGACACCCCCCACCAAGCACGTAATCAAGTATGCTGTAGATACGTAATCTCAGCATCTGTGAGAGTGATTGACGGTGTGCTCACGCACCTGTCTCCAGCTTTTATGATTCCACATGCTTGCGCGATTTCCTGCGTGCGCTTGTCTCTGTGACTCATCAACACAATGGTTTTGTCCAACTCAGCCGCCGAACTGCTGCGACTGCCCGTACGCAGCGCTTGTGCATTCCGCAGCCGGCCACTTGACTGCTCTAGGCAAGTCTGATTCCGTCTGCAAAGCTGTAAGTAGGCTAGGGTTCTCTTAGGAGGGAAAATATAAGCGTTCCCACTTAAGCTGTAGCCCGGGATAAGTTCATGCTAGGTAGGCTTTGAGGTTATGCATTCCTGATCATATACTGCTAAGGAAAGCCGATGGGGGGACAGATGAAGCTGTCATAAGTGCTTCATTGCAGAGTGTTTAGATAAACAAAGATGAAAAACACTGGACTAGATCGCTTTGCGATGATGCAGAGAAATCCTCTTAGCTTCTTCGGAAAATGTGCAAAAAAAAATGTTGGTGCACATATATATTAGAAACTGGTATTTTTGTGTAAAGGTTGTATTTTCACATACACTCTAAAAATATCGAGTAAAAAGGGTGTCTTTTTGTCCCACAACAATAATCATCATCAGGCTTGCGTGTGCTTCCTTTCTTGAAAACTCGGCGCTGGCCACTTTCCTATTGAGAATGCAATGTAACCCTGATAATGGGCATGTCGATTGTGACCGGAATGTTACGGGCGCGGGGCGATAGCGCAAGGATGGATCGCAATATAGATGACGATTATTGTTGTGGGACAAAAAGACACCCTTTTACTCGCTCTTTTTTTAGAGTGTATACCTCTTCTCGGTTTTATTGAGGCCGCGGACTACCGTAATACGGGAGAAATATTGGCTCAAGCAAAGTAATTGAAAGTTTCCTGAAACACTTTTTAAGGATGGCCAGAAAATTCTGCCGATCGGCAGTTGAGGCTCCTGAAAACACGAGCCAAGCATGATAGCACAGTACGTGCTCTGTGATTTACAATCATTTATCAAAGTCAGCTAAAAATTGCTCCTTCATCTCTTTACAAATGATGCAATATACTGAAACGATCGTGCCTTATACCAAAATTCACAGTCATTGGTTGATTTCAGCGTCGTGGGCTGCGTAGTTACGGTGGCCGCTGCGGGAAGCCGCCACATGCCCGTATGCGTGCTGGCAATCTCAATGAAGGTAAGCCGCATGTCGGAAAGAAAAAAAAAGTGCCCGAGGTCACGACGTGTACCTGCTGTAACTCCTTGTTCTGTGGCATTCTTTCTGCTTAGCTTCCAGCGCGCTCGTCAGAACGAGAGAAGAAAGAAAGCGGTTATAGCGTTATTGAAGTCACTTCGCTCGTACTTGGATTCTATAGTCATCTTGGCAGTAGTCGATTCGCGAAGTAATAAATTCTATAATGAAGCGATTCGATAGCTATATGTAAAAGTTTTTCAGGGCCCTTTTGAGCACGCTGTCCATCTGTTCGTGTGAAAATTAAGTGTCTACTGCCTATGCGAGATTTCGGTTACTCAGCGTTCAATAAACCTCCACGTAATTGTTTCTCCAGGTGAGATTGCCAGTGTACAGCGTGGAGACGAAGGCCTCAATATATCTTGCAGCGATCACTATAGTGAGCTACCAGCGCCTGAATGACTCCTACTTGTGTTTCTACATTGGGTGGTTTGAAATAAGTCTTTACCGACCGCGATTTTTCCCGATGGTCTGCTTCGTTTTTTTAACCTACTAGTTCAACTTTATCACGAAGCCTGTCACTACAGCGTCTCTCGTAGCCACCCTCTGCATCAGTCAATCAATTATTCACCCAATCAACCAATCAATCTATCAATTGATTGATTAGTAATCAGTGGACGCAAAGCCTGTAATACAAGTAAAATAAGCAAACAAAATGAAACTAACCTAATCTCAGATACTTCTGTTCGAATCACGTATTACGTAACAGGCGTTCATCGCTGGACCTTGAACAAATACATTCGCCAGCAAAAACTTGCGTCACTGTTAAACATCTCCTCTCCTCGTTAATTTCAATGTATTCACCTTAGTTTCATCAATCTCTAGACACATGTGAGGCACCTGTGCGTGTTTCGTCGCATCTACATTTTTAGCCTGACACTTCCGTGCAACCACTCAGGTTTACGACCTGCCCTAGTTATAGACCATCTGATAGAAAGCAACGCACTTTCTGCAAATGCGTCTCATTCGCACCTTCTGCAGAAACGGCCAACATATTTGCTTGACCCGCGAGAATAACCGAACTATGGCATCATTGCCATCTGGGAAACCCGGCATCTCTAGAAGGGGGAGGGGTTGTATCTACTGGAAGCGTGACATGATGGCGGGAAAAACGCGAGGCTTCCTTTCCAGCCCCGAAACTTTGCGGCTATCGGGATACTCCGAGTGGGAGTGATGTGCGCTGCCTGGACGGCTCTGCAAGCGTGTAGCTTCGCAGGGCCACAGCGGAAGCACCGGTTTTGCCAGGGATGCTGAAATTACTGGGAGAAGTAGCGCAGAGCGCGTCGTTAGAAGTTCGCTCTTTTTTCTATTCGTGTTTTATTATGCGTCTGTGTGTGCTCGCAGTGTGTGCCACGCCTCTCTCGTGAACCGGTGTTCGTTGGCTGACTCAGCCTTCTTGGCCACTAGTGCCTTTCTAAGCTCGTTCCTGTGTAACTTGCGCCCAGATAACAAACACTACTATAGCTGAATTCCTGTTGAATAAAAAGCAGGTATATCCACTTCACAAGAGAGCCGCTGTCCTTTCTGCGCTTACCGAGTTTTTCCCCTGCGCTGCTCCTGCGGGCAATTCAAGCTTTAATTGCCGGTCGGGTGCCGTAATGGGCTTCGGTGGTTCGTGCCCGAACTGTACCTGTGAACATAGAAGAAAAAAAAACAAAGGAATTTAAATTATAAGGTTAGCTCTTCGGTACAAATTCTAGCAGTGCCAAGCGTGCATTCACGCCACTGTACCGTGCTTAGGTTTTAGAACGGAAAAGCTTTCTTTATAAGACGATGCCACCAGTAGGACGCAAGTTACGTATTCTATGCAATTCACGTAATGGAATCAATTTTTCTGGAACATTTCATGATGTACCTGCTGGCCAGCCTTCTTAACGTGCACTTTACTTGTCCAAGTTGCGAAAAAAGTGTGAACACTTTTACGCGTCTTATTAGGACAGAATTTTGTGGCATAGGATTTTTTTATCGATATCCATCTGTTCAATATCCCCCCTCCTTTATATATGGAACCTTGTGAGCGTTTAGCCATGAGCGTGACATTCTGATAGAACTTTACTGATAATGAAAGTCAATCTCTTTTCGACGTACTGCCTCGGGCGAATTGTTTTATCTTACACAAACGAATGGCGGGTGCGGGACAGTGTAGTTCTCACGATCATTTCCAAACACTTCTCCCGCGGGAACGTAAATAAATGCGGACATTTCAATAATTTTCTCAGGAATAAAAAATTACAGAGGCGTGCGAGAACGGAAAGGCAGAAACGTCAACCTTCTCAGGAAGGCAGGGATCAAGGGATGAATAAATGGGCGGATAGAAGTGAACTTACAAAACTTCCCTTGAGCTTGAACAACACTGATGTGTTCTTTAGTACTAAAGGACGTCCAGTATTTTGATACTCGTTCGTTTGGCTGGAGAGCACAGCGATTGCGACGGCCGGAGAGAAACACGCAGCGCGCCCGCCATTTCGGGGAACATGGGCTACGACAGAGGTAATATTTAGAAGCACTCCGTACACTCGCATCATTACGGTGGCCTTCTTATAAGGACTGGTTATGATCGAGGTTTGTAATCAAACCGACAAGTATTGCTGAAGCAGAGGCGCTGTGAAGTTATCGTCAAATTATCTAAAAATATAGCCACTGAAAAAAGAAAAAGAAGTTCTGCATTTGCAAGCTGAATAGGATTTTACTGTAACAAAGTGACACGGCACATTAAACGCTACATAGTAGTTGAAAGAATGGCTGTAAATGGGAAGCCGTATTTGCATGCATATTTGTGAAGAGTGAGGAAAATGTATATTTGCTCTTCAAGGATGAGCATCTTTCGAGGACATTTTCAACTGTCATCAGTGTTCCTGCGTTTGTTCCTTTAAAACTTTTGACTTAGAGGGTCAGAAAAAAAGTCAGTAAAAAATACTACATTAAAGTTTTGTTTTTTCTTCTTGCTGTGCTTGCAAGCTACGCTGTTTGAGTGCTCACGTTCAATCAAAACGCATCAAGAAAATGCAGTTAATTGTGAAATATTTTGACAATAAAAAACTGTGAGAAATAATTGTTCATGACACCAGGGGGTAGATCAATCAAGTTTCGCAACCAACCAACCAACTAGGGGGTAGATAACAAACAGTTGGTTAGCTACGAGAAAGATCTGACAGCTTTGTTTTCAAGTTTTGTTTATAAAAGAGCAGGAATACCTACAATTCGGCCTAACCTTATCTATTATATTTTTGAAAGCTTCATTGCAGAAGATAAGCTTGTAAAAAGATACATATGTTAAAGACAACAGCTCATGCTTAAAGTTATTGTGAAAGGGAGAACATACTTTGAACCTCATGTATGGGTGGATGAATGAACGTCATTTGTAGTCCTGAGAAACGCATGGAAAATTTATTTTTCTATAGTCATGTCAAGTAGATATATCCTCTATAATCATAATTATTTCATGGAGCTAAAAGGGAAAAACGAATTACAATCTATAAATAAGGGGCTGCTCAATATGTTGTAACATATCCTAAAGCCCCTTTATTCATTATACCACAAGATATTCTTGTTCTTCTGCTTGTCGTTTTTGGCAATATCAAATCTTAGGAGCTCCCAGAGCACATTATTAAAAAAAAACGTATTTTTTTCAATGCATGTATACCTATATTCGAAGCGTAAACAAATAAGTAACACCGTCGTATTAGTACACTAATTATGACTTTTCCAGGTTTCAACATCCTGACTGACATAAAAAATGCTACTACTGTGCTAAAAAAAGAAACAAACGCCTTGAAGTTTATATTCGAGGGACAGAAAGGCAATTAATAGGTATTGCTGCATTTGTATAAAAACCAATGAGTTTTCCCAGATTATCTGAATGACATGCTAAAGAAAATAAAACAGCTGAAGATGTATAATAATGTATGAGTAGGGCTTAAATTCATGGCAGCTAGTCATTTTTATTAGTTTTTCTTTAATGCTGTGACACACTTCATGTGAACATTTACAAATGTAAAGGTACATTTATTACTAAAGGGGTTTGTAAAACTGCCTGATTTTTTTAAAAGCCAGGTGCTATTGACTGCTTGTAACAAAGATAAATATTTTTCGCTGAATGACATTTCTGAGAACACGTTACAGATAGGTTTTGACAACAGTGATCCATTTGCCACGCACGTCTTTGAGCTTCTCTCTTTAAATAATGCGCCATCAATCGTTGTGTTAACTTATTCTGGCGCCTATAGTAAACTGGTATCATTTATTCATACTTATTCCTCGAATCGAAAATCTCATTTTACATCGCATTTGACTCGTCATAAATTGTGCGCATATTAATGAATACGGACGCTTTAACATTTTTGCTGGCACATACTAATTTTGTGTTTGAGGCTTACCTTAACGACAGCTCATATGACTGATTAAAGCTTCAGCACTTTGTGTTCACTCATCTACGTTATCACCGACAGGGGGACGTACATAATTTAACCCGATGGTGTGAGCTCTAAAGAAGAAGAACCACCACAATAAAGGAAGCCCGGATAAAAAAGTTGGCAATTTTTCCAAATAAAAGTATTGCATAGAAATATTCATCTCGTTATGGCCATAAAAAATTGGTGTAGTGTGCCAACGTATAGCCATTACATTTTGTATGAAAAATGTGTTGTTGAGATGTCGCTGCGTCCGGCGTAACTTTAATTCACGTTTTACCACGTAAGCCGTTATCAAAATACTTGTTCACAGTTGCGCTTCAAGGTAAAGCAAGACGAAATGGCAATATCGAAGAAAGCATGAGCGAACGGAGAAGGCGCCTTAAGACCGTTAAGGTCGTATTTACCTGTTTCTCTGCGTAGCGCCCAACACCTCCCTATTCCGTCTCACGACATGGAGCAGCGGCACGGCTCCCGTTTCGGCATGCCTACTTCCGCTTTGAGACAGGTGCTGGAACATCTCGTGCTGTGATGCGCTGGTAACCTTAGTGCGGCAAAAACGTACGATTAACCGAAACTCATATCTCCATCCACCATGATTAAACGTGGGACTAAGATCCGGTGTTTCCCCAAGACAGAGGCGATTCAACTCGATATGTACAAAAAACTGCGTCTGGTTATTATAATAAGAACTGATGGAACTATACTGCGTCGGTCATCCTTGCTGTGTAAGCTCGAAGCTCATGTACCTGTAGTTCATGTGAATCACCAGTTTTTTCCACACCTCCGTATTTATTCTGTATATGTAGGTACTTTATTGTTCCTGTTCTCATTGTTTTTTGGCTTGTTTTTTCTTTCGTGTTGCAGAATTTAAGTACTGTTCACCAATGCTGGTGCATTCCTCTCGGGGCACGACATCGTTCGGAAATAACGCTCAATACCCTCTTGCTTTCATTTCTGTTTCAGGTGTGGTGAAAGCGCACAGTTAGTTGTTTCGTGTTTTTTCCACTAGGCTGAATGTGTAATCGAAGAGTTTTTTTTGTTTTTATTTCTTGCTTCGATGGTACTTGTTAATATTTCTTGTTAGACGAACTCATTTTTGTGCTATAGCATGATGGTTACTGACAGGCGGGGCTTCCAAGGTGTGTTAGAAGTGTGGCAAATTTTGGCTGTCAAAAAGACTTATTATAGTGCTGAGTGATAACATGACACTACCTTGAAAAGGGCACCACTATCAAAGGCCGCAACTGACGTAAGATTGTTTTGTTTCTGGTAAACGGTCTTTTATGCACTGATTACGAAGTGTTAAAAGATGTTATTGCCACATTGCGGTGCATTACGGCTGAAGTGTAAATAAAGTGACGTTAGCAACGATAACGTTTTTCCCATTTTAGGACAAAAAAATAATTGCATAATTTTTTTAAAAAACGGGAAGTTTGCATAAGTGAAAGGGAAACCTGATAAAGCGAAGTTGCGCGATCCCGCAAGCCTTTAGGCAAATGCGATTGCTGCTATGTTGCAAATTGCTGTTCTTAGCTTTTGATATGTTGTAACTATAACTGCTACGTAGTTTATTTCTAATTTTATTTTTATCTATCCCCGTTTTTCGTTTTCTTTTTATTTCTTCCTCCTTTTTTGTCCGTGTTTATATCTAATGCTTTCTCTCTTTCTGTGTTCTTTTATTTTGCCTGTTTTTTTCTTTCTTGCTTTATATTTTCTTACTTCTTTGTCTCACTTAGTCTCATTTTCTCATTTTTTATCTCTCTCTTTCTTTGTCAATTTTTAATTCACGCTCTTTTTTTTTCTCCACTTCTATATAATTTTCCTTCTTCTTTGCATCCTCTGTTTTACTGGCTCCCCTTCTCCTTGCCCTCGCATTTCTTCTCCTTCCACTGACTTACTTTTTCTAACTTTTTCCTATACAAATAAATACAAGTCTACGTTATGATCTGTCGGCGTGCTTGCTTGTCGGAGTAGTTACGAAGCATGCCTTCGGGTCGTGGGTACGCGTGTTCGAATCCCGGCCGCTTCGTGAGGAATTTTTCTCGCCAAGATTTTCTCCATTTCTCCCACCCTCTTGCTATATGCCAGACAAATCGGCGCACGTGTTGTAGGAGTGAAGTAGAAGGTGAAGACGAGGACGAAATGAGCACTTGCTGCATTATGATGATGATTGCATTGAGTCATGACGTATCTTACGGTGAGCTAAAACAAACTCGTTGTTAAATATGTTCAAAGTGTGGCCCAAAAGAATGTTCGTGATATGGTGAAAGTTGTGTTCTTTGCAGCGCTTTTGTTTTGCTGGAATCGAAGCAAGATTGATGAGATAATTTGACATCCAAGGGAACTACAAGAAAGCTGTCTATTGTCATATTGCGATGACCAAATGAACACCCTTATTTGACAACGACCTCCTGTGCACACTCCACATACACGCACGCACACACAAATCTGAAATACTAAAACAATTCAGACACATACAATCTGTTCCGTGGTGGCAGAGTTTACAAGAAAAATTGAATTCTTCTTTTGCGGTGCTAAGCACTCTGAGCTCTCCCATTCTTTTATCATCAGTACACGAACCTGACCGATGTCTGGTTAGCTTTCCTGCATTTTCTTTTTCTCACCTCTCCATCTCTCTCTCTCTCTCTCTCTCTCTCTCTCTCTCTCTCTCTCTCTCTATATATATATATATATATATATATATATATATATATATATATATATATATATATATATATATATATATATATATATATATATATATATATACTTCCTTCCCTCCAAACGGCTGTTCTGCTTGCTGCACATTCCTTTGCTCCCGTTACGCCTCCAAGCACCTGCACAAAAAAGGTGACCCTTTGTCACCTCAGAGAATCATAGTGTATTTTTTCCTGAACGCCATTGACCAATCAAAGAGGTGATCGTCAATCAGGCAATCGTTTTAACAACCCTTTTTGTCTTTGCCGATCGAGGCCCACGGGGACAAGAGTGATTGAGAGGGAGGAGCACGTGAGAGGGAGGTAAAGTTCTTCAGCAAAGCAAGACTCTGACATAGTACCAGTGCTAGCACAATCCTTGATAGGCAGCCCTCGAAATGAATTGATTGAAATAACTTCATTGTGAGTGATTGTAGTAAGATTACTGAACTTTCAAAACAGCAAGAAGAAATGCGTGGTATCGGTCCTTTCAACTTGTCTTGATTAGATGGAAAAGTTTCGTTTCTGAAGAGAGACAATCTAATACCATCGCTGTTTTTGAGTTTAGGTGTCTTCTTGGGTCGAATCTAATGTGTTATATGGAAAGACAGCACACACCGGAGTACGTCCTTTCATTGCTTCGCTGGGTAACGTGTATGGCGAGTCAGGCCCCGCGATTACTTTTATTGTTAGTTTTGTTTTATCTCATTTCATCTCTTTCGTTTGAACTACGAAAGCATTTGATAACATTTTCCAGGAATTTTTTTTCGTTAGTCTTTGGGGAGCGGAAAATTTAAAGCTTTTTTTCTGTTTCTTCTCTTCGTAACATTCTTTTAGCGCTCAAGGGTGGCGGCCACAGGACTCTCATTACTATTGTTGCTGGTGGCTTAGAAACTTATATATTTCTATGTAACTGGACTCTTTGTAGCAGCAGCTTTCGGTAAGGCAGTCTCATTCAGTGCTTCGCGTTCCTTATTCTGAGACTCGGCTTTGGCTTGCGCGTCTTCTGGTGTCTTGAGAGTGCCTTAAGAAATGCGGCGGGAGCAGTGTGACCCAGCTGGATTCAACAAGGATATCGACGCCGTGTCGTAACAGCAGGTGCTTCCGGGTTTTCTCTTCGCCTCTTCACACCAGTGCCGTTTGTCTGGCTCGGCCATTGATTCGCCAGCGCCGTTCTCTTCACCCGGCCTTCGCTATGCCCCAGAAAAACTTCCGAAGGCGGAATCGACTGGACGAAATTGATTGTCTCTGTTCATGAAGGCTGCTGGGTGACCTTTCCAAAACGTGCTGGTGACTGCTGGTGTGAGTAGACGAATATAATATCCGGACTTGCTAGGACACACGTTGTGGTGGCTCGTTGACTACGGCATGCCGCTGCAAAAAGCAAGGTCCCTGGTTCAACTTGCTACTAGCACAGACACTCCCAATTCCTCGGATTGCGGTTGAGGTGTCTACCTCGGAGCGAAGCACCTACACCAAAGAGACACACCATTGCTCAAAATTGCTCCGGAAACAATAAAACAACACTGTGTGTTTGTAATTTAGGTGGACCTGTCTCCTAAACGCATATAATATTGTATGGCAGAAGCGCAGAATTGCCCCAGGCGTTAAAATGAGGGATTATACGAAAAGTGACTGTTCTAAGAACTGCCAATTACAACGTGGTCACACATAACTGCTGCTGCAGGAAAAGCCTCAACACTAAGGCTATGTGCGTAGGTTCGCGTACGGCTTTTAGGTTGTGTACTTGAACCTTCGCTGATTAGCAAAAGGAAGATTTATGGTATAGTGGGCCCTTCGCAGCTGCTTATGCAGATGGTACGTGCACAGACGCTCCTTTACTTGTGGCACGGTTGATTCACTCACCCAGAACAGGAATTTCGGAAGGCGACGCACACAGGGGCCAATTATGCTTTCGGTTTCTGCTCTTGAAGGCGAAACTCAAGCGTCTTCCAAGTTTTTCTCATGAAAACCTCCAGTAATGTGTGCGAACCACTCTTGCGTGTTATTTATAGAAGCGAGAATTTATGACATTTAAAAGTAGTCATGAAGACGTCTGTTCACCGCTATGTTTTTATATATGACTGTGGGATGTCATTGTTGAGGTAATGTTGATGAGTTTTTGCATTGTGCATATCCGGACGATCTGACGGTTTATTACAGAATAATAAAGGATAAAGAAAAAAAGGTTCATTATTTTTCGAGTATTGGACTCTCATGTTATATGTTCATAAATAATTCCTTCACGCAAAGATCCGTTAGAGACTAACTGGCTTTGACTTCTGTACGTTTTATAAATGGCGTAATAGTTCACGTTCCTGCACAGTTAAATATAGTGAACTCGCCACGGAGCGTTAAAGTAAAACGGCCCATGGAAAGAAATGAATTGTCTTTTCAATATAAAACCACCTCTTCCCCGCTAAGTGTGGCCAATAAGCACAGGTGATTTACAGTGTAATATTTGGCTCTTATGCTCTCCACAGTGAGAGTCAAGAAATATGTTGAAAAAAATAGGTTTTAGTTATCTCGGTATTACATACTGGATGCACCGCTGTCTGGTTTCAGCTTACTTGGCGTTACCGGTCATTATCAATGCTATAGTTACAGTTATTTTCTAGCGTCAAGATATTGGAGCGATTACTTCAGCAATAAATGTCCTGGGCGCTCTAATGAATTGAATATGTCTATAGTCGACGTTGACTACTGTAATAAAGCTAAACCACATCCATAGATACCAATTTGCTTAACTTCCAGTGTTGGGAAGCTAATATGGCCTTTCTTCTGGTTCCTTTTGAATGTATTGGAAACCACTTTGCTGTAAGCGTAGAGCTGACTACAGAAAACGCCTTTTGTGGGCAACTCTGTGGCACTGTTGGCAGCACTTTCAACCTGCTAGAAAAGTGAATCGCTTTAGTGCCTGCCTCGATAGCTCTCACCTTTCCTTCCCTCTTCCCCAACCATAAATCTTTTTGAGAAGGAGGGTCCCCGGTGTATTTACTCAACTCGCTAGCTATCATTCCTTCTCGCATTGCATTTTCGATGGGACATCCCATGCGTGCACTTTCTTTACAATCTCGAACGTAGCGCAAATGAAGGTAGCGTTTGATTCACTTCTCATCGGATACGTAAGTGGAGAAGGTTGATACTTTGAACTGTTTGCCCTCCTTGTCATTCCATTGGCCTGCTCATTTTCTTTCTGTCTCTCGCCTCTCGGAAACTTAGTAACCCTTGTGCATACGCGTATTCGATGACAAAGAGAAACATGGATGTCCAAACAATCATGCAAGGCCCTGCGTGAAGTGCGCAATAGAAGTCACGTATGCCATGCCACCATAATATGGGGAGACCTTCATAGGTCAAACCGAGAGATGCATCAGTGATCGTGTATGGGAACATCAGTTGTCGATGAGAAATAATTCTAATGCGCATTTACCGGTCCATTTCTCAGCCTGTACGAGTGCACCGCTGCTAAACTAGATCAAGATTCTGGGTAGATATGATGATACCTTAAGAAAGGAGTTGCGGGAAGCTTTGCATATTAAGAGCAAGAGCAGAGCGCGTTTTAAGTGACACGTCTACCCACTTCTTTGGCAACGCGTTAACAGTACTCAGATTGACAATTCATTAGATATGCAATGGCGGCGCGCATGCACTTTAGGTGATTTGTATTTTCCGTGGTTTGCCAAAAGAACGCTAGTTGACGTTTAGCGCTCTCCCTGTGTGCTGTCTTCTCTTCTCAGTCAGTTATTTTCTGCTAGCGCTAAAAATATTACGTCTGGGATACAACACCAACTAGCCCTAGAAATTTTATTGAACCTCTTAACTTCATGTATTATCTCACATATAGAGGTAGCCATAACTCATGATGGATAGTTTTTCTGGTTTAAGTACTTCTTAATGATTTTGTTATCTTTTTAATGCACTAAGTGTATTCTCAAAGCTGTGCGCGCTAATCTGGCATGCCGTGTATTGTTTTCTTCTTTTTTGTAACAAAATTGCTTTTCCGTTTCCAGAACACTGTACGGATCAATTATTTCTTGTCATATGAATGTTGGTCCTCGCGACATCTTCATAAATATGCCATATTTTAATGCTTTGTTAAACAAGTTGTGTAAAAATCGTTACCATTCCCGTCCTCTAACCTATTAAATACGTTAAATAAGCAGCTCACCGGCAGCTTCCGCAGAGTTACCAAGAAGCGCAAGCCTTCCTCAGTTTCTTGGCCCCATTCTGATTTATGGAGTGTCCATGGTGTCATGACATTGTCGCACGGTCATTAATATTATGGCGTTGAGTATAAGGAAGCCACTTAAAGGAGAAAAAATTACGAAAAGATAAGAACATATTGCACAGAGCTGAATAGGAGAAGAGTGTAGCACAGCAATTTTAGGCAAACCGTTGCCGGCTCAGTGCCAATGCAAAGGAGGATAAATTAATCGAATGAGTGAGTCATTTGACTCGTTAATACGTCTTCGCCATAATGAACATAAAGCCCTCACGATGATGTTGCCTTCGAGTTTGCTACTTTGAAAACAAGATGACGTACTCCTTGTCATGCTATGTTGGTAGTTATTTCTTCATTCGCAGTGACCACTCAAATTGTGAATGTGTTTGTTGTTTTCGCACTTTATTATTGATGTATCCTTGGGCTTTGTGCTCTTGATGCCTCGACCATAAAATTATGACTCCTGCAAAATACTAAACGAAAGGCGTCTTGTTTCAGTTTTATAAATATCACTTTTAATAATGTTACAACTTCTTCTTAACAACAAGCTGAATAAAATTTAAGTGGCCTATAGTGATGAAAAAGCAGCGCTGTTTTTTTACTTAGAAGTAGTTCATCTATAATGTACCGAATAAGCCTCGCATTTGGATTAAGAATAAAGACAAGAAAGAGTTGTCCCACACTTTTGCAGCTGCCGAGTGCATCGAAGGCAAAATTCGATAAAAGTATTCGTGTGTTTCATTCAATAGGAAAGTTTCTTCTGCATTCAGTTTTAATATAGTATAAGTGATTTAAACAATATGGTAGTACAGCAGTGTTTGTGCTGAAGCGTCCTACACAGAGACGCAGATCAAACTGCTGCTTGTAGCAATGACACTTCAGCGAACGTAAAATTTGAGATGGTAATTTGGAGCACGCAATTTATTACAGATCAAGGAGATGACCACACTGCCTGCTTACACTATCACTGGATATGTGTTCGTTAGCGGCTGTGTTCTCTACAAAATTAGTCTGTAAAACAATCTCTGGAAACATAGTAGCGTCATTGAAAAAAAAATTACGATCGTGCGCTGCATTACTTTATTATAGCGTGTAGCATTTTGAAACATAAAATGTCCTTTTATCGCTTGTGGACAAGTATTTCCTCCTTTAAATTATGCCTGCAGACAAAAAATATGCTGGGAGACAAAGAACAACAAACATCCCCCAAATGTCTCGCTTTTCACTGTATGCATTTAAATACTCAAAGATGTCAGAAACGAAGAAATTTCGTGACAGAAAGTACTCAGGCAAGTGCTCTTACTGTTCCTAAATAAGAAGTGCATAAGTACGCTTTACTTAAGTTGCTTGCAGCGAATGTAATTGCGGACGTTTTATTGGAAAATATGGTAAGCATAATCTGAAAAGGGCAATTTCCTTGAATTACCATATTTGTAAATTAGGTTCATACATAGTTCCACGCCCGTTTCTTTGCCTTGTTTCCATGTACACAAGGTGCTACACATGGTGCTAGAAGCGGTCAACTCAGGCCACGTTGCAATATTTTGGAAGCCTGACGAATGTCTGAGATCATTCTAGTAACATTACTCTCAGGATGCAAATTGCCAATTTTATTCCAGAGAGAGAGAATAGAATGAGGGGAAATCAGGGAGGTTGACCAGGAATCGTAGCATCTGGTTTGCCACCCTGCACTAAGGGATGGGGGAATGGGGCATTGGGGAAGATGGGAAAGAAAGCGAAGAGCGAAATAGACACACAAAAAAAAAATGTGAGCTGGAGTGCTATAGTCTATACAATAGACCACTACCACACAAAAAGTTCAAGGCCTGTGCGAAGACAGATCATGCCGCCTTTAAAGCACCGATTGTTCTGACAAAGGTCTATCGTCCAGGCGAGCTGGCGCAGCAGGTACCTCCCTTCTTTGCACGCTATAACGAGAGCAGTGACAAAGAACTTACTCTATCGTTGCATCGCTGCCACAATGATCGCAAGCAACACTATCTTTCATGCAGATTCGGAAGCCGAAAACTTTGATGAAAGCGACACCAAGCCACAGTCCGCAAAGCACCCTTGTCTCAAGACGAGATAGTTCCGGACGGAGGCCGAAGTCGACAAGACGTGTCCAGCCTAACAGTCGCATGTGCCTTAAGATCTAAGCGTTCCACAGGAATTTTACTTCTTCATTAGCGATACCCCTAGAACATCCGATTCTGCATGCACGGATGTCGACGTGCGTCACGACAGATTAATGGTTGACGCTCTGTTCACCAATATCAGTGGACAATGTGCTGTAGTTGCTGTTCCCTGCAACTGGTCATTATTTCGACCAAATAAAGCGTTGCGTCTTGTACAAGCCGACTGCTACCTTCGTCATCGTCATGGGCACGTGACATTTTTTTTTCAACTGAGATGTGGACACCCTGTTTATTGATTTAAATTTCGTCGTGGTGTTTGAATTACGTCTCGCATGTCAATTATTGGAGACGTCTCAGCACTAGGGAAGACGAAAAGCCATTTCAGTACGCAAATTAGGTATAGGCACTAAGACCTCGTCGCTCTCTCTTGTTTTGCGTCACACACCTTCCTTAGAAAATTTCTGCTGTCGTCTTACATAACGTCATTGCAGCCGGCGTAATAGCCAGCCCGCCCTGACAGCAAGCTCCCAAGGGAATTGTTGCCAGATTAAAATCAGATTAGTTCCAAGTGTGATTGCATTTCGCTGACTCCTCTATAGTGGAAGAAGAAAATAAAGAAAACGAAGCGAAGTTAAAATGAAGCATACGATGGATTCTTTAATAGTGAGGGCCTGTTCGTCTAAAAAACACTTAAGAATTTAAAGTCAGTGGAGCGCAGTGGCATTAAGAATAGTTTTCAAACGTTGTAGCAGTACATCTTGTTTTCATTAGGGTTTTGATCTTCATGTGGACAAAACATTTCGTGACTTAGACCTTGACGTTACTAATAGAAGTTACGTAGTTAAGCTTTGTTAGTGTTGATAAGGTTTGGTTTGTTATAAAGTTGTGAAGCAATTTTAGCATCTCTCTGTCTCTCTCTCTCTCTCTCTCTCTCTATATATATATATATATATATATATATATATATATATGTGTGTGTGTGTGTGTGTGTGTGTGTGTGTGTGTGTGTGTGTGTGTGTGTGTGTGTGTGTGTGTGTGTGTGTGTGTGTTTCAGAGCGAGATGTGGGGCACATGGGGCAATGAACCACAAGTGGCTTCCATTTATTATACACGGAGCAATGGCGAAAACAGGCAGTAGCCGTTTAGATGCGGAAACATAAAGACAAAGCGACATCGGCAACGTTGCCAAAGGAACCGTTTGGCTCGAATTATAACGTGGAACATTATTAGGAGCAATAAATGCTTCCAAATTTACGTTAGGAAACATTTCAACTCAGATTTTTGTGAGAGCCATCATTCTACGTGCCTACTCCAGCCCAAACCTACAAAAGTATTTTTTACTGTAAGACGTTTTTGTAAGATCCAGCCAAGACCTTTTGTTTACTGCAAGTGCTAAAACGTAGGCTATTCAGTATGAAGTGATAGATTATTACCAAGCCTAAATGTAATTATTTGCGATGCAGGTCCAGAGCACTGTAATCAGAAAGTATAAAAACTTTATAACAAGCAGCTATTGAAAGCATTGCTTAGTAAAGAATATTAAGCACTGGCGAATAAACCTTCAGTCTAATAAACATTCAAGTCCATCAATCAATAACTGATTGCTTTTTAGAACTTGTAAAGCGTGCTTCACCACGCTTTTAGTATTTCTGTGGGTAAGAGTACTTACAACTCTGCATCACTTCTTCACTGTTCAGCACAAGCGTCATACATGGCGACAGCATTTAAAAAGTTAGATAACGGCACTATAGCGTGATAGAAATCCATATTTCATCCACGTCTGTGCTGATTCCTGCGCCGAGATTCTCCCAGTTCAGACATCGACAGCTGGGAGCCATTCTGATTGCCTTCTGGCCTTTTCTTCAGGGAATCGACGGCCCCCTGCCACCACTGTTTCCCATGGGCTTCTGATAAGTGTGTTGTTCTTCGATGTGCCTCGAGGCCACTAATCGAACGTGATTGAAGGCGTACCCCTCGCGTCCTTGTGCACTCTCTAAACCATTTTTGTGTGCTCTGTTGGTCACCTTCTACGAGTCGACGTGAGTGTCGCTTTTACGAGATCCAGGGGCTATTGGTTTTCAATTCATTCATCATCGAAGTGGTTGCTGCATCTGAGTAGTCATTTATGAATGCGTACAAGGCCAGCAGAACAAAGTGAAGGCGATTGAGAAAGTATTTTCTTGTCTTACGTACTGCATCGTGTTTTTTTTCAGCATTACACGTGTTTTACTTGTGTTTCGACAATTTCTCTTCATCTTAAGTGCGTATTCTGGACTGCGCGAAAATCTACAATTGTGCTTGTTAATTAAAACACATAAATTTACATATCCAAGCGCACACAGACGAAAAATAAAAGAAAGGACAGCCCAGGAAATGGTGAGTCGCCACTAAAACCTTCATTGAAGCAATAAAGTATACAAATACAACAAACAACCCACTGATGTATGCGTGTCAAGGCAAAAGCAAAACATGAAATTGACTGTTGACTATGGCGGTAAGCTATCAGAAAATACTATAAAGAAACCTTCTCACGCAACAAAATGGAAAGTTGGCTAATACATCGTTTCATATTTTTCCAATACGAAAAGCTTCAGTGGCCTCACGAGTTCTCTCTTTGCCATTTGGAAAACTTATTTCAGTTTCAGGCAAAACTGAATATTAGCCACACACACTGCAGTGTACTGCTAAATGTGAAGCTCTTAGAGATTTGACTGTTGAGTGCCAATTTAACAGCTTATTTCAAGAATATTGCTTATTCACGCATCAAAATTCTCTTGGCATGGCGTACATCATCCTGCTTAGTTGTGAAAAAAAACACATTGGCCAATCATGATGCTGCTTATTGTACGCCGAAGAAAGCATTGGTCAGCAGTTACGCCTTCAAAAGCTTCACATCTTGCAGCATATCGCAGGTGGTGCGGCTGCAATCCAGTTTTACGTAAAACTGAAAAAAAAAACGTTTTTGGAGTAGCAATCAACTAATGAGATGACCGAAGCTCACCATGTTGGAAAAATGTAAAGCCAGTTCTTAAAAAACTACGGAGTCACTATGATAATCACATGTTCTGACACCCGTTGGCCATGGGGGCTTGTAACATGCATTAGCACTGAGATGTCTCATGTTGCATTTTGAAGCATGTATACAGAATGCGTGTGTTTTCGATGCGGGAAAGCTACTTTCGCTGAACTTGCAAGCAGAAAAAATAATATTCACTCTATTTAAAAGCGAAAATGTAGAATCCCTGCTGCACATGAAGGAATTTTAAGGCGTGTTGTGCTTTACCAGTGCTTGATGGCCGTAGTAATTGTTGCGCCATGTCTGTTGGGTATCGGAAGATATTTATCTTGTCCCCTCATGTGTAAAATTTTCCAGGAAATAAAAAAAAAGGAGCTCGGTCGTGTGGTAAAACATCCGCTTCCTACGAAAACAACTTGGATCCGATTCCCACTCGGACCCAACCGTCCATGGTTCGGTCCCTACTCTGACAGGGAATTCTTTCGCTCATTTATTTTACTTGCATCGTTCTCTACTTTTTGATCACGATTGAGATGATGATTTTTCGCTCACAACCAATGATGCCGACGCCGGTATTTCTGCGGAACGAGCACTTGAACGCTATCGCGATAAAATATATCAGCTGCCTTGCTATCCCCCTTCCAATCAATTTCCGTTATTTTTTGGCAAGTTGATGAATTCTTGTATTCGGACGCTTTCTTATTAGCCTGTAATATTATAGGATAGCTAGCGCGTTAACCTACAATTTTCATTTTTGTAATCATCTATATTCACTTTATATGAAATCTACCAATCCGATCTCGAGCAGCTGTAGAGGCAAGTTGCTTGTACCCCTTTGATAATCGTGTTTTGAATATGAATGTAGAAAAAACTGAAAAACATTGAGAACAAAGAAAAATTCAGTGCAACCCACCTCCCTCGATTATATTCATCATTCAGTATCATTTCGTAGGCTGAAGCATACACAGTTTCTTTCATTGACATGAGATAAGGGCATTCTTGCGCCCTAATAAGGCGCTGGCTACATCTAAGATAATAAAGGGGTAAAACATAGATCGTAGAGGATACGAAAACTACATGTAATGTAACCTTCTCTCAGACCCACAAGAATATAAAAAATGCGCATTACAAGATATGTAGAATTTATATAATACCATGACACTTATTTTTATTTTTTATTTAGTGAATACTGCCGACTTCTATGCGAAGTCGTAGGCAGTAGTGGGTGACAGATACACTTGATTGGGCATTTTCAAGGGCAAGAAAACAACAGAAGCTTAAAACAGAAAAAAATATGTCGGGGGGAAATATAGAAGAAAAACGGGGATTTACAAACATTGAAGTCAATGCAGCGCTTCAGAATGAGCAAGTTTTGTTGACGAAAAAAGGCGAGAAAAACACATACCGACACAATCGACGAAGCGTGATACAATTGAGCTAGCGCTGAACATAGGAAAGTAATACAACTCAGACACACACGGGAGAGATTAAATGCGGTGACAATGAAATAAAAAGAAAGAAAGAAAAAAGTTCAAAGGATAGCTGGCAGATTTGCTATCGCATTCATGAATGAAGCGACAGTTGTGGATAAAACAGCTTCATCGGGCAGGGCATTCCAACTACGTGCTGCTCGAGGAAAAAATGATTTTTGGAAATCAGTGATTTCGGATGAAAATTCCTGGATTTTCTTGCTGTGGTGTGACCGGGTTATACGTGATTTCGAGGCTAGAATATATCTGGTTACTGTGATAGATCTGATAAAACAGTTTCAGTCTTTCACGGGAGCGCCTGCGTTCTAAGGGTTCCAAGTCCGAACTTTCAAGGAGGGTCAAGGGGGATGCGTTTCTTCTATAAGCGTTATAAATAAACCTTATGAATTTTCTTTGTACACGTTCCAGTTTTTTAATGTTTGCCGATGTATGAGGTTCCCACACAGGAGACGCGTATTCCAGTATGGGTCTCACGTAAACTTTGTACGCCAACATTTTAATTTCTTTGGTAGATTTTCCAATGGTTCTGCGTAAGTACCCAAGTGCCTTCATTGCCTTTTTTTGTGTGTACTCTATGTGCTCGTTCCACTTTAGGTCGGAGGTAATTATAACCTCTAAGTATTTGTAGCTGCTAACTAGAGATATACAGTTATTGTTGACTTCATTATGACGTCTCAAATATATAAAAAATAATTTTTCGTTATTCAAACCAGATGCATGCACAGCAACAAAGTAGTAGCTAGTGCAGCTCAATGTGCTTAAGTTGAACATTTTGTTAACAAGGAAGTAATAGTGGTAGGCTTTAGATTGCTTCCAAAACACTGGGTTTCTCTGCTCCTGTCTTAGCCCTTGCGTTGTGATGGTGTCCAGTGCAAAAAAAAACTCGTTTCTTTCGGTCTGTTTCAGAATAGCGAAGCCACCCTATGAGTGAATTCCCTCCAGTTCGCTCCATCGCGCCGCCAAGTGTTACAGCTTCGTCGGCTGCACCATGTATTCTGCTGCCTCAGCCGTGAATTGCTCCATGTCAGTGTCATCGTATAAATATATGAGAGACCCTGCTGCTCCCTTTTTATAAATTTGGCTTCCGTTTGGCTGCTATTTCTTTTCGACACAAAATCTGCGGCACAGGACGGTCGGGTGGTTTTACGAATTGCATACCTGCTCACCGGTGAGCCAGTTGTCTTCGCGTTGCTTGGCGACACGCGAGAAGCAAAGGCGGGTGCGAGTGTTTTTTTTTTCTGTCTCTTTTAGTGCGGGCGCGCAGGTGGGGGGCCCCGTTCTCGGTGAGATTGTGTTCGTAACGGCCATCCATCTTCGAAGCCCATCTGCGAGTGAAACCACGATGACAGCCGTGGTTGCTGCCAGTTTTCGTGGAGGAACGGAGTAGTGATGGAAGTAATGTTAAAAACGAAACATCCAGGCACGTAGTGCAGAATGCATCTTCGCTGCACTTCACAAAGAGAAGGACTTCAGGATGTTCGCGAACATTTTGAAAGAATGTTTCTCGGTGAGAGTGGTCTAGTCGATGAAATTTTTTTTACGTGCAGAGCTGTGCGACTTCCTATTGCCCACATGGTATAACCAGAGCCGTTGGTATGACATATGAACAGTGTGTGTTGTTCTTTTAACAAAAAAAAGCACAATACAAATTGTCATTCTTTTTCTTTCTGCATTTTTTGTCTCATATATTGCAGAGTATGAGGCCATGGTACATTGATCGGTAGCTCATTTTCCGCCTAAAAAACTGCGAAAGTGGCATACCCTTTCCTTTTTCTCTCTCTTTGTTTCTTCATACTCCACGCTTACTATCCTTAAATGTACCACATCAGTTGTAGGAGTACCGGCAGCATGAACACGCAAGATGTGTTGATACTGCGATTGTTATTGGGTGTCATATTTATAATAACCAATATTCCACCATGTCTGCATGTAGAACGATGCAAATTTATGCACTGAACACACACGGTGTGGTGGTCCTATAAAGATAGTACATGTGTTCCAAAGAGCACGGTTACTCCCTGCCGAGAAAATGTGAAAGTGCGTGGCTTGCCTGGTAATTAATACGAAAGATCAAGCACTCATTTCGGGTGAAAGTTTAGACGAACGACCACGCATTCAGCGTGTCCTCTTTATTTCGTACACGTGTCGCAAAATTACTGGTTGTTTCAGTTCTCTTTATTTATTTCATTTGCCTTTTATCTGCTTCTTTTACTTTTTCGGAGAAAAAGTTATCAAAGTTGCCATCGTGGTAATGTACCCGGCAATGTTGGTGTTTATACATTGAGTCGACCGGCAAGTTAATTGTTGTACATAGTAAATTTAGCCCACCAAAGCAACACAAGAAAAATGAGAGGACGTAGCGCTGTGTTCTGTAGTCCTTATATTGTGGTATTGTTACGCTAAAGTTACACTGGATGATGGTGTTTCATTCCACTCAACACTGGTAATCAGGATGAAAGACGGTGAGAAAGGGTGACCACACACTTTTGTTTCGCCTTGCTTTTCATCCTTTCTCCTTTTCACACTTAAACAAGACATAGAATCAGATCTGTCGAACCTGT
This sequence comes from Rhipicephalus microplus, assembly GCF_043290135.1. Classification (NCBI taxonomy): domain Eukaryota; kingdom Metazoa; phylum Arthropoda; class Arachnida; order Ixodida; family Ixodidae; genus Rhipicephalus; species Rhipicephalus microplus. The sequence goes on along the minus strand of NC_134701.1, from coordinate 236,936,948 downwards.
TTACATTTTCCTTCTCCTATTTCTAACACTTCAGCAGACGCATAGACCTTCATACACCCACCTCCAAGATATCTGGCATGCCTTGCAACTGGCATTCCGCCGGCGCATTTATCCCACAATGCGCATTCCCGTTTTCTACATGGGTTAGCCATTTGTTAACCACGAACCATGCCGGTACCTTTTTTTTTGCGTTTCGATTGTGATCGAATCCGGTACGTCTCTTTCATCGGCGTACCTACTTGGATTTACATCAGTACTGTTCACGTGTCCATCAATTTCAATTAGGCAGGGGTCATGATTAGGCATGCTGTGCAGTGCCCTAGAGGGTTACCGGCTTTCGAACTGAGTGGAGCTGATAGGGAATGCGGAGAATTCTATTCCTTGCGTTCGTTCTTCTGTTGCTCAGTGATAGACGTAACAGAGCAGCGTGGCAACGGTAGCTTCAGTTTTTTCCCTCATGGTTTCGGGCAGCGAATGCAGCCTAGTAATTCGCAAAAAGCATTTTATATTGGTCAAGTGGGCAAACTTTTAAAGCAAGACCTTCAGCATCAGACGGGCAATAAACGCAGTATAAGACACGTCTTTGTCTTTCTTTTTGTTCAGAGCTCTTATTAAAAAGGATAGTCTTACTGGCAAACTATTCCTAAAAGGAAGTCTTGCCTATCGTGATGTTGAGTGAATAACTGCGAATAATTCTCAGCGTGACACGAAAATTTTCCTTGTAGAGCCGAGCGAGAAGAAGCAGGCGTCATTCTCGGCATTTTTTCTTATTCTGTTGCTGCCCTAGATCGTGCTTGTCGGAATAGTCACATGGCCCCACAGCGGTGGTCTAGTGGCAAAGGTACTCGGCTGTTAACTCGCTGATCGCGGGATCGAATCCAGGCTGCGGTGGCTGCATTTTCGGGGGAGGCGAAAATGGTGTAGGCCTGCCTACTCAGATTTGGTTGCACGTTGAAGAACCTCAGGTGGTTGACATTTCCGGAGCCCTCCTTTACGGCGTCTCTAAAATTCACATGGTGGTTGTGGGACGTCAAAACCCACATATAAAATTAGTATGCACATGGCAACAGCGCTCACTCATTATCGCCCTACAAAGCAAAAGAAACACTGTGGTAATGCTGGATGTTACGAAAGGTCACGCAACTGCACTCTTTGAGAATTTAATTCTAGGTTCATGCGTGATGTTTGCAGATTATGCATAAATTACGGAATAAATATAAATTGCAAAGGTTATACAGATTCTCTATAAATTAGTGGCGTCGCTCTTTTAGAAACTTCGAAACGGTCATGGCCACCCTACATAAACAACCTCATTGATTTAAACCCGAGCACTCCACTGTTCTGGTTTGAATATCTATCAGCCGGTTTGCGCTAGTTATTGCTGAAAATTTCGTTCCATCTTATTCTAAGGCATGTGCCACTGTAGTGGAAAAAATTTGCAAGTAAGCGCGAATACTTGAGCCTATCCTGCATCTTGGTTGGCTGACAAGATTTTTCTGGCAGATTTTCTGAAACACCTAATTTGCTTTATTATGGTTGGGACTCACGTTGAAATTTGCATAGCGCTCGTTAGTACGAAACCAACTGTGACAATCCCACGTAGGCTACCGCAGATATTTTTTCGACAGCAGGCGTATATGAGCGACTGTCTGTGCAACTGGCCTACTTCTAACTTTACTTGTTGCCTCACAGCATGATTTATAAACAATCGTTTGACGTTTATACTTGAAAGTGACCTTTGATAGCCTGAGTACAATAAACTAATGACGGCGATTGATGTATGAATACGCCTTTGTCCCCTCGTATGTCGCAAACAATGCAAGATCGCGTTGTGGCAAACAGGAAATTATGAGTCATCTGATTTTGCCCATTCACACTGTCCATTTGCCCATTCAGCCATGTGTGATTGCATCTTCCGGGTTTATACAAAAGAAAATTGGGCTGGAAAACTATAAGATAGAAATTTGTTATTGAAAACAGTCATTGTTAAACTTAAGCGCGTCCAAGATTTCAAGGAAGCAGGCTTGTGAAGGAGCTGACAATGATTGATAAAGTTCCGTTTCCTGTGTGCCCGTGTTTAACGGCGAATAATTACGTAATCACCAAACTTCCAGTTCTAATATTAGGAAAAAGCAGACATTTCTGTCCATGCGCATCTTACTTTTGAAATGTTATTTACTCTGCATACAGAAGGAAAGGAGAACAAAAGACTTGGGTAAAGCGGATATGTTGTAGCTCCGCCACGGTGGTCTAGTGGCTATGGCACTCGGCTGCTGACCCGCAGGTCGCGGGATCGAATCCCGGCTGCAGCGGCAGCATTTGCGATGGAGGCGGAAATGTTGTAGGCCCGTGTGCTTAGATTTGACTGCACGTTAGAGAACTCCAGATGGTCGAAATTTTCGGAACCCTCCACTACGGCGTCTCTCATATACATATGGTGGTTTCAAGACGTTAAACTCCACATATCAATCAATCAATCAATCAATCAATCAATCAATTAATTAATCAATCAATTAATCAATCAATCAATCAATCAATTAATTAATCAATCAATTAATCAATCAATCAATCAATTAATCATTCAATCAATCAATCAATCAATCAATCAGATATGCAGTAAGAAGAGTAAATGCAACGCTGAAAGACGAAGACTAAGAAACAGAAAGCACTTGACGAGTTTATGCCATTCTGTGTTATCTGTTTCTTTGGCTGTCATTGGTACAACAGTGAAGTCAATATTCCAACTAAGGTAATTTTCCGTTTTAATAAATTGTGTAGCACTGCAGCCGTTACCTTGATAATGCACCAAGAGTCGAAACCCGAGCACTCCACTGTTCTGGTTTGAATATCTATCAGCCGGTTTGCGCTAGTTATTGCTGAAAATTTCATTCCATCTTATTCTAAGGCATGTGCCACTGTAGTGGAAAAAATTTGCAAGTAAGCGCGAATACTTGAGCTTATCCTGCATCTTGGTTGGCTGACAAGATTTTTCTGGCAGATTTTCGGAAACACCTAATTTGCTTTATTATGGTTGGGACTCACGTTGAAATTTGCATAGCGCTCGTTAGTACGAAACCAACTGTGACAATCCCACGTAGGCTACCGCAGATATTTTTTCGACAGCAGGCGTATATGAGCGACTGTCTATGCAACTGGCCTGCTTCTAACTTTACGTGTTGCCTCACAGCATGATTTATAAACAATCGTTTGACGCTTATACTTGAAACTCACCTCTTTCTAAAGTAACATCCGGCGTACCCCAAGGTTCCATATTAGGCCCTTTACTTTTTCTTATATATATTAATGATCTCCCAGACAGCATTAACTCCGCTATAAGGTTATTTGCAGATGATTGTGTAATTTACCGCGAAATAAACAATGAATATGATAACCAATTTCTACAGTCAGACCTTGACACTGTCTCAACCTGGTGCAATAAATGGCTTATGACTCTCAACTCTAACAAATCTAAATGCATGTCAATAACCCGGCGATCTATTTCTTCCCCCTGTACCTACAGAATTAACGCCGTTCCCCTCCAGCATGTCTCTTCATATAAGTACCTCGGCGTTTACATTACCAACAATCTATCTTGGCACACGCATGTTACCTACATCTGTAATAACGCTAACCGAACGCTAGGATACTTACGCCGCAACTTTTCTCGCGCTCCGCTGTCCCTCAAAATTCTATTATACCGATCACTAATTCGCCCAAAGCTTGAGTACGCGTCCGCTATATGGGATCCCGTGCAGCAAAATTTAATTAACGCGTTAGAATCTGTTCAGAACCGCTCAGTTCGGTTCATTTGTTCTAATTATTCCCGTACTGCTAGCATATCAGAAATGAAATCTAACCTTGACCTACCCAATTAACTGTCCGGAGGAAACTGGCGCGACTGCATTTTTTTCATAAGATATTTTTTCACAATCCATCAATGAAGCGAGACCTCATTTCACAACCGTCATACCACTCATCGCGCATTGATCATCAGCATAAGGTTGCCATTCCGTTTTGCCGCACCAAATACTTTTCAGCAGCCTTCTTACCGAAAACAGCCGCCGATTGGAACCACCTTCCCTCTTCCGTTGTATCAATAACAGACCCTTTGTTATTCAAGACTGCAATTTCTCAGCAATGCTTGTAACCATACGCAGTTTCCATTATCTATCTTTGTCTTGTATGTGCTTGAATTCTTATACATTTTTAGTTGACTTATGTTACCTTCCTGATTTGTGCATCTAACACTTGTTTCTTTATTTTGTCTTTTTTTCTTTTGTGTTATATATGTTGTACCCACCCCCTCTGTAATGCCCTACGGGCCCTGAGGGTATTCTAATAAATAAATAAATAAAAGAGAATTCATAACGAGTGTAAAAAAGTGGACCTAACTAACGAAATTTTGGGCACAAGATAAGGGCTTCATTGAAGAGAAACGTTCTTTACTTATCTTGCATTCACGGTTATCAGAGCAGTCGACGTCGACGTCCGTACCGCCTTCGGGAGCAATTAAAATTTTCATTTTGTTTGTGATATTCTCATTTACTCACACACCGGCTCCACATACACTGTTCTTGTTAAAACGGTCTCTCTTTATTTTTCCAGCTTCACTGAAAGCGTGCCTTGCTCAACTTACGCAAAAAAAAAAAAACTGAAACGGGCACCGCATCGTTCAACAGGGCACGACGGCAATTAATGAAGGCACGCTGAGAGCATGTGAATGTCTGAAAAGTGGACGAGAAAAAATCCCTTTTTGCCATTTTACCTAATGCCTGCATGGCTGGCTGTTTCGGTGAAGGCGCAAATAGAGTTGTACTTCGGGCTGTCTTAATGGGACGAAATTTAACAGAGCGCGTGTGCGCATTGGCGCTAAAGCTATTTATGACTCTCTTCAATAGTGTAGAGCACTCAAGACCTCTGAGAAACTTCAGTTCTCTTGTCGGACATTCATATCTCAGGTGAATGCTCTAAAATTAGCCCCTCACTTTTTCTCTCAAGCTTCTGAAACTCGACTTTGATTTAATTTAGCCAAAAATAAGGACGATCAAGTATCTCGAAAAACACCTATAGGTTTGCTTTAGCTACGTTGAAGCCACCGTTTGAAGAATGAACTTCATTTGGTCTATTGGAAAACAGTTTAGCACGGTGTGCCGCGCTCCCACGTCGGAACAGAAAGACCAAGTCTCTCTGCTGCGTCGCGGGCCAATAGGACTGCCCATTACTGTGTTCGAGCTCGGAAGTTTTGAGAGCACTCTCCGATTTGGTCGGCGTGATGGCTTACCTACAGCGTAACGCGAAGCCCCACTTGATCATATGTTCCAATTTAGCTATATCTTCAAAGAAGGAACATGTATTAGTTGTCTGTATCTCGGAATAAATTTTGTTCAATAGCGCGGATTGAGAGTACGCTTCGACCTGAAGAAGCCTGAGTGTCAGAGTCCGAGGCCTGTTTATTTTTCTGTGTTGTGGAGAGTATTGTTTCCGCGCCAGGTAAAAAATATTTTGTCAGTTTGTTATACAAGATGGGAGGGTCACGGTTCTCCAAAACATCAGCGCCGTGCCCCTTGATGCTGATGCAAATAAAACTAAAGAATGGAAATTTTCGGGTCTTAGTGAGAATAAAACCCAGGCTGTCTGTGTGGCAAGCAGGTCTTCACCTCTTTTTTTATTACCAGTCTCACAACTTACACGAAGCATCAATAGCCGACACTTTCAAATATAATACACAAAACTGTAACAATGTTAATACAGTTAACGAACACATGATTATTTACAATATCAGAATTCTTTTAGGTAACCCAGGGCCTCAACCCTAGAAAACAAGTCATGTACAAAGTCTTCTTTGAGTACATCAATGTACTGAACAAAAAAGCATGCGCAAAGCTCGCCTGGGATGGTCTCAGTGAAAACCAGCTATTCCATCCCGTCATACACCATGTAAGTCAAGAAGCATTATTAGACTAAACAGCAGGCACCTGCTTTGAAAAAAAAAAAACACTATAAGAATGTCATGTAATGTAAGGGGTTTCCTTAGCCCATTGTGAGCTGTGCGGTATAAAAGTAGAATCACACTAAAAGTCAAAACACAAGAATTGAGAAACGAGCAGGTGTTTCAAAGGCCCACACATTACAGAGCGTTCAGGCGCATATAATAATCGTCAGCAGAAAACCATCAACAAAGCAAACAGTTGCGTAGGTTAACGTGTTTGATTATCACGTAGAGGGCACTTAACTATGCTTGCAATAGGCATTCGATGGTACTTTGAAGGGCACATTTGTTCGTTTCCTCACGGCAATGTCGAGGCAAGCACCAAGAACTGAAGCACATTGGGAGTTCAGAAGGAACGAGGTCTGATTACGCTATAGCGACCTACTCTTGAAGGAGAAGCTCAGGCATCCTCCAACATTCATGCAATGCTCAAAGTTAAAGACAGTTCGCTTCTAGACTCTAAACGTAGAGAAGACTGATCGACATTTTTTTTGTTATATGCACCCTTCGTGTCCCTACTTAATGCGCCAAGCATTCGCACAATTATGCACTTAGCTCTCCAACCCATTCACCGTTTACAACATAAGACGACACCTTCTTTCTTTAGACTTCTCGTTTAACTATCACGTGTCTTTTTACGACTAGACTGCCTCTGCTTCCAGGCTGCACGCCAGTACTCTTCTCTTTCTTTTTTTTAGGGGCGAAGCTCCGTAGGGCGTGGGCTGTGCGTCCCCTGTAGCTTGTATGTAGCCACCTCTAGTTTAGTTCTTGCAGTGTTCACTAGATGGCAGTACCGTCCCCTGTATGTAGCCACCTCTAGTTTAGTTCTTGCAGTGTTCACTAGATGGCGGTACCGTCTCCTGTATGTAGCCACCTCTCGTTTAGTTCTTGTAGTGTTTACTAGATGGTGGTACTTGTAGCTGATGATGAAAAGATGCAAGATGTTATAAACTAGAAAGCAGTACTTGTAGTTGATGAAAGACGCGAGATCTTATAAAATAGGAATGATGTCACATATGGCGCGTGTCATTGGTTGAAGGCAATCGTTCGATTTAGTGCGGCGACGTACGCTAGGGGGAGCGATGTAATAAAATCGAGTGGGCAAAATGTACAGAGGATTCATGGTTTACCAGGTTTACCTCCGGAGCTTCGCCCACTCATCATCATTCACTTCGTGGATATGGCGGAATTTTTGTTTCAAAAGTAAATATCTTGTTTAGAATCTTGGTGACGTCTTTCTGGCCCATTATTGTTTCGTGACAGAGTGGCCTGCGGACTTCTTCGAATAGAAGCTCCTTGGGTTTCACTGTCTGCGCTCCTTTTTGAGTCGTCAATATCATGGTCTGGTGACTTTTTAAACACAGTGTCGTTCACTTTCGTCAGCGTTCAGAGCGAAAAGTTAACAATAAACAGTTTAAGTTATCTGTACTTTAAAAGTATCTGATATTTTTCTACTTTTTGGTTTTCATACTTCTGCTATCATGACTGCGTTTTATTTCTTAGGTGATACGAGACGAGGCTTCACCCCTTTGTGAAGCTTTTTAACTACAAACATTTTGTTTTGACATCTCTACCTTACTTATTTTCGTGTTTCGTACTATGATAATGTTGCTGAAGACATTTCTTCAGTGCTTGCGCCGGTCCTCATAACCTTGCTCTGTTTACTCAGGCCATCAGACGGATAAGAAAATTTGGGAACACCTCAAAATCACTAAAGCCGTTCATTGAACTTGGAATGATAATCAAACAACATACTCCGCCATTTCGGGACCCATTCCGGCTTATAAATGTTGCTTGGCTCATACAAAGTGGTGGCCCATGTGCACGAATTATAACGAAAAAAAAAGCTAAATGTGTGCTTCGCAGAGCGTGCTCTGCCGCAGTAATAATGCTATTGCGGCAGAGCAGCTTTTACAATATGATGTTTACACTACGGCGCTCGAGTAAGCGCCGTAGGGCACCGAAAACAACTTTTGATCACCTCAATTTGAAAATAAGTTTGATTTATTTATTTATTTATCAATTTATTTACTTTATAATTTATTTATTTATTTGTCTGGAGCACTTCGAAACTTTTCTGCATCCATTGTGTAAATAGACTCTTATTTTCACAAGCCTGTTTTCATGACAGTTGGCTTTGAAATTAGTACTAGTTCAGCAGGCAGAAACTTGGGAAATTAGGGCTTGTTAGACGTGTCCAGAGACCACTCTGAAGTCGCGGGTTGTTCGAAATAAGAATCAGAGTTCCTGATCGTGCCTGTTGCTTGCGTCCGAGCACATTTCTCAATGTTCACGCAAGCATTGGTGATAGGCTGGCTGGTGACCAAACCTACCGAGACTACCTGATAAAAGCTGTGGCAGTATGCCATGGAAAACCAATAAGCTGGACCTAGGCCAGCTCTAGGAGGAAACAGCAGCAGCATCAGTCATCACGAAGGCTGTATGAAGACGGGGAAAGTAGACTTCTTCGTGCGCGCCCTGGCGTTTGCATTCGCCTTAATCTTGCGTTCACAGCTGCTTTTAAGAGCGGAACACTTTAGTACACCGGGCTTTCGCATGTTGAGATTGCTTGGCGTAACGCAGCAAAAACCGCAAATGACAAAGCCATCTGTAACACATTGAGCACGTGCTTGCGCCAGAGAAAAATCTTCTTGTTGTTCCAGTGCTTTAACGGGGATAAAAGTGCGCAGCACTTTACGGCCTTGGGTTGACGCAGTGTGTCGTTGGTTGGCGAAACGCAGGCGAAGGCGCGTATAAAAAAAAGAAAAAAAAGAAGGTAAACAAGCGACAAATAGAAGACGAGGAAAAAAAAGAAAAATAGGTATGAACTGAAATAAAGCGAGCAAAACATTTAACTGATAAGAGATTAAAAAGAAAGAGAAGAGCAAAAAAAGAGAAAACTGAAGAGGACCAAAAAATGATGCCCAACTCAGCGCTGCTTTGAGGCTTGGCGCCACTAGTGCAACCCTACAATATTTTTTTATTTGCGTTTTCGAGACATGTATACTTCTTCTAATCGTGTTACTATTGCATTTTTCCGGCATTTAAGCTATCAGTGCTATCAATCTGTAGTTGCGCACTCGCTCAGCAATGAACTTCAGAATGTTTCAACGTTCTAAGTAGGCTCAGTTGAAGAAGCCAGTACCATGAGCCCAGCCATGTTTCTCAATGGAGGTGTGCAACAGGTGGCGTCTGGGAGTCCCTTTAGTCTTAACATTCAGGTTGTTCTACTAGAAGGCCACTTAAATATGATCTGCTTGCTTCCCATCGAGAACTAATAAAACATACTCGATTTTAAGTACGGTTGGATACCAGGTCCTTCCACGAAGGGCATTCCGTTTTTTAATCAATGCGTTTCGCAGTGAAAAGGTATAACTCCCACACAGGAGATGATAAAAAATAACGCCGTGCGATGTGTAATAGAACCGCAACAAACACTGCGCAATTTTTCCTCTATCACCGGAGCACAGAGGATTATTTTTAGCAATCTTCGTATCCACATTACGTGTGAAAAATCTAGCGCGATAGCTTTTCTGATTGAAAGGTGCATTTGGTATTGTCAAGATAAATATAGGCACAGTTTACTGCTTAGAATCACCATTTCGACGAAGTAACTAGAAGTGAGTGCAAAAATCACGCGATGCTGTCCGGCAAACGTATAGCTGTGGTGATGGTATTTCTGTCATATGCATGTGTACAGCTGCCGGCCCTATTTGGGATAGGCTTAGCTCCTCACAAATAAGAAATACGTCAATTCCTCAACCACTACTTTGCAGGCACTACGCCTCCCATTTGCATGCGCTATTCACACAGCTGCGCTACTGTGCAAATGATCTCGACATCCTTTCGACAATGAATCTTCCAGATTAGACTGATCACGCGATCGATTCCCTGTCAATTTTTAAAGGTGTCGATCACCCATCTGAAACTTCACCGCACATGCGAAAAAAACTTCATCTAGTACATGAGAGTTAGGTTGAAAAAATAAAATCTCCATCCTAGTCATACTTCCTGGAGAATAATTGCAATATGTCATGAAGATTGACAAGGTCTACGTGGATGCAACTTGTAAACTGTAGGTGATGATGCATAAAGGTGCAGTGAATCGCCATGCAATATTATGGCAGCTTCATGAAGTTTTCCTAGCTCATCCGCTGTAATTGACTTATGCGCACTCCGAAATAATTGAACCGTAAGCTTTGCATTGTAGGTTCTGTGAAATTGTTCTTTGTACAAAAATACTCATATTTGCGGAACGAACCAGACTACTACTTGCAACTATTCATTTAAAACATGTACTGTATATATACGCAGCAGATATTCCAATTGAAGTGGTGGTTATAGAGGATGTCAATCACCCTGCGTTATATACAGCGTGATCAACATTTTCCCAATATTTTTATTGGGCTCTGAAAGGAGCGTGAATACAATATTTTCTCATAAGTTTTTTGGCCAGTGGCAAGAAACGAGATAATGATAACACTGTCATCTCCCCTATTAGCTTCAGTTCAAGTATTACCTTTCTATCTTCAGTAAGCGCGAATAGTTGCTACGAAAAGTTTGATTACTCATATTTTTGCGCCGTTCTGCTTAACGAAACTCTTCTAGCGTGCTTGTGCTCAGCAGTATTTGACTGCAGATTCTAATCGCCGTTTGCGTGACCACTTGAGCAAGACAGTGAACATGGGTGGCGCTGCCCATTCTGATAACGAAGCAGCTTTTGCGTGCAGTGCCTAGCGACGTTATCATCGCATTTCAGCACCCAAGATTCAAAGATGAACAGTTGTCATCTAGGTCAGTACATTCACTTTGAGGTCAGATTAATCATCATTTTATTATTTCATATGTACGCACATGGTCGTTGTCCTGACCTATCAATGTCTTCAAGTCTTGTTGTTTTCAAGTTACTGATTTGAGGAAGACAAAGTCACTAGTCGGATAGTTACCTCTAGCGACACCCACTGTTCAAGTATTTTTTATATCTTTGTGTAAGATTACCAAACACTGTGTGAGTGAAGAATGCTGGTATAACACAGCATGCAAACTTTTTGCACCATCGTATTTAGCCACAATTGATGCACAAATGAAAAAAATTATCTATATTACTATATTTATTTTACTAATGCAGTCTTTGTAAATGCTTCACTCTGCGTAAAAACAAAACAGATCGTGACAGCGCTTTCATTTTTCGCCATGTATGCTAGTTTTTCAGGTCTTTCTCTCTCCATTTATCTTTTCTCAATCAATATCCTGCCTATATTGCAAGTAGTTCCAAAGATAATGAAGACAGAAGGACTAAGGAACGGTCACGGCGGTGATTGTTGTTGTTTGTCTGCTCCTCAACTTTCCTTTTTTCTGGTTTTTTATTTTTCTATTTATTTATTTATTCATTTGTTAGCTTTTGCACAAGTTGCTTGTTGGTTCCCAAGCTTCAATGCCTGTCAGCACTTTATTGCCTGAAATTCTATCATTTTGCTGATGGTGCTTGCTACTGTGCGAGAGAACATGTAAAACATAATGCAAGAGTGGGACACAAAGAGCTCTGGCAGGTGCTGGCAGTTCCACTGATGAGATTCATAAAAAGAACAGCGTGATTTGCTTTCAGAAACTACGGGGAGTCTCACGGTACCAGTAACAGTACGGCTCGTGAGTGCCAGTCCGATGAGGTGCATAAGCAACAGCTGCCAGCACTACTATGTCATTTTGATCTGCCTTAGAACACGCCTAGTGTGCGGCACAGCGAGATCACTGAATGCCTGAATTATTGCCAACATTATCTTGGCACACCATCCAACGTATACTTCTATTTTTTCTGCTTGTTTGGTCATCGTGGACCTGTCTATCATCCAGGTTTTATTTCAGCGTGTTGAAAAGCAGGAGACATAAAGGAGCAAGAACATATTCATAAGGAGCGGCTAACGAGCGCAGAGTAGCTAATAGTCGTGGTAACAATAGAGGGGAGAACACTAACTACATTTAGTAGTTAATAACTGAGCCCAACGATTTCTGCTGGAACGAAGCAGCAAGAAGCTATAGGTTTCGGCCTAGTTGAACTAAGTGTACTCAGGAGATGAATACTTGGAAAGTCTTGTGTTTCTTCATGTTGATTGGCAAAGCTAATCGATACTGTCAGTGCCTCGACAGCATTTTTCTGTGTTACTTTACAGACCAGCTCAAGAGAGACATCTTAACTGCTTTGAAACTGTTTATATTCTACGGTTCCTAGAGGTCTATGCTCGCAGTGTTTTGCTGCGTTGTCAGCTCCGGTCAGGGTGAGGGAAAATTTCCTGCCTCAAGCTTATTCTGAAGGCACCTGGGCTTCCTCACTAGGTGCTAAGGAAGACTGAACAAAAATGACCGCAGAAATATCCACGTTTACTAGAGAAGAGTGTCAGTGTTTTGTAGCGTTTTGTATATCTCACCTATTCTTGCAGCTGTAGTTCAATGAGACCCCAAGTGGGCATTGTGGGCAACTGTTCGGCTGTCCCGACTACGGGGAATGAAAGAGGAATTGAATATACAGATTTTTTAGTGCGTAAGAAGTTCTTTGTCATTGAACGTCCATATTCGCTATTCATACGTATGCTCTCCCGGTTGCTGTAAAATTTCTCAAGGAAGAAAGGCATATGAGTCAACAGAAAGCCAAAGACGTTAATCAGCTTCGAAACGACTGGTATGCTATCTTACACTGAGGAAAAGAATGAGAGAGTTTCAAAGATAGAGGTGAGGAGAAAGGCGAAGAAAGCACGCAAAAAGTCAAACACCTCACTATCACAATATTGCCAATGGTGTACAAGTACCATTTGAAGTCTGAAATCCAAGAATTTGAGCATTCGCTTCGTCGCATTTATTCGCAATGGCCTCTCATTACGACATTACCAGGTTGGTTCTCTTTTCATTTGTTTGTGGTTTATTTGAGCTACAGTGACTGCTACTAAAAAAAAAAAATTCCCTACACAATGTAGCGAGGACAGTCACAGAATTTGTCCTATAATTTGTCCTCGCTACCACAGCTGTCATAAAATGAGTTTCAATGCGACAGGAGAATGACTTCATCAAAGCCACTTTTAGCCATAAACAACCAAGCAGAGTGGCGTCCTTGTGGTGTGGTACAGTAGTTTTTTTTTATGGGGAGCTGGCCATTCCTAAAGCGCATGCGCATATGGCTATTATTGTGTTCTTTAAACTATGACCCTGCCGCACACTCAAGGTATCCCTTGCACAAGCATGAGGAGCAAGAAGAAGTGTCTCTTTAGAAGAACGCTTGTTTCTGCGCTCTGTTTTATTTTAGTGAAATCATCGGTCTTTTGAGGTGCCTCGCCTCTCCGTCTTGCGGTGATGGACATGGAGCATGCCAGAGGCCCGCCTGGTCACAGGTCCTCACACCCGTCAACCACAAGGAAGCGAGCTGGCTCTCACAGTGACACTGAGGACACCGATCTCTATTCTATGTCGGAAGACGACACATCCGATGGCAGCTTTATACCTGTCTGGGGTAAGAGGGCGAAGAGAAGGACGACGAATACAGCAGGATCAGCTCCTGCAAGCACAGCGACTGTGCATTCAAGGCCTGCGCGCTGGCCGCACGTCATCATCTTCATGCCCGAAGATCGATCAAGCAACCTACGGCTTCTGAACAGGCAAGCCCTTTCGGTTGCTCTCGAATGTGCCGTGCCACGTCAAATTAAGGACGTACGAGTAAACCCAAGGAAGAACATTCTCGCCATAGACGTGCACGATGTGAGTGCGCTAGGACAGCTGCAGCAAATGACTGAGCTAGGTGGCATTAAAATGCGCCCCTTTATCCCGATGGATGACAAATCAATTGCCGGTGTAATTTATGACATCGACACTGCCATTCCTAATGCTGACTTGTCTACCCTCATCAAGCCTGCAAACGAGGGAACTGTCATTACACAAGTGCGGCGCCTCGGAAATACGCGCTGCGTAAAAGTGTTTTTCAAGGGAGATTGCATACCGTCCCACGTTAAAGTTGGACATTTTCGACATCCGGTTCGACCATTCATCCCAAAGCCACTTCAATGTCATCAGTGCTTCAGGCTAGGACACGTCAAGGGCGTCTGCCCCAACTTACGACTGTGTCCCCACTGCGCTGAACCTCATGCTGAAGACGCCTGTCGGGCGACTATTCTGAAGTGCGCCAACTGCAGTGATCCTCATGCTGCCTCGTCGAAAGACTGTCCTCGAATTCAAAAGGAGTGCGCGGTTCTCAGACAAATGGCCCGAGACAACTTAACACACAGGGAGGCAGCCGAAGTAGTCTGGCGTCGGCGTCGACGTCGGCATCATCGACAGTCTTCAGAGAAGGCACATTCCCGAGACGCTACTTCCCACTCTTTAGCGGTTCTATCCAGTAGCGCCGCGAAGGGGCCCACCACTTCTACGAAAGAAACAGAGAAGCCTCCTTCTCTGGAGGAATGGCCCACGCTCCCTACGCGCTCTTCTGCCAAGGAACCTATGCAGGTTGTGGCCACACAAGAGCCGTCTCCAACCATGGAAGATTTGCCTAAAACTGATCGTCAAGTGATCTCGGTGCTGCGTTCCCTTATAGAAGCCATCCGAGCGATATTAGTCGACATGAAGACACCATCTGCTCGAAGCGCACTTGGACTATTGGACGCCCTAAGCCCAGTGCTTGAATCTCTCAACTAGGAAGATGGCTACTCACACCTCAACATTTCTTAAAGAAGTCAAGGCTGCATCCGTCATCCAATGGAACGCCAGAGGACTAAAATCACGCCTTTCAGACTTTCGTCAGTTTGTGTTTACCAACGTGTTTCCAATCATCGTCATTTGTGAACCCAATTTGTCGAAACCAATAAGACTATCGGGGTACGAAGCTGTCATGTCTTCAACGAACGGTGCGTGCAGCAAAATCATCGTCTTTGTTCGTCGTGAATTGACGTATGTTGTGCAACCAATTGCACCTCACGATGACAATCAGTATGTCTGCATCACTGTGAAAAAGAACCAACTCATGTTTACTCTCATAGGCGGTTATATATCGCCGTCAAGTAATCTCGATTCCAGGAGATTAGCGGATACTTTGAGAGTGTGTCCTGCACAATGGGTCCTCATAGGTGATTTCAATGCGCACAGTCACGCATGGGGAATTGGATTGGATTAGATAAACTTTTATTTGGTCCTCCAAAACACAGATCACTGTGTTGCGGGCAGCTTCCACGTGGGGACTGAGATGCCAAGCTCCTCAGCCGCCTCGCGGGCTTGGTGGACAGCCCAGAGCTGATCTGCCAAGGACGAGCTGCGGATTGCCGCCTCCCATCTGGCAGAGGTGATGTGCGATAAATGAGCGAATTCGGTGCACTGCCAGAGTATGTGTTCTAATGAAGCTTTTTTCCCACAATGTGGACAAAGATTACTTGGGTATAGGTCAGGGTACATGATGTGTAACATTTTCAAAGTAGGGTACATCCGCGTTTGCAAAAGCCTTAGTGTAAGTGCTTGGGGCCGGGTTAGATTTTTGTGAGGTGGAGGGAAAATCCTTCTAGACAGGTAGAAATGTTTAGTGAGCTCGTTATATGTTGTAGGAATTTCCCGGTTATCCCCTTCACCGGTAGAACGCATCCCCGGGGAGGCGCGGTTGGAGAGTTCTCGCGCCGCCTCGTGTGCTGCTTCGTTGAGATTGGGAGGGGAATCGTTGATTTGTCCAAGGTGAGCTGGGAACCAACTCAGAAGTTGATGTGTTATGTTGTTGCCTTGCAGTATTTTCAGCGTTTGTTCACAGACCGTCCCCTTGGCGAACGCCCGTAGTGCTGCCATGGAATCACTGTAGATGACTTCAATGTTATCCATCTTGAGTGTTAAGGCGATGGCCACTTGTTCCGCAATGATTGGGTCTTTCGACCTGACCGTCGCTGAGTTGACGACATGGCAAGCCCCATCGACTACCACTGCCACAAACGCTTTCCCATTGGCGTAGGAAGCCGCGTCAACAAATACGACCCCTCGTTCCTCGTTTGAGACTTGACGAAGTATAGTCCTGGCCCTCGCTACTCTTCTTCCGACGTTGTGTTCTGGATGCATGTTTCTCGGTATAGGAGATACCGTGATAGTCTCCCTGATGTTGTCAGGGATATCATTGTAATTGCGTCTGATTGCTATTGGGTTTTGGCCCAGCTCCTGCAGGATCATTCTCCCCGACCTTGTAGTAGATAACCTTGCAAACTGTGCTCTCTCTTGGGCTTCTGCTATTTCTTCGAGCGTGTTGTGTATGCCAAGCTCAAGCAGACGCTCGGAGCTGGTATGTATGGGTAGGCCCAGGACCTTCTTGATAACTTTCCTGAGGAGCACATTCAGTGTCTCGGACTCTGCTCTTGACCAGTTGTGCATTCCTGCCTCGTATGTGAAGTGACTTAGAACAAACGCATGCATCAACCTGATGAGGTTGTCTTCCTTGATTCCACTTCTTTTGTTGGCCACTCTGCGTATGAAGTGCACCGCACTGTCTGTTTTCCGAGTTAACTTGGCTATAGATTTGCTGTTGGCGCCGGTAGACTCTATCAGCATTCCCAGGACTTTGATGGAGTTGACCCTCTGGATGGCATCCCCTTGATTTGTACGGAGATGGATGTCTATCTGGTTTAACGGCTTCCATCCCCTGGGCTTCGGTCCCCGGCGTGCAGTCCGATAAAGCCAAAGTTCTGACTTACTCGAGGAGCACTTGAGCCCGGAAGGGCGAAGGTAGTCTTCTACGGTGTCAATCGCCTCTTGCAGAGCGCTCTCAATCTGCCCCTCGCTTCCACCTGTGCACCAGATGGTAATGTCATCTGCGTAGATGCTGTGCTTCAATCCTTCAATGCTCGATAATTTCTTTGACAGTCCAATCATGGCAATGTTGAACAGCATTGGTGAAATCACTGCCCCTTGTGGCGTGCCCCTTGCTTCTAGTTCGATTGCTGCGGTCTCGATATCTGCAATCTTCATCACGGCTTTCCAATCTGTAAGAAAGGACCATACGTAGTCATAGAAGGCTTTCCCTAGACCAAGCTTGGAAATTGCTTCGAGTATGAATTAGTGGTGGATGTTGTCGAACGCTTTTTCTAGATCTAGGCACAGAATGGCTCCCACGTCTCTGGTTTCATTGTCAATGACCTGGTGTTTGATAAGCTTCAATGCATCTTGTGTGGATAGCCCTGCCCTGAATCCAACCATAATGTGTGTATATATGTTGTTATCTTCCAAGTACTTGTTTATCCTGTGCTGTATGGCATGTTCTGCTACCTTGCCGATACATGATGTCAAGGATATTGGCCTCATGTTGTCCAAGTTAGGGGGCTTTCCTGGCTTAGGAATAAGGATCGTGCTGGCCAGCTTCCACTGCTCTGGCACCCTGCCTTCTTTCCATGCTGAATTGATCATATCCCACAGGGTTTCAATTGAATCGTCATCAAGGTTACGCAGGGCCTTGTTTGATATGCCGTCCGGGCCAGGGGCCGACCTGCCGTTGAGATCATGCAAGGCTCTTCTGATCTCGTCGATGTTAAAATCGCCCTCAAGACCTAGATTTGGTGTGCCCTGGTACTGTCTACTTGGTGGTGCCAATCCTCTTTTGATTGGGAGGTACTTATGCACGAGCTGCTGGACAACTTGCTGTTCTGAAGAGCACCCTATCTATTTATGCAAAATTCGAGCGATAACATGCTTTTGATTTGTTTTGGTGGTGTTTTCGTTGAGGAGATGCTTTAACATATTCCATGTCTTGCCATTGCGCATCTGACCATCGACGGAGTTGCAGATTTCGTCCCATTGCTGCCTCGATAGTGCGCGACCATGTTCCTCGACTGATCTGTTTACCTCAGCTATCTTTTTCCTCAGTCTTCGGTTCAGGCGCTGACCCTTCCAACGGTTCAGTAGTGCTTGCTTTGCCTCAAGAAGATGAGCAAGCCGGCTATCCATTCTTTCAACCGGAAGATCTGTGGTAATGGTGGAGGAGACGGATTTGATGTGATCTTTAATCTGTTTGACCCACTGCTCCAAGCCTTGTCTGTGGCCATCTTGTTCCCTCTCCATCCTTATCTTCCTGAACTTATCCCAGTCTGTGAAGTGGAATTCTCTCTGCTTTTTACGCTCCACGGAGAAGGTAGTGGCAAGAATGCAGTGGTCACTCCCTAGGTCTACAGCAAGGTTCATCCACTGGGCCTTCTTGATGTTCCTTACAAATGTAAGGTCCGGGGTGGAATCTCTGCAGCAAGATGTACCAAGCCTTGTTGGTAGGCTGGGGTCTGTGATTAGGGTGAGATCAAGTTCACTGGCACTTTGCCAAAGTCGATTTCCTTTCCCAGTGTTGTACTTGTAACCCCATGTATGATGAGGGGCGTTGAAATCACCTGCTATGACGAGTGGACGTTCCCCGGCGATATTAACAGCTTTCTTTAGAACCGTCTTGAACCCTTGCTTTTGTTCCTTTGGACTGCTGTATATATTAAGAATGAAAATGCTCTGACGGTTGCTGGTACCCGGCACGATCTCTACCAAGACGTGTTCCAATCGGCCTGCTTCTATCTTGAGGTCATGGGTCACGTGCGTTAGTTTGTTGCATACGAAGGTGCTGACTCCCCTCCCTTCAGTATCCCCTATTACAGGCCGGAATCCAGGCAACGTTGCTTGCGGTGAAAGGGTCTCTTGTAACAATATAATATGAGGCTTTTCTTGGCTGCTCCTGATATACTACTGCAGGGTTGCCTTCTTTTCAAGGTAACCTCCACAGTTCCATTGCCAGATACGAAATGCTTCACGTAGCGCTGCCATCATGGTTATTACATGGGTGGCCAGAGCCTGATGCTGCACCTGTCGACAAGTTTGGTACCACTATTATTGGTGGCCGAAGGGGTGAGCTTGGTGCATGAGGAGGCCTTGCTGTGTTGTGCAGATATGCTTCGACCTTTGTAATGCGCAAAGTCATATGCTCTTCCAGTGCCGCCACGCTTGATTGTAGCCTACCCATCTGCTCGCTAAGATTGGCTACTACTTTGCTGAGCGTGTCAAACACCTCTTTCATACCTGACATGGTCGTTTGGTTGGCTTCCACGTGTTCTGCCATGACTGCCCTCTTTTTCGCGGTTCTCGAGTCCCCCACGTTTTCAGCCACAGGGACATCAACTGGCTGAGGCATTGGCTGTGAAGATTGCGCGCTGGTTAGCTTAGTGAGAAGAATTTTTATTTCCTTTAACTCAGCTGATAGCCTCTCATTCGATTTTGTAAGTCTCGCGTTTTCTTGCTCTAGCTGTGCAATTCTATCATGCTCTGGCAGCTTACCTGTCATCACCTCTGCCCCGCCGTTGCGCACTCGCTCAGCCCAGTTGCCTTTCGAAGTAACTGCAGGCGTCCTCCCCGGGTGTGAAGCCGTGATCTCGAACTGAACGCCAGGTAGCTGGACATTCGGGTGCCACCCAGGCTGATCCCGACCCTGATGGTGACCTTGAGAACTCGAGCGCCCCCGTGATTGGGAGCGGGCCTTGGGTCTAGAACCTCTTCTGGAACGCGACCTCCCCCTGGAGTGGGGCCGCCTTTCCTGTTCTTGTGTAGTCTGGATGCTCTGGGTCCCGTAGGCTGGAATAAGCTGCTTGTCATCGATGTCTGGACTTGATGTGATTGATGCGCCCCGGGCTTCTGCGGCTGCTCGCGATCTTTCCCAACGTCTGCGTCTGCCGACGTATGGCACTAAGAACCTGTTCTTGCACTCCTTGTCTGCCGTGGGATGGTGACCGTCGCACAGCCTGCATCTTGGATTGCACTGATGCAGGCTATCTGGGTTCTTGATTTCGCAGCCTCTGCAGATTGTTTCAGCTGGGTTCGGACAGACGTCAGACCGATGTCCCAGCTTTCCGCAGACGTAACAAATATCGATGTTCTTGCGGTAAAGGGAGCACTGCAAAAGTGAAGGTCCATATCTCACGAATCTGGGCACCTTGTGTCCTTCGAACGCTTTGATGATTGTCCCGGTGTTCTTGATTCTCTTGGCCTGCAGCGCGAGCGGGTTGTTCGCGTTCACAATCTTTCGGGTCAAAATGTCCTGAGTATCGCTTACGGGGATCCCGCGAATCACTCCTTTACAAGTGTCGTGGGGTGGCGCGGCGTACGCGCTAACCTTGAAAACTTTGCCTCCAATGTCAATTTGCTTGACCTTGAGGTATCTTGAAGCTCTGTCTTGGTCCGGAGTGCTTGCCACCATAATGTTCTGCTGCAAGTTGGAACAGATGATGTCCTGCATGGCCTCTTCCTCTTTGACGCCGGCCGCCAGTACTATCGCGTCTGCCATGGCTCCAGTGTCAATTCTCGAGATATTTAATCCTCCATGTGGTCGTAGCACATTTTTCCTGAAGTCCTTAGGTAGTGGCGGCATGCGTCCAGCTCGCATGATTGTATGCTTGGTGTCATACCTACTACGACTGGCTCGAGCGTCTCCCGCAACGCCGGCCTCGGTCGAACCCTTGGCAGCAGGAACACTAACCGCGGCTTGCTTATTCCTTGAGCGTCTCATTTCGGCTTCCTTCCAACCCATTTCTTCCGTGCAATCCTCTGGAGAGATGTCCTCTCCATCTACTTGGTATTCCATTCTCAGTTGCAGATACTGGAACGCGCAGAGCGTTGAGTCGCGTTGGCGCCGGGCCGGCGCATCGGCGACAATCGCCTCCTTGGTTAGGCCTAAATCCCCCGGTGGCGTTGCTGTGTAAAAATGTCCCAAAAAACGGTTTAAAAGTCCACTCACCGGCACAAAGGTGGTATCTGCTGATTTATTAAGAACTTAAGCACACGATGAGAGTAAAAACTCGGCGACAAATTCGTGAATACCAGAGGAAAGCATTCTTGAAAGCAGGAGCCGATCTTCGCGCGTCCGCACTGGTCGGCACCTAGAGCATCCTCACGCATGGGGAAGTACGCGGACAAATGCAAGAGGACGCAGGTTAGCAAACATCGCCTACAACTATGGCCTTACTCTCCTGAACGACGGCAGCCCCACTTTTCTTCGAGGGGTGACATACGGCAGCTGTCTTGACCTTGCTTTTGTCTCCAAATCCCTCGCAAGATACGTCAAGTGGTTTCCAGATGTTGAGACACGAGGAAGTGATCACATTCCAATCTACCTTAACATCAAAGGCTTGTCTAGTTATGGTCCACGGACGACCATTCGAGCAGTCCAATGGACCAACGTCAAATGTGACATGGAAGATGCTTGCAGCGATGGCCTACGATCTGGGTTAGAGGAAACAATTAAGAGCACAATGCAAAACGCCACTCGCACGGTGACGATATCTTCCACACGAAACGACTTTGATATAGAGTTGGAGCGACTCCGAGCACTGCGACGCCGGGCGGAGCGTCGGTGTCGGCGTACAAAATCAGTTCACGATCTTAGGGCAGCCAGGAGGATGCAAAAGAAGATTCGGCGTCGCATGGATAGATTAGCGTCGGAACGATGGACAACGTTTTGCCAGTCACTAGACCCTCGCAAGCCACTCTCACACATTTGGAAAACGGTGCAAGGTCTGCGTCACCCTACGAAACAGCGCTTTCCATTCAAAGCGCTCGCGCTATCTCAAAGGAGGCAAGACATCGATGTCGCAGAAGATTTCTGTGCGCAGTTCGCCAACCAAGCCACTCGTCCAGATTTTCCAGTGCGAGGTGACGTCCCCCGTTCCCGTGACTACCACATGGACCTCCTTTTTACAATGGAGGAGCTCGAGGCAGCACTAGCTCTCTGCAGGCGTTCAACTTCTCCGGGCCCAGATGGTATTCCGTACCGAGCCTTGTGCAACCTTGGGAAGGTGCAAGGAGAGAACTGTTGAGCCTCTACAACATCTCGTGGCAGGATGGCAATGTTCCTGATGACTGGAAAGTAAGCCGCTTGTTACCCATCTTGAAGCAGGGCAAATCCCGACTCGAACTCACCTCATACCGCCCAATAGCACTGGCCAGCTGCGTAGGGAAGATAATGGAACGAATGGTACTAGGCCGCCTGGAGTGGTATCTTGAATACTACAAGATTTATCCGAATTCAATAGCTGGCTTCCGACACGACTGCTCTTCTATTGACAATGTCGTTGATCTAGTTTCGTACGTTCAGCACGAAAGATCCCGTAAGCGACTATCTGCAGCTTTGTTTTTAGATGTGAAAGGCGCTTATGATAATGTACTACATGAAGCCATCTTGGGTGCTCTTGCGGTGGTTGGCCTTGGTGGTCGAGTCTTTTGGTGGATTTTGAGTTACCTGGCTGCAAGGTAATTCTTTGTGTTAACAGAAGATGGCCCAACTACGCGACGCTATACTTCCAGGGGTGTTCCTCAAGGCGGAGTTCTTAGCCCGACGCTATTCAATCTTGCACTAATTGGCCTTGCTAAATAGTTGCCAAGCACCATTAAAATCTCAATATACGCAGGCGACATCTGTGTCTGGACATCGGCAGTCACACGTCCTCAGATACGTTCCTGGCTTCAAAAAGCAGCAACTATGATTGCCAACTACTTGTTCAAACAAGGTCTCAGCATATCACCAGAAAAAGGCGCGCTGGTGGCTTTCACTCGCGAAGCAATGACCCCTTATGTCATCTCAATCTGCGGGCGACCGATTTCTTACGCCAAAACCCACCGGTTTCTGGGCATCATTATTGATAGGGACCTCTGTTGGAGTCCGCATGTGACCTATATGAAGAAGCGCCTGACCGCTGTTTCTCAACTGTTCAAGTTCCTGGCAGTAAAGACGTGGGGGATGTCAGTAGACGCAGTGATGGAGCTCTACAGGGCCCTGTTTCTAGGTTTCCTCAGATATAGCTTGCCCGTGCTTAGCAATACCTGCAAGACCAATGTTCGTGTTTTACAGGCAGTACAAGCCCAAGCGCTGAGAGTGTGCCTCGGTCTGCCCAGATGTACGTCAACAGAAGCAACAATTGCAATTGCTGGTGACTATCCGATACAAACTCACATTGTTGTAGAAGTCCTGAGAACGCACATCCGACACTTCGCACGTGCCCCCGGCCATCACCTTGCACTGTTGCCTTCAGAGAGGCGCCAAGCATCGTTCGCCAAAATTATCGTGAAATACAACGATAAACTTCCCTCGGGCTTCACTCATGCATCTAAACCATCCATACTACCTTGGTGTCTTATTCGACCCACAGTGCATCTTAGTGTACCAGGGATCCGGAGGAAATCTGAGTTTTCGTCGCCCGTGCTGAAACAACTGTCTCTTCTTCTTTTGCACGAGAAATATTCAGACAGCATACATGTATACACGGATGGTTCCACGAACCACCAGTGTTCGTCAGGGGCAGTAGTTATCCCAGCAAGAGGTGTTACCATCAGCTTTAGGACTGACCACTCCACGCAATCTACAGCAGCGGAACTAGCTGCTTTGCGCGCTGCACTTTGTGTGGTCAATCAAGAACCACCGCAACAATGGTAGATTTTCAGCGACTCAAGGGCTGCCCTACAATCTGTGCTCTCAGCACTGCGTCGCGGCCCGTACGAACAGCTTGTTTTCGAAATTCGATGCCTTCTCCACACTTACTCGAGAAAGGGCATCATGTGACGCTTCAATGGCTGCCAAGTCACTGCGGCATCATAGGGAACGAACATGCCGATACTGCCGCGCGGGCAGCCCTTGAAGGAACACGAGAAGAAGCCATACCACTTTCGAGGATTGATGCTGCCAGTAATCTTCGACGACTTGCGCGTGAAATCACGTGTTCACTATGGTGCCCACCAAGCATCGATACGAATCGTCAACACCACCTGTCCTCTTTGATCGCTCTCCGCATGCCCTCTGGACTCGACCGAAGAGAAGCCACCCTTCTTCATCGCTTATGGCTAGGAGTGGCATTTACAAAATCTTACTCCTTTGTCATAGGGATGGCCGACAACGCTCTCTGCGATGCCTGTCATTGCGAAGAGACGCTACACCACATCCTGTGTGACTGTCCATTGTATGAACTCCAGAGGCAGTCACTGGCGTCTGCTTTTGCGCGCATCGACAACAGCCAAATGTCTGTGGACACTATTCTGTCAAGTGCCCGAGAGAAGACCTTGCAACAGAAGGCGACGAAGGCTCTGTTGAAATTCCTACGCGACACCGACTTGAAAAAGCGATTGTAACAGCAATGTCACACCCCGCGAAAGACAAGAGTGGACTATGACTGAGTGTGCGCGCGTGTGCTGCCGAATGTGCTGTTTCTATCTTCCCTCTCCGCTCTCTTTATTCTCCCCCATCCCTCTCCCATGCGCAGGGTAGCAAACCGGCTGCCTATAGGCTGGTTAACTTCCTTGCCTTTCTTTCCCTCTATTTTCCTTCCTTCCTTGCACAAGCATAAATATTGTATGATGCATGGCAGTATAGCCTAAGGCATTTTAGTAGCCAATGCCAAAGCTTATCTTTCGCAAGCAGGTTTTGCCGTTGGCAGACTTGGTTCGCCAATAGTGTGTGTAGTTTCGGGATTTTAAAGAAGTCTCCGTGGGGATGAAATTTTGGCGTGGAAGCCTTTGGGCTTTTAATCTTTGGGCAACGTATGACAGAGCAGCTCCGAGATAATTTTTGTGAACCCCACCTTTCACCGAACCTTTGCCGCTTCTAACGTAATGGTCAACTGTCCCCGTCCACACAAAAATTCTAAGTGAAGTTAGTTGTCACAGGCCGCGAACATCTCCTGAAGCCAACATTAGTTACTTGATCCTAGTCAACTCAAGTTCATACAAAAGCGCCAAATAAGGCGGCAAGCTCAGTATTCTGTGCTGGTAAGCGGCACACTGTGCGTATAAGTAATTTAGGGGGCAGGGTTATTAGCCGTCATGAAATTATGCTGATACGTCTCCCACGGATTGGTGGGTGGTATTGCAGGAAGCCGGAGCTGGCGGGTAGTGTTCGTGGAAAGGAGTCATCGTAACTCGGCGATCCTCTCCATTAAAGTAATATGCTGCCTATATCTACTTACCGTTTCCGCATACCTCGGCGGGACGCTCACATTACGCCCATTTGTGAGAGATGGCAGAAATGACCGCGGCGGTAATGTGACCCGCCGCTAGGAACTCACTGCTTAAAGTGCGTTCAGCTATTTGGTAGATCTCAGAAACACTATTTATTCTAGGCCTGCCACGCAAAATCAGTATGTGGAGGTTGGAAAATGAAAGTACACTAAAAATTTGGTCATTTATTGTATCTCACAATATTCGTCAATGGCTTGAAAGAACAGACACGCCTAAATTTTTAATGTAGTGTTCCGCCAGCCACAAAACGAGGAAGTCCTAGAATTTATTTGAGACCTCTTCTTTTATAATTTATACTTTACTTATGAGTACCCCGTTTTTTACAATTTATAATTTTAGTTTCCTTTTGCTTGGACGTCATGCTTGCTTTTTTCTTCTCTTAATGTCACCATTTCTCTTTCTCTCTCTCTTTTTCTTTCTCTCTTTCGTTTTGCTCCAGTAAAGGCCCTGATTTAGGCTGCGGGAGACGCTGTACTTGAAGGCTAATTTCCAGCACTCAGGTGCTCTGTCATCGAGCTTTAACGTTCACTGGCATCGCGTGGTGCACTAGGTTTCAGTATTTTGCCTTTCTTCAAATACGACCTCCACAGCTGGTGTCAAACCGGTCAGCAGCTGAGCCACGTGACCACTGAACCACCACTTCAGCACCTGATTCAACATATGAATCGCGACTTATGTAAAAATGTGGAGCATCTAGTTCTCAATGTGATAATTACACGGATTGTAGGGAGGAATGTTTTATGAGAAAAAAGGTTTCAGGCAGAATCTTATTTTGAGTTGCCTCAACCTCCACATTTTTGAGTGCGTGTGTTGGTGCTTGCATGCTCCACATAAACCCGTTCTTTACTCGTCATAGAGTGTGGTAACACATGAGCTGTTTTGTGGTCTATTCGTAACCACGTGGTCCTGGCGGCTCTAACTAGTACCACAATTACAAAAAACGCTGAGATTCTTTGTCGTTATGACGGTATATTCGAGGGCTTTGCTTTCTTAAGGTTAACTCAGACAAGCATTTTTACTATCGGCAACATTACGAGAGCGGTCGGTGTGTCTGTGCGTTGATTTCGAGAAATCACGATCGAGAGTGATAGAGACGATCATACAGAGGGGCATTTTCTTTCTCTCAGCGAGAGTTATAATGTTGCGAAATGAAATTAGACTTTGCATCGCAAGATGTCTTTTTCAACAGTAATGACGCACCGTGAGGGCAAATCGGAACCAAGGGTAACGTAAATAACATATTGCTAAGGCTGGTTAGCTAGCAAGGCATCCAATACCCTCCAGCCTCTGGCACTTTTGGACCACAATAATGTTCCATCTCACTCACTCACTCACTCACTCACTCACTCACTCACTCACTCACTCACTCACTCACTCACTCACTCGCTCACTCAGTGTCCTCCTCTTGAGTTAAATTAAGCCAAAGTGCATCTTCACTTGCGGTAGAAAGAGAAAAAAAAGAAAAAAAAACTGTTGCTTTAAGAACACTCCCGTGAGCTATGAGCAATAATAAAGAAGTTTTGGCGTCTTTCTTTAATATTTACATTAGGAGTTGTCACGGGCGGCAATCGCCCGAAACCGAAAATACGCAAGCCTTCTCCGAATTTTTTTCTGTTAAAATCACCAGGAGAGAAACAATATAACTGCATAGCACCGCCACCTATATTGCCGGCACTTCTGTGATTATTTATAATTGCAAAAAAGCGTATTCTTTGTCGCCAACTCTACGGGCGCAAGCAAGCACGCAGGTCGACGCCGTTAGATGCCGCTGTGTTCCGTCGGTCGATGCGGCTCTCAGTTCGGCCGTGGTGCAAATTTAGTGCACGACGGTGAGCTAGTTTGGGAAAACTGGCCCTCGAGGATCGAATGTACATGCAGCTTATTTGCGAACCATTAACAGAAAAAAAAGCCACCTTTTAACTGGTTCATGACACAGACCCCGATGTCGGCTGCTCTTGATGTAGAGAAGGTGAACTTAAGGGGGCCTTCCACACTCTTCCAAATAATCATGTAATGGCTTCGTTAAAAGAACTTATTGCTTCCGAGGGAAAAAAAATTGTAGCGCAAGACCACGCAAGGAATGATGAAATTAATGAAAACTAACGGACAATATTTCCAACGAAAGTATAGGGGTTGTTATTAGAAGTAATTGTTATGCAAATGTGAAAAAAAATAATTGTCGACGAAAAGATAAGTTGCCGCCTTCCGGGACCGAACCTGCAAACTTGGAATAACGCATCTGATGCTCTACCACTGACCTACGGTGCAGCCATCCCTCTGTACACTTTAGCGTGTGTATATATGAGAATATAAACTTGACGCTTGTACGGATATACATGCAGAGTACATATGTAGTTTATATATTCGAAGGAAACGTTGATGTCACAAGATCCTGCTCTTATTCACCCAGCCTGAGCCTCGTAATTATAATGATAACAATACTGGCATTTATATTTGGTACTTGTCGTGTATGCTTTGTAACGTGTGTCCTCTCTAACTTTTTTGACCAAGTAACTGTCGCACCATATTTAGTCATCCAAAAAATTCGACCACGAATCTGCATGTATTACTGCAAATGTCGTCGAAATACAATAGTCTTGCGTCCAAAGGGAGTTAATGGAATGGTTGTTATTTTTTTGTTTTGCTGGAGAAAATTGGTGAATGGTATTATGGAGGCGCTGCATCAGGCATGAGCGCCATCTGGCAGTAATCTCTGAGAAGGAAAGGATGACCTCCGATATGGTGAGCCCGCGGGAGAGGCCTTGATTGGCAGAATGCAAGGCGACGGGTAGGTGCCACCACTGTATCGTTCTAGCAAAGCGCGGTAAATGCCCGCTTTTTCGTGCATAACATTGCATGAATTGTCAGTGCAGCGTCTCTATAAACCAAGAGGGGAAGGCAGAAAAAAATATGACACAAATGATTCGTGTGCGAAATCTATGATTCACACGAAAGAGGGCAATGCAATTAACATCTTGTGTATACTAGAGAGATGAAAAAAGCGGCTTATTCTGCATTTTTGTAGGGGAAAACAAGGCCTGAATGCTTACAATAAATCACCACAACAAAATAAGGAGAAAAGAAAAAAAGTGAACATTCTTTCCTACTGTAAACGCTAAACATCGCGCCTCTTCTTACACGCGTGCCCCGCCGCGGTGGTCTAGTGGCTAACGTACTCGGCTGCTGACCCGCACGTCGCTGGATCCAATCCCGGCTGCGACGGCTGCATTTTTAATGGAGGCGGAAGTGTTGTAGTCTAGTGTAATCAGATTTGGGTGCACATTAAAGAACCCCATGTGGTCTAAATTTCCAGCACCCTCCAATACGGCGTCTCTCATAATCATATGGTGGTTTTGAGACGTTAACCCGCACATAACAATCAATCAATCGGACATGTTGTAAGAAGGATCGATACAGCGCTGAAAAATGAAGACTAGGAAACAGAAAGCACATGACGAGTTTATCCTATTCTGTGTTATCTGTTTCTTTGGCTGTCATTGGTACAGGAGCGAGGTCAATATTAAAACTATGGTAATTTTCCGTTTTGATAAATTGTGTAGAACTACAGCCGTTACCTTGATAATGCACCAAGAAAATTCATAAAGAGTGTAAAAAAGTGGACCTAACTAACAAAATTTGGGGCACAAGATAAAGGCTTCATTGAAGAGAAACGTTCTTTACTTATCTTGCATTCTCGGTTATCAGAGCAGTCGACGTCGACGTCCGTACCGCCTTCGGGAGCAATTAAAATTTTCATTTTAATATCAGATTGGGGGGCACGTTGAAGAACACCAGGTGTTCGAAATTTCCCGAACCCTCCTTTACGGCGTCTCTCATAATCATGTGGTGGTTTCGGGACGTTAAACCCTACATATCAATCAATCTTCTTACACGGGTCTTGTTTCGTAGCTCATGGGCCCACATCAGACGCACCGTCATCGGCCCCGCTCGTTTTCACTCTTCAATTTGTGAAACGCATACACTTTTGTTACTTCATTTCACGTCGTACTTTCATCAGTGTTCGACAGTTCTCCGCCTTTTAGGGGCGAAGCTCCTTATGGCGTGGCTTGGGCGTCCCTCGTAAACGTAACCACCAGTGGCACATACCCGATATAGGTATAACATTTGACCTCCAAGGTAATGCCGTTGAGAGATTTCTTCTGTGCGTTGTTTAACAATAAAAAATAGTGCTCAATGTACATGCCAATGGCTGATAATGGGGAATGAGAGAAAGGAGCATTCGGCTTTTAGTCAACGCGCACGCTGCGATGCCCATTAGCAGCCATTGGCATGTACATTGAGCACTATCTGACTGAAAAAGGTTGCTACGTTATACTCGCTGGGCGTAACCTCCTTGGTTTTAGAAAGGTTTAGCGAGCATTGGGCCGCAGTGCGATGAATACAGTGAACTAGTATATGCCATGAACTCAAGATGGTTGAAGGTGGGAAGTGGACCCGAAGCGCAAGCCGTAAGAAAGTGTGCGTGTGCCACCTCTTGTTTAGTCCTTGGAATGCCTACTGATTGGCGGTGCTTCTATATGGGGAATATATGATAAAAAGATGCGAGATGGTGGGACTTGGAGTGTTGAATAGATGGATGAACGGACACACAGACAGATGCGTGGATGGACGCATGAACGGACGCAGGGGCGGATGCATGAACGAACGCAGGGACGGGCGCACGAACAGACGCTTGGACGGTCACACAGACGGACGCATGGACGGACGAATGGTTCACCCCACTCTCCTTCATTCCCTCCGTGGATATGCTGCCATTTTTTTATTATGCAGAAAGCTTCAGGTGCGTCATTAAACACGAAGACTGACCGTCAGCGTCCCGCGGCGTCGGGGACAACATCAGTGACCTGAAATATCATTGCCACGTGATGACATCACTATATGACATCATCACGACGGCACAGATAGGCAAAATGTGTGAGGTCGCTGTGTCACTTCACGTGACGTTACATCATGCCGTCATCACATGACATGGTAGCTTCGTCAAGAGTGGGTATAGATTATGGAGGCAGTTCAAAACAAGTCGAGGTGCCTCCAATTCAGGAGGCAATGCAGAGGCAGGTAAGCGGCAAGAAGCTTTCGGAGAGTGACGGGGCAGGATCGATACATCGGCTGAGAAGCAAAAAAAAGGGGGGGGGGTTTCATTTTCAAGTTGTCTTATTATTATTATTATTATTATTATTATTATTATTATTATTATTATTATTATTATTATTATTATTATTATTATTATTATTATTATTATTATTATTATTATTATTATTATTATTATTATTATACTGAGCCGTCTACCCTTTGTGGTACGCAGAAACTGGAGCTTTCAAATAGAACGAGAAAATGGATTGGCCTCAGCATGAGATAGCGGCGGTAAATACTTCAAGTACTCGTTGTTTCTCTCGTAACAAGTGCTGCACCGCCATTGCTAAACAATCAAACAAGCTGTTTGTGTAACAATCAGGACAGTGGACTGTGGGCCTTTTCATTCGCGTCTTTTGTGTCCCACGATACACTCTACTTCAATCATCGGCCTAATCCGATCATCTAGGAAACAACAGATGCGTCAGCGCAATTCCTAGCAGCCACCGAATAGGCTGCGGCACGACACTATCGAGTGTTGTGCCCGATTTGCCCTTTATACGCTATCCACTCGCATAAAGCTAGGTGAATTGAAAGATGTGTGTATGCGTGTGTCTGTGAAGAGGAAAAAAATGATGGTGAGGGCCATGCCAAGTTGCCCCTTTTATCTCACTCCCTTTAACAAAAGGGTGTGCTGACTGAATAGTGTGCTTCTCAGGCACCTCTTTTCTTTGTGACAACACCACTGTTACACCGCTTGTACAGAATAGGCCAGAGTGCTGTGGTGGTGGTCCTCAAGATAGAAGGAAGCTTTGGCATGGAGAGAAGGGCAACACAAAGGAACTCCTACGCGCACAATGAGATCAATATACCAAAGGTTGGTACAGGACAAAGCAAGCCTGCCGAGAGTGAATCAAGCATGTATGGAATGCGTTTCACTTCACGCATATGGAGATGCACTGTCTTTAAGTGCCGGCCCATACTGAAGCGGCGCACACTCTTTGTTACGAAATAAATACATGGAACATATTGCGTAGCGGACGTCCAAAACTCAGAATTAAAGAGAAACAAGTCGTGAAGTCGGATAAAACATTAGCCGTGAAGTCGAAAGCTGAAAGACGTTTTGAATGCTCTGGAACTAAAGTCGTATTAGCGAAACAAAAAGATAACTGTAATTGTGACAGTAGTGGTTAAATCAAACTATGATGAATGATTGCCCATCATCCCCTCTAAGCACATGATGGAAACCGTAAAACTGTCGTTGCTCTTTCGACTGCCTCCTTTTTGAGGACAAAACAATAACCCCGTTTATGCAAACATCGAAGCTCTCTAAACAGGCAAACTTTCACACAAGTGATCACCGCTGCGTAATAAAATATAAACCGACTTTCCCAGGGAAGGACAGCACCATGGGTTGAAGTTATTGTTTGCGTTTGACTTCGCAAAGAGTGCGAACTGTGCGCGAAGTTCTCTTAAGCACGGCGTTCGGCATGTGGCCCTATAAGAGTTTAGGAGCGGCCATAGCGTAAAACTACCGAGGTAGTTTCAGCACACGTCAGAAAAAAGAAACTAAAGAAATGGTCAGACATTTCCGACTACTCTCCGAAACGCGAGCATTGCGCTCAGGGGCAGGCACCATCTTCCTTCAATCGAATAATTTAAACAAACTCCGGTACTCCACTGCACAATTGACATAATAGAACATCTCGGGGCAGTGCATGCAAAAAAAAAAGCATGAAAGCCGACAACGTACTCTTTCAGTTTCACTGGAAGGTTCGACTACTTCTCTAATAATATAACATCTGAGTCATTCCGATTACCATTACTAGGCTTTTTAAAACAGACAATACCATCACGTCATCTAACCAAGGAAGTTAAACAAAAACTGGCGCAATATTAGCATTACGAGCCACAAAGGACATATTTATTTAACAATGCTCTTCATTCAACGACCACCTTGAAAGTGCATGGCCATCTGGCAGCCGGGATTAAAGAGTTGGGCAGAATAAAGCATGATATATAAATTTAATAAAATAATCGCAATTTCTGGGACATTAGAACCGCGTGTTTACTGTGTTTTTATAGGCGGATGAGCAGTGTGCCAGCGCGAAGTCCCATCTGCCTTCGTTGTTCCTTTTGCTTGCGCTGTTTCTTGCAAAGACACACATGCCGAAGACAAATATCTAAGCATACCCGGTGAAATCCAAGCCACATGCCTAAGCAGCGTAACCACAACACAGATGCCAACATCATCACCACTACGGTTATAAAAACAGGTACATGAAATGTAGACTAAAATCCTGATCGGTAACCCTAACAATATGCTTACGGCTAGCAACACCTTGTACGGAGAATAACGTGACGCAACCTGAATGGTATGCATAGCACCGCGTGGATGCTTACCCGTATTTTACAAGTTTCAGTGGCAAAGCACGCTTTTCAGTGTTCTACGTGTCAGAACGATGACGCGCCTAGCTGCCTCATGCGAAGAAACCGTGAAGTTCTGCATGTTACAGAGCTGAATGATTATAGACGCCTACAGTATTCCAAAGTTGGGGTCAGAGTTGGGGGGAGGGGGGAGATTTTACCGCAGCACTTGGGGCCCCTCTTGGCACGCTTGAGGCGCTGAGGAGTACAATCACGAGTACACCCCCCCCCCCCCCCCACACACACACGAAATACGAGAATACGCATTCAGAACGACCACTTTCACCAATGCTTTCTGTTTTAAAAAGTTAGACAATGAAATGAAGTTCCCAGAGATATCGCAAACTTGAGGGACAACAGCGCTTTTTTATCATTGTTGGGACATTGTGACATGCCTGTTCACTTTTATTACCTGTTTGGCACGTGCCATATTGTACTGAAATCTTTTGATTGCGCGCAGTACTGTTTATGTGTTGTTATAATTTTTCAGAATGTTTAAGGTGCACTATAGCAGAAAAGGTGGCAACCGTATTGGACTTTTATGCATACCCCCTGCAGAGATGCCGCTACGGCGTGAAGGAACTCAGTAAATTAAATTAAAAAATAAAAAGTGAAAGAGGATCGAAGCAGGTAAATGGTGGATGGGACACGTCTATAACCAAAGCAGATAGCTTAAAACAATAACGCGCTGTATTATCGGAAAAACTGCACAAAAAACGCAGACTAAATGAAAAGAGCGGCACAAACGGTGCTTCTACTGTTAGTTTCTCTCTTCGCGCATGTTTTTTTTTGCGTTGTTTCCCTGATAATAGAATACCCACTCGCCAAGCAGTCAATTCTTCTAAATGCTATGTAATCTTGATGTCATAGATGAGTAATATAGTTGTGACACATCAATGACTTTTGGTATGACGTGTCATGGAGTGATGGTGCTTCACCTGATGGAGGGGGCTAAAATCATGAAATGTTTGATAACCAACTAGAATAGCTCCTTGCACTGAGCGTTAGAATGTGGCATGACTAGACAATGATCACAAGAAGGTAATGTTTTCTTTTGTCGCCACCTATGACACTTCAGCGAGATAAGTAATAAGAAACCGACAGAATTGCTTCCAACAAGTCTTTTCTGACAAACACCATAATATTCTGATACCAAAAATCTGTGAGCCAATGTATTAGAAATATTATTCACGTTTTTCATCTTCTTTCTTCTCGTATCGTTTGAAAGTCCCACAAACCGGTCATTTGTGTGCGTTTTTTTTCTTGGCGTCTTTTACCGATAAGCAAGGTTAGCACTGAGCGGACGCTATGTATGACTAACCCGTTAAATAAACCCGAGGTCTGAAAAGAGCCACGTCCCGTGAATATAAAGTGCCCGTCACCCTTCATTTGAATGGCAAGATGGTTTCACAATGTGACTACGCTTTCAATTTCGTTTTGGCTTAGGCATTGGCACGATTGAATATAAAGGGCTTCTCGGGGAGTACAAATTACAGAAAAAACACATCTAGCTTTCGAACTTCAATTATTCTGAATTTCTACAACCTAATCAGTTTTTTTCCAGTTGCATTCAAAATCGAAGTGCTCAAGGAGGTAAATGGTTAGGAACACGACGGCACGTAGGGGCTTCTTTAATTATATCATCACTCTTTCCTTCGCACCAAAGGTTCCCCGTTTCCTCTCCTCAGCCGCAGCATATTATTGCGATAGCAATCATCTGGGCACTCTCGGCTGAATTTCGCTGCCGGCATTGGCGAGGGCGTCGGCGTCGACGTCAGCGTCGATGTCATAAACCGTATATGTATACGTATCAATATACAGGGTGTCTCACATGACTTGAGCCAAGAATTTGAAAATGACAGACACTTCAGTGGTGAATTGAACCAAACGCGTACTTCTCGCACAAGCTTGTAGATACTCAGACTATTTTTTATTTCTTCCTATACTAATTAGCAAATAATTGTTAATCACTATTTTTATTTTTAAGCTGGAAACCCAAAATATGAAAACTGAGATGTAGATCACTTTCAGAAACCACCAACTAAATTGCTTCCTGTACGATACGTCTCACGCTGTTATTTTTTCGACGTTGTGAAGGAAGCCCGAGAAATGTGAAAAGAAGCCGTGTGACAGACCGCGAGCACGCTGCTATAGTGCGGCGATAGACTTTCTTTACAACGCGGAAAAAATAACAGCGCGAGATGTATCATAGAGAAAACAATTTAGTCGGTGCTGTCTGAAAGTGCTCTACATCTCAGTGTTTATAGTTTGGGTTTCCAGCCCATAAGTAAAAAATAGGTAATTAAAGTCATAATGAATTACTATGTGAAGAAATAAAAAATAGCCTGAGTACCTACAGACTAGTACGAGTAGTACGCGTTTGGTTCGATTCGCCACTGAAGCGTCTTTCACTTTCAAATTCTTGGCTCAAGTTACGTGGGACACCCTGTATATATCAAACAGTCAGAGAGAAAAAATGGGAAGATCCCACGTACAGTGCGAATCGATGATATGCGAAGCATGAATGAGAAATCTTGATATGGCACTTTAAAATCAGCACAACGTTACGAGGTGGAGGTAAATGATGCCGTACGTGACTTGTGTGTCCTGATTATCATGTTTCGATGTGTCGTTTAACTTCGTCATCTATTCACGCCACGTGATACCAAATTTAGTATATGCGGAGCTAACGAAACGGCCGTGAGTATGCTACGGGCGTGGAATGTTGTCATGTTCTTACATGACACGAATGCCAGAATTATCACGTTTGCACCAGTCATACACTTTTGTCATTCATTTACGTCACGTAACACAAAATTTGGTATATGTGGAGCTAGCAAAACCGCCGCGAGCGCATCATGAAGGACCCAATATACTCCAATGTAGCGTCGACGGGCGTGCACGCTGGGCACAGCGACGCTACGTTAGCAAAGCGCGGTCACTTTATAGTCTCACGCTAGGTGCCACCAGCGTCCGTCCACGCGGCCCGACGGCAACCGGCGCGAAATGCGACATGCTGCATTTCGCACCGATGTGTTACCCAGACAACACTGCGTCTCCCTCTTTTCGTGACGAAGGGACGCCGGACGCGCTAAAATGCACATGCGTCATAGCAACGCAGCGCGGCGCGCGCCTGCGAGTATATCGCAGGACCAGCGCCTGGCGGGACGCGACGAAATGAATGCAGGTAAGCACGCGCACCGCGTCCCGTCGAAATGTATTGGTGCCTTGACTGTGGCATTTAGTCATGGCCTCACATGACACATATCTCTAGATTGTCATGTTTTCACCAGTCTCATACCTTCGTCCTTCATTGGCGTCACGTAATAACAAATTTGGCATATCTGAAACTAGTGAAACGACCGCGAGTGCATCATCAGTGTGGCAAGTAGTGATGTTATTACATGACACGCATGTCGTGATTATCAAGTTTGAATTTATCAGTTACCTATGTCGTCCGTTTGCGTCACGTAATACTGAGTTTGGTACATGTGAAGCTAGCAGAAGGGCCGCGAGCGCATCATGAGCGTAGCATGTAGTCATGTTATTACATGACACGCATGTCTTGATTATCAAGTTTGAATTTATCAGTTAGCTATGTCGTCCGTTTGCGTCACGTAATACCGAGTTTGGTACATGTGAAGCTAGCAGAAGGGCCGCGAGAGCATCATGAGCGTAGCATGTAGTGATGTTGTTACATGACACGCATGTCATGTTTAGCATGTTTGCACCAGTATTATACCTTCGTCATTCATTCACGTCCAGTAATACTAAATTTGGTATAAGTGAAGCTAGCGAAACGGCCACCAGGGCATCATGAGCGTGGCATGTGGTAATGTTGTTACAGGACCCGCATGCCATGATTTTCATGTTAGGGTCTTCACTTGTGGTCACCATTCAATCATGTCATACTATACCAGTTTTGCAACATGCCATGTGAATGAAACTACCGCAAAAGCTGCAGGACCATGAAATGTAAATCACGACATTCATGACATGCATGTCATGATTATCATGGTAATATGTTCTTCATACGGACATGTTATGCCATACCAAGTTTGGCATCGATACCATTATCGAAACGGCCAGGTGAGCTAAAAGTCGTAGGCGGCTAGATAAATAGATAGATAGATAGATACGCTCAAAGTCAATTATGTGGGCTAAGAAGTGCTTCGCATTTTAAAAAACCCAGAAAAAGTGACTCTGGCGTTCGGAATCGAACGCGGCACCTCCACGTCATAAATGCGAGGTATTAACCACTAAGCCACTGAAGGGTACCTCCTGTAACGTTTAAACGGTAAGCTATTTATATCTACCACTTACAGCTGTTGGACGGCATCTCGAGATTGGGGGGGGGGGGGGGGGGGTATTATCGTGTTTTGAGCATTATCCACAAGATGGCGCAATGAGCACGTGGTGGCTCTCATTTCTTACGCGTACCTTGGCCCGCGTAGAGGGGAAAAGTGGACGATCTGTCGTGCGCCTTTATCTCCTGGTGGCGAGGATTATACGTCATTGCTGGCGTTGGGGCACTGGGACGATTCTGTTGTAGTAACAGGGCGTACAAAGGTCACTGCGATTGTTGCGCAGCTTCCGTTTGCGAAAAAGGCGCGCATTTTAGACATAGCAAAGTAATAACTGAGACGCTTACTCGTTTTCATTTGTACCTGAGAGTACGTTTCTGCGTCATTTGTGCGTGAGAAACACGGAGCACGTTTCTATCTGCTTGCCATTCAGCGCGTGACCTTCCAATTTGTTGCTATCGCGTTAGTAGCTTCACCTTTGCTTTGACCTTTGACTTTGACCTTCCCCTTTGTCTTTTAATATATTTAAAAAGATCCTCACACCAGCACTTCGTACCTATGGTTAACCAGCGAAAGTTACAACGTGCGGTCCCAGTGTTTAGCAGTGGGTCCGACCCGTTGTGGCACTGAAGCCTTTCACATTTATTGGTGACATGTTGATGCGGCCTAACGAGGCTACACGCACGTTTGGCTTCGGCGCACTGTGCCTGGCATCATAATGGTCATAGAGGAGTGTAATGAGCGGTTAACTGCTTTTCACAATGTGTTAATCATAGTTGTTGTTCTTGAACCACAGGCGTTAATTCAGAGAAGTCGCCGCTGAAGTCAATGTACCTCTGGAGAAACTCCCGCCGAAATCGGCGTTCGCCCTGACGAATGCGTTTTCGCAATCTTCACGTTGACGCTATAACGCCGCCTTGTGGCAAGCGCTGACATAGCGACACAACTCGGTGGGGAGGTTTCAAGAGAAACAGTTGCGCGCGGGCTCGGTTCTATGGCTTCGACGACGTCACTCGCAACGTAGTCAATGTTGCGCGAGCTTGGGAACGACGCTGAGATCACCGTAACCGAATAAGCACCCAATGGAGACCACTCATGACACCGCTGCCGAACGCATTTTTGTTTCTCCTAGCCATATACAGCTCTCATTGTAAAACGCCGTTGCAAAACGGTTTAACCCTTTCAACTTCAACTAAGTCGTCATTACAATTTTTTTAGTTCAGTAGTTCAATAAGCAGTCTCATAAAATAATAATCACCGAGGACAGTGGAGCTATTTCGCCAGTAAGTACAGCAAACATTGAAAATTTTTGCTATCAATTGCACAAAGTAGATACATTAAAAAAGAAGCCTTACTGCACAGATCTACAGCAGCGCTGGCCTGCACATGTAACTTTGATGGTAACAGCTCAAACATTACAGTCAAAAAGTTTTTGTGTGCATAAGCCCTGGATAAAAAAAGTGTTGCCCCGCCGCGGTGGTCTAGTGGCTAAGGTACTTGGCTACTGACCCACTGGTCGCGGGATTGAATCCCGGCTGTGGCGGCTGCAGTTTTGATGGAGGCAAAAATACCACAGGCCTATGTGTTCAGATTTGGGCGTGCGTTAAAAATTTCAGGTGGTCGAAATTTTCGTAGCCCTCCACTATGACGTCTGTCATAATCATATGGTGGTTTTGGGACGTTAAACTTTATATATCAATATCAATTTGCTTAAACTGGCCTGAAGTTAAAATAGAGGCAAAGTAAACGTCCTGCTTAATTATGATATTGCTACATGCATGCAAATAGAGATTCTAGGGGGCGACGCTCGTGTGTGCCTGACAAGGAAGACGAAGAGTGGTCTCCGCTCGGTGTCTGGTCTACCGGTCACGCCACTGCTGCTGCTGGTTTGAAATATATTTCATCCATAGCCTCGTCGATACGGCGTCTCTCTTCCATAACAATATTATCAATATAGGTCTGGTGTTTCACATTTCAAAATGGCCTGCTTGGGGAACCATTTTGTCTACGTTGTCCTAAAAGAACATGCGGACAATGCTACACAAAAACAGGTCTCTATAAAAAATAAATGTCTCATACTAAACTAGGACATCAAACGTTACGAAGTCGCTGGAGCAGAACTCTTTGCGGAAATTCCGCCATCCCGCTCCACAGAAGGCAGCACATGCAAACAAAAAGTAAATAAAAATCACCGCGGTGCAAGTGACAGGTGCCTCCGTTAAAAGAAAAAGAACACGAGAAGGTACGCCTCGAGAAAGGGTGAACCGCTGCGGTGACATTGCGATTCTCTGCGCTCATCTCACATGAAACTGATTTCGTTATTACCGCGCATG
This sequence comes from Rhipicephalus microplus, assembly GCF_043290135.1. Taxonomy (NCBI): domain Eukaryota; kingdom Metazoa; phylum Arthropoda; class Arachnida; order Ixodida; family Ixodidae; genus Rhipicephalus; species Rhipicephalus microplus. The sequence goes on along the minus strand of NC_134701.1, from coordinate 236,897,787 downwards.
CTTCAGTGCAGATTCAAAATTCACGACAAAGCTGGCACAGGCCACGTTCATTATCCATTACTCAAAGCACACCCCAGAACGCGCTTAAAAGCACGTGCACCACTTTGTAATTGGGTTTGCTTTGTCTTCGAAAGATTGCTCAAATATGGGAAAGCCTGTTTCGACACACGCAACAAAAATGTTTGACATGTAAGGACATTCCACTTCAGGCGAATACGTCCCACTCGCTCCAAACCGCTCATGTGCATATTGAAGTGCCAGCTGCGAGGCCAGAAAGGAAAACAAAACAACAGCAGAGGCACGAAATAATCTCTCCGCATGTCAAATCTCGCCTTCATCTCAAGTCTGGAAGAGAGCAAACACACGTAAATGCTGGAGAAGTAGGAGCCAGGGATGATACAATACGACTTCTCTCAAAACACATGGTTCAGCATTTCGTGTGCGCCGTTGAGCAGGCGACAGGCAGGCGGCTGACCTTCTTGACGGCTCGACTCGGGGACCCAACGTGTGACGCAAGCCGTCATAGAAGAGGAGGAGACACCAGACTAAACATACAGAAAGAAAGAAAAGAAACAGTGAATTGCATACGCGTCATTGGCATACGAAGATGGGTGCGCCTTTAACAATCACGACGTTGTCGCGGGAGGAGAATGCTGGCTAGACGGCTGCTTCTTCGCACGCGTGTTTGTCCGTGAAGACATGTAGGCAGGCTGTCCACGTACTAGTTTATCTTTTCCATCTGAGCAACGTCGGTGTCTTAGCCACTCCTGTAGACTTTTTTATAGCACACACGCTCAGAGGTTTGGATTCTGGGCCAAAAGAAATCAATGCGTGACGCGAAGTTCATTTGCTGAACGTACAACCTAATTACGGGTTAGCACAACGTGAACCATGTGCGCAGGGACATGTGAATCAATTAGTGCGCGTACGCAAAGGTTCAAAGACATTAGGCATGGCGGCGCCACTATTCTTGACTATATCATTCACATGACTCAATGACTTTAACTACGACTGCTGGAGTGAGTGACATTGTCTGTGAAGCAAGGAAGTCACTATAAGTTGCGGAACGTTGTGTCTTTTGATGAGCATCAAGTTATACTTGTTGAAGGAAGGCAAGGTGTTTGGGAGAGTGCATGCGAGACGCAATGTTCGTTGGCTTGGAGACGAACATTGTGTTTTGAAATGGTGAAATTCGGAGTCCTCGCAATGTCACTATGTGAGAAAAATGCAAGATTTGGGAAACAACTGGCTCAGGGGTCGAATATTCACAGTTTATATTGCGAGTGGGCAACGTGATATCGCTAACGCGAAAAGAATCTCGTTAAGCATGAAAATATTAAACAATACTCTCTTCTTACGTGCACACGAAAAACATGAATATTGAGAAGCTATAGTATATAAAGTAAAAGACAAAGAAGGAGGTTATAAAAACGAATGTGAAGGTGGAAGTAATGGAAAGCCGAGGTTACAATGTCAAGGGACTAATAAAAATGAAGTTAGCAAATACGGCGACGCGCTTCTCTAAACGGCGCCACCACGTCAAGAAGTCAAGAATGATGAATCGAGTAAGCGACACGGGAAAGCAGCTTATCAAGAAGCACTTTTGATGCGCTGAACAAGAGCACTTTTCGAAAAATGCTGCCGTGGAGTTGCCCAAGCCTCGGCAATGGCTAGGTCTCATCTTTCTTAGAAGTCGAGCAGCTCTGCGAAGCAGAGGAAAAGACATTTAAGTCTGTAGGTTATGTACAGAGAGGGTGGGGAGCGAGACGCGCTACGAAGTTTTGTATACGCAGCTAGCTTGAATACAGGTCGCTTCTTTATGAGACCACACCCTAGGAAAAAAACTCTAAGAATCTTATCGAAGACTGAACTTCTCGTCTAGCGCTTTCGTTACGGCCGCAGTCGAAAGCAGAGAACCGAGAAGAAAGCTTTCCAGTGGTAAATGTTCCTTGACCACAAGATAACAACTAAATTATTGCATTTCGAAAATATCCTCGATTAAAAATGTCTATAGAAAGTTTCACTATCGGTGCGCGCATAGTTTCTTACTTCTCACATTTTTTCATGTTTATGTTTGCACTAAGCTGCATCTGATTGTGCATGATTATATGATTTCACGGGTGGCTACAAAAACGGTAGCTGCCACAAATAAAGGGTTCTTCATCTTGCAGCCTTCGCCTGACATGTCTTGGAAACCATGGGTTCCACTACCCGGCAAGGCAGAGCACATGGTTACAGATCAAACCGTACTGGAAGGGCCAGAGCGCAGCAATTCGCCAGTGCTTCCTTCAGGCGATCAAGCGCATCGTAGTACATCCTCCACTTTCAACGTGTGTCACAGCTTCCTAAGGTCTATGCGAAAGCAAGTAATACCTAGCAACCACATAAGAAAATATAGAAAAGAAAGCTGAAAAATAAACTACGAGTAACTCAATCTTGGCGCCATCGTTGGAGGACAGAAAAGGGAAGATGGCTGCGTAGCAACACGTTTCCACGGTAACAAGATCTTGGAATACCGAGCGCTCTTCGAAAGCCACTGAAGCAGAAATAATTGGTTGGGCTGAGGATAGTAGCGAGAGGCGGCTACCCTCGCATTCCAGTGTGCATTCTACATACAAGGACAACACGATACGTGTAAAAGCTTTGGAAAAAATATTGTTTGTAACCTCCTACGCTGGACTAAACTTCTTGTTTTCTTTAATGTTTCTTATCTTTTATTTTACTCTTTCTGGCATATTGAAATCATTGTTTATTGCCACAAAAGTAGGACTTTCGTAATGAGTGTGCAGCAAAATTGCACGGTAGAATAATTTAACGTGTGCACACTGATACCAGTGTCTCGGTGCTGATGCTCCGTAATTGTTCTCTCACGCTTACGCGAGAAAGGCGGTGTACTAAAAAAATCACAGTTGAATAAAACCTGGTCGGCAATTTACTTGCATTGCCGCATTGCCGTATTCCGTCTTTTCTCATTGATTAAATCTTCTTTTGCACGCTTTCCGGTAATATTAACGCAGAAACACGCCAAAGTCCGAGAAACCAAACTCGAACTCGCATAGTAGCCTTCACAGTGTCGCTATTCATTGACTAAGCCGACAGCGTGCTACAAGTCCCGAAGAATGCTGGCGTACGGTTGCTCCAGGTGCCGGTTGACTCCCTTGTAAATGTCGCCGAAGTGAGCGGAGAGACGCTTAGAAAAAGAAGCCCAAGATCAGAAATATACGGAGCTCCACTACGAAGAGGAAAAGAAGCGTGGTTTGTTAGGTGTGAGCTGCCGACGTAAGCCGTAACCCGGGGCACCATCTTTTCTACCCATCAACCGCGAACAAAAGAAACATAAAGGCAGTAGAGTGAACGCAATGGAGGATAGATGCCACCTTTCGAAGAAGAGTTTGGGAATACGGTTAATGGTGTTAAACCTACGGTGGCAGCGGGCACCTCCGCTCGTTTCCAGACCCAATTCGGGCCTACAGATGTCAGAGGACCGGCTGAGAATACGAGCACTGTACTTTTTTTTTCGTCACGCTGCGAACACAAGGCGGGAGTAACGGAAATGGCCACAAAAATAGAAACAAGCTACCTATTCGCTATTTCCCTGCCTAATCTGTCGAATAGTATCGTGCCTTTGTTTGGACATCCTATGGCTCCACGGCTTTGAAAAAAGTCGGTTCTGACTTTTGTTGAATTATACTGTGACAAAGTAAACCTTTCTGATGTGTAAATATTTAAAAGTATATTTTTATACATGGTGATCATCAAGGACAGCGAGCTGTTGGCTTTGCATAGGGTGCACCAGATGGAGCTCCAGAATCAGTGCTTAAAAACAGCTCTTACAGAAATAGTGAGTACAATGCGTTCTACGTTAATCAAATCTGCCCGTATTCATTGATCGTGTCATCTAAGCAGCGTATTCGACTGCGCGATCGGCTTACCAATCTCGAAAGAAGATTTTGCAACACTTATCAAAGTGTTTAGGGTCTCGAATATGCCTAGAAAACGTAATTGTGCACAATGGGAATGGGGCAATTGTTTAGCGGAAACAAGTCTAGTGCATTGCTATAACTCCCATTTCAAGGTTTCTTCATAATATTGCGTACTTAATGTAACCCATTTGCAGTTTGCTGTTGTCAACTGTGTACCACTAAACACCGCCGCCCAAAAAGAGCAGTTGTACTTTGTTGCTCCAACATCAGTCACCATTTCCTGATCACATCCTCAAAGCGATGTTCTAGAGAACAACCAGGTCTTGTATCATTTCTTTTTTTTTCGCATGCTTTTTAGACAGTGTAGAAATGAAAAGATATAGAACAATTCACGCTAGAAGTTGAAAAAGCAAAAAAAAAAACGGTTGAACTAAATGAAACAAAGCAGTCGGAAGCAAGCGCCTCAAGAGAGGAAGCAACAGAATTGAGAATAGCAGCACGTAAGAAAAGTGCGTCTCGTAAATTGGTCTTGACAGATTGTAGAAGCCATGCCGAACTACGAACACCCTGGGAGGATGAAAATTCAATTCTGCGTCGAATGGTTTCCAATTCCAGTCGCTCCATCAGTCTCCCGTATATTAAGTCTGTCTTGTGCGACGCGCGCGGACATTCGACGCCACTGCAAAACTGAGTAAAGTACTTGCTCGGACTACTTGGTTCCGGCTCTCCATCGTTTTTTGTATAAGCTTGTGTAGACGGGAACTGAAGAAGAAGGCGAACTGGAAGCGGTCGCCTGTTTCTTCCATCGAGTTTTTTTTTTTGTTTCACCAAGTAATTCTGTAGAAGAAAGTTCAACCTTTGAAAGAAGCTGTAACGTTTGCACCTGAACTTCAACGCAACCACAGGTGGCGTTCGGGTGCATCTGTTTTAGGGGCGAAGCTCCTTATAGCGGCACCTGTTTGTTCCTCGTAGCCGTTGTAGTAGTGTGTAACAAGTATAACATTTTGACCTCTAAGGCGGTGCCGGTGAGAGATTTCTTCTGTGCGTTGTTGAACAATAAAAAATAATGCTCAATGTACATGCCAATGGCTGCTAATGAGAAATGAGAGACAGGAGCATTTGGCTTTTAGGTAAAGCGCACGCTGTGATCCCCATTATCAGCATGTACATTGAGCACTATCTGACAAGAAGAAAGGGTTGCTAGGTTATACTCGCTGGGTGTAACTTCCTTAGTTTTAGAAAGGTTTAGCGAGCGTTGAGCCGCAGTGCCATGAATACAATGAACTAGTATATACCACGAACTCGAGGTAGTTAAAGGTGGGAAGTAGATACGAAGCACCAGCCGTAGGAATGTAAAAGCCGAATTCTCCTGCCTATCAATTCCCATTAGCAGTCATTTGCATGTACATTGAGCACTATCTGACAGGAAAAGGTTGCTACGTTATACTCGCTGGGCGTAACCTCGTTGGTTTTAGAAAGGTTTAGCGAGCGTTGGGCTGCAGTGCCATCAATACAGTGAACTAGTATATACCATGAACTCGAGGTGGTTAAAGGTGGGAAGTAGACCCGAAGCGCAAGCCGTAAGAAAGTGTGCGTGTGCCACCTCTCGTTTAGTCCTTGGAATGCCCGCTGGATGGCGGTGCTTCTATATGGGGAATATATGATGAAAAGATGCGAGATGGTGGTACCTGGAGTGTTTAATAGATGGACGAAAGGACACACAGACAGATCCATGGATGGACGCATGAACGGATGCAGGGGCAGATGCATGGACGAACGCAGGGACGGACGCACAAAGAGACGCACGAACAGACGCACGCGCAGACGGGCGGATGGACGCATGAACGGTCACACAGACGGACGCATGGACGGACGGAAGCAAGAACGAATGGATGGACCAATGCTTCGCCCCACTCTTCATCATTCACTCCGTGGATATGCTGTGATTTTCTTTCTTCCTTACAATGGTGGACGGTGCGGCAGTCACAAAAGAAAAATGAAAAAATGACGGATAACTCCACGACTGCATTCATCTTTAATGAATACAATGTTAGTGTCGTAACAGTGGATAGTATACGCATCAACAACCATTTAGCCATACATGGCCAGAATCTGCCATAAGTTATGAACACTCGCCATGGTGTAGATCGCCCAAAAGAAAATCATTTTATACGCTAGGTTAGATATTACAGACGCTGCGACTGATTGGAACCTTCGATTTTTGTAAAGTGAAGCTTTGACTTCGCTGGTTATATCCTACACGAGGAGGCACATGATCGCTTGTACATGTTGTTTCTTTTTTGTTTCCCTGTAAATAAAATCACGCTGTTCCTATGTCACCTTGGCTTCATGCATGTGTACTGCGAAAACGAAAAATATGGAAGTCCGCAGTGAAAGTACGGAAGGCTGTGAAATCTCGCACAGTATTTCACCTAGATTCACGTTGTTTAGGCAAGAGCCTGAACAAGTTTACAAAATTATCTGCAGGTTGTTATCTTAGCTGCATTTGAGAATTAGCTATACTGCTAATAAAGATCGTGTGGTGAAAGGCAACTGAGGACACGGATGATCTTAGACGACCTACAGGAGTTGCATAATATAAACAAGTTATTTATGATATCAATAGAGCGCGACATTCTAACGCATCCGTGGATCGCGCTTGCCAGCATAGGTAGAAATTTTTACCTTCCAGTTGGCTAAGAACAGTCTCTTCAAAAGAAAGAAAGAAAGAAAGAAAGAAAGAAAGAAAGAAAGAAAGAAGCATGGGCTCTTCATAAGGTAGGCAGAGTGGCTGCACGTTAACAATCACTGATTGATTGATATGTGGGGTTTCACGTCCCGAAACCCCCATATGATTATGAGAGACGTCGTAGTGGAGGGCTCCGGAAATTTCGATCACCTGGGGTTCTTTAACGTGCACCCAAATCTGAGCACACGGGCCTACATCAATTCCACCTCCTTCGTAAATGCAGCCGCCGCAGCCGGGATTCGAACCCGCGACCGGCGGGTCAGCAGCCGAGTACCTTAGCCACTAGACCACCGCGGCGGGGGTTAACAATCACTGCCCCTCTTCAAACACTAGTAATATTTGTGTCTTCATTTCTGTGTACATTTATACTTAAGATACACATGATCATTCGCAACATATAGTACCTACACACTCCCTACATTTAGAGACGATGCCTTTATTGCGCCGAAGCCTTTTCATATTTGAATATCTTCACTGACGCGTGTAAGGAGGAGCCATTGTATATTTGTGCTCAGGAGTTTCTCCCCATCCCAGTCTTTGTGATGTTAACTTTTGGTGTGTCACATGCCCTCATCTAATGTAATTCTGCTCTCTAGAATGCTTATAGCCACTGGCTGTTGTTACAGACCACTGTTGATCCTTCATTGAGCCAGGCTGTGCTTAAATCATCTTTCTCATTCTTCTTGTGCAATGAATTATTCTACTCCTCCGGCTCACTCTAACATCTGTCCTACTCCCTCTCACTTGCATTTCCTGCCTCCTAGCTATACTATGCTGTACAATGCCACATTAGCGTATCTGGATAGCTGTGTGGTTAAGACGCTCGCCTTCAGTGTGGGTAAGAGGTTTTGAATATCGCCTTGTGAAGAATTTTTGTCCGTTGAATAGATTTTTCTCTGTTTTCATTTCTTTTTCTTTTTTCTGTTTGTATCCTTTAGGTTCTCTCCTTCTCCCTAGTGTGTGTTCTGTGATAGGACGTCAGATTTATTGCATTTCATGCAGGAGCAGTTAGCGCAAGTTTTTTCAGCGAAGCAGGACATGATGACGGTGACGACAATGAAGCGGGCGAATAGAGCGCGTACTGGTCTTGCAGAACAGGGGCGGCACCGTTGGACTATCAGTGGTGGCTAGGCAATGGGAGAACTCTAAGGGTTTTTCTTTACAATAGCAAATATATGGACACTCTCGCCGGAATTTTTACGCCAGCGTCGGCGTTGGCGTCGATGTCACGCACCTTATATGTATATGTATCAATATATATGGAAACGCAAGAGAGAAAAAAAAATTTCCTGCGCGTGGAATCAAACGTGGGACCTCTGCGTCACGTAAGCGAGGCCTTAGCCCCTGAGCCACCCGGAGAACGTTCTTCACTGTTCAAACGGAGAGCTATTTGTATCTACCACTTACCGCATCTGTGTTTTTGGCATTACCAAAAAAATGGCGCAATGAGCGCACGTCACCACATCACGCAGCGGCGCCCACTCTAATCTCTTACGCGTATTTTGCCCGGCTTAAACAAGGAAAGCTACGCTCCTTCGCGCGCTCTTATCTCATGGTGGCGAGGAGGGGAGGATCGTACGCCTTTGCTAGCCTCGCCTGCTGTTGTTAGCGGGCGCACAAAGGTCACTGCAATCATTGCAGTCTCCGTTCGCGAAAAGCGCGTCCTTTTCAGACTCAGCAAAGTGAAACGAGATGCTTATTCGCGTGCATCTGTACCTGTGAGTGCATTTCGTGCATAATTTGGGCGCGAGAAACGCGAGGAACGTTTCGATCTGCTTTCCATTCTGCGCGCGACCTTTCAAAGTGTTGCTATCGCGTTCATTGCTTCGCCTTTGCGGCAAAGCTGTGATTTTTTTGTACACACTTGGCGTTTTTACACCTGGTGTATACGCATCTAGGCTGTCGAAATACATTAGGTTTACGTTGTTACTTATTTCATACAATAAGCCACACTCACACTACTGTGACAGGGTATGAGATGCGATAGCAGCGCATGCATCGTGAGAATATTGTGGTTCAACTTCTTTTTAGGTAACTCATGTTTCTTTTTCCTCAGCAATTATCTCAGTGGCCCATATAGTTTGTTAGCCATGCTTATATTTTAGAACTAAACTGAAAGCGAAATGTATAGACTTTGTGCCTAATGTTTGCGCATACACTCTGAAATTTAAACCTCGAAGGCTTACCAAGTATCGGAAACATCGAGACCCATGCGTTAGGTTTTTTAAAATTGTGCTACCACCGTTTTATTTGGAAAGAAATAAGAAATCTTGTTGCAGCGTTCTGGAACAGCTTAGGTCGCAAAAATGCGGCATATAGTTCACAAAGATCTCTTTCAAACTTCAGTTAGAACGCTAGTTGCACCTTTACTCAGTTAGCTCAGCATTACCGGACGATAATGCAAAAGAAGACTATGCCACCGAGGCTCAGGATTAGTGGAGTTTAGCTTAAAGACGCACCTCGTTAGCGGGTTATTTCTCGCAATGGAAACGGACCCCTCGTTTTTATTATATCTTCACAAAGACCATCTGTGTGTGAAATGTAAATTAATATATTTACTTTCGTTAAACTGAAGAACTAAGCCAGGGGAGAGAGCGCCTTCGGGAAAAACAACGAACTTGTTTACCACAAGCAAGCATTCAGCAAAAACTTTGTTCCGAAAAGATAATTTACTTAGCCTGAGCATTTTGCACAAGTTTCGCTTTTTTGTTTGTATATGGTGATGAGGTCCGGATGGAAGGTTTTTTAAGCGGCAGAGCAACGGTGAAAGGAAGAAAAGTACAAAGATGACTGATTGCTCCCGCGTATGAGCGTTAGGAATGGGGTGGCTTGAGAGAAAGTTCTAAGATGAGAATTGATTAACTAAATGAAATAGGAACTCGGAGAGAAGCGTAAGGCTTGACAGGAATCTAATTATGCATGCTTTTCAGCTCACGCTGCTACATAGAAGCTGCTGCTATATTGAATTTGCTTATGCTTACAATAGTTTTTTTCGTTTACGAAGCCTCTGTGCATAGTGAAGCTGCACAAGACCACTCAATAGTTAAGATACACAAAAGAGGTTGAAGAGAAATTCGTAAAGTTGCATATAATAGGCGCATTCCGCTCAAGGTGTAAAGGAAAATGCTTAAGTTTATCAATGAATCAAAGGAATATGTGCTGAGAAGGTATGATATTAATAATGAATAATACTATGCTGCCGCATAATATTATTTTAATTTTTAGTTAATATTTTTTTCTATCTCTACTCACACAAAAAAACCAACTACGCAGATAATGAGAAAAACATAGCTGAAGCACTTTGCAGATAACACTTACTTATGCGTACCTATGCACGAAAATCTGCTTTGACCTGATATTTCATAATATGTGGTGCAAACTTGACATGACGATAGTTATAGCGCGAGAACAGAAAAACACTTGTCTTCTTGTCTCTGTGTCATTGTTCTGTTCTCGCGCTATAACTATCATCTCATACCAACTAGCCCAAGCTGCCACACTCCTAAGTAAAATTCACACTGCAAAAGAAGAAAGGCTTGCGTAGGGGGGTGCGGGTCATTTTGCGATGCCAGTGTCATCATTGTCGTATGTATATATGAGCGCGCATCAGTGGCGAGACCCCGGGCCACCGCGTAAGCTCCAGAAATGCTGCACTATATAGCAATCCCTGCTAGTGTTTGTTAGAGGCGGGACATACTGACTGGCCCCGTTCAGACCTCCTAGCGTGGGTTGATTGAGAAACAAGAGGATCGCCACCCGCAATACTACAAATAGAGAATATACATGATTACAATGAAATTGGTTCGTTAACAACTCAGTATATAATGAACATAAACAGTCTATTAGGCCGGTCGGCTCTAAAAATTGTCAAGATCACTCAACGCATACCTGAGGCCATACTTCAGCCAATCACAATGCGTGAAATATCTTGAGCAAGGACACGTCCAGTCAATGCAAAAGAATAACGCTCACACGAAAGCAGATATTAGGAGCTATGCCTTTGCGCTTTACAGAAATCGTCTAAAATCATAGCATTGTGATAAGGTCATCTATTGAGAATAATCAGGCAATCACACTATAAAAAACGCTGCTTCTTCGATAACACGCAGGATTGATACCATTATGTATAAATAACCGGTAATGCATTTTTCTCATTATTAGCTTTTGTGGGCCCCATATAAGTTGTGTTTCTGGTAGACGCTTTTTAAGTGCAAAACGAAGTGCTGTCGTGTCTATGTCGGCCCCCAGTGGGCATCAAGGATAAATCGTCTGAATAGTTTAAATTTCATTCTCCTCCCGGTGTGTTTTCACATGGCGGAGCACACTTGTTTTCCTTCTAATCTGCAATGCAATCGCCTTATCCTTTTCGGCAGCTTAAGGTGCGAAACGCCTCGTGCTCTCGGGCTGTAGGTGTCTATCGTCGATGTAACCCGTCATGGTGTTCTCTGTCGTTGCCTGTCACGGTAAAGCAAGTCTCAAGTAAGACGGCCCATTTGCCCAGGAAAACCTAGCGAGGATGCGAAGGGCAACGCCTTTCGCGCTTTCTCGAGTAGCAAGTAAAGTGGTGGTTGGCCCAAGAAAAACTGTTTATACGATAGATGATGTCTGTGGTGGACGCTGTACTTTTGTCAGCGAACCTGTCTACAGCAATGACAGGAAGCTGTACCCTCATTCCTTTTGACGTGTATCTATGTGTTTTTAATATATAGAAATCACCGCTGCCCTTATACGCGAAGCAAATATGGGAAACAGCAATACCATATAGGGACACGCAAACAGCAATAGGCACCCGTGTTTCCCATGCATGGGAAACATCATTCGTTCACACCTTCGCAGGTTTTGCGTTAGTACAGCTGTTTGGAACAGCGGATAGATGCGCCACCCCAGCGTACACGCCTCTAGATGATACATTACACCCCTAACAGCTATAGTACACTTCGGTTGCAAGTTTTTTTTGCAGCATTTCACAGCAAGTAAAGACGGCTTCTGAAAGAGAACCAGAAGAATCAATTGTCTCTGGCTAAGGAAGACGATACATGATAGAAACTTTTTTTGTAATCACTCCGCGATGGCATGATAAAGCAGCGCTAATTTTTCAATCTGCTCAGCAGAAATATAGCCGAAACACGGCCCTTGCGGTGTTGTGAAACGTTTCCGCGTCTACTTTTAGCGTTTCTATCGCACCGTTTCAATATTAGTTACGCGTGCGGCGGCTGCATTTCCGATGGAGGCGGAAATGTTGTCGGCCCGTGTGCTCAGATTTGGGTGCACGCTAAAGAACTCCAGGTGGTCGAAATTTGCGGACAGGCACACGTGAGTGAGCATGACTGTGTTTTTGTACAAGTCTATGTTGTCTAAACATCGATGTTCTAAGCAGAGTTGCAGCCGCACAGAACCGCCTTTGAAACCTTCGTTGCGATTGATGGTAGGAAAACAAACGGAACGGCATTTAGCTACGCTTCCTTTTTTTTTTTTGTCGGTCTCTTACTTTCTTCTTTCAGCCCCGCCAAGGTGGTCTAGTGGCTAAGGTACTCGGCTGCTGACCCGCAGGTCGCGGGGGTGATTCCCGGCTGCGGCGGCTGCATTTCCGATGGAGGCGGAAATGTTGTAGGCCCGTGTACTCAGATTTGGGTGCACGTTAAAGAACCCCAGTTGGTCAAAATTTCCGGAGCCCACCACTACGGCGTCTCTCATAATCAAATGGTGGTTTTGGGATGTTAAACCCCACAAATCAATCAATTACTTTCTTCTTTCATGGTTCATAAGCTTTGCCGACGATGGTAAGGATCATGGTGAAGGATGCGCGCATGATTTTGCAATTGCTCAGATATTTTACCTTTTTATGAAAGACCTGCTTCCCAGATAAAAAGCGAGGGAAAAAAACTTCCAACAGCAATTCGTCCGCACCATCTTTCTATTGCATCATTCTCTCTAAAACGATGTCTTTTTAATGCATCAGAAAAACTCAGGCTAGGTGGCTTTGTCATGCGCTGATGTTATGTTTTGATAAAGTGGGCCAACGTGATCCGAAAATGCGTAAGAGACACCATTAATTTAGATTCAAATATTTTGTTACCTTTTGGTTTTTTTTTGCTTTTAAGTCATCTAATTATTAACTTCGCTTCTTTATTTAGGTTTTAAAATGTTGACAATGAGACTTTGTCTGATGATTTATGTCCAAAACTGGCAGGTTTTTTTCTGGGTTGTCTTCTGGATTATTTAAAATATTGGCACGAGTTGTTTGACACCTTCTAAAGTATGACGCTAGTTGCTGCTTTTGCATTTTCAACCACACAGCTGGCAAGCGAAGCGTGCACTGCAACGCTGAATTGCGTGTGTCACCATACGCCGCGCTGAAGATGAAGACTGGCGGCATGTAGTATGACTGGCACGAGACAAAAAAGGTGAAGCAGACGTCGATGAAGTTCGAACGAATGTAGGCACGAAGGACGCCTACACAAGAAGTTGTTTATTTTTAGTTTGCGGGCACAGGTTTGCCCTAAACAAACAGTTCTTTTAAAATAAGTCGCTGTATTTGTTGGCGACAATATACAAAGACATAGATATTCAGGAGTTCTTAATATGTTATACGCAATTTTTTTCTTTATAATCTTGGAGCTGTTGGTGTGTAAAAAAAGCCAAAGTCAAGAAGATGGATGATTTACAAGATGAATAATATATAAGAGAGTGTGTCACTGTGAGAGTCTCGCTGTGAGTGACCCTGTCGTTTTCTTGCTAAAAAGTCTAGATGACTTGTCAAAATGTTGACTCTAGCAGCACCCATGTCTTCCTGAATATTCATCTCTTGAATCACGAAGGGCACATCACACAATCAAATATTGGGCATTAGGCACGAAAATGACGACATACCCATAAATATCTTGTTTTTTTTTTACTCTGCTTTTCCTATAATGGCTAGGAGTTGCTTTCACAAAATCACCTTATCGCATTTAAAGGGTGGGCAAATGTCTTTCTGGCAAAAAGACACAAGAGCACATCTTCTGCGACTGTACTCGCTGCACTGTGCAAGCAGAGAAAATCACCAGCGGCTACCGTAGCTCGCTTAGACCACAGACCGATGACGGCAAGAACCATTTTGGAGAGTTTTCCTGAGAGGTCATCGCGAGTGAAGGCAATGAAGGCAGTGCTGAACTTATTAAAAACACCAAACTTGCGGTTATAGATCCATGGCGGGATCATGACTGTGACCATGTATGAGCGTGCTGCCCCTCTCTCTCCTTCTTATGCTCGATCACTAAAACACCACTATCATTTTCTCCCCACCGATGTTTAAATTGGTACACCAGTTTTTCTGACTGGTTGACATTCCCGACTTTCTTTCCTGCCCTGTTTCTTCATTCCATCCTTCAGGTGGCCATTTCTGTTACCATTACCTTGTGTGCGCTGCGTGTCAAATATACAACAGCTTTCGTATTCTTTAGGCGTCCACCAAGATCTCAAGGCCAGCACTGGGTGTTCCTAAGAGTGGAGGCTACCGCTACGACCGTAGGATAAACCCTGGCGTTGAACTGAGTTTCCATTACCACCTTCTCGTTTTCGTTTTCGTTAGGTGGCATCGTCTACTGCGTGCAATAGAGTGCCTTTTCCTTTTGTTTTCATTCGTGGTTGGTGGGTAGAAAAGACGGTCACCCAGGTCGCGGCTTACGTCCACCGCTCATGTCTAACACCCCTTCTCGTGTGTTTTCTCTTTCGCTTCCTTGTTCTTGTAGTGATATGTGTTTTTATTTTTGTTGTGTTTTTTGTTGTGTTTTTGTTTTTACTTTTTCCTAAACGCTTCTCTAGCACCCTCCAGCGACTTCTTTTCCAAATGAGTGAAGAAATGCTTGGAGCGGCCGTACGCCCGTTTTTACAGAGACTTGGTTCATGAAGCCGGCTCTGTCAGAGAAGGACGACAAACTCCGAAGGTTAGAGGTGCGGTCTCTACCAGTTGTGAGATATCTTTTTGTCCATTTTTCTTTTATCAGAATTACAATGAGATTACGATTATTAACCTCCCCTGCACTTTCAAGGGCACGATTGTCCGTTATTTCTCAATAATACTGTGTCTAAGAAAGAAGAAAAAGCCCTTGTATTTCCACTTCTCTTCTTCAATGCCATTATGATTAGTCAAGTTAGTTTTCTCAAAATGGGCACGTTCTTGCACTTTTGAAAAATTTTGGTGGCAGCTGTAACCGATGACAAGGTTTCTTCGCAGTAGCACTCCCACTTCGGCGTTTGCGTACACTGGTCAAGGTTGGCTTCGTGTTTCGAATGCCCTTATAGCAGATCTCAAAGGCCACGAAGAAAGCAGCGCGTGGTTGAGATTTGCTCCACCAGGTGCGGTGGCGATCCCAGCTGCCCGCATTCTTAAATTACCTTACTCATTATGTTAATTACCCTGGCTGTTTGCTCGCTGTTGTCCTAAATGAGCTTATGCTCCGATATCGTGTGTATCCAATGCAACTCGTATTTGGACCACAACCATCGAGTGCCATTTTTTTAGAATTTAGAAGACTCCGTGAATATTAAAAAAAAAACAGAAGTGCTCCGCCGCAATGGCTTCGAAGAAGAAGAAGCATGCCACTCGGTGATTTCATAACTGATATAGTGAAAAAAACATGTAGATGTTTATAGTCCAATAGAAAACACGAAATAAAGAAAAATGATAACATCTGCCAGTTTAGGATTGTACTTAACATATCAGCAACTTTTGGAATTACTACCAAATGTATGTCACTGGGAGGAAACGATGACGCATAATCAGCAGCCGGAAAACCGCTATGCATGAGCACATGGTCGGCCTGAGCACAACCTGAATATTCTTAACGTCTTGAAGTGGTGTTTTCTGAGTTGCATGTGGTTTTTCTGGTAGTTAAAACAGAAAGTCTTCGCCAATACAATTAGAAATTCTTTTTTCTTGGATTTCGTTTTCTGCGCGCTCCTTACGAATGCGCCTCTTTTGTAACAGTAAACACTCATTTCGAAAGCTAGTGACAACAAAAGAAATGTGAACATACTTTGAAGAGAACAACACATGGAAGTTAGCGTATACGATGAGACAAACCATTTTTTTTCTTCAGAATTCTCACACCTGACGAATAATACGATCTGTTTGAAGAGCATCTGCTTACGATTACAACTTTCTCTCTATAGCACTCGCAGATTGGCCAATTAGTGTGGCGTCAGCAGCTACGAAAAAAGCCCTGTATTCTCAGAAGCTGTTTCCATAGCAACTTGTTAGCGTACAGCCATCCCATCTTTCCGGCCCTCTAATTATGGCGTCTAAATAGGGTGGTTCACATTTTATTCTTCAGTTTGTTTGGGTATATTTAATTTCCCGCGTAGTGCCTAGCTTTTATTCACTTTCTCAGAGGTCTTAACGATCTCTGACGTGTAAGGTGAAAGGAGGAGCTGCTTTACGCTGCACTTTATCACCCGAAGGAGGCACTGTAAGATGGTTGTCTTCTGGCTTATGATGTACGGACGCAAGTGCAGCCCCGTGTAGCCGCGTGTATTTATTTCACGGTTTTCTTATTGAATGTATCTCGCGATGCTGTCTCCTGTACAATTCTCCCATCGCTTCGATTATCGTGCTATACTTGCCGTAGTAGTTGAGTGCCTATGGTCGCGTGGTTGAATTACGGACGCCGCCGTCGTATTTTGGTGGCGGAAAAGGTGGTCGTGCAGACATAAGCATCATTAAATTATTCTTAGCTGGTCAAAATTTACGCGAAATCGCCATTAAAAGGCCTATCTTAGATTCAGATTCTCGAGAATTTGGTCACACTTCACGCTAGAAACGCTGTCCGGCTTTCCACTGTATAGTCAATTTTGCGGAAAGGTTTCAGTCCCGATATACTGGGTGTGAACGTAGCCATTCCGTATCTATAATAACTAAACGAACAGTGATATGGCATACCGACGGAAACACACTAAAATAAGTGGGTTGGGGCATTTGACATTTCGTAACTTTGTTCATTTCACGTCTCGATATACAAAAAGAAAACGTTCGTTCAGCCATCCTACTTGGTCACGCCGCCGACAGTGAGGCCGTCTACGTAGGTTCGACTCCCTACAGCCGACTCGCACTTTCGAACCGGCAAATTCGCGCTGCTACGCTCTCACTTGAGTCGATTGATTTCCACTATCCGGACGTGGCTGGTATCATTTGGACCTGGATATAATCACACAAAAACGAGAGAATGGCGACCAGCACAATATCTCGGTTTCAGCCCTGTTTAGGGATAATCGCGTTGCCGCATGTGCGCCGGCATTCATTCACTGGTGCTCTGCACTAGCACGGCCTGCGTACAGCAACCGAGCTCCCCACCACCATCGTGTTCCTCAAAGCTGCCGCGGGCACCTATGCACGTTAGCGCTTTGTTTCATTCAGGAACCACGCCTGCTTGCAAGCCTCTTAGTGAAACTGTGAAGCGCCGTTTCAAAGATGGACACGTGGTGAGGAATAGATCATTGTCGCCGTAGGCAGTGTGGGGCAGACGGCACTCCTTTGATCTCTCCCTTTCTTCCTTGCCATCATTATAGCTTCTGCGCATTCGCGGTGGTTACGCTGGTGGCGTCTGCTGTGGTGGCTGGACAATGACCACCCCAGGCACCAGAAGGCGGGGCCTCGTTGTTAGATTTACCACGTGAATTATCAGGTTCCATTGGGCACGAGGACTGCGAGGGTTCCCCTACGCTTACTTTGAAGGTCGGGCTGGTATTGCATTTTGTCTACTACAGTACTATAAATAATAATAATAATAATAATATTATTATTATTATTATTATTATTATTATTATTATTATTATTATTATTATTATTATTATTATTATTATTATTATTATAAAATAAACATGAATTCTTACACTCTAAAACAACGATACCATTATCGGGCACACCGCAGTGGAAGGTTTTGGAAATTTAGACCATCTGGTGCTCTTTAACGAGCACCAATGTAGCGAGTTACGCGGGCTGCTGACGTTTCTAATTCGTCCAAAAGCGACCGCCATGGCGGGTATCAAACCCGTGACCTTCTAGATAACAGTTGAACACTAAAGAGAGGGGGTAAAGGGAAAATATGAACCATAGCATTAGGAAAAGCCGACACGCAAAACAAGTAAGCAAAAAAAAGTCACATTGTCCACAAAGGCGAAGTAATGAACAGGATAGCAACCAATGGGAAGGTCACGCGCAGAATGGTGAGCAGATCAAAACGAGCCCCGCGTTTCTTACGCACAACTGACGCACAAAAACTTACTCACAGGTACAGATGAACGCGAATAAGCGTTTCGATTGATACTTTGCTCTGTCTGAAAAGCACGCCCTTTTCGCAAACGGACGCTTTGCAACGATTGCAGTGATTTTTGTGCGCCCCGTAACTATAACAAAATTGTTCCAGTGCAAGCGCAACGCCATCCAAGACGTACGATACTTCCCACCGGGAGATAAACGCGCGCGAGGGATTGTCCACTCCCCTCTTCCTCGTGGGCCAAAGTACGCGCGAGAGATGAGAGCCCTCTTGCTGATAATGCTGAAACCACGATAGTTCCCCTCCTGTATGCCTGCCAACAGCGGTAAGTGGTAAATATAAACAGCTTACCGTTTGAACGGGGAAGGACGTGCTCCTCGGTGGATCAGTGGTTAACGCCTCGCCTTCACAACGCCGAGATCTCACATTCGATTTTGCGCGTTGGAGTCTTTTTCATAGATTTTTTTCTTGCGTTTATATATATATATATATATATATATATATATATATATATATATATATATATATATATATATATATATATATATATATATACGTGTACATATACGGCGCATGACATCGACGGCGAAATCCAGCCGAGAGTGTCTATATAAATGCTATCGCAATAAAAAAAATTGCACGGGAGTACTCTCTCTCTCTTCATATATATATATATATATATATATATATATATATAGTACAAAAATTGCACAAGAAACACACCTTAAGGAGCAGGCCCTCAACCTACTCATTACGCTTGCAATCTCTATCATCTGAGCTGCAGCGGCGGCCGCCATATTTGATTCATCACACTCAATTTTACATGTAATTCGTTCAACATTTTCTCATATATGCCTTTCCTAGCAAGATAGTCACTCTGTTTTCTTTCTCTCTCGCACATTCCGCGCACAAACGCGAGCTCAGTAAACTCTGTCAAGCGCACAACAATCTCAAGCTTAAAAAAACGGGAGCTTTTTTGTTTTCTGTGATTACATTTATTTTTTTTAATTTTTTGTCTTCAATAGTTCTGCCTCAAGCGCTTTCAGTTGTGATGTCTTCCGGTATACGCTAGAAGGAACACGCCGAAAGGTTTATGGATCTACCGATAGCCACCTTGTAATCTTGTTCTGGTTTCCTCGCCTTCTCCTACAGATTTGGCGTTACTTCTCCGGCAAAGTGGACTTGGTGCAGCAGGCCTAAGCCGCGCAGCCTTCTCAAGCAACGCACAACCAAGACGACCAAAGTCACCGTTGGTTGCAGCGTGCTTGTTATGCCCGAAGGAGTACCAGTGGGCATGATCCGATTTCGGGACGACACGGTTCTGCGCGAAGCGTCGTTCGTGCCCCCGGCTCTTTCCTCGACCTCCCGACTCGACCTATCGATGAAGCTGCCATGGAGACACTAAGGCACACGTCGACGTCGCTATATAGCGTCTACGCTTCTCACTAGGAGGCAGACATTGCTGCATTGCGCAATCATTTCCTTTCTCTTCCACCATACAACCCGCCTGGTTGATGCGATCCCCGAGAACCGGTCAGCGTGTATCAGGAATACTTTTTTATGCCTATATTCTTGAAGCAAGCGCAAGCTGTAGTGCTTGTTCCTGGTAGTCTTCTGTGTTTATTACACAAAACGTTACCTCCGAGAATATTGCCCAGCAAAACCACGCTAAACTATTAATTCGACTGCTACTACTACTACTACTACTACTACTACTACTACTACTACTACTACTACTACTACTACTACTACTACTACTACTACTACTACTACTACAACATCAACAACAACAACAATATAGAAATAATAATAATAATAATAATAATAATAATAATAATAATAATATGTGATTTTACATGTCAACACCACAATATTGTTAGGAGGCAGGTCGTAGTGTTGTACATCGAAAATTTCAACCCCATTGGGTTTTTTAACGTTCCCTCTAGTGAGAGTGTCTGCATTTCCAATCTAATGAAACTACTGCCCCAGACGAAATCGAAGCCGAAACCTTCGGGCTAGCAGTCAAACACTGCAAAAGAAGGGTATGCTCATGAGTCATGCCAGAGTGGAAAATGTCAGAATAAGTTAGACCATTTAAGTTTTTTTCAAGGCACATCTAAACCAATCTAAAGAGGAGTTGCATTTCATCCCTATCGAAACCGAGACTCTGTGGCTGGGAATAAAACCGGCGTCTTCTAGATTAGCAGAGCAACACCACAGCCCCTAAGCAACCGGAGCGGGCACAAAAAGCTCTTACGCTACAACTCTGCATGTCAGTAAATGCAATCTCATTGAAAGATTTCCCGGACAGCCGACCCAGGGAAACGAAATCTTACGGCGTAGCGCATGACCTTTTATACCACTCTGAGGGTGAAAATTCTGTAGTGGTCAATACAGTGGCTAGGAGGACTAGGTAATGCGAATCTACACCTGTTGGCGAAAGACGACACCACAAGATACCTCAACACTGCAACAACAACAAAAAACCCAAAGCTGCAAAAGGGGACTGTCTAGCTTTCTTTAAACAGGCCACTACATTTAAAAACCATGACAGCACCGAAAAGATATTTTTCGCTTAAAAGATAACTCATTAGCAAGCCGCGTTAGCACTCCAGCACGTTGAGCCTTTGAGTCAAGTGTTTCTTAAAGCTGATACTGTCTCCCATACAATATCATCGAGAGGGCTTCGAATTTGCAACTTCGAAACACCGTTTGTTCAAATGCCACCTATAACATCCCATTGGCATCAATTTTGTGAAGCACCTTATGCTTCTTAAGCAAGTAGCATTTATGCTCGTCAAGAGTCTCATTGTTTCGCTATTTATAGTGTTCATGACTTCATTCCTTCGCCGTCAAGCTCACTCACTGCAGCAGTCATAGTTGAAGTTATTGAGTCAAGTTAAATTCCCAGTCGAGATGAGTCACGCCATCATACTGAATGCATCGTAAAGTTTGTGTTCCCGCGTTAACCGTGCGTATGTGTTCTGCATATGAATGGCCAACACCACCGCATGTGCACACTGCGGAGATGAAGAGACAATTTGACACGCCTTGTGTGACTGCCCGGAATGTAACCTAGAAGGACAAGATCTTTATAATACACTAAACAAGTTAGATGACCAGACGCTGTCAGAATAAGGTATACCGCATCATCGTCATGACTCATCATCACAGAAGAAGGCCATGCAAGCGCTACTGGGCTTCTTGCGAACTATAGGCCTGTCAAAACACCTCTGATTGGACCGATTTTGTGTGTACGTGTGTCCGTGTTTTTCTTTCATTTATTTTAACTCTCTCTCTCTCTTTCAACCCCCTATTTCCCAACACCAGTGTAAGGTAGCATACCAGATACTACCACCTATATAACCTCCCTGCCTTCCTTTTTTCTCGTTTCTCTCTACTCTTCTTGCGTTCCCGCACTAATGTACTCTCTCTGAAAACCTAATTCAGGCTATGTGAACCAGCAGCTACTTTGAGCTTTCAGAAAATGGCCCTCGCATTATGTTTTCACTTCGTTTGTCAGAGAATCCGAATGGCTAAGCGCCAATTCTGTCAAAACATCTGCAGGAGTGCCTAACGCACCAATATCGCTTAGGCGAAAGAAATAGTTGCGATGCGCCATCTGTCAGCCTTGCTGCGCCTTCACGGGTGAGCAACCGCGCATGCGGAGAAGCGTCCGAGAAAAACAAGTGGCCCTCCAGCCAGCATACGTCTCCCGCGACGTCACCGCGATCGTTCAAGGCCCACCCATTCTCGTATGTCAGTGAAGCGTCTACATCTCACTGTTCTCTCTCTCTTTCTCTCATATAAAGACGTCTCCTCCTCTAATATAAAGACGTGCGTTGCATGTTGGGTTCCATAGTCAAGCCGTCAAAAAGGTCGGCGCCTGTCTGTCGCCTGCGTAACGATGCGCACGAAATGCAGAACTGTATGTTTTGAGAGAAGTCGCATTGTATCATCCCCTGACTCTTTCATCTTTCGAAGCGTCCACGTGCGCTTACACTCTTCCAGACTTGGGCTGAAGGCTGGACTCGACACGTTGAGAGCTTGTCGGGTGCTCCTGTATTTTTTTTTCGCAGCCGTTATTTCAAAACACGCATGCGTGGTTTGGAACAAGTGAAACGAATTCGAATTCGAAAACAGGATCTTCGAGTGGCGCATGTGCTTGGGAACACATACTGGGGCCTTCTTCGAGTAATGGGCAATGAACGTGGCCTGTTCCACCTTACGCGTGCATTTTGAATTTGCGTTCAAGGGCGCATGGTAACAACCAGATCAGTTTGAAGTGTGAGAAGCATGAGAAATCGCGATGTCATTGCACTGGTTCGCAGTTTCTCGAGGTGTTCTTTCTCAGGGTGTTCTTTTCTTCTTCCGAAAGCTGCTGTGACATCCGCAGCGGCACTATATCTAGGTACTTCCTAATTGCACGTGGTAGCTTCTGTGAAAAGTGATGATGGTGTTTTCACAATACATCTTGCTACAGAGACATTGGAAGGGTGTTTTTATACTTTATTTCGCACGCTGTTACTTTCACTGCGTTCTTTACAGATCGGTATTCGAGCAGCATGGCCCACGTTTGTTCCCTCTTATAGAAGAAAAGTATTGAAGAATACAGACGAAATGCTGTCGCAAACATGTAATTTATGGGGCTCCTTTTTCTATTTTACCAATAATTTAAGCCAAAGGTAAGTTTTTATCACAGCTATCAAAGAAGACGACATGAGGACGAAGATGTGTAATAAGAAAGACGGGGTTGCACAGTTAGTAGAGTATGTCGCTGCAAATAAACAAAAGATGCTTCCAATAGATGAAATAAAAACGAACTAATACAGGAGAGGAAAGGGCAACATGCCGATTACCTGCTCTAGTCAAGTATAGAATAATGCGCCATGAACTGTGTACCATAATCTCAGACAATGTAGTTTGTGAATAAAACAACGCCTTGCAAAGCGTGCTTTGCCACAGAACGATGCATAATGCGGGTAAGCATCCTAGTTTTCTGCGCTGTGCACAGCATCGAGATTGCGTCAGGTTCTTCCCTGTACAAAACGCTGATGCTGACCGCAAGTATACTGCAAAGGGAACCAATCGATGTTCTAGCCTAAAGCGCGAACATTTGTATTGTATTAGATTTTCGATTGTGTTGACATTGGTGTTCACGTATCACTATTTGGTCCTGTGCCTTCAAATTCCCCATGTATGCTCTCCAACAACTTATAGATCGCTTTCTGGCAAATGTGTCCGGAAATAAACAGCGCGAAAACAAGTTCAAAAAAGGCATATTGGGCATAGCACAGTCTGATATGCTTTAAAAACTCTTTACCTGCATCACGGCGTAGAGAAAGTGGCTGCAAAAACATATTGTGGCGTTGCTTCTGTCGTTCCCCAATCTTCTTCATGGTACACACACGCCATCATTTGGGCATGCGTAAAATCTTCAGTGACACCCTGCACGCATGGAGCGGACAACTTCAACGTTTTTGTAGTACTATGGATCTAATAAAAACGGCATCGCGACACCAGTGCCATCGTTGGCTTAGCGAAGAGGGGAAGTGAGATCAGCGTTTCCGGAGGGAAGGGTGTACGGGCACCCGTTCGTCATTCACGTCATGCCCAAGAAGAAGAGCGCCCCTAATGAGGCTTAAGTCTGTTTACTCGGCGCTTTCGACGGGCTGACAAAGGAAATGCTTGCCTCCTTTTGATTGTCATGTTTTATTTTTTTATTAAGCTTTTTTCTCGTGTATGGCCAGCTCGGAGATAATTGAAGCTCGCGTAATTAAATGTAGACGTGCCTCGTCTTTTTTTCGCTGCTCAGGTGCCAGACACGAAGGAGCCGAGTGATTCTGAGGGGTGTGACTTAGGGGAATCAGAAAACGGATGGCAGTTGCCTCCTGGTGGCAAGAAGGATTGGCGTCTTTATTTTGCTTCACCGTACATGAAATAGACAGTCTGCGCACAACTAACAAAACCGCGTGTATAGTCGCCGAGTGTGGTCACAGCGGCTCTCATGCACGCACGATGTATACAAGCCAGGAAGCTATTGCCTTAGTATGAAAGGAGTTAGTGAAAAAAGTGAGCAGTAATGACGACCATGCAAAATAGTTTCGACGATGATAAAAGCTTATCATGAAAGACTTCCGTTAAATTCACTGCGGTGATGGCACATTCGCGTCGCACGCTGGTATTCCACTGATACAACGTGTTAGTTACTTAAGACTGAGGCGTTCACTGAAATATTTTTTTGAAGATGATGTGATGTCATGTGATTAGACGTCACTGGTTGTTGTTGAAACATCAAACAATATGCCATACACGTTTTACACGAGGACTTGCACCAATCACTTAGTCCGTGGCTGAGTTTGGGCGTTGAACAATGACAGCGCAAGTCACGTTCGTATGAAGCTATCTTTTTGGAGTCGTCATTATGCACCACGACGTTGAATTCTGTTTAAAAATACTTCTAGCAATGATACTTTTATGCTGATGTAGAAACGATTTTGTGGCGCAATATTTTTTTTGTTCTCTCTCTCTCTCTCTCTCTCGCTCTTTTTTATTTCATGCATTTCGCTAATCCAGAAAATATTTTTAATATAGTCGATGCATCTTGAACAATTTATATTTCAAATGCACTTGTCTTTAGCGTAAATGCACTAACAAGTAAAATTTCTTCAAAAGAATGACGTGAATGTCGGTGTGCAATTGCTTCTAGAAATAAAGCGGGGTTCTGAGTTTATTTACTGTACAGCTGCCCGCTGAGTTTCGCTGTGTTGCATAGTCTGCGATGATTGCTGCAGTGCTGGGGATTTTTAGAATAAAACAAAAACAATTGGATGATCCCTCCGTCATAGGAATCACTACAAGAGGTAAGTGAAAAGTGTCTTTGCAGAAGTAGTGCTTACTGTATAGTGATATATGAGAGCTTGTACAATGCTTATTGGTGTTTGGTAGCTATAACACCACTTGACATCAATTGCTCCATGTTGGGAACTAGTGTAACTTTCCCTTCGCCGAGACTAAAGCCTCTAATTATGATTTAACCTCTATGCTACATCAAGTTCATAAGATATACCTGGACACAGCTTACAGCAAATCTCATGCAATTATGGCACCAACCAACCCCTAATAAACACTGATACTTGTTAAGTATTGCTTCAAAGCATCGTCAGTTAAGTAGAGAAACCGCACGCTATGCGTTTCCGATTAACAGAGTAATCTATGCTTGTGCTCGTGCATACATCGCGCTTTATCAACACGGGAGGCAGACGTTCGTGAATTTAGCTGCGAACGCGCGCAAGCGTTCCACGTACCGCTGGTCTCTGCTGTAATGAGTTCAGTTCGTGACATGAAAGTAGTCGGCACGCAGTGATAGCGCGAAGAAAGCACGAGACTTAGATGGCGGTTATTTTTGGGTATAAAGTCACTTGGTCCGTTATGCCCCCACCCAACACTTTTTGAAGGTGAAATCTTTTTATTTCTTTATTCCGCGTATTGGTCCTGCCCCACGCCCTACCAAAAGCTTTGTGCACGTCACCCTGTTTTTACACAGCCTCTGTGATCAGTCGGCTGTTCGCGGGGGCAATGCAAAGCAAGGAGCGTGGTGGCATAAGTGACGCCGGAGATGTCAGCTGCGTGTTCATAGCAACAGGCAGGTCAAAACTTACGCTGGCTAGCGTGCTAGGCTTTAGGTTCTTGACGGTGAGGCCTGTTTTCTCATTCCTGACCTCTTTCAGATGCAGGCGTAAATTGGTGCAACGACTACACGCCGCACCGACACATACCGCGCTTGCACTGGCGAACGGCGCCGACGTCATCCATCTCAAGCTTGCGTTTGCGTTAGGTGCTCATGCAGCACTATGCCGACCGGTCTAGCTTTTGTACATCGTCGCTACTCTCTGAAACCGCATACTGACAACGCAATCAAGTGTGATTGCCCAAATGAAAAACAAAAAATCCCAGCATATCCACGGACTGAATTATGATAAGCGGGGCGAAGCGTTCATCAGTCCGTCCGTGCTTCTGTCCATCCATGCATTCGTCTGTACGTCTGGGCGTGCGTCTATTCATGCGTACGCCCGTCTGTGTTCGTCCATGCATTCTTTCGTGTGTCCGTCCATGCGTCTATTCATTTGTCCATCCGTACGTCAATTCGGCCATGCCTCCGTGCGTGCATAGGTCCAAGAACCCATCCATCCATTCGTCCTTGCATAGGTCCATGAACCCGTCCATCCGGCCATCCGTGCGTGCGTCCGTGCATCTGTCTGTCTGTCCCTCTGTCCGTTCATACATCCGTCCGTCCGTGCGTGCATTTTCTGTGCGTCCATACAGTCATCAGTGCGTCCTTGCGTCTGTCCATCTTTCAATGCATCTGTCTGCCTGTCCATCCATGCGTCCATCCATCCATCTGCTTGTCTGTCTGTCCATTCGTCTGTCTGCTTGTATGCCTGTCCATCTGTACGTCCGTCCGTTCATCTAGTGAACACTCTAAGTACCGCCATCCCACATCTTTTCATCATATATCATCAAATAGAAGTACCACCATCCAGCAAACATTCCAAGGGATAAACGAGAGGTTGCTACCTACTACTACGATGACGACGACTACATTTACTGTACATCGTGGACGCACGACCCACGACATAAGGAACTTCACCCCTAAAACATACTAACAAACTGATGGCGTCGGTTTCTCCAGTACGTGCCATGTGGCGGCGCCTGGCGTTGAAAGCATGCCGAGAGTATACAGAAGCGTGCACGCAGCCTGCCTTCGAGAACAAAATAATCTGGTCTACAGATCAATGCACATTTGGCATTGACTGACAATCTTTGTTTTGTCTCTTTATCTTCTCTGTCCTCTCTCTCATCTAGATACTTCCCTTTCCCATTCCTCCAGAGTAGGGTAGCAAACCAGGCATTTGCCTGATTAACCTCCCTTCCTTCTCTTTTGTTGTTCTTGTCCTCCTCCTTGGCGGGTGGATGATTGTGCAGTGGCCAACACACATGTCAAGAACGACGGAGCGTGACGCTCTACTCAGCACGAGTGACATCTACGGTTCGAAACAGGCCACATCTGAACATTCGCAGTGGCATTGTTGTGCCTGCCTTGTAGTTTCCATTCTTGTTTATCACCATGGCAACGACAACTAGTTTAGCTGTCAAAAGCACTCTTATTTGTATAGTGTTGAAAAAGAGAGAGAGAAAGAGAAATTGGCTGGGTCGGCGCACCTAATACTGTGATCGTATACTGGTTTCGATGGTATACCTTATCAAACCAAGAACCGCCTACTTAGATTCTTTCTTGCTTTTTTTGATCGAATCGTTCAATATGCTTTTGATGAGCGAAGCTGTTGTTGCATTCGCAGTGATGAACAATGATAATAGTGCAAGGAAGGCGCGTTGCTGGCGACGCGCACGCTCATAGGCGGCCTATTTACTACTGCAAATATCACTCACGTAGTTCCGAGTGTTATGCTCCGTCATGTTAGATAGGAGTGTTGCCCACTGTACATCTTGCGAAGGATAAAAAGATAGAGGACGAAAGAAATGAAGAACAAGAGAAAAGTAAGGATGGTTAACCAGGTACATGCCCGGTATGTTAACCTACGCTGGAGAAATGGGAAAGGAGAGTATAAATACGAAAGGAAAGAGAAGGGAAAGAGATGAGACATTTCTTAGTTGATGGGCTTACGTGTATCCAGTGGTGGTACTATGCAAAATTCAAAGGCAAGAGGGCTTTGACTGTCTTGTGAGTCGACGACATACTAGAGCGTGCTCCCGCACTGTCTGCACAGAGTGTGGCCGATCGGCCAATACTCGCAACGCGTCAGACAGTTTTCGTCTCTCAGAGGCATATTGAGGGCAACGACATAGCATGTAGTTGATGTTATCTCGGTGCCGCATACCTTACATTCCACACTGTTTGTTACTCTCATAAGGACTTTTGTGAAGGCAACTCCCAACCAAAGCCCACAAAGAAGCGAAGCTTCGCTTCGACGAAGCCCGTATGGTAGTCGGAGTTTCAGTTGAGGATTTCTTGTAGTTTTACATGTCTTATGCTTGGGGCGTCCCACTCCAGCAGACGCAGACTACGTGCCAGGTGACGAAGCTGCCTTGCAGCGTCTATTTTTGACAGCGGAATCAGATGGGTGTGCTCTCCTTGGTGGAATGTGCGAGCTGCGCTGTCTGCGGAGTCATTGCCGCTGATCACACAGTGACCAGGTAGCCACTAAAAATTGACCTCGGGGCCTGATTTGTTGACCTGGTAATTAGCTTGACAACCTCGTACGTGAGCTGTTTGTGTAACTTCGTCGAAAAACTCACTGCATGCACTGGAAGACCAGTTTCAGTTAAGAAAACAGCCAATTTGCTCGTTCTCGGGGACATGATGTACTCTCGGGCACCGCGCTGAGCCGCAAGTTCTGCCGCTGTATACGTTGTGAGGTTTGACGTATTGATTGGCAGGGATATTCCTCGAACTGGTATCACCACCGCACCACCAGAACTAGACACTGTGGTTGAACCATCAGTGTAGATGTGCACGTGGTTACTGTAAATACCATGCAAGAGAAGCAGGCTTGATTGTTTTAGTGCTGACGAAGACAAATTTGATTTCTTCCGCATTCCTAGAATTCTAACCCCTTCTTGTGGAAAGGTCAGGCATCACGAAGGACACACCGGCTTCTCCGTGGGTGTATAACCTGACATAAACAATGCACGATGCGCACAAAATCTCGCGTGGGGCCTCTAATTAGCGAGGCTCACCAAGTGGTCAGATTTGTTCCTACCATATTGCTTAAGGCAAGTACACGTAGTTTCAATGGTGTTGTGTGTCATGATTGGGTAGTCCTGCGCAAAGGCAATGGTTTCAGCCGTCGATACACAGCGGGGTAAATCAAGGCATATCCTAAGAGCCTGGGCGTGAATGTTTTGTAGTGTGCGCAGGTTAATGTTACATGTAGACTGTACTGCAGGAATCCAATAGGAGATAAAGGAAGGTTTCGCGAAAGACAGGGAAGTTAACCAGAAGAAAATTTCTGGTTTGCTACCCTGCTCTGGAAAAAAGGAAAGAGGATAGAAAGGTAGGAACAGAAAAAGAAAAGAGGATTGGTCAAAGAAAAAATAGCAGCATATCCACGGACTGAATGATGATGAGTGGGGCGAAACGTCCGTGTTTCCGTCTATCCGTTCGTCTGTGC
Organism: Rhipicephalus microplus; assembly: GCF_043290135.1. Lineage (NCBI taxonomy): Eukaryota > Metazoa > Arthropoda > Arachnida > Ixodida > Ixodidae > Rhipicephalus > Rhipicephalus microplus. The sequence goes on along the minus strand of NC_134701.1, from coordinate 236,868,671 downwards.
GTCCATACGTGCGTCCGTCTGTGTATCCGTCTGTCCGTGCGTCCGTCCGTCTGTCCACTTGGTGAACACTCCAAGTACCGCCATCTCGCATCTTTCCATCATATATTCATCCTATACAAGTGCCACCATCCCGCGGACACTCTAAGGACTAAACAAGAGGTGGCTACTACGACGACACAGAACGTATGACTTTCGGCGTAAGGAGCTTGTCCTCTAAAGAAGGACTCACAATATTACCCCGACGCTCCAGTGCTTGAGCGTATGCGCGATTTCTTTTTCATTGTAAAGGAACAGCGCGGAAATGAAGTGACGACCAAGTGAAGAGAAAAGAGACGAGACGAACGCCATCATCTGAAATCGCATTGATCAAACAATATTAAGCAAAGAACTAGCTATGAACTACACATGCAGGTTCGTGAACCCGTGTCCAGAGCAAGTAGAAACAGATACAGGGCATATTTTCCCCCAACTGTATCTAATCTATTTCGGCAGCTCATAGGATGAAAAAAATAAATAAAATATATCTGTTTCATCTTGTTCTGCACACGTGTTTATGTATGTCCATCAGTAGTTCATAAATAGTTTCTTGCTTATGTATTGTTGCTTCAAATATATTTCTGTCAATAGTCAGTGCTCGTCTTGTCTGTTTCCTCCTCTTTTTGCCTTCGTTTCACTTCCACGCTGTCCTTTCAGAAGATGCACGCATCGTACATACTTCATCGCGTGCCTCTCTTCGTTTAGGTACGGCAAGTGCGTGATCGAGTGGATCGAAGGCGGAGTGAATACAGTGTATATCTCCCGCGCTACTTTCTGCTTGCCGAGTACGCCGCATGTTACAGCAGGGTGCGGGTATTTGAATCGATCGCCGATACACGAGCGCGCTCGAGATTGCCTGGCTCTGCCGTCTTTTCCTCCGTGAGCAGCATTTTCTCGTCTGTCCCCACATCACGATTGGAACTCTGCGAGTGATGCAAGGCCCTCTTCTATTTCGCTATGAGCATGGATTTCGGTACCACAGCTGGCAACGTACTCTGGTCGAAACAAACAGAAAAGAATAACTGAAGTATTATTGCAGTCGTATCTTCATCTTGTCTGGACTAAATATGCCTACTTTTTTTCTTTTTTTAAAAAAGATGAAAGTTGAACGCAGAGATGAATATCCAGATCCGTGTTCGCAAAACAATTTTACGCTAAAAGTGTTCGTAAGACAATATTTCGGCCAATCCTGATACTGAGCATATCAAGAATGCTAGTTGAACAATGAGAAGAAGGAGTGCACTTACGAAATGAGAGTTTTGTGAAATCCTCCTCCAGTTTCTCAAAATTGACTACCTGGGCTTCTTTTATCGCTTTTTTCCAATTACTCATGAAGCTAAGTTGCGTCCCTTTCCACCTTCTATCCGCACAGTAACGCGAGACAAAAAGTTTCGTGGTTGTGAGACTTTTTCCTCCTTTATTTCATTTTACCGGAGACACAACGTCCCTCGTTCACTGCGCGTGCGTGCAAACCCTTTGTGTTTCGAGAACCATCGCGCAAGAAAGGTTTCCGTGGGATTTCATGGTGTCTCCACTAGCCTTCAAAAATGTAAGCGGAGATTACATAAGAAGGTCATCTAATGTTTTACCGATTACGACTCTTTAGTTAATCTTATGTTTGCTGCCAACTTCTTAAATGCTTTACCGAGCTTGCATAAGGAAGCGCGTTTTCGAAGTGGCTGATGGGAGGAGAGCATCGTTAAATGAATAGGTTCTTTGTGGAAGGTAATGATCTTAGTGCGGCTGTTATTTCCTGCTTTATTTTTTGCTTCTTTGATCTGACTAATAGGCTGGGAGCCTCAATTTTAAAACATCTAGTAATGATAATATTCACACTCAGCCAGATGTTACGTGTCTAATGGAGGGTGAGTAATACGATTGGAAGACTGCAAAAGAAAACGATGTCCACTTCCGTGCCTTTGTGCGTCCTGCACCTCTTCTTAGGATGATTGTGACGTGGAGGACTGGACCTCGCTTCAATTATTCGATTAAAATACGACAGTGCCTGGCCTTGGGTGCTATTGCCATCTTTTGGAAAAAGGACATGAAGCATTGTTTCTTTTTCTGTCTTATTTTTTTTAATGTTCTTAGTGAACTTCGGTGACTTTGAGCGCATCCATCCATCCATCCACCCACCCATCTATCTATCTATCTATCTATCTATCTATCTATCTATCTATCTATCTATCTATCTAGCCGCTTACGTTTGGGTGCTCTCGTAGTCACCCCCTTAACTTGGCGTGAACCAAAATTAGCATGGGAGGGTAAGATGGTTTCACGAATATGACACCCTGGTCAAAACATGAATAATGTCACGATGCCGTCGCGTACGTCGTCAAACACTTCCCGCCAGACAGTGACACGTACCCACGGGTGGGTATGTGCCGCTGGTATTCGGTTATGTGCCACAGGTGACTTACACTTAGTTGATTGATATGTGTGGTTTAACGTCCCAAAACCACCATATGATTATGAGAGACGTCGTAGTGGAGGGCTCCGGAAATTTCGACCACCTGGGGTTCTTTAACGTGCACCCAAATCTGAGCACACGGGCCTACAACATTTCCGCCTCCATCGGAAATGCAGCCGTCGCAGCCGGGATTCGAACCCGCGCCCTGCGGGTCAGCAGCCGAGTACCTTAGCCACTAGACCACCGCGGCGGGGCGACTTACACTTAGTATCTGCCCAAGAACGACCAGAACACGCATGGGCAATTTTAACGCGTGAGCGTTAAGAAATACCCGCTATCGGTAGCGTCAACCCTACGAATGCAAAGAATAAATGTCAGGGTCCCAGCTGGACTCAAACCCAAGCATTATGCGGTGAAATGAAGCATTTTACCACAGAGCTATGCCAGCTCTTGAAACTACCTTTCAAATAGACGCTAATCTTCGAGAAACGTCAATAGTAGTGACAGTGCTGTCTACCCAATTTTATAAACATTGCATATGTACTCCTTTGATAGAGCCGTCACGTCGGGTTAACGTCAATTGTGGTTAGTTGTCGTGCGCTGAAGTTTATTTATATAGCAGTGTCCACGGCCAGCATCCTCACGAGAATCAGCGCTTCATATCAGCTTCTGGTGTTGCTAATACGCATTTTCCAGTTGGCATGATTGCACAAGTGAGAAGAACTGGTTATAAAAAATTTGCAACTCTTCAACTTATGCCTGTGCGTGAAACATTTGTACATGTATTCAGCGTCATATTTAATGACGTGTCGCTCAATAAAGAAATTGCAACACGGTCTGCCAAATTTTTTACTTTAGTTGTAAGTGCTAGCATAAAAACACAATGTAAAATGAAACCTTCGTGTTTTTTTTCCTTCATGGTCGTTTCTGCATTTTTATGGGGACCCTAGTCTAAGCGCAAGGTGTGTACTCCCTCACAACTTCTTTTTTTGAAAAATGAGAGCCAAGCTGGGCAAGCGTAACCGCAAAGACTTTATCGTTACTAGGAATGGTTTATTTTACGCAGCAGCAGCAATGGCATTGGCCAAAGCTTTCGCGTTTTCATATATTATATCACTTCATAAGCATGCTTTCTTTGTTGTTTTTTTCACAACCAAGGCAGCCGAAGAAGCGTACAATCCTACATGGTAATAAACGAACGTATACATTCATTTTACTGCAGCGCTGTCGTCAGAATTATATGGTTTGTTTTATCAATACAACTTTAGATGAGACCAGACCAGATGAGATGCCTTTCACTTATCGACTTCGCAGCCAGTGCTATATCCGACGAGAGGGGCTTGTGGTAGCACGGTTGAAAAAAATAATTTATTAGAATAAGTGCTATAAGAATTCAAAATTTTTTTTCGGTTGCTTCAACCAACTTTATCAAAAAAGTGTTTGGAACTAAACCTACTACTTCACAAAAATATATTTGGTCTAAGAAGATGCAGCCTTAAACTTCCCTAAAATAGCATGCCGAAAGAAAGTGAAACCACCCTGAACACACTCCTCTTTAATATAAAGTTTTTCATGTTACTGATAGAAGTTGTTCTTTCAGTTTTTCTCCTAACAAGGAATGCCCACCTGGGTATTGGTCCACACATTCCGGTAGGGAGTCTTTGAAAACGTCAATTTCACTCTCATTATAAACTGTTTGCTCTAGGCGTGCTATCTTTGTGCTATACCGACATTCGGCACCCTCCTTTGTTCCTTTGTGTTACCGGTCCCTTTCTGTGCCGAAGTTTCACCTCATTCTGTGGACTGGACTACCACTGCAGCACTCTGGCCTTTTCTGAGCTAGCGGAGTAGCAGTAGCATTGTCGCCAAGAAAGCACCTGCTAGCGTTCCGCCCAATTCACATCTATATACGCGCCCTTTGTTAAAGGAAGCGATAGAAAAAGGCAACGTGCCACGTGGGTAGCCATCATTTTCTGTCTATCGCAAACACACACGCACACACACACACACACACACACACACACACACACACACACACACACACACACACACACGCACACACGCACACACGCACGCACACATACATACACACACACACACACACACACACAATTCTGACCGCCTTGCAAGACAAAAATCCTGAAAGGACACATCGGGTTGAATGCGTGATAATAGCGTGCCGCGGCTCATTCAGTGTCCGCTCGGTATAGCACGGACGGATCCATTGTCTTCTAATTCGACAGGATCAGCATATTGATTGGAGCAGAGTGAATTATAGAGGACAATAGGTGTGAATGAAATGCCGGCATTGTGCTGTCCCGAATATTTTTCGAAATAATCATTTCACTGTGTAGCATTTGGTGCAAAAGACTTGTAGCAAACCAAGCGATGCGTATACTCGAGCTTTTGCCGCTGCTACAAATGTTATTTTGTCCTGCTGGAAAGCGCTGTGTGTCTAAGACAGCGGTCAATAATAATAATAATAATAATAATAATAATAATAATAATAATAATAATAATAATAATAATAATAATAATAATAATAATAATAATAATAATAATAATAATAATAATAATAATAATAATAATAATAATAATAATAATAATAATAATGACGATAATACTTATAAAAACACTAACGTTAATTAGACACTTATTTAGCATATCCTGGAACAATCACGAGGTCTTAGTGCAGGCGTACGGAGAAATAAATCAACGCAAACAAACATTACAATACAGACACTCTTAAAAAAATCAAATAAAGAACGAGAACAAATACAAAAAACATGAACGCAAAATGGGGAGAATCAAAAGACAAGACAGGAATCATGGAAAGGAAGTAAAAATATGTTAAGACAGTGCAGAGCTGAGATGAAAACAATGATAGTGCACTGCGAAAACATCAAGATTATGAAGGTTAACATTATAGAGACCTTGTATTTTATGAACAGTAGAGCGTTGAAAGAAGTTGTCAGATACATGAAATGGTCGATTTTATTCGGTTCACTTACGCGGAATCCATAAACTTACACAACTAAGAAGTGAAGAGCAGGATGTCAATCTGTGAACTAGTTTGTAAAGAAATAAAAGGTTAGCGCGATTTCGTGGACAGTGTAGTGATGGCAATGATAATAATCTAGCAGTTGGAACTAGATCCAGAGCCCTTTTTCGCGAAACGATCTTTGTTATTGCTTATGAATTTTTTCTGGACTCGCTCAATGGCGTCACTGTCAGACTTACAATGCCATTTTTGATCACAGAAGCATATTCAAGTTGAGGAAGACTTATCGCAGTGTACGATTTGTGGAAGGCTGTAGGATAGCTGAGTTCTCGAGAGATTCTACAAACGCAGCCGAGAGAACGAAGACCACATATGGCAGGACGTTTAGCGTGAGCAGAAAAAGTTTAGCACGCTATGAAAAAGAACACCAATTCATAAATTTTACATAATGACATTAAATTGACAGAGTATGCGAATGACCCGATGAACGTTTTGTGAGATAAACTCATCATTTCGGTTTTTAGACAAAGGAATTCAGACAGAGGTTACTGTCATCTTACCGTTCGGAGAAAGAACACAAATGTGAGAGCAGCAACGGACAGTCTTCAGCTAAAGGAATTTTCTTAAATATCTTCATATCATAGGCATACAAGAGAAAAGAAGAGTAACGAATTGTGAAAGAAACATCGTTAACGTAAAGTAAAAGTTAAAGTGGGTGCTACATCGACCCTTGGAGGACGGGAAGAGTCACGCTGTACAAGAAAGACGTTAGACTATTATCGCAACATAACATAATCTAATAAGCAAATAGCTGTGCAGGAGATCCACAACAGACGAATCACCATCAAAGTTTGCTTATTTAACCAAAAACAATGAGTGGTTTACTGCGCTAAAAGCTTTGCTCAGGTCACAGTAGACTACGTCAACGTGCCCCTCTGAGCAACAGGATTTGCGTCATGAAATAAGCAACATTTGTGGTAGTTGAGCGGCCTGAGAAAAACTCTTATTCATTAGAAATAAATAAATTGTTCACGCTAACATACAGTATGTTGTGCAGAGCCAGCTCAAAGATCTTCTATGTGGAATACAGCAGAGAAATCGGGCGATAATTAGAAACATAAGTTTTGCAGCCCGACTTAAATACGGGAAAAACACGTGCAGTTTTCCACATACTGAAAACCGTGGAAGCGTTCAGACAGTTGTTAAATATTGTAGTTAGTATTGGTGTAAATATACTACTATAAGCATTTACTATGGCGGAATGGATGCCATCTGGGCCATATGATAAGGATAGTTTTAAGCGCTTAATACATCAGCAAATAAGCTTTTCATGCAGTGATAGACCACTAGATGTGCTAACTTCCTTGGGCTTTTGTACTATCTGAGTCCTAGAGTCTGAAGTCTCATAAACGGATGTAAAAGGCGTAGCAAAACTGTCAGCGACGCCATGCACTTCAACACGTTCCGATTCCAGCAGCCTGAAGGACTCCCCACTTTTGGTAGATAGTTTGCGTACATACTTCCAAAACTCAGTTGGCCTGTCAGAATTATTTTCTAATAATTCAAAATACGAACTGTGGTCCAGTTGCTATAGGTGTTTATAGAAAGCTCAAAAAAAGCTGACCTCTTCCTTTCACTTGCTTAATAGAAAACGTTTAGCCATCTTGTGCGCGATATCTTTATGTTTCAGTGCATTTGTGATGTTTAGGTTATATTGTGGTATAAACTTACGCGTGCTGTTTAATACAAGCTGCGTAAGTTGCCCAACTTGGTCATCACATTTGGTTCGTCAGTACCCTGGGACCAATCAACGGATCACAAGTATTGATAAACGCCCGTGGAGTCTCTTCTCATGAAAGAAAATCTTGAACATTGGTTAAAAAGACTGCTGTATCTCGTAGTTCTGGCACATAGAGATAATCTTACATTAGGTGGTGGGAGGGATTTGTTGGAACGTACAACAGAGATGTCGTCGGAGCATGAAATTATAACTAGTTGTTCGTTTGACAGACAGAGGTCCAAGACGTTGTTTTTGAAATTGACGACTGTGGTATGTTGCAGTAGAGAATTAAACGCCAGAAATTCCAAGAGCGGGTGCACTTTTGCTCAATAAAGTGATTCTAATTGGAAAAGGTAAGCGTGCTCTTGTCAAGTTCATCCACATTGTAGTAACCGAAAACAATAATTCTGTGCCCACTATGCATGTTCAATGAAGGACTTGAAACCACAAAACAAGGCAGGAAAAATGCTGAGCGGTAAATAGAAACATCCAATCAACATTTTTTTGGCACTTCAGGCTCATGTTCTTCGAAAGATTCCAGAACTTTCTGTCTAACAAGTTACAGTGAACTGTCAATGGCAATCAGGTCCTGCACCGCCTTTCTGTTTGGTAGCAGATCGTAGGACACTTCGGGTCACCAGTCGAAAATCATGACTTATGGACAAGGACAGCGGGCTGTGGTAAAGTAGTGGTGCCGAATTAACGTCATGTGAATAGATCCACGCAGGGTGACAGACAGAAGACTACAATAAAAGAAGTATAACAACAGTTAACCTAAATATTTTTTTTCAGACACATTCAAAGGAACTAATTGAACTTTGAATTTTCTGCGGGGGAAAAAAGGCTTCACTTTAGCGGCAGTGAGCACAAAAGAATTGATATGAGTGAACAGTGGTCTCCAGATAACGCACAAGAGATTTGCCAATGCCTGTATTGCATGAAGTATTTCACATATCCGGCAGCCTATGACCAGTGGTTCACTTCATATGATCAGTCATTAAACCGAGTTGAAGCAAAGAGTCACCAGGGACACAAATTGTTTGTTCACTGCATTGCGCTCTTGAGCTGATGATGTACACTAACTTGAGGATCCTCAGCAACATAACAATATTTCAGCTGTAAGATGTGTACCATGTTTTTAGCTACTGTTTAGGTGCAACGCACTTTTGGGAGAGTATGACGAATGAATAAAAGAAAACGTTTGGGTCATACTTCTTCTGTTGCTCATAATCGTCACATTCGTTAAAATGATTGATTGATAACATAACATAATTCTGTCAATCAATTATGTTACAATAAAAAGCCATATGCATATATTTTGATCGTGTATTTTTGGCCAACAACGGGGTACACCGAACGCTTTATGGGGCAAATACTGCCCTATTGTCCCATACGTCGTACTCTGGTTCGCCATATTCAGATGCCCAGTGCGGCACAAGTGTTTGATTAATCATTAGTCCATTTTTCACAAAGAAGAAAAAGAAATGCTTGTTTACTCGTTATTTTGTTTCGCATCTTTGAAACGCACCACAACTTAAGGAAACTATTTGTTAATAGAATAGTTTCCCTGTCAATGATGGCAGTGGCTTGCGTAATTTCTCTGCAGAACGTTCAGCAACTGTTTTGCCTGCCTACTGCTAAGTTGGAGGGGAAATAACAGTATTGCCAGTGAAGCTTGCTTCGGAGAAGCCCCCCAAGCAGGCATTGGACTGCTTGGTGACTTGTGTGTGTATCCCGGAAGAGACAGGGGAGGGAATGGGGATCGCCCCCACTTTGCCTTTTTCTTCCCGGGGCACACATGCTCGACGCCGCCTTTAGGCGAGCACAATGGTCACGCTATAATAGGCATGGGGAAAGCCTCCCGTGTGTGACGCTTTCCACACGTGAAAAGAGGCTCGCTGATCGGTGAGCGTGGAGGAAAATGACGCATACGTTAAGCCTGTTAAAACGCTTAAAACGCACGCTCAGACAAGCATGGGATTTTTCCGAGTTATAGGCCTTGGGAAGATATAGTGAGCATGACATTTCTTGCCTAATTTTTGGTGAAAAGAAAAATAAAGAAGTAATTCAGTCCCATGCATGAAAACAAGCATATAATATGAAGTCCACTGGAGAGCTATTCTAAATAAAACAAAAAAAATCTACATAAACGCACTTTCGTTCGTAGTAGAACACTAAGCAGCAGAGAGAATTCCGCGTTTTTCAACGGGATGTGCCTTTGTGCATTCCTGCACTTTGTCCAGAACCCTGGCCATGTGTCTCTCTTTTACACAAGCTGGAAACTCTACTTCCCTATTGCCGTCCTTGCAAGCGACATGTTAATTCTTGCTTTATTTCAAGATTTTAAATACGAGCATTTCTTAGCGACCTTCGACGACTTAGAGCGTATCTATCTATCTAGCCGCTTACGTTTTGGTGCTCTCTTAGCCACCCCCTTCACTTGGCGCGAACCAAAATGAGAATGGGAGGGTAACGTAAGATGGTATGACGAATATGACGCGCTAGTCAATACATGAATAATGTCACAATCCCGTCGCGTACGGCGTCAAACACTTCCCGCCAGACAGTGGCACATACGGACTTGCGGGTATGTGCCACTGGTATGCAGGTATGTACCATAGGTGAATGGCACTTAGTATCTACCCAGGAACGACGAGAACGCACACGGAATATTTTAATGCGTGAGTGTCAGGCAATACCCGACATCGGCAGCGTCAACCCAATGAAGGCATAGAATAAATGTCAGTGTTAAGAAAACCTCACATAGGCAGCGTTAAGTCCCTCGACGAATGCAAATAATAAATTTCAAGGTCCCGGCAGGAATCGAACCCAAGCATTCTGCGTTGCAGGCAGGCATTCTACCAGGCTGTGCCAGGTTTCGGAACTACTTTTCAAATAGATGCTAATCCTCGTTAAACGCCAATAGTGGTTGCAGTGCCTTCTTCCTACCCAGTTTTATAAACATTACATATGTACTTCTTCGATACAGCGGTCAAGTCGGGTTAACGTCAATTGTGGCGTTGATTTATGTAGCAGTGTCAAAGGCCAGCATCTTCACGAGCATCAGCGCTTCATATCAGCTTCTGGTGTTGCTAATACGCGTGTTCCAGATGACGTCGTTGTGCAATTGCACACAACTGGTTATATCAACATCCGCAACTCTTCAACATATGTCTTTGCATGCAACATTTGTACATATATATTCAGCGTCTTTTCAAGACGTGTCGCTCAATAAAAAATGGCAGCATATCCACGGAGTGAATGATGGAGAGTGGGGCGAAAAATTCGTCCGCCCATTCGTTCTTGCTTCCGTCCGTCCCTGCGTTCGTCCATGCAGCCGCCCCTGCGTCCGTTCATATGTCCATCCATGAATATGTCTGTATGTCCGTTCGTCCATCTATTCAACACTCCAAGTACCACCATCTCGCATCTTTTCATCATATATTCCCCATATAGAAGCACCACCATCCAGCGGACATTCCAAGGACTAAACGAGAGGTGGCACACGCACACTTTCTTACGGCTTGCGCTTCAGGTCCACTTCCCACCTCTAACCACCTCGAGTTCATGGTATATACTAGTTCACTGTATTCATGGCACTGCGGCCGAACGCTCGCTAAACCTTTCGAAAACCAAGGAGGTTACGCCCAGCGAGTATGACGTAGCAAACTTGTTCAGTCAGATAGTGCTCAATGTACATGCCTATGGCTGCTAATGGTGAATGTAGCCTGCGCGTTAACTAAAAGCCGAATGCTTCTGTCTCTCATTCCCCATTAGCAGCCATTGGCATGTACATTGAGCACTATTTTTTATTGTTCAACAACGTACAGAAGAAGTCTCTCACCGGCACCACCTTGGAGGTCAAAATGTTATACTTGTTACATACTACGGGGGACGAACGGGTGCCGCTATAAAGAGTTTCGCCCCGAAAAAGTTGCAACACGATCACCTTTCCTCGGCATGTTTAGCATAACGTCGATTCCCAGGTACGTGGACTCTGCCGTATGTTTTTGAAGACAAATCCCCTGCCCTAAAATCAACGTTGCAGATCTGAGCTTTGTATACGCAGCCCCTTTTTACTGCCTTTTATATCGCTTCCCGCCTCCCCACCACCCCACTTGTGGCGTTTCACTTCCATTCCGAGTGCAGTGTCTCTTAAATAGAGCAAAATAACCATTTAAACGGCCACTCACCGGGCCCCATAACAAATTTTAGTTAGACAGTGGAAGTTGTTGGGTATCCAATGATGAACATTTTGCCACAAAATTTTTTTTGAATCGGCTCATCACAAGTAGAGAAAACTGGTTTTTGAAGCGGCGCGAAACGAGGGCGAGGAGAGGCGAGCTCGACACCCTTGCCGTTCCTCCGCGTAGCCTTCGCAAGACAAATCTCTTCCCCACCCTCTTAGGCATCCGACCGAGAGGTCACGTGCGCATGATGTGCCCAAGCAAGTCCAACCCCCGTGCACGCGAGCGGCTTTGCTTTGTTGACCAGTGTTATTTTGCAGTCTTCTGCCTGTTTCTGCGGAATGGTTTGGAAACGCTGGCTTAGACACAGTAGAATAGGTAAGCACAATAAGTGCGCGAACGCGTAGGAGCGTTCCACAGCGGTCGTCGGCTTGATGCCCTGATCGCAGGTACACGAACGCATGCTAAACGCCGACACATTAGCCCCGCATCGCATTGCAATTCAAGCGAGAAAAATGGGGAAAAGACGCTCACAATCCCCTATTGCGTCTCATTATTTATCTAGAGCTTTACTATTCCCTTCAAGCAACAAATTACATAAACTAGGCGTGCCGTGTTAAATATTTTCGCCATGTCACGTGCCACTGTTCGCAACATCAGAGCAGAGTCGTCTACTTAGGGGACCAAGGTTATGGTGCCTAGAATTGGGAGGTGACGCCAGCGCCCGCATATTCGCCGAGCGCGCGCGATCCTCCTTTTCAAGCGCCGCCGCGACGGCCACCGCGGCGCTGCTGTCGGCATAGTGATGCAGGCGAAGCGCGCGCTCCGCGTTCTCTCCTCGGCTCGCCTCTTAGCTCGCCGGTTCGCCTCTGATTGATTGATTGATATGTGGCAATTAACGTCCCAAAACCAGTATATCATTATAAGAGACGCCGTACTGGAGGGCTCCGGAAATTTAGACCACCTGGGGTTCTTTAACGTGCACCCAAATCTGAGCATACGGGCCTACAACATTTCCGCCTCCATCGGAAATGCAGCCGCCGCAGCCGGGATCCGAACCCGGTTCGCCTCTGAAAGTGTGTCTGGGCGTGTGCAGTTTCTCGCGTTGTTGTCTCACTTTTGGCAAAATGTATTTAGTTTTTGACACGACAGTGTGGGTGCCGAGCTTAGGATGAACTCCAGCACTACGAAAGCGAGGCAACGCCACTGCTTCGCTCCTGGCTGCACGAGCGGCTATGTGTCATCGAGGGAGCAAGGTCAGCGTGCATCTCTCTTCTCTGTTCCCAAAGACCCTGCCCTCTTCGAAGACTGGTGACGAGCCGTACCCCGTGCCGACAAGTCGTTGGACGCGAAGTCGGCTCTCTGTGAGCTTCATTTCGACGAGCAGTTTATTGAGCGTTTTTACACGCACGTGATAAACGGCGAAACTGTTCAGATTCCCCGAGGGAAACCGGTGCTGAAATCTGACGCGGTGCCAACCATATTCCCAAATGTTCCTGCGTATCTTTCAAAGAAAGTGCCGAAGAAAAGGGCGGCAAGAACATCCACTTGCGGCCTGCCATCGAAAATTCGACGTCAGGAACCAAGCACGTCTGCTTGCGAGGAGACAGCTGGCTCGTGCAGCACAGAAAGCGACAGTCACGAAGTACCTGTTCCGAATGTGCCTGCAATTCCTGACGTCCGCAAGTGTGGTCTTTCCAGCGCTTACTGGGCTCGACATCTAATTGCTGGAGCCTTTTTTTCTTTTTTCTTTTTTGTGAACCGGCTCGCGCGGCGATTTTCGTTAAAGGGCTTCTCAAGACCTTGTTGTTTTACATATATTATCAGCGCGTTGCGTAGACTGAAGGCGAAAGAGGTAAGTGCAGCAAGAACGGTAGCTATAGAGGCAGGCAGCTCAAAGTTATTCTGCCTAGAAAATTCAAACTACAATAAAATGGACGGCTACTCTCAACTCGAGTTTTGCGCGGTCATCTCGCCCCCCCCCCCCTCTGATGTAGGATGGCTCCCCCTGTTTCCAAACTAACTGAAGGCTTTTACGTACAGGAAGCTTGCATGCCATAGTGCCCGTTATTTCCAACGTATTGAGGACGCGGTTGCGATAGTTACAAATATTTATCACACTCATAGTAACTCACTCATGTTTCTACTCGTTGCTACTCACACTCACAGCAACTCACTCACCTTCGCAGTCAAGTCTACTCACACTCATGAGTACTCACCCACGTTTGTACTTACTTCTACTCACATTCATGAGCTCTCACTCACTCCTAATCACACTCATGAATACTCACTCACGTTCATACTAACGAATACTCACATGCATCAGTACTCACTCACGTTCAAACTCCTACTCTCACTCATGAGTACTCACTCACGTTCATACTCTCTCCTTCTCACACTCAGAGTACTCACTCACGTTCATGCTCACTCCTACTCACACTCACAAGCTCTCACTCATTCCTACTCACACTGATGAATACTGACTCACGTTCATATTTACGGATACTCACACTGATGAGTACTCACTGACGTTCAAATTCACATCTACTCACACTGATGAGTACTCACCCACGTTCATACTCACTCATACTCACACTCAAAGTACTCACTCACGTTCATACTCACACTCACTATACTCACTCACGTTCATACTCCATTCTACTCACGCTCAGAGTACTCACTCACATTCTACTCACTTATACTCACACTCAGAGTAGTCACTCACGTTCATACTCACTCCTATTCACACTCAGAATACTCATTCACGTTCATACTCACTCCTATTCACACTCATGAGCACCCACTCACGTTGATACTCACTTCTACTCACACTGAAAGTACTCATTCACGTCCATACTCACTCTTACTTATACTCATGAGTACTCACTCACGTTCTACTCACTCCTACTTATACTCATCAGTACTCACTCATACTCACACTCACCATGTTCAAATGAGTATGAATGAGTGTGAGTGAGTGTACTCATGAGTGAGTATGCCGAGCTATGGATGGAAGTCAAACTTGACAGCATCATGGACTTGGTTTCCTTCTTGCAGCTAAGAAAGCTTACACTTGTTGGCTGCCCTTACCATAGCATGTCCCTCACAAACAAAATTATCAAGTTCTATGTTCTTACTAGGCTCCACTTTCATGTCAAAGCTCAGAACAGCAAGCGAAATGCTAAGCAGGAAAGAATGAATTTGCTGAAGCTTGGACCTGTGCTCTGAGTTTGATATTGTAATCTAAAGCTCTATTGTTTTTTTTTTGCCGAGTGGAAAGTGATTGTGTGCCTCTGTGTGATTGGATGCGCTGTCTGTGTGCAATGTTTCAATGTTTTTAACTACTCCCGAGCGTATGTATATGTGCATATTTTTTAATTATTTAACCCTGTATTCTATGATGTGCAATAGATAATACTAATAATATGATGTGCAATAAATATTTGTTTCATTTTCCTCTCCCAGAACTTGGGTAATATATTTTTTTAAGAAAGCCGTCGCCTTGCACTCCAAAACACTGCAGGGATATGCGAACGAAAGCTTTTATTTACGCAGATTCAACGTCATAGAAGTCACGCAGTGGCAGCCAATTTCTTTTATTGCTTGAAATGGCGTTCTATCAGCCATCGTCACAGTGAGTTATCTGAATCGCCAATTTATCTGAATAGTGCATCTTTAAAAAGTCCGCGCGCTCAAGGCGCAGCGCGCAACTAGCATCACCATTCCGCCGACAGCGCCACCGCCGCGCTGCTCGAAACGGAGGAGCGGCTCCGAGCTCCCGTTGGCGTCACCTCCCAATTCTAGGCACCATACCAAGGTCACTGCATTGCCGTGTACGTAGGACCATTCATACGCGCACGTCCTGCCCTCATTCTCTATGCGTGCGCCGGCAGAAGAGAGGGGGAGCAGCTTTCATCTTGAAATTTGACCCATTTTCGCGGCGCGTAGCGTTGCAAATTTTAGCAGACGTGATCATGAATGCTTCGTCTACCATTGCACTTGTCAGCTCAAAACTGGCTCAAAACGTGGTGAGTGGCCCTTTAATTATCCATTGTTCAAGCGAACACATACGACGCATAAGTTAACCAACCACCACCAGTTCATTACATACGGTGTTTACGTCTCTGCGCCCTCCACTTAAACGATTTCTGATAATGATCTTTGTTCTCATTCTCAATTTAGTGCTGATTTTTATGAGCACAGTGGACGAGGATATGCACAGGGGAAATGTGTGCACGGGCAAAATTTGAGTCACCATGACTGATAAACGTTCGCCACGATATTCTAATTGTGACTTAGCACTGCTAGCACAGAGCTAGACGTTGTGGCAAATGCCTATTGAGTCATTAATAGCAATTATCACTTCACTACCTTGAAGTTAGAAAAGATCCAGTTTAAGACAAGGACATCAAAACTTTACTGTTGCCAGTCATGCTTACACACCCACTGTAAAGCACAGTCATTAAGGTACTATGTGTGTTCTTTTTCATCGATTTAACAAAAGCACGGACGGAACATGGACAAAAGCAGGAGTGAAATACAGAAGCACAGATGAACAGTCAGGCAGACGGAAGCACGGATGAACGGACAGACGGACAGACAGAATCATGGACGGATGGACAGACAGACAGACGGACGCATAGACGGATGAATGGACGAACGAACGCACGAACGCACGCACGAACGGATGGATAGACAGACAGCAACACGAATGAACGGACGCACGCGCGCACAGGCAGACGGACCGACAGACAGACATAAGCACGAACAGATGGATGCACGCACGAACATACAGACAGAGGCAAGGAACGACGGACGCTTCGCTCCACTCATCATCATTCACTCCGTAAATATGCTGTGAAACGTTTTATTCGAACAGATGATACAATGTCAAAAATGACTTAACACAGCATAATCAGCATTCACTTTTTGTTCTGACTAGCACGTCCCAGCTCCTTCAACCTTTCCACAAATTCGTTCACATCTATGCTTCTCTCTGCATCCGTCGTTTTAGGGTACGGGTCAGCGCTGGTACATACACGAGTTGGAGATGCCTGGCCACCAAAGCGCTGGTTACCTTGGACAGCATGAACAGACTGTGGATGGTCCCATTTGGCCTGGGCACCACGAGGCCGTCTGGTCTCGGCCTGGGCATGAACAGCATTGGTTGGCTGTCTGGAACTGGGAACGCTGTTCTGGGCCTTCGGCTGCTTTGATGGCGCGTAACGCTCAGGAGGGCCATTTTGAAAAAGCGAGCGGTAATACAGGCGCCGCTCCGCAGGTTTCAGGCCATGCACCTGTCGGAAGACCGGAGGCTCCTGTGGTTCGTACGTTGCAGCGGTCCCCGCTTCCCAAATTTCTTCTGATTCTGGTAGCGGCCGTGAAGCACCGGCGACTGGAACCACATAAGGCCTGTCCACATCCTCCCGTATCCCCGGCAATGTCGACGACCGGTCAGGGCATGTCTCGAGGTGGCTGAAAAACAGGCTCTTCATGGACGGCACGAGATGGTTTGCGTTGAACAAACAAGGCCTGAGGCATGGGCGGCCCACGGTTTTCTTACATTTTGACATGTGGATGGCAATCCGAGTCCGCTTCACCTTGTGGTTCGGGTCGTACGGGCACTGGACCAGATCTTCATCTTTGGAGGCAAACGTAGCCATAGTCAGAGAGCGGAAGACAAACGCAGCGTGGATCTATGCGGTGCCTCCACAGAACGTTCTGAATATGCAGAGTGGGGGTGCTCGGGGTGAGACGCCGATAGACGCGAGCCGACAAGGTCGTTGATGATAGTGTTAAAGCACGGGCCTGCGAGTGCCAACACGATGGTAATGATGATGATCACACACCTTGAATTATTGGCACCTACCCACTGATGGGGAGCGTACAAGAGTCGGGCGGATCACACAAGCTGTATTTGTTATTTTTTAAATGCGGAGCATTTCTTAGTCACACGATGTCGTGCTCCGGCCTCAATGGTGGCACCATCCAGACCTCTCCCCCTGGGCACATTCGCGTCTCGCGTCTCGTGCCGGCCCAGAAACACGCACGCAAAACGTTGTGGTGGCTAGCGGGACTTCTTGTAAATGAATGCGTTCGCACTAAGAAATAATAACGATGATTTTATATGTGAAGCATTTCTTAGTGAACTTCAGCAACTTTGAGCGTATCTATCTATCTATCTATCTATCTATCTATCTATCTATCTATCTATCTATCTATCTATCTATCTATCTATCTATCTATCTATCTATCTATCTATCTATCTATCTATCTATCTCTATCTAGCCGCTTGCGACTTTTAGCTCTCCTCGCCGTTTCGATAATGATATCGATACCAATCTTAGTACGACACAACATGACTTAATGAGGAGGATATTTGACTAGTCAAAACATGAAAATCATGACATGCGTGTCATGAATATCAAGATTTACAATTCATAGTCTTGCTGCTCTTGCGGTGGTTTCGTTCACATGACATGTTCCAAAACTGGTATGGTATGACATCAGTGCATAGCGAACACAAGCGACAGACCCTAACATGAAAATCGTGACATGTGTGTTATGTAACAACATGACTACTTGTCACGCTCATTATGCGTTCTCGGCCATTTCGCTAGCGTCACATATACCAAATTCGGTATTACGGTACGTGAATGAATGACGAAGGTATGTTACCGGTGCACACATGATAATCATGATGTTTGTGTCATGGATCAAGATGACTACATGCCACACTCATGATGCACTCGCGGCCGTTTCGCAAGCTTCACATAAGCCAATTTTGGTATTACGTGACGCCAATAAATGACCAATGTTTGTGACTAGTGTAAACGTGATAATCATGAGATGTGTGTGATATGAGAACATGACAACATGCCACAGTCAAGGTGCCAATACATTTCTAAGTGACGCCATGCGTGTGCTCGCCGGCGTTCATTCTGTCGCGTCACGCCGGCGTTGCCACGCCAGGCACCGGTCCTGCCATAAACTCACAGGCACGCACCGCTCTGCGTTGCTTTGACGCATGCACGTTTCAGTGCGTCCGGCGTCCCTCCATCACGACAAGAGGGAGACCCAGTGTTGTCTGGGTAACGCATCGGTCCGAAATTCCGAAGTGCAGAATGTGGCATTTCGCGCCGGTTGCCGTTGGGCCACGTCGACGGACGCTGGTTATGCCGGTGGCGCATGGCGCCACATTATAGAGGGCTCACGTTTTGCTAACGTAGCGTCTCGGTACACATTAGCCACGCATAACGTGTCAATTCATGAGAGAAAATGGGAAAAAAGCCGTTCACATTCCCTTATTACGTCTCATTATTTATCCAGAGTTTTATTAATCTCTTCAAGCAACAAATTGCATAAAGTACGCATGCCGTGGTAAATAATTTTCTCCATGTCACATGCCACTGTTTGCAACGTCACAGCAGAGTCGTCTACGTAGAGGAGTAACGTCACTGCATTGCCGTGTACGTAGGGCCATTCATACGCGCACGTCCTGCCCTCATTCTCTAGGCGCACGCCAGAAGAAGGGAGGGGGAGCAGCGTTCATCTTGAAATTTGACGCATTTCAGCGGCGCATAGCGTTGCAAATTTTGTGAGACGTGATCATGAACGTTTCGTCTACGCATCGCGCTTGTCAGCTCGAAATTGTTAAGCCTGGTGAGTGGCCCTTTCAGAAATTCGTTTCGGAAGGACCAGGACGCTCCCCGTTTCCATTCTGGTGCATGCCTCCAGAATTTCATGGCGCAGCTGCAAAACAATTTCCCGGAGTGCCAATAGAACAGATCTCTGACTGGCTCCTCGCCTTGCCTCCCTATTCTTACTTTTGTGAGGGAATACATATTCTTCTGAGTTTTCTTTCATCGTTGTCATGGCAACAATATGTACGCAAATCGTTTTCCGCTTTAAGCTAGAAAAAAATAAAAGATTTCTTCTTCGTTTCAAAAAAACCATTGTCACGGCGGTCTTTCTGGTGAAGATGTGCAAATAATAATTGTTGGATTTTTACATCCGTAAACCACGATATGATTATCAGGGACGCTGTAGCGACGGAAATTTCGACAACCTTGCGTTCATTAACGTGCACACAAACCAGAGTGTACGGGGCTTCGAGCATTCTCGCCTCTATCGAAATCAGGCATGCGGAAGTTCTTGAGCTGCGACCACTGCGACTGGAGCGTTCTTGTCATGGTCTTCATTCACGAAGAAGGCATCGCCTTGTCCTTCAGAACTCACAATGTTTCTTTTCTTTGTTTGCTTGCTTGTGAATGCCTTGTTTTCTTTTTCAACCATTGTTCATATACCCATTCGGCCACCAGCGGAGTTTGTAGACTTATATAAGTTATGTGTAACAGACCACACGGCATGTCTGCAGTCAGATGTGGGCCATTCATGGCAGGGAGAAGAGTCGCGTATTGATAGAGCTTTTCTTTGCATTCCGAGGAAGTTCCGTATGCAGATGTGAAGTATGTGGAGCACGTGTGTTTATCTGCCTTCTCTCTCTGTGGGGCTTCTCTGCACTTTTGTCCTCTCAGAAAGCTTCACCCGCACAATAAAAATGCGTGGCACATTTAGGCCTAAGTGATTTCCGTAGATTTAGTAAGTGCTTACCTTCGTTCTCCTGCGTTACTTTCTCCCTTCTATGAAGTGAAAAGAAAAGGGGTTTTAAGAAAGCAATAATACACGTACTGCGTCAAAGTGATATTTCTTTTCAGCCATCACAACAAAGAAGAAAAATTGATAATTTGCTGCTTCTCTGGTTCTGGGCTCCTCTAACAAACGCATTGATCCATGCACTCCCCATTGAAATGCTTGCTTCACCAAGCACGTCATGTAAAACCTCAGACATTAATAGTCCCATCCCTTCACCAAACTTCACTCCCTCTATCGCGAGTGCCCGTTCACTTTAAAATTCGGGTTCAATGGCACTTGTCGTGTTTTCTATTTTTCTTTTTTGTGTGAGCAGAATAATAGTTTTGCACCTTGGTGTGAATAATGCGTTTCGTGATTCTTTATAAACATCTCGTCGTAGAATCTTTGTGTTATGTCAGCTACAACTGCACTTGCGAAGAAGTAAACGGACCATTATCGCATTCCAAAACGTTATGTTGCCCTTTTGTGCGCACTTATTAAGAGCAATCGAGTTGTATTGCTTGAGGAGAGGAAATGAAAAAAACAGTAGTGTACATGCCGTACATCCCACTCAAATTTATTTGTAGCCCTCTGCTGAAATAGTAAGCACATTACCATTAGCTCACAGTCACATAGTTATCCTGTTTACCACTTAATTGTCGTTTGTCAATCTTATCATTCTGGCTGCATATGACGAGCATAGCTCTGTGTGAGCTTGCCTGTGATATCTCTTCTCTTTTGTCTATGTGCAATATTGTCATTTTTTCTCCTTTATTTAAAAAGCAATGCTGATCACGTGAATAATAAAGATAAGTCTTCTACATTTAGGCGAGCTTGAAAAAAAAGGAAGAAAGAAACAAAGAAATAAAGTAAAAAAAGAAAAAAAGAAAGATAGAAAGACAGATAGATAGAAAGAAGCATTGAAGTTTGCTAAAAAGGAGGTGCACAGATAAGGTATAAGAGCACCAAGGAAAACGCCACACTCAATGCATAAAATGAGTGAACGCCTTTCACAAAGCACCACGCAACAGGAACACTTCTCATAATTCGGTGAGTGTGTCGAAGGCACGGACCCCGCCGATCTGTCTTTTCCATCAAATTCCTTCCTCTTTTGTCGAAAACGCTTCCTTTTGGAATCAATTTTTTCGGCCAACAGTGGTGCTAGA
Source organism: Rhipicephalus microplus (assembly GCF_043290135.1). Classification (NCBI taxonomy): domain Eukaryota; kingdom Metazoa; phylum Arthropoda; class Arachnida; order Ixodida; family Ixodidae; genus Rhipicephalus; species Rhipicephalus microplus. The sequence continues at coordinate 236,847,457 of NC_134701.1, read as the reverse complement.
CCAAGAGCAATGGATATAAAATAAAAAAAACAGTCGCAAGAACACCCAGAAGCTTGGCTCTTCCTGCCCCATTGAAAGATGGCGCTCCGAGGCTTAAGAACAACAAGAAAACAAGGCATTTGAAGAATTCGGGAAGCCTGCGGCCAGCGAAAAGTGTTGAAGAACTGTGGTTCCACAAAATACCGGCAATTTCCATGTATTATTACCATCGCCATCGATCCTCACCTCCGGCTGAAGTCTGGAGCAGCTGTCGGCGTCGTTTCCATCTCGGATATTTGCGAAGATGGATGGGATCAATATGAACGCGCATTTTTCAGAAAATAAAAGCTGCACCTGCGCTAGCACGTAAGAGCCGCTGAAGGAAGCCACTTTTTAAGGAGATAAAGTTTACAATAAGAATAACTACAGATGAATTAAAAGAGATAACACTTAATCCACAAACTCGAGTGGCTGGCTGCTCTAACGGGAATGTTCATCATGCTCATGGAAAATCGGTGGCAACCCTGAACCTCTACTTGGGTGTCTATGAGCGGCAGTCACACGTTGGCGTTCACGTGCCCCAGCGTATTCCTTGGACTGACCTTCAGCTTCATTGCACTGTCGAAAAAAATTCAGAGGCCACGTAGAATGGAGCGCGTAATTGAGATATGCTCCACTAGGTGCCACGACGATATCGACTGCTCTTGAAAGAACCATCTGCTTATTGAATAATCAAATATTTCACTTTATTTCATGCATTATTCTCATAGCTTTTCTGGCCATTATCTTGAGTAAAACTAAGCTCCGATATCACATGCGTCCTTTTAGCTTCTAACTTGAAACAGAGCAATTGATTTCGTAGAGATGGTAATAGTTATTAGGCTTTTTTTTCTAAAAACCTACGTTTTAAGAACTGAAAGCGTTCTGCTACAACTGCTTGTAAGAGAAAGAAGTATGTCACTTGGTACTCGTGATACTAATCAAATACTAAAGAGATTACCTTACAGCTGACCCCTGCGTACGCATTCACCTAAGAGCTGCAGCAACATCGAGGTCCTTCATGATGCAAAGAAAAACGTGAGCACGCCCATCCCAATAATGCAGAACAGTCAGGGCAGGCGGAAAAGCTTCGCTGTGTCACCGTCATCCGTGAACTCATGGTGAATTATGGTGATCTTGCGATCTACGAAATGGTACCAGGGGTTTGAATGGGCTCGATGAGTGATTTGTGAATTTGTTTATAATAAATAATTCTCCCTTTCGCACCTATCACTAAGGCACACGTACAATGCTGGCGACCTGCTGTAGCATCATCTTTTAAATGCGAAGCATTTCTTAGCGAACTTAGGTGAATTAAGCGTATCTATCTATATGTCTTACGTTTGGGTGTTCTCGCGGTCACTTTCTTCACTTGGCGTGAATCAAAATTAGCATGGCAGGGTAAGATGGTTTCACGAATATGACGTGGTGGTCAAGACATGAATAATGTCACCATCCCGTCGCGTACATATTCAAACACTTCTAGACAGACAGTGTCACATACTCATGGGCGGGTATGTGCCGCTTGTGTGCGGGTATTAGCCACAGATGATTGACACTTAGTATCTACCCAGGAACGACGAGAACACACATGCGCAATTTTAACACGCGGGCGTTAAGAAATAATCGACATCGGTAGCGTCGACCCATCGAATGCAAAGAACAAGTGTCAGGGTCCCAGCTAGAATTGAACCCAAGTATTTTTCATGGCAATGAAGCGTACTACCCCAGAGCTACGCCAGGTCTTGGAACTGCGTTTCAAATAGACGCTAGTCTTCACGAAACGTCAATAATGGTTGCAGTGCCGCCTACCCAATCTTATAAACATTGCATATGTACTCCTTTATACAGCCGTCACGTTGTATTAACGGCAATTGTGGTTAGTTGTCATGCGCTGAAGTTTATTTATGTAGCAGTGCCCAGGGCCAGCATCCTCGCGAGCATTAGCGCTTCATATCAGCTTATGATGTTGCTAATACACATGTTCCAGTTGGCATCGTTGCGCAACTGCAAACGACTGGTTATATGAACATCTGCAACTCTTCAACCTATGCCTGTGCGTGCAACGTTTGTACATATGTTCAGCGTCAATTTTTCATGACATGTCACTCAATAAAAAAAAATTCAACCTGGTCCCCTTCCCTCCACATGCTTCGCACAAGGTCGATTCCCACGTACGTGAGATCTGCTGAATTTTCCGAGTCTGAGGCAGTCATGCTTCATACCCCGTCAGAATCTGTAAAACCATGCGGTACCTCGATTTACCGAATGGTTCACCGAAGACGCAACGTTTCACGACAACGTATGATGTGTTATCTGTGTGTCTTTCTAGTTCCCTTTCTTTGCTACGGTGCTTTGCATGAAGACGTGTTCCTCAAAGGTAACACAAACGTTTCAAGTTAGAGCGATCAAAATTGAGATAATAAAACCAAACGAAGCGATTTAATTTACTGCAATTCAACGCATTAGTAGTTTTTGCCAATCGCAGCAAATGTGACACAAAGACAAGAGTTGCTTCTTATGTTCCTTTCCATTATGCATCTCCGTGAATGAAGACGTTCTTTCTCAAATGAAGCTGCCATTTTTTCTAGCGGGAGATCGATTATTGCAATTTGTGCAGCAGCCGATCGACTTAGCTTCGCCTCCAGTAACCTTGTTTACCACCCTCCGATTTGGCCATCAGCGATCCCCACCGCATAATTACCAGCTGTTATACATCCGATCGTCCTTGTCTTGACTTCTTTATTCACAGAAGACGCAAAGAGATGAACGCATCCAACCCCGCCTTCAGAGCCATTGAGATTACATATGGTAGCATCGTTGCCTAGCTTCGGTATTTACACGACTCCTGAATCGTGTGGCTGGCAAAGATATCGACCTTACATGGGTTCATTCATTCTACACCCACGTAGTTTTACTTTGCAATATCTCGTCTGAGTGGTTCATGTTCAAGTATATAAGATTGTTTATATATTATTGCACTGTCACCCTCCTACGATGGTCAAACGGCCAGTCCAGCACCGCGCAATCCAGACTGGCTTCCGTTCGATCTCTTTGCCTGAGTTATTATCGCTCACACACCGTTTTTAGTATACCATTCGCCTCCTCTCTTCGTTTCATGGACGATTTTTCTCGCTTTTTCATAAAGACTAATGAATATCCCGGTCCATGCAACTGTACACAGAAAGTCACTTTGGTGTTGGCATCTTTTTCATGAATCGATTACAAGATTATCTTTAATACGATTCTCGATAGAGCAGTGCTCACATCCGATCCTCGTTCATTTAGCCCTCAATGCCCCATTTCCGTCGTCGTCTCCCGCTAAATTTACGCTACCTGGTGAACTTAGAGCAACATCGACCAATGGAACACAGCGGCAATTACCGAAGGCGTCCTGAGTGCAAACGGGTGTTCATGGAGTGGTGAGAAAGAACTGGCTTGTTCGCAGTTCTGAATAATGTCGGCTGCTTAGGAGCCGGTGATATGCAGTTATACTATTACGTTCCGGGCAACTCTAATGCCACGAAATTTTGCGCAGTGCTTGTGTTCTTTCGGGCGATAGCAGCCCATAACAACTCGTCATATAAGCATGTAAAACCAAAAGACACCGGGCACTATGAAGATTTCTTTTTTGTAGTTCATAACTTATATATCGAGCGAGTTTTTTAATCTTTTACCATCTCTTCTCACTCTACCGCCATTTTTCTCTATGCAGCACGTGAAACTGTGCTACGGCTTGATTATACCGACACGAAGGACACTGAAACTGGAGAAGCTTGCATTAGCTTCATGTTTGCAATGTTAAAATAGGCTTCAAATTACAGTAAGTCAATTATGATTGGAGGGTGATGCTGTGATAGAAAAGGTCATTTAATTATAAGACATGGTGAGCTGCGTTGCTCAGCTAAAGAAAAAAGAACACCAATAAACGGTCGTCATTTTCATTCAGTGCATTGCAGAAGGCGGCATCTCCAAATGTATGCACAGCCACGGCCACGTCCGTGTAGAGCACGCGAACAGCCCGTCTTCGCTCTGCGGGGCGAAACCTTGAGGAAGTGTCAGGCTCTGACGTGCTCAGCCTGACAACTAGGCCACGCACGCTCCCGATACACCACTTCAGAGCCCGAAACTGCCTCAAGGTTTCGGCCCACAGACTTGGCCGCGGCTGTACAGTGACGTTGGTCGCATTTATACTGCGGTGCAGTGTAAGAAAACGTTAATGCGGTACTGTTACGAGGCCGAAATACGAAGCTGCCAGATATAGAAGTCCGCGACCTACAGTTGCAACCTCTCTCGTGAGCGCTGAGGCCGTTATACGCGCCTGCATTTGCTGGTTGTGAGTAAGCACCACGAGTTCACGACTCCTCCTGTCTCACTTCATTTTCTGAGACTATTGGCGTAGGCAGGAGGAAGAAGGTAAAGTTCAACAACTTCCCCCCTCCCCCTAATAGATTTTTTTTATAATTTTGCATAGGTTGCTATATCGCATACACTCACACGCACGCACATACAGAAAGTTAATTTGTACAAAAGCCAAAATGGAAACATAAATAAAGCAAAATGAGTATTTGAAAAGTGTCAGAGCAAAGCTCATATAAGTAAACATGTTGTTAAGGATGGAAAATTCGGTAGAGAGGTGGGAATGAATAGAAATGTCACACTAACTTATTGGAGCCCATCTTGCAGCTTTGACTGACTGATATGTGGGGTTTAACGTCACAAAACTGCAATATGATTAAGAGAGACGCCGTAGTGGAAGGCTCCGGAGATCTATACCTCTTCGGGTCCTTTGACGTGCACCAAGATATGAGCACACGGCCCTACAGCATTTTTGCCTCTATCGGAAATGCAGCCGCCACAGCCGGGATTCGATACCGCGACCTGCGGGTCAGCAGCCGAGTACCTTAGCCACTAGACCACCGCGGCGGGGCCATCCTGCAGCTTTGTGAACACCGCAATGCAGATGTAGGCCCCTATATGTACCTTCTACCATGGATGGAAGTCATGGTGCAATAAATTACCCCCTCTTTTATTAGGCTCCTCCCCTTTACGCAAGCTGCGTTCAAGGATATTATGTGACAGGCCTATAGTATGAGTGAGAGTGGTGGTTTCTGAAGACTACCAAACAATAAAACGGGTGCTAAGTGAACGAATCTTCAGTGACGAATAAGGTTAACGCCGTTGTCTTCTGTCTCTAACAGATGGGCATAACATGAGCATCTATTGCATGTATGCAAAAATGTTTAGTGAAAAAAGGTAGCAAGTGACATTCACGAAGAGAGCAGTGTCGTTTCTATGACACTGTTCCTCGAAAGCTATTAGCCAACTCCGGTTTCCTTTCTGCATTATCAGCCACCATGCTGGCAGTTTGGTATTAGCATAATTTCATGACGGCTATTCACTGTGTCTATTACCTTGATTAATTACTAAGTCTACCGCTGATGAATGCCCCTAGCTTACCAAGACAGCGTACTGGGCTTCCAGCCTTCTTTGGCGCTTTTGTGAGAACTTGCTTTGACCCTGGACAAACAATGTCGGTGGCTGTGCTCGTTGTTTTCGGAATGAGGCAACTGACTTCACTCAGCATTTTTTTATAAGCGGGGACACTTGACCATGACGTTGTGAGCGGCAAAGGGGCCGCGGAAGGAGCGGTCTCAAAAATGATCTCGGAGCTGCTTTCTCATACGCTATCTTAAGAATAAAAGCTTAAAAAGGTATTTCGCTGAAATTTCATCATAGTATAAATTTCTACCAAACTTGAAACTGCGCATACTGTAGGCTAAGATGTGTTATGAACCGTAAAGTTCATTTCGAAAGAGGAGCTTTCCAAATTGGCTCCTAAAATTCTTCAAACAGTGTTTTCCTTGATCATCCAATATGATCACTAATGTAAGCATCATTTTGTCTGTACAGACGAGTTACAGTTTAAAGTAGTAGAAAGGAAATAGCAATATGCATTTGCACTTTGGTAATGTGTGTCTCCTCTTCAAGAAATGTGCGGCCTCACAAGAAAAAAATATATATAACTTTTTGCTTCAATGCTCAGCACAGAAATTCTCAAGTAAGCGGGAAGGCAGGTGTATCAACAGTTAATGAGGACGGTCGAAAACAGAAAACACCCTTTCACGAACTAAAAATCCGTCTAGCTCAGTTGCCTCCCGCCCCCTGTTCCTTATTTTCACCTGAGCGTACCTAGCGGTGCCCCCCTAATATGCAGTTGTGGGTCTGATTCAACGACAGCTGAAAGAATTCACATGATGTACAGGCAGCTACGAATCACTTGGCGGCATTGTTATTACTTTGAGACAATCTTCTATGTTAAGCGCGAATCTTTCCATAGCCTCTTCTTTCGGTGTTCCTTGGCACCTTAAGGAGAACCCACCCCACTTAATGATAAGCTCTGCGCACAACTTTATAGCTTAGTCTTCCCAATGTCGAAGGCGTGGACGGAAAAGCACCGAAATCTTACTTACCTGCTTTCGCTCTTTTCACAGAGAGTACTACACTGATAGCGCACCAAGGGAGCGTCATGAGCGTGTTAAAAAAAAAAGAAGCTTTGTAGTTTCTGTGAAAGTTTACATGTGTTTTTTTTTGTGTTGTCTACGCTCGTCCTGCACTGAGATATTATTTTCTTAATCTGGCGAAATGCTTACGCTAAAAACGAAGTGTGTCGTTACTAAAAAGGAAAAAGAAATGTTAGAGCGACATGATGTGTTCTGTTCTTGCGGTACTTTTAATCTGCCTCACCATCACGAATAAAGTTCGAGAGCTGAGAAGAAAGAAACCACCACACTTTCTCCATCAGCTTTTTTCGCAAGAGCGCTACTCTATTTTCAGCTGGGACAACGCAAGGTGCCAAAAAGAAAGAAAGAAAGAGAGGAAGAGTGCAGGAAGGCAGCTGGGGGAAAACGGGCAGTTGGATAAAATGGGCGAATCAGCTACCCCTTGAATAGAAAAGCAGAAGCTCAATATGAATAGAGAAGCTAGCACATGTAACGAAACAGCAGGAGAGGAACAGAAAGAGGAAGCAGGTACAGCAGTAGCGGATGACGTATAAAGAGGAGTATTCTCCTGTTTTTTTATTTTTTTATATTGCGAGAGCTCTTTTCTAACTGCGCCCATTCTAAACTGATTCTCTCGTTTTTTATTCTTTTTTTTCTCTTTTTTCTTCTCTTCTTTTGAGAAATCTCGTTTGACGTTCATTATCGCATCCTGTATAACGTGATTTTCTCGCTGAATCTTTTCTGCTCAAACAAGGGATAGTAGTACGCAGCAGAGTTAAAACAGCAACTTTTCTCTGTGTTCTTTTTTCTTGTACTTCATCACACCTTTATTTTTTATTTTCGTCATTTAGTTTCGACAGACTGAATGCAACTGTCGGGGACGTATTAGCGATGGGAGAGCAGAGCGTATTCTGCTGTGTACCTTGTATTGCACAGTTTGCTTCCCTTCCTTACTTACCGCGTTTGACACATGCATTGTGATGCTCGTTTGTTTGCCCGTGTGCTTTTCGCTTTGAATTGACTTCAAGAAGGGTCCTTCAGCGGTCACAGATTGGTAGATATGCGGAATTTAACGTCGTGAAACCACCATATGATTATGAGAGACGTCGTAGTTGAGAGCACCGGAAATCGCGACCACTTGGTGATTTTGAGCGTCTACCCGAATCTGAGCACACGGGCCTACAGCATTTTCGCCTCCGTCGAAAATTCACATTTTCGAGTCATATTTGTCATTGCAGAAATAATTTTTGTCGATTGCTTTAGCGCGAGCTTGATTACAACCCTCAGCTACACAACGTGATACACAAATGCTCCATTATACGTCAGGAGTAATGAAATAACTGCTTGTGTACGCGAAGCAAGAATAAGCTCAAAAAACATGACAGGCCACTGGAAAATTCTTTAAGCAACTTGGTGTAAGAAAAAAAAAAGGCCTGAATTTGTTTATTATAAGCGGAACTGGCAACTTTGCATTACAGCAATATGATTTATATGTGGGGTTTAACGTCCCAAAACCACCATATGTTTATGAGAGACGCCGTAGTGGAGGGCACCGGAAATTTCGACCACCTGGGGTTCTTTAATGTGCACCCAAATCTGAGCACACGGGCCTACAACATTTCCGCCTCCATCGGAAATGCAGCCGCCGCAGCCGGGATTCGAACCCGCGACCTGTGGGTCAGTAACCGAGTACCTTAGCCACTAGACCACCATGGCGGGGCTTACAGCAATATCACAATTACTGCGAAGTCTTGATAAGAATTTTGCACTGTATGCACAGAGCTAGACACTTGGTGACAAAAAGCTATTGTGTTACTTCATCACCTCCAAACAGCTGAGTCTATTCCTGCTGGACCAGAACTACAGTAACCACGTGTACATTTACAGGGATGGCTCCACTACGTCGTCGAGTTTAGGTGGAGCAGTGGTTATATCATCACAAGGGGTAACTCGACGTTTTAAGACTTCACATGTGACGATGTCCACGGCGGCAGAACTCGAGGCTCCGCGTAGTGCACTGGAACTCATCAATGGTGAAGAAATACCAAGTAAATGGGCTGTGTTTTCTTACTGAAAAGCGGCATTACAGTGTCTGCGGTCAGTTCTCCGACGCGGTTGCCGCGACCAGTTGACCTAACAAACTGTGAAACTTCATCACCTCCTAATACAAAAAGACCACGACATCGTCTTTCAGTAGTTACGTAGGCCTTGTGGTATCAGCGGAAATGATTCTGCAGATCATGCTGCTCGCACGTCACATGAAGAAACAAACAGCGTTCCGATTCCGCTTTCAAGAGCGGATGCGGTGAGGCAGATTCGTCAACTGCCCCGCAGTCTCACACTGACTGAGTGGAACACACTATCCATACGACGCACAAGACTACACGAGCTTGAGCCTTCCCTACTACTCCGGCCTCCACCCGGCCTACATCAACGTGAAGCATCGCCTCTCTATCGCGTTTGGCTGGGAGTTGCTTTCACGAAAGCTTATACCCTGTTAATCGAAATGACTGACAGTGAGGCATGCGATGTTTGCGGCACCGATGAAAATATCGAACACCTGCTGTGTCACTGTCCTCGATTTGTCTCACACAGACAAGTACTTGCCAACGCAATGCGGCGACTGGATGATCGGCCTCTTTCTGTGCAGGTGCTATTAGAGCAGCGTCCACATCCCTCGACAGCCCACAAGACAGTGAACGCCCTGCTGTGTTTCTTGAGAAAGACGGGTTCGTGTTAACGCCTCTGACTTGCGGTGAACTTCTATACGCTGTAGTGACTTTACTGTCCGTCTCTCCCATATTTTTTTCCTTCTCTTCCCTCTTCCTCATCTTTATTGTCCCCTTCCTTAATCCCTCTGTGTATGGCAGCCAACCGGATGTCTTTCTGGTTAACCTCTTTGTCTTTCTCCCTTTTGTTGCTTCCTCCTCCTTCATCACCTCCAATTTCTGATGGGCGACTGTCAAGAGATAACATCGAAATAATCGTTTATGTATTATGCTGTAAGGCAAAACGCGGGCATCTATGTAGGTAGTAGTCAACTAGCACCTTTGGTCATGCACGTAAGCCTGCTAGAGAAAAGAATAATTGAAATACGCCGTGTCCGCTTTTCACTAACTTTGTACAAAAGAGTTTTATGCAAACTTTAGGGCGAGCCAGCCCCCAAGCTAAGTATAGTGATTGTTTCAAAAAATGAGTCGAAAAACTTTGGAAGGCAATACATCAGCGCCTTTCCTGCGGAACTTAATCGCCGCAGTGGCACTTGGTTAGACTTCGAACGATTGTTAACACAAATCGCCTAATACACTTACCATAATATAGATCTACTCTAACCAAATCAGCGAATTGAACTTCTTTATACAGGATACCGATATCCTTATTTTAATTTGCCAAAGGGCGACGCTGCCAACTTCTATAGATTGAAGTAAGAAACCGAAACCGATGTCTGAATGGTACAGTTACTGCTTTGTTCGGTAACGCCCAGTGGATCATTAGTGTTTTCCTCGCATTGCCAGGCGAGGATGAGCAAGCGCCGTTGTCAAGTCGCTGTTCCGGCAAGTGTGGCCCGGCAAAGCAGTGAAACGTGAAGGCTCGCCACTTCATAACTACGCTTCCTCGTCATTGTCAGGCAACACTGCGCGCTTTCAACAGTCATGTTCTTGGCATCACCGTCAGCAGAAAATGTGTTCACTAACGATTTATTCTTAAGGACGCCTTCTCTAATACGAGTTCTGATTAAAAGAGAGACAAAGAAAAAATAGCACAACACGCCTCTTTGAATTTATCAGCTACATGAGTCGTCAGAAAGTTTCAGTGAGAAAACCTCAAGTTTTGTTGATTACCGGCCGGATTTCATAGATCTCTGAGTTACAGAACAAGATAGGATGCAAGGAGTACATTTTTCGCTTTCCCGATCATCAGCCAAAGTGGTTTTCAGTTCAAGATCTACCAATCCTCTCGAGCACTGTACGAGTGCCCAATCGTAAGACTATCTGCATATTTTTTAGGTGACATGTGAAGAACACTGATGCTAATGCCACCGTTAATTCATGAAGGCACGCTGAAACAAATATTGCTGCCTCGATGACAATGGGGATGCACAATGGCAGTGGCTGTGCAGTTCGCGGTTAACGAATGGCTAATCAGGGAAGCAATGGCAGTAAACTCTGTCACCCACTCGAGAAACAGCAATGCTTAGCGCGCGGCAAATATTTGTATGCGGAAGGCCAGTGGCGCATCAGGTACGTTGTAGACAACTGTAGGTATGCGCTGAAGTGTTAAGAATTAAAAAAAAACACAGCTTTGCCCAAAAGGCGAAGCAATGAACGCGATAGCAACAAATTGGAAGGTCACGCGCAGAATGACAAGCAGATCGAAACGTGCCCCATGTTTCTCACACACAAATGACGCACGAAACGTACTCACGGATAAAGATTAACGTGAATAAGCGCCTCAGTCGTTACTTTGCTGTGTCTGAAAAGCGCGCCTTTCTCGCAAACGAAGACTGCGCAACGATTGCAGTGACCTTTGTGCGCCCGGTAACTACGACATATTCGTTCCTGAAAGCCCAAGGCCAGCCAAGACGTACGATTGTCGCTACCGTGAGATAAGCGCGCGCGTTAGCGTCCACCCTTTTCCTCTCCGCCGAAAAGTACGCGTGGCAGATGAGAGAGCGCGCCACCTCGTCGTGGCGAAGTGGTGACGCGTGCTCATTGCGCCATCTTGCTGATAATGCTGAACACACGATAGCCCCCCCCCCCCCGAGATGCCCGTTAACAGCGGTAAGTGGTAGATATAAATAGCTTGCCGTTTGAACGTTCAAGGAGGTGCTCCTTCGTGGCTCAGTGGTTAACACCTCGCACTCACGATTCAGAGGTCCCGTGCTCGATTCCGCGTGCCGATGTCTTTATCTGAATAATGTTTCTTTCTTGCGTTTTAATATATATTGATACGTATACATATACGGTGAGTGACGGCGACGCTGGTGGCAAAATCTAGCCGAGAGTGTCCGTATAATTGTCATCGCTATAAAAAAGTAGATGTCGGAGGGCTTAAGAGACCTCACTAAATGCCTTAGTATAGCAATAAAGGGACAACTGAAAAAGCGAAACGTCATGTGTTTGTCTTTCTCACCTTTCTCTTTCCGAGGTTTCATTGTCAAATAAATAAAATATCAACCAGTCCAGTCGGGTTCATTACCGCAACTTCTATATTGAAACTCTTTGGTGAGGCAACTGAAAAACTGTTGAGGCAACTGAAGCATGCAGAACGTATCAGCGAGTAGACGACTCGTGTTTCAAAACAAAACAAAATGCGCAGATCCGACGTACAGTGGGAATCCATGATATGCAAAGCACGAATCAGAAATGTTGATATGACACTTCAAAAGCACGACGTTACGAGGTGGATGTAATTTATGCCGTACATGACTTGTGTGCCATGATTATCATGTTTGGGTGTGTCGTTTACCTTCGTCATCTATTCACGTCACGTGATACCAAATTTAGTATATGTAGAGCTAGAGAAACGGCAGTGAGTACGTTATGAGCGTGGTATGTTCTCATGTTCTTACATGACACACGTGTCAGGATTACCATGTTTACACCAGTCATATATTTCGTCATCCATTGACGTCACGTAAAACCAAAATTGGTATATGTGGAGCTAGCCAAACGGCCGCGAGTGCATCATAAAGGGCCCAATATATTCCGATGTAGCGTTGACGCGTGCGCACGCTCGGCACGGCGACGCTAAGTTAGCAAAACTCGAGCACTCTGTAGTCTGACGCCAGGCGCGACCGGCGCGACGAGCGTCCGTTGGCGCGGCCCGATGGCAACTGGCGCGAAATGCGACATGCTGCATTTCACGCTGATGCCTTGCGCAGACAACACTGCGTCTCCCTCATTTAGTGACGGAGGGACGTGGGACGCACTGAAATGCGCATGCGTCAACGCAACGCAGCACGACGCCCACTTGCGATTACATGGCAGCATAGAGTTTCTTAATATACACTAGAGGGAACTCTGGCGCTAGAGTCTATGGGAGCTGCCACGCACGGCGCTTCAGCGAGCATGGGAATGATGGGTAGTACACACATTTGTCTAATATTCTTACTTCTGGCCTGCGTTTGGCTCCGTGTGTGTTCGTGTGGCTTGGAGCTGTTTTCTTAAAAAGCAAATATTCGCAAATGTTGTTCAGCGGTTGCGCTTAACCATCTTATTCTTTTAGACTTACCTTTCAAAATCAGGTCACGAAGTTTAAAAAGGTTGAATCTTTCTTTCAAAACAAAACCGAAACACAGCAATAAACGAAGCCGCAAATACGATTTACTGGCCGCAATCACGAAGACTAGGGAAATGTGTGTACTACCCATCATTCCCATGGTCGCTGAATGATCGCAGTGCCAGAGTCCCCTCTAGTTAATTTTAGGAAACTATATGGTTGGCAGGACCAGCGCCTGACGTGGCAACGCCAGCGTGACGCGACGAAATGAACGCCGACGAGCACGCGTGCCGCGTCACGTCGAAATGTCTTGGCGCATTGACTGTGGCATGTAGTCATGTCCTCACACGACACGCATCTCATGGTTATCATGTTTGCACCAGTCACAAATCTTGGTCATCCATTGGTGTCACGTAATACCAAATTTGGCATTTTTGAAGCTAGCAAAACAGCCAGGAGTGCACCATCAGTGTGGCATTTAGTCAAAATGTCACATGACACGCATGTCATGATTATCATGTTTGGATGTGTCATTTACCTATATCGTCCGTTACGCGTCGAGTAATACCGAGTTTGGTACATGTGAAGCTAGCGAAACGGCCGCGAGCGCATCATGAGCGTAGCATGTACATGACACACATCTCATGTTTATCATGTTTGCACCAGTATCATACCTTCGCCATCCATTCACGTCCCGTAATACCAAATTATGTACAAGTGAAGCTAGCGAAATGGCCGCCAGCGCATCATGAGTGTGGCATGTAGTCATGTTGTTACACGGCATGCATCTCATGATTATTATGTTTGCACCAGTCACATATCTTCGTCATCCATTCACGTACTGTAATACCAAATTTGGTATATGTGACGCTACCGAAACGGCCACGAGCGCATCATGAGGGTGGCATGTAGTCATGTTACATGACACGCATGTAATGATTTTCATGTTAGGGTCTGTTCCTTGTGTTCGCCATGCAATAATGCCATACCATACCAGTTTTGCAACGTGCCATGTGAGTGAAACCACCGCCAGAGCTGCAGGACAATGAATTGTAAATCATGAGATTCATGACATACATATCATGATTTTCACGTTATGACTATTCAAATATGTTTTTAGTACAGTGATGTTATGCCATACCAAGTTTGGTTTTGATAACATCATCGAAACGGCCAGGAGAGCTAAAAGTCGTAGGCACCTAGATAGATAGATAGATACGCTCAAAGTCGCCGAAGTTAGTTAATAAATGCTTTGCATTTAAAAGCATGCTAAGTGTGTAGTTGTTCTTACAAGCTTTCGCGCAAAGACAGTGCTTGCGCTTCTATACTGACAATTAGGTAACATGCACTTACAGATTTTCTTATCACATGCTATTCGGAGAATTTTCGTATTCTAGGTATGTCATCGCTGCACTCAGTGTGTTCATTACGTACATCGCAGTTCGTGCTGCCATGGTGTAGTGACTTTTCTGGCTTACGCAGGCGACATTCATTAATGACCGATGAAGTACTTCTCAGGCAAGTAGGTGTCGAAAATGAAGCGATATAGCAATGTAGGAAGTGGGGAGCTGTTATCTACATTTTTTCGAGTGAAAAACAAGGCACCGATCAGTGTGCGGTGGCCTGACAATCTAAGTTGTAAAGAATAGAATATAAAAAAACGAATAAAATATTTAAAAAAGGCTAGCGGTTAAAAAAAGTATGGTTCGTTGTTTAAATGCAACAAGATTTGCTGCGTTGCTAGTGGAGTCGCCGAGTCCCCATCACAGAGGCTGACTTTTAACATTTCATCAAACAATATTCAACAAGTGCCATATTGCAAGAACCAAGAAACAGCACAGTTTAGAGCCATATGGATCTATTGATAAGAGACATCCTTAAAACATTACTGAGAACAATCCGAAGTCAAAAGTACTGGCCTCGTCAATATGTCTTTCAGATCACGTCATTTCTCTTTCTCGGGGTTGTAAGAACAATACGTAAATAAAAAAAGAAAGTTTATGTTTATATTCAAAGTACGTACATATGCAAAATAAAAATGCAGAGTACCTGACCGCTTCTAACACTCCTACGCATGACCCTCCCCTTCCCCCTCCCCCCCCCCCCCTAACATCTTCGGAAAGTTCAGAAAAAATTCTAAACTCAAGCTGTTTAAGAAATATAGCAAAAGAAGCTTTCTGCACAACGTGCTTAAATGTTTTGTTTCTAACATTACTGCTTTCACTTCTCCGTTCCTCCTCGAAAGTTGTCAGCAACCACGGCTGTCATCCTCGTTTCACTCGCAGATAGGCCTTGAAGATGAATGGCCGGTCCAGACGCAATCTCACCGAGAACGGGGCGGACCATGTGCGCCCCACTGTTTGAAATGGCACCATCAGCCCCCCCCCTCTCGTCTTTGCTTTTGGCTTGATGCCAAGCAACGTGATGAAAACGGGTGCCGCCGTGAGCAGATACGCAATCGGTAAAACAAGTCAACCATCTTGTACCGCCAGATTTCCGTGTCGAACAGAAGTAGCTAGAAAACAGGTGGGAAAACTATAAAACGTGTGCACCAATATTGTTTTTCTTTTTTACATTCATAGTCACTCTATTTGTTTTTGTACGACAGCATTGACATGGAAGAACTCGTAGCGAAAGCCCCAGCACAAACATGGTGTACACGACGAAGTTATTGCGTCCGGTGGTGCGGTAAAGCAGATCGCTGGGCAGCCATCCAAGAGGTCAAACACCCTACCCGGAAACAGGTTGAAATAAACGTCATTTCTTTGTTTGCCGTGAAAAAAGCCATACCACAAGGATCAGATGGCGAGTTGAGCCCAGGTTATCAAACCCATCTCAAACCTACCACTATAATCTTCATGTTAAGATGATGTGCAGTTAAGGGACACAAACACAATTAGAAGCACAAACATTTGGGCGAGCTTGTACTGATACATGTCGGTATTTAAGAGTGCGAAACAGACAAGATAAAAAAGAGAAATAACATGAACGATAAAGTTTATTCCCACTAACTGGCCATTCGCATTCATCTTACACCGAACATGTGTGAACAAACTTTATTTTTTTAAGTGAGCACTCGTTTGTGTAATCTGACTTTTTATCTTGTCTATTCACGCTCTTAAATACCAACATGGACACATGACTACATTAGCTATTCCAAAGTTACCAAGTACACACCAGCCTACGAAATAGGACTTCTGGAGTCGAATGAAGCGGTGAATGAGCTTAAACAGGTTTTGCTTCATGCCGAGAGTCGGATTCCAACAATACAGTCACGGCATGCACTAAAAACTATAGCCTAAGACTTAAGGCTATAAGCTATCTAATAGCGATACAGGCTGAACAAGTAAACGCCCGCTTAAGAGAATTCTTGATCTCGCCACAAGAAGAAAAGAACGCTGATAAAACACGTTGGTGGACGGGTTCGTTCGCATTTATCATCTGGATCGACCATCATGGTTGATTCAGTTCACATGTTTCCTGTCAGCGAGGCTCTTAGCTAACCGATTAAGGCATAACAACGTGAAAAGCCGAGCGCATGATTCCCGTCCAGTAGGCTGCCTACTCATGCTATTTGGGGTCCCCCGTGCTAATCTCGATAGATTCTCGGGAATATTTTCAAACCTCACATGGGGCAACAGAGGTGACCACTACGTGCGCATAGAATCTACAAACAAAAGATGCGATAAAAATCAGGTAGCATTACTTTTCCGCACAACTAGCTCACATAACTGACAGGGTGTAGTGTGAAAACCTCATTTTGTTGCCACAGGTTTGAGTCTGAAAGTTTGTAGTTACACTTTTCATTTTCATTTTGAGAGAAACTCACTGTTTGCGAAAATGTTATCACACTTCGGCAGGTATTTTGAAGACTGACTCCATTAAAACTGTATATAATTTGATTGATACGTGGGGTTTAACGTCGCAAAACCACCATATTATTATGAGAGACGCCGTAGTGGAGGGCTCCGGAAATTTCGACCACCTGGGGTTCTTAAACGTGCACCCAAATCTGAGCACACGGGCCTACAACATCTCCCCCTCGATAACTGTATATAAATGTGTATAAGTTCGTGTGCCATTCTGAACGTACATTCGGCGAACTTCCCACTTTCATAAAGTCATTTTGTGCTCTTGGTGTACAAACAGGAACAGTTTGCAGCTGAAGGCTGAAGTGAGTATTCGAAACGTTTAAACTTGCAGAGTCGAGTGAACGAGAACATTATTCGGAGGGAAAACTATCTTCAGTGTTTTTCCAGTGATACTCGAACAGTTTCCAAATTAAGTCTATTAGTTGACCAGGAACTGAAATTTTCGTTCTAGTATTCACACCGAAATTTCAGTTCTGGTTAATTCAGTACCGCAACTGGTAATTTACTGTACTGCATTGTATGCACTGACAGAACTTCCAAGCAAAAAAAAAAGGCCTATAAGAACACGTTCGTTAGAGTGGATTAGGATGGTCTTTTTCAACGCGATGATGAATTCGTGGTCGCTTCGAACGCTTGCATAACTTCATTCACTAGAGCCTTCTAGACGGCATCTTCACCCCTTCCTATTCATCATTCATAATCTTATTTAAAATGGCGTATCATCGCTGAGGGATTACTTTGCCGCTCAAGTTCACCCGTATTTGTGGAGGCCGTAACGCGAAGCTCTAATTATAAGGTACCCGAATGCGAGGAATGAGACTCCATTCTTCAGGAGACGCGAGCCAGCTTGACGTCTCAGGGGCGTTGCACGCCTCAAGCAAGTTACACAAAGCAGGACTCCGCTGCCAGAGACGAGAGGCGCTGCTCGAGGATAAGCGGTGGTTGTTTGCATTTTGGAAAGTTGGGTGATAGTGGCACACGCTTCTGCTACTCTTCAGCTATGCAGCTATACTAAAGTCTGGAAAAGTGCCAGAGAGAAAAAAAAAGGAGGGGTAGCGGAGCAATGAGAACAGTGCGCCAAGCCTTGAATCTAGCGAGGGTGAATAATGTTAATAAAATAACACCAAGAAACACGATTCCAAACACTTTTGACATGCACATGGTTCTCTATTAAAAGGACACTGAAGGCAACTAACTTTCTATGTCCAACAAAAAGATCGATGTTTGAATATCTCTCATGCCGAAATATTATCAACAGTAGCGTTTTAGTAATCCTAATCGAGTGATATGGGTAAATTTAGGAACAAAATATGCGTCACCAGTCAGACATTGTGGAATGAGCCCGATGACGTCAAAAATGACGAGTACAATAATCACTAAAAGGAAACTACCTATAATAAATAATAACGTTTTGTGCATTACAAGACGTGATGAAATGTTGCGTGAGGCTTCCTCTTTAATGGAAAAAGTGAACTTCGAGTTACCACGGAGACAGGTACGCAGAAGGAGGAGGGGGGGGGGGGGGGAGTCCGACGTCTCGTTTTCTCCGGCACGCGCTCCGCTCACGGGGTTACGTCAATTCTCGTGACTGTTTTAATAAACCGTCCCGCTCAAATTCATTATTATGTGGGATTTAACGTGCTGAAACCATCCCTCTAGACGGTTCAAAGCCAAATAAGTCAAGCGCTTTCTGCATGACTAACACGGAGGTGATGAACGGTCCGACATGGACCACACAAGTGAAGGCTGCGTAGACAGATTTCGCAGTACACATGAATTGGAGGCAAGGTGCATGAGTGGCGTAAACATAGGTTTACTGAACGGCGCCAACACAAACATACGTGTTCATATTCGCGCACTGGTGGTCGAATCGCATGCAGCCTACCGACACTACACTGTAGCGTCCAAGTATGATGCGCTCCCACAAAAACATTGCACTACCATGCAACTAGCAGCGGCCAACAAAGCAAGCATAGAAGGAAATATTCTCGAGTGCGTTTCTGGGGAAATAACAATGCTACCACATAACAGAAGATGTTGGCGTAGTTCCCGTTGAAGTGGTGCCTGGAATTCTTACCTCACGAATACTTAAAAAGCGCGTGTTTTGATTAGCACTATTCGGACCGCTAAGGTTTCACCACACTGCCTATGCCCCCCCCCCCCTCTTCACCCCCTGTGCACACGCCTAAGCTTAACATAGACGTGCAACGCACTCGACAATCGCACTCACACAAAGCACAATTAGCTGAATTCATGTATCTTGTTATGATCAGAAACAAACACTAACGTTCAAAGCGCCTTCATAGTGCAAGATTGGCAGGGCAGGCAACAGAGAATATGGCTGTGCCAACTTTATAGTATACACAGTAAGCAGAAGATTAAGGAAACGATGCTGGTCGCTTTTACAGCAAGCGACATAGAAAACAAACAGTATTCTATGAAGTGACATTCGAATCTAGCACAGCCATTCTACCAAGATAGTGAGGCGAAAGCATACACATACTATCACCATAAAAGAAAATAGTGATGGCCGCTGCAGAATGCAACCCGCGCAAGCTGACAAATAACAGGAGTCGCGTGTTACGAGCATCAGCATCCACGCGCTATTCCTAGGGTGGGGAGGATAAGTGGAAGCCAGGGCGCGTTCCCTGCTTCTATCGACCACCGAATCTTGCAACCATGGAAGGGGAGGAAGCGGAGTATGGGGGGGGGGGGGGGGGTAGTGCAGATACCGCATGTACCCGTGTTAAGAGTCACAGAGCCTACCCTGATGCACGTTAACCTTAGCCCTCTAAGCAGAGTGCTTACGCTAGGTGAACTTATATGTACGTGAGTATGTGTTGCGGTAAAAACAAGGCGCAAAATGGTTTGACTTCCCGCTTGTGATGTAACCGTGACCTTTCCTTGGCTTTATCGAATACGTTGTATATCCGATCTCACTTGCGCATTTCGTGCTACGAATAGTCAATGTTTCCTTAATCTGTTTCGCTGAGCATTCTTTTCGCAATGCCATTTTTCTCACGGTCAAGCAACATTGCGTCCTTACATTTTAAAGGCAAATGTTATATATAGTACAGATGCAGTTACAATGCTAATGAAGTTAGACCATTGTGTTGAAAAAAATTCTTTATGTAAAAGTGTTTCCACACAAGGCCAGCGTTTGGACGCCCATCACTGGTGACTTAGCCCTTTATGTAGAGGCACTGCCTGAAGCTCCGATCTCACGTTGAAGCCCCTTCGTTTCTTTCATAAGATCTATCACACTAACAGAACCCTCTCTGATTCACTGTTTTTTCCACCAGCCTACATATCAGCACGAAATGACCATCAATACAAGGTTGGGGTTCCCTTCAGCCATATGAACCAGCACTTCAACTCTTTCATCCCTAGAACATGTACTGACTGGAACCACCTTCCCGCATCGATCGCTTCAATCACAGACGCCAATGCGTTCAAATCAATCATTTTTTGAAAGTGCATTATAATTTATTCTGATCCCGCTGTTTTGTTTTACTTCTTATTGATATTTGTTGTCCCACTCCTCTCTGTAATGCCCAGTGCCTTGAGAGTAAATAAATGAAATGAAATGAAATTAAAGATTTTCACGAGCCATATCAACGCCGGTATTCAATGTACCTAAACTGAAACGTGCGTTTTCATTGCTGAACGCAGCATGGTCGGGCGCAAAGATTTGATAGGAGAGTCACTGTTCAATGAGGCGTTGACTCCTCAAATTACTTAGCATTCATATCACAAGTTGTAAGGAAGGGAAACAGAAGAGAAAGGAATGAAAGGAAAGGTAAACAGTTCAGAATGACCGATATGCTACCATACTCTTGCAAATCGAATCGGGGAGCCGGAAGTTTACAAGAGTACATTCAGGGAGAAAAAAAATGCACACACACACACACTTTCACCCAAAGTCACAGGACGCCAGAGTGTTGTCACACTCTTATGACAGATGCTCTTGCAACTCTGTTGGGAAAGGTCGTGGTTTAGGAATAAGTGCGAGCGATAAACGAAGAAATGCGGTATAGATTCCGTTTGATCACAGTGGGAAGGGACGGTGAGACATGTTCCCGATGACAATGAGGTCTGTACCGTGCATGCCATGAAAGAGAATCGGATGTGGACTCCAGCGCAGGCCGCGTAGCACGAAAGGGAACCCACAATGTGACTGCGATTGTGAGGAGTCGGGTGAGCGAAGATACAGAAACCAAACGAAGGCCGGGGAAATGTATACACATCCAGAACATGAAATAAAATCACACTGCCTCCACAGTGTGTTCAGATTAGTGTACAGAGAAGGCTCGCAAAAAATAGCACATGTGGGATAACTGTCATGCCGCAGACATCTGTAAGACATTGAACATTTAAATGTTTAAGCAATCGCCATAAAATGTAAAACCAATGTTTCAGCAAAAAAAAAAATGGCAGCATATCCACGGAGTGAATGATGGAGAGTGGGGCGAAGCATTCGTCCATCCATTCGTTCTTGCTTCCGTACATCCTTCCGTACATCCATCCGTACATTCATGGTTTACCGTAAACCTGGTAAACCATGAATCCTCCGTACATTTTGCCCACTCGATCATCATGCACTTCGTGGATGTGGCGGCACTTTTTTAATCATCATCGTGCATTGGTGTTCGAATTAAAAAGCTCCGGGGGGATTCATCGGTAAACCGTGAATCTTCCGTGTAATTCGCCCAGTCGATCATAATGTAAAGACGTGAGAAACACTGTGTGTGTATGTACACAAATCAACTTTTATTTGTTCTTAGACGATGGATGGCTTGCGAGGTCCCTTCATTATGACGGCTTTATGGTCTGTGAAATGAAGGGAGAGTGGTTCCTGTATGGGTTGCAGTGGACAATTTGCAAATACTAGGTCTATGCATGTTCCTCGGATCGTGGTAGGTTTCATATGGTCAAACGATATACATCTGAGTGCATATCTAGAAGCCATATGTTGGATAAGCCAGTTATTGTCTATGATATCCACGTTAAAGTCTCCAAGTAGTACAAATGGGCCATTCTTGTATTCGTTCTCATAATTTCGTAACGCAGTGTCTATGAATGTCTTGATGTTCCCGGTCGACAGGTTGGGTGCGAGGTACATGGTCATGAGGACGATTCCAGAGTCAAAGAGTTTGATGGCTGCATATTCTCCGTTGTGGCTTTGACTCGAGCGCGCGCCAACAGCGAACGGATTTTATTACAACGCTCCCCCTAGCGTACGTCGCCGCACTAAATCAAACGATTGCCTTCAACCAATGACACGCGCCATATGTGACATCATTCCTATTTTATAAGATCTCGCGTCTTTCATCAACTACAAGTACCGCTTTCTAGTTTATAACATCTTGCATCTTTTCATCATCAGCTACAAGTACCACCATCTAGTAAACACTACAAGAACTAAACGAGAGGTGGCTACATACAGGAGACGGTACCGCCATCTAGTGAACACTGCAAGAACTAAACTAGAGGTGGCTACATACAGGGGACGCACAGCCCACGCCCTAAGGAGCTTCGCCCCTAAAAAATGCAGGAAGGGCGGTGAAACCATCTGCTTTATATAGTGGCGGTCTGCTCCCCCAACATCGACATATAAAAGAGTGTCAGTGTCGCCGTCGTCATTGTCGTCGCCATTGTCGTCCCCGTCTTCGTCGTAGTCGCTGTCGCCGTCGTCGTCGTCGCCGTCGTCGCCGTCGTCGCCGTCGTTGCCATCGTTGCCGTCGTCGTCGCCGTCGTCATTGTTGTTGTTGTCGTCATTGTTGTGTTTGTTGACCAGAAAGGCTTCCAACACCAGAAGGCTACAACACCAGAAAGGCTCGCTGTTGTTGTTGTTGTTGTTACTCGCCCTTTAAGCGGAAATGTGCGCATCTTATTCCATTTGAGTTATAGTGAAATGAAGTTGTAGTGAAAAACAAAAGTTGTAGTGAAATGAGGTTGCAGTGGAATGCCTAGCATGGGTGAACGGGTGTGAGTGTGAAGCAATAGCGTGGTCCTGCTTGTAAAGAAACAAGAAAACAGCACATCAAGATTGGTGTAAATAAGAAACGCCATCCGTAAACAGGGCAAGTTCAAACGTTCAACCAGCCATCGCATATGCATTACCAGTGATGCGAAGTACGTCTCATACAAATGAACGTGAACTAAACATCATCGTAGCCCGCCGTCTTCGTATTTGCCTGGGCTTACCGCGCTCAACTCACTGTGGCCTCGTAATCGCAGAAGCAAGATAACCACCAATTCAAGTTCTTCGCATTCAAGAACTTTGACATCATTTCATGCGCTTATCGCAAAGGCATTATGTTCATCCGCTTCATGAAAAGCTTATTCAACGAAACGACCAAATTGGTGACACCTTGCGAGCCTATGAGGCGGCAATTCAGCAAGAATAATATTTCTTCATTCCAGATATCAAGTTTTTCCCTTAGAAGCTTGCATCACCTACAGTCTCTTTGGATATCAATGGAATATAAAAAAAATCCGTGATACACAACCTTGAAGCCAAATTTCTAATGCTTCAACAAATGTACAATTATCAAGGCCGTTTCACATTTGTTTTCATGAATATATCTACAATGGATGGATGAAAGCTCGACAGCGGCTTTTCATATATCCATATAAAATAGAGAGAGACTTCTGACTTTCTCGGAATCGTCATCTTCTTGGAGCTTGTAATCATCGTCTTGAACAATCATCGTCTTGAAGCTTGTAATATTGCATCGTTGTTGCAATATTACAAGCTTCAAAATCCATTGTTGAAAGCCAGCAAAGGTAAAACTGGATAATATATTCTGGCTCCAAAGGAGCGCTACAAAGGACTAAGCATTTTTATTTTCATGAAGATTATAACATAATACGTGAAATGCTAAAAACAATCATCATAAGTTATGTGGATGGCCACAAGATACGTTTTCAGTGGCTTCCAAGTGACGTAGGTGTGATAAAAAACCGAATTGCTGACAAATTAGCCACTGCAGCACACAAACAAAACTACTTGACACCAAAGCCCATTTGCTTCTTACAAAGCAAAAAGGTTCTTTCTGAACTGCGCAACAAATTGTGCAACGACGCTTGTTTTGACGAAAATACAAGGTCATCATTTTTTTACCAAATATATCCGTTTCTTTGGTTTTCACCTAATCAAAAGATCGATAGACCATCTGACACACTACTGCACCGTCTACGATAAGGCGTTGCATACACATCTCACTTCTTATGCCGCATAAGAATAACGTCCTCGCACTGTGAACACAGTGATGATATCGACGCGTCAGATGAGCATAACCTTATAAAACGCTCACAATATTATAAATAACGCACTGAATTGAATTATCGCTTGAACCGACTCGACAGACGACCATGCACGATTGGAAAAGTACTCGTACCGTGGCCACATTCCGGTAATCAAATACGCGCAGTAAGCGCCCTCCGTGATTTTTTAATAGACACAAATTTAATTATCGGTCTTTAGATTCTATTGTACCTTGCCACTAGTAATATAAACTATCTGAAATGCAATCCCGATATATGTACTGGACTATACCCAAATATACTGTGATCATTCATACATTATAAGCCCTATAGGGCATGTATGTACATAGCGTATATTCCTTTCTTTTATTCCTAATTATTGTATGGTTGTGTTTATCTTGTACAATAATATGATCTTGGGATAGCCGGCTAAACGTAGCCTAACTTTCTATATATTTCCAAACGTAAAGAAAAAAGAAATGCTCTTTGCTGTGGAATAAAGAAAAACACAAAAACAAGGTACCCAGAAACGTGCTCGTCAAGCTAAACACCTATTTATCAAAACTCACCTTCGGGGGTACATTAGTACATAGCTGATGTCATTCTTGTGTTTATGGGGTTTTTTTGTTCAACCACTAGCTGTCAGCCCAGCTATCCGTCCCGCTGGGATCTCTTCTGCGTCGTCTGAATTTATCCATTCAGAGAAATGGAGCTGTAAATAGACATAGAAGTGGATATTTCTGGCTAAGTTTAGTTGAAAATCACTTTAAAAGTACGCATCACCTTAACAACGTTTTCTTTTTTTTTTTGCGTCCGAAGTCTCACTTTACTTTAGGTAGCAGTGAGCTTGAAATGACATGGTACAATGCGGGATCCTACTGAAGTTCTTATACGGCTAATCAGGCCTTCTAAGTCTCTCCTTTAACGAGTTGGCGATGCACAGTGTAATATGCGCATCTTGAAAAGGATGGCACTTAAGTAGTCTGTGTTTCGTCATTTTTTTTCTGGTGAAAGCATGTACTGCAAATAATCTAGTTGCTGTGTTCCGCGGCAAAAGTAAGGGACGTCTATACCGTTATTATTTAAGTATCAATGTGTTGTCGTTTTTTTTTTTTTGAAGAAGTTCTTGTGGGGCTTTTCATAAAGAAAAAAGTTAGGTTTACTTTTTATTGCTGTTTCCGAGTGTACGTTGGATAAAAGAGAAACACCAACAACCCACTTAGCAATTGCCTTGTCACAAGAAACTTAACAAGATCAAAAGTGAAGGAAAACGAAAGGCGCCATTATAAAACTGAGTAAATAGTTTTCCATCACACGGGAATTATTGCAGGAGTTTGCACCTGGTGACCTCAGGACATCTATTATGGTACTTCAGCTAATGAGAAACTACTTGAAGCAAGGCACTGCATACAGTCCTCTGGTGTGTGAAATAATAAATATGTTGAATGAGGCATTGCAATCTGGACATACCATTGAGTTACTATCGATTCCCAGTCATTGTGGTATAACTGGGAACGAACAAGCTGATGTAGAAGCGTAAATGGCGCACAGTAGAGGCGAAGTGATATAAATTTACTCTTCCCGATATGACATAAACGCTTTGCTGTCTAAAGGTGTGAAGACATCTATGCAACGACGATGAAATGATCCGGATCATCGCTACGAGCGCATTGATAGGCTCGACTCTCGTCGTGCTTTTCGCCTTGCGCTCCGCCTAAGGAGAGACCAGGAAACGCTACTACATAGACTGGGGCTGGGTGCTGCATACACGGGACAAAACTTATGCAACATTGGACAAGAGCAAAATCCAAACTGCAATTTGTATACCACGCCAGAGAGAATTAATCACATCCTATGTGTGTGGCCTTTATACGCAGTTGAAAGACAATCTCTTAAGCGCATCACAGATTGCCTAGACTGCCGACCCTTTTCGGAAGACAAACTTTCGGGTGCTTGGCAACGTGTGGATCACGCCCAACGCAGCTTAAAGGGCCTAGTTACGTTCCGTTGTGGTTCTTTCCACTCGCCTCTCGCTTGCTGCGCGACATTTGCTGCTGCCGCCAAGGAAGCCGAAGACGAGAACTTTTCATCTGCTGGCACCTTGAGGAAACGACCGCTCCGACATCATCTGGAATTAGAGACGTTTATTCGTTTCTTTTTTTTCTGTCCCTGCACCCCTGGTTTTATCCCCTGTCTCCCCATTCAACCACTCTTACAGTCCAATCGTAACGCACCACTCTTACAGTCCAATCGGAACGCACGGATGTGTCTCTCCTCGCCACAACCTCGAAGACCCACCGCCTCTTGCCCACTCATCGGTTCTCCGCCGTCGCTCAGGTTTCTTTCACCCCGGTTCCCGGAATGATCGCCACGGGCGTTGCCGGGTCGTGGAAAAGCGCCTCCGAGTAAGTTCCCGCGATGCCGGGCTGACAGGCCATCAATACAATTGGCCCGTGCACCAATGCCGTCGCCTCCGCTGATTCTGGTTGTCCGGAGGACGCGCACGTGTACCTTCCATCCTTGCAGCCTGGCCCGGCCACCTGCAGCCTGGCTTGGTCTCCTGTAAGGCACCATAATTGAACCCCTTGGGGCACGGGAGTTGTCGCGTCCTTTGTGGCCAGCAGACAGTCATCGTCCCGCATTCCGGTGGCCCTGCTTCCTTGTTGGCGAGGGGTCGCCGGCCGCGGGGTGGGTAACATAAGGCATTCGGGGAACGCACGAAGTTGGAGCCCAACACCTCCCCTCCAACTGTGTTGCTCTGTATCTATGACATGCGACACAAACACAACCGCATATGCACACATGTTCACTGGCTCAACACGTGAGGCACCAACTGTCACTCGTACCTCGTTGACTCCGTCGCGCGCACGCGCTAACAAAGCATACACCCCCCAACTCGCCGTCCCTTTTATGCGTCATCGTTAGGAGTCACTAACCGCGGCATTGCGTCGGCATTAGCGTTTAGACACCCCTTTTTGTGTTCAATTTCCACGTTATACTTCTGTAGTGCCAACGCCCAGCGTGTCAGCCTAGCGCTCTGCGGAGTGGTTGGAGTCAGAAATTTGAGTGGGTTATGATCGGTAATCACCTTTATTTTAGCGCCAAACAGCCAAACATCCAACTTCCCCAGTGCCAAAATGATTGAATAAGCTTCCTTTTCTATTGTGGCCCATCGGGTCTGAGCCGGGCTAAGCTTCTTGCTCAGAAAAGCGATAGGGCGCTCCTTGCCCACCAGATCCTGCTATGCCAGGCACGCACCAACGGCGTAATCAGATGCATCTGTGGCGAGGATAAATTCTTTCCTCGGATATGGTGCCTGCAACGCCAACGCCTGCACTAGACAGTGTTTCACCTAGTCAAAAGCTTCCTGCGCCTCTGTATTCCAAGGTAATTTCTGCGGAATACGTCGGCCAGTTAGGTTAGTCAGAGGCATAACGTCTTTGGAGTACTCGGGCACGTAGTCCCTATAATAGTTGGCTAGCCCTAAGAAACTACAAAGCTGTCCCTTTGTCTCGGGAGCCGGGATCTCCTTTATCGCCCTGACCTTCTCTGGATCGGCCCCGTGCTTGCCTGATCCCACAATATTCCCCAAGAATTTTACTTCTTGTTGTGCAAACCGACATTTGCTTACGTTGAGCGTCAACCCTGCCTTCGCTAGGGACACAAGCACCTTGTCTAAATGTTCCAGGTGCTCGTTCCAGTTCTCGGAGTATACCGCTACATCGTCAATGTAAGCGCAAGCATAATGTCTATGCGGAGCCAGTACACTATTGATGACCCTCTGATAGGTACTGGCGGCATTCTTCAACCCAAAGGGCATCACTCTCCATGCGTACTGGCCTGAGGGAGTGGCAAAAGCAGTACAAACTAGCGCGTCCTCGTCGAGAGGTATTTGCCAGTAACCCCTGAACATGTCTAGCAGAGTTATGTACTTAGCCTTCGCTACTTGGTATAACAGATCAGTCGCCACGCTCATGGGAAATGCGTCTGTCTCTGTTATTTCGCTGAGTCTCCTGTAATCGCAACAGATGCGGATGCCACCGTCCTTCTTTGATACGCAGACCACCGGATACGCGTGCGGACTTTCAACCGGGTATATCAATCCCTACTGCTAGAGCTCATTTACCTGCCTCTCTACTTCGTTCACCAGCGCCACCGGCACTCTGTATGGGTATGCGCGCCTCGGTTGCTCTCCTGCTTTGATTCGTATTTTATGGATTCCCACTTTGCAGGTGCCGGGTTTGTTTGCGAATACCCTCGGGTGTCTCGCGATTAAGTCTCGCAGCTGTTCTCTCTGTGTGGGCTCCAGGTGTGCTACCTCATCAAGCTGCAGCGTCGCCTGTGCCTCTAGCCCGCATAGTGGGACCGGAACCTCTCCAAATTCCTGATCGCCTTCGAATATCACTCCTACTGCAGTTACTCGGGCGTGATATGCGCGAAGCTTGTTAGCGTGAATGGTTCTACGGGAACCATCCTCGAGCTCAACTAAATAACTGTACGGTCGCAGTTTTTCGACCCCTGTGATTAGTCCCTTCCACTTCGCCACCAGCTTCCCCTCTCCTTCCTTCTCGAGCCATAGTACTTGGTCCCCTGTGACAAACTGTTTGTCTGTGGCCCTCAAGTTATAGCGTCCTACGTACTCCTTCTGAGTGACTTCACTCTGTCGGGCGGCTCCTTCGCTAGCTTCTTTCAAACTACTTCGGAGCTTCGCAAGATATTCCGCTGCTGGCATACCCAATGAATCCAGTACTTCCCAGTCTCCTGACCAAGTCCTTTTGAGAATGGATAGGGGCCCGTTCGGCACCCGCCCGTGCATGAGCTCGAACGGTGACCGCCCTGTAGTCGCATGTGGGACCTCACGATATGCCCATAACAAAAACGGAATCATCCTATCCCACTCGCGTCCATGTTTGCTGACTATGTGAGAAAGCATTCTTTTGAACGTGCCGTTCCAGCGCTCGACTAAGCCGTTGCTTTGCGGGTGATCGGGCGTGGAAAATCTCGGAGTTGCCCCAAGTCTTTGCAACATATCCTGTGTCAACCTCGACGTAAAGTTGGTGCCCTGATCTGAGCAAATTGTCTCTGGCACCCCGTGTTGAGAAAATATCTGCAGTAACGCGTCACATGTAGCCTTTGCCGTTAAAGAACGGAGGCATACCACCTCTGGCCATCTGGCATGTAAGTCTACGACACAAAGAGCATAGCGGTGACGTCTAGCCGAAGGGGGTACCATAGGACCGATGCAGTCCATGTTTACTGTCTGAAACGGCGCGCTGGGCCTGGCCAGGGGCTTTATCGAAACCCTATCTATCTGCCTCGTCGGCGATTTCACCTGGCATTCATGGCACGACCTACAGTACTCCTTTACATCTCGGGACATCTGCGGCCAGTAAAATGAGCTTTTCACTCATTGTAGTGTTTTCCGATCTCCTAAATGACCCGCCCATGGTGAATCGTGAGCGATTTTCAGCACTTCTATGTGCCTGTGTGATGGTAGCTCTAACTGTTTGCAGATGCGACCCGCGAGGTGTTCTTGATGATACAATAGCTCGTCTTGAACGAGCATGCCATGCGTTCCGGCCTTTGCCTGCGCCCAAGCATCTCGCAAAGCTGAGTCTGCTTCCTGAGCCTCGCGAAACTCCTGTCGTTTGCTTTTGACCGGCTCGGAACCTTCGCTGTTGCTCTCCGCGGTTATGACGCCTGCCATCGCCCGTTGCTCCTCGCATGCCTCATCTGACAGCTCTACTATAGCTTCGGTCTCCTCGAGTGCTGAACACTCGTCTGACACTATGTCACGTTTAACCCTTTCCTCGAGAAGCTGTGCGTAATCGTTGGGCGTGATTAGCGCGTCGGTGTCGTCTAGCAGCTTATCTGTGATTGCACAAAGCACGGCCGACTGCACCGCCTCGGACATCACGTAAGGACTTCCTTCAGTAGCTATGAGTGGCACGTAAGCCAACTCAGCGGTTACCTGTTGCCCGAACGCTCCCGTCAACTTTATCTGCGAACCCGTACCATCGTACTGAGGTACCACTGCCTTTCTGATGACGCTCACCTCCGCTCCTGAGTCTACCACGGCATTTAATGATCGACCTGAGCTCTTAAGCTTTACAGTTTCCAGTGAGGGTTGTTTCTGCTCTTTACGCTGCCACAACCTGTCTGTCATTGCTATTTCTGACCCGAATGCAGAAGCCGTCACCCTCGCGACCACTGGACCGTTTTGTTGTCCTGCTGGCCTAGTGCCTTGCCTTGCACCTGAGCCCTTATTGGGGCAATTCCTGACAATGTGGTCGGCACCCTTACACTCAAAACATCGCCTTTTCCTGTTTCCGTTCGTGGGTGTATCTACCGCTGTTTTAGCTTTCTTTTGCCACTCCTCTACATTTGCCTTTATCACAACCTACGCCGACGTTCTGCAGTGGTACAGAACGAGCAGACGCCTCTACCCACCGCCTCACCGAGACCTACAACGCAGAGAAGCAGCCACACTACGGCAGCTGCAAGTACAAGCAATATGGACTCCCGTCTGGGCAAAGCACGTTTGCCCGAAGGTTTACACCACTGATGTATGCCAACACTGCAAGAAGGCGCGAGCCACCCAGAGACACCTCCTTTGGGACTGTGCACCACCGCCGGGTATTCAAGAAGTAATGCCAACTGCCATAAGCAGCAAAATTATCAGCCGAGAGCCAGGCAATCAAAGAGACGTGGTCCAGCACGTGCTTAGCATCCTGGAACGCCAGCGGCCAAAAGCGGCGCCCCCACGTGTTTGACGCGAGGAGTTGCTGCTCCGGGACGTCCGAGCACGCTAGTGTCTCGCTTTAATCCCCCTACCCCTTCCCCCTTTATGCCGGATCGTCAATAAAGTTGTTTCACTCACTCTACATTTGCCTTCTTTTGTGCTGCCTTGCACTTTTCGCTCTCCTCGAATCTCTCCGCGAGCCTAGCCAAGCCACTGGTCAGCAAAAAGGACTCCTGTTGATTACAAATGACATGCGCTCTCGCTTCCGGGCTCAAACATTCTTTCAAGCGATCCGCGACGACTAGCTCTTTGAGTTCCTCGAACGTGCCTACCTTTGAACTCTGGACATAATAGTCGAAATAATTCTCAAGGCGCACGGCAAACTGATCCCAGGACTCCCTTTCTCCCTTTTTCGGTCCCGCAAACAGCCTCTTGTACTCCGCCGCCGAAAACCTGAGACCCTCCAAAATGCTTGACTTAAGCTTAACATAAGCTTTGCGCTCCTCTGCTGTAAGCCTGCACAGCAGCCCGCGTGCCCTTTTACTCAACTGTGGCAAAACTAGCCCGG
Organism: Rhipicephalus microplus; assembly: GCF_043290135.1. Classification (NCBI taxonomy): domain Eukaryota; kingdom Metazoa; phylum Arthropoda; class Arachnida; order Ixodida; family Ixodidae; genus Rhipicephalus; species Rhipicephalus microplus. The sequence continues at coordinate 236,816,263 of NC_134701.1, read as the reverse complement.
CCCACCATTCGCTCGGAACATCATACGACTCAAGCGTTGCCTCAACATCCTCGAACCACATTGGCGCAAGCGCCTCTTGGTTCGGCATTGGTGCCAGTACACCCTTTAACAAGTTTGCGAATTTCAGTCGCCTGTCTTCCTCTGACCTTCCGCCAAGCGCTACGCTGTCATCGCTCTCGTTGGACTCTGCCCCGTTACGGGCTCGTAGCCGCTGGCTTTCCAGCATCAAGCGCTGCTTCTCCGTTTCCGCCTCAGCAATTTTTAATTGAAGCTGGAGCAGCGCTAGCTGCTGTTCCGACGCCGTATCTGACGTGCCACTACCGTGACCCCCCGTGCCGCTGCCGGTGACTCCCAACACCTGCAAGTTTCCTGCCCCGTCCCCGTTCATTTCCGAGTTGTCCCTTTCTCTGTCTCGCAAGCTGTAATGCTTTGTCATCGCCTGCGCCCAACAGAAAATCACGAGGTACCCACCTGAAGTAGCCTTGCGGTGCGCTCTTCCTCCTCGGAATTCGGTGGACAAGCCTTGCTTCGTTGATCCCGCAGCGTGGTAGTCAGTTGAAGGTGGTTGTCGTCAGTCTCGGCCGATGTCACTCCCCGCTGTCCTCCTCAATTCAGCCATGCAGACCCTGCCGACTGCTCCAGTTACGTTCCGTTTTGTTTCTTTCCACTCGCCTCTCGCTTGTTGCGCGACATTAGCTGCTGCCGCCAAGGAAGCCGAAGACGAGAACTTTTCATTTGCTGGCACCTTGAGGAAACGACCGCTCCGACATCATCTGGAATTAGAGACGTTTATTCGTTTCTTTTTTTTCTGTCCCTGCACCCCTGGTTTTATCCCCTGTCTCCCCATTCAACCACTCTTACAGTCCAATCGGAACGCATGGATGTGTCTCTCCTCGCCACAACTTCGAAAACCCACCGCCTCTTGCCCACTCATCGGTTCTCCGCCGTCGCTCAGGTTTCTTTCACCCCGGTTCCCGGAATGATCGCCGACGGGCGTTACCGGGTCGTGGAAAAGCGCCTCCGAGTAAGTTCCCGCGATGCCGGGCTGACAGGCCATCAATACAATTGGCCCGTGCACCAATGCCGTCGCCTCCGCTGATTCTGGTTGTCCGGAGGACGCGCACGTGTACCTTCCATCCTTGCAGCCTGGCCCGGCCACCTGTAGCCTGGCTTGGTCTCCTGTAAGGCGCCATAATTGAACCCCTTGGGGCACGGGAGTTGTCGCGTCCTTTGTGGCCAGCAGACAGTCATCGTCCCGCATCCCGGTGGCCCGGCTTCCTTGTTGGCGAGGGGTCGCCGGCCGCGGGGTGGGTAACATAAGGCATTCGGGGAACGCACGAAGTTGGAGCCCAACAGGCCTGCTCGCATTTCTAAGCAAGACAGGTTTAGATTCCTGTCTTTAGGGCATCTGCTAATGTAAAGACTTTTGTGCGTGTCCAATACCGAACGAGACATTGAGTGCAGTGACTCATTGTGCTATACCACAATCACCCATCATCATACCCTCCTCTTTCTTTCCCTTTTCCCCTTACCCCCGTGAGGATTAGCAGGCTAGAAATCCGCTTTCCTGGCTGACCTGTTCTCCTTCTCATTAAACACCTTCTTCTTCTTATAGTTGGGGAAGGACTGAACCACAATGGGCCCGAGTTAAACTGTAAGACGAAGTTTTCAAAATGGACATAAAAAAGAATTCGCCTTGATTTTACAACTACACCACGTTCTAAAAAAATCTTTTTTCTGCTCCTGCGACAAAAATTAAACACAAACATGTTGAAGGGCACAACCAATTTAGCACAATTGTTCAGAATTTACTTGCTTCACTTCAAGTAAGAAATACTAGTGCATATGTGCACCCTACGCACTTTTATTTTCAATATCACCTGCAAAATGCTGAATAACCGTTCGCCTTTCGTCAAAAGCTGTGTGTCTACGTACGAAATACGTACGTTTTGCAGTATGTACGAAACAAACAGTTACTGTCTGCGAATCGTCACAGCCATTGCTATAACCGAAAGAAGAAAAACTCGTCCCTGCACTAGGTGCATCCAGGCTGCTTCTAGTGGGCAGCTGTGAAAGCTGAAATTCTTAGATTTTTGACACGGTTGCCTGTTCTTCATGAAAAACGTACGAAAGAAAAAAAGGAAAAGTAAATCATAGCTGACATGGTTTCGATGTCGGAAAAACCAGGATATGACAATGAGAGGTGCAACAGTGGAGAAGCTCCAAAAAGTACGACCATGTGCGGCTCTTCAACGTGCGCCTACTTCTTTAATGCAGGGTAGCATTCCAGATGCTACTTTCTGATTACCCTCGCTACCTTCCTCTTCTCTTTATCTATCTCTCGGTCTCTCTCTCTCTCTAAATCTATGTAGACGGGCTTCGACCTAGCACTTCGCCTGAGTCGAAACGCAGTCGTCACAGCTGGGATTCCAACCGGCGCCTTCAGGGTCAGCTGCTACGTACCATAAATTTATTATTATTATTATTATTATTATTATTATTTAATTAAATAAAAAAATAATATGTACACACCCCCACCGCAGCGGACAGAACAAAAGCGAGAAAGAAACGAGATTGTTTCTTTTCTTTCATTTCTGGATTTTCATCAATCAATTTTTATGGTTTCGAGCGTTCAAAATGCCGGAGAACGAACAAATGAATACTTTGTAGCAACAACGCACGAACATCAGCTTTTTCAAGGCGCTCCTAAAGAATTTCGAGTCAAATGTTTCTAGAGCGACAATTGCATCAACTCTAGCTTAAGTTCGCTGAAAATCATATCTACGCCGCATAACCACCGAAATCTTTCTCGCAGACACTTTCAGCTCTTTCTTTTTCGAAGTCGTCCATTGTCGGAAGAAGTTCTTAGGACACTGGCCGAAACAATCCCCTGCAAGAAAAACTCCGAAATCGTTGTTACGTTTTTTTTAATTGTTATGGAAAACTCATCTCAAGAGCAGACTTTAAGCAGTGTCATTTTACGTATTACTGTTCTGTTTTTTTTTCTCATTTCTTATTTTTACCTTCTCACTTCTGTCAACTTTTATTCCCCTTACCGTCTTGTCCAGCACAACGCAGCTAGCTGGTTTGCGAACTGGCTAGCCTTCGTGACCTTCCTTTCTTGTTCTCTGCCTCCTCCTTCCTTAAGAAAATACAAGCGTACTTCTTTTCCGTGAAGACAAAGTACTTTAAAAAAACCGTGAACAGGGCTTTCTCGTGCATCGGCTTAACGATAATATAGGACGAATAAGTTCTGCCCCTGCCCCACGTAGAAGTATACCTAAATTTAAAAAAACAAAATAAAGATGAGAGGGTTTATTGTAGACCCGCCTTTATCGTATCGAGAGCCAATCTACAGCCAAAAAGTACCCGGGAGATATCACCCGAAAGTTAGCAGAAAGTTTTGGTGACACTTTCATGTGCATCGTAAAACGAGAGAAGAAAAATCCACAGCCATACAAAAAAGAAAATATAATGTTTCAGCGTTCAAACTTCCAAGCGAGTGAGGAAACAGATTGGCCCCTGTAGACTATTTCTCTTGGCCGGTGGCGAAAGGGCGGCTCTCTGTAGGCGCATTCAACGAGCTAGGAACGCTCGCCGCGAAAGAACGAGAACGGATAAAAGTCAGATTACACAGGAGAGGAGGTGAGTTGTTTGCAACATCATTCCTCTCCATGGTACCGGTAAACCATTTCTTCTTTTTACACCTCCCATTTTTACTCGTAGCTTTCATACTGGTTCGTTGAGAGCGAAAACTCTCTTCTTCGGCATGATAGGAAATGGTCAGAGAAAACAAGAGAGAGAGGGATAGAGAAAGCTGCAGAACGGGAACTGATGAGGGATCAAAAGCTCACAGGAAGACTGCGCAGTGTTCGCAGCCATATGACTATTTTCTTTTCAGGAGCAGAGCAGATTGAATCGGGTCTATCATTCTGACCAGAATGGGTGTTCTCGCGTAGTTAGGTTTAGTAGTTCTCCTTCTCCAAACAAAGAGATCGAACACCCACGCTTCTCTTCATTGAATACGCAATCTCTAAAGAAGAACATTAAAGACACCAAGGGTATGTTCAACTTTGGTTTCTATTGCAGGTTATATTTATGCAAAGTTTTGCAATAAAAAAAGTGGACACACGACATGAGAGAACACGATATTTTGTGGGCATGAAAAACGATGTCTTTGCGTGTCCTTCTACAGCTCTGCTTTAACGAAAACAACAAAGCCATGCTGCGCTTAATGAGAGCGTGGTGGGTGAAGCCAAACGCAGGTTCTAGAATTGCACGCTGAATGTTCCCTGTTGTTTTGGCAAAAAGAAAAGAAAGAAATATGGCTGATCGCTTTACCCACAGTTGTTTATGTAGGCTTGTTATTTTTTTGAATCGCCGATCAATAACAGTTAGTTTGCTCTTGCTTTAGAACTCGTAAAGCAAACTAATATGGCTGGTAAAACAGATTAATAAAGCGCTATGGTATGATAGCTGTCACTTTAAGAGAAAAGAAGAGAGCAGAGTGCGTCAGGGAACAGACCAAGGTTAGGATATCATAGTTGAGATCAAGACGAAGATATGAACATAAACCGGGCACGCAGCGCGTAGGCAGGATAACCGCTGGTCCTTAAGGGTAACTGACTGTGTTCCCGGAGAGGACAAACGCGTGATGGGAGACACAAAGTTAGACGGGCCAATAGAATTAAAAATTTCGCAGGTAGAACGTGGAAGCCGAAAGCACGAGACCGGTCTATTGGCAGAACATGGGAGAGGCCTTCGCTCGGCAATGGGCGTAGTGAGGCTGTTGATGATGATGATGTTAAATGGGTTGTCAGTATAGAAAATTGAGGAAAATAAAAAAAATCCAAGCAGCTGCGCGTAGCGGAGCGGACACTGATGTAACTGAAGTTGTTGGCTTACCAAGACTTCGCCAGTTATTTTAGGTGGTTGAATCAAATGGGATTCGAATGTAGTGGAATTAGAATGAAGCTGCATGAAATGGGTTGAATGAAGTAAGTGAATGAGGTGGGAGAAGTGGAGGGAGTAGTAGTAGGCATAGCGGTACCTTCCCGTTGCCATTTTTTTAAATCCTTCTGGCCATGTAAGCCTCGACTAAGAACAGCATCACTGTTAAAAAACACAAGATAAAAATTCACAGCATATCCACGAGGTGAATGATGACGAGTGGGGCGAAGCAGATGGATGGCTGGACGGACAGATAGAAGGACGGATGTATTGTCGGACGCACGGGCGGATGCACGGGCGGACGGACGAATGCATGGATGGACGGACGGACAGACGGGTGGACACATGAACGGACGCACAAACGGATGAACAGACGGACGCATGGACTAACGCAAGGACGGACACATGGAAAGACAGACGCATGGACGGACGGACACGTGAACGGGTGCACGAATAGACGGATGCGCGAATGAACGGATGCGCGAATGAACGGACGCACGAGTGGACGGACGCACGAGTGGACGGACGGACGAGTGGACGGACGGACGAGTGGACGGACGGACGAGTGGACGGATGGACACACGGACGGGCAGACAGATGGACGAACGCAGGAATGGGCGGACGCACGGATGGACGGATGGACGCACAAATGGACGGATGGACTTACGGACGGAAGCAAGAACGAACGGGCGGATTGACGGGCAGACGGACTGACATATGCTTGGCCCCAGTCATTATCATTCACTATATGGATATGCCGTGATTTTTATTATTTATCATACTATAAGTAACGTCCTCTTGTATCGCATCATTTGCACTTTTCAGCGTATATGCATTCCGTTATATGTACGAGTATCGCCCTCTACGGCCGGTTCAAGAACGAACTAGAGGTGGCTACATACGATTAGAACGGGACGCTCAGCCCACGCCTTTAGGAGCTTCGCTCCTAAAAACACGAGAAGGCAATCAAAGTAACGAATTAAGTACAGCAGAAACCACCAACACCGATCGACCAAACGCCATGTGGTGAACCGGAATCCACGGCGCTGGATAGGTTCTTTGGTCATTGCCGATCAGCCTAAATAATCGGCTGCGAGTCAGACAATGGCACTGAAACAACGCGCAAACGTGAAACACCGAGGAATAGAGACAGCAAAATAAACGCAAATAGGCGGAACGATCTGCTCTGGCAGAAGCCGATATCCGAGCCGGCCGCGCGAGTCGGTAGTTGTACAAACATCGGAAAAGACCTCCCTCCCCTCCCCTCTACGTGTGGCAGCTTGTTGGCGCTGAAGGAAAAGATATGTGTTCATCACTGTGTGTATTCTGCAGAAAGAAAAAAAAGCAAGACAGGGTGTGTTGCCAGCTGGCAGTTCTGTGAGGGCGTTTTTGCCGTTGCCATTGAGTCGGGTCATCGCGAACAACGGAACCAGCGTGCGGAAAATTTTATTCGGCCGCCTGCGGGAAGGCAACCAGGGAGCTCCAACCAGAACACACGACATTTTCGCAATACCAAAGACGCCGACGTATACGCAGGGCTTTATTAAAAGAAAGTACAATTTCGTGTTTCTTAAACACACGTCCGCGAGGACCCAAAAAAACCTAATTACCTTTTCTACTAACGCGTTTTTTAGAGGAAAACCATTATTGTAGTATTGCGTCAAGTTGATTGCCTCCTTCTGTTGCGCTTTCTCGTTCGCGGTCACGATGATAACATTTTTCTTAGTCACTATAGCGTAAACAGAACTGCACTGCGCGTGTCATTTAGTTCTTTTTTCGCGTAAATAGCTTGCGCAATGTTGTAACTTTTCTTTTACTCCTACTACTTGCTTAAGACGCCCTATTTTCAAATTGACAGCATTGTGGGTATATGCGCTATAATGTATGTGACACAACGTCTAGGCGATAACAGTAGACTGCCAAGTAGGATGTGTCTCAGGTTCCATTAAAGTCCCGAAAACTTGGTCGCTAACAACTTAACAATTCACCAGAAAGAAAAGTCGTTCACACCGGCGGTGTGTCTAAGTTGGCCAGCGCTGCTCGAACATAACTTCCTAGCGAACAGATTATTGAGGAATGTGTCGAAGAGAAGCGGACGTGTTATTCAGGCTGACAGGTGAGTTATCGCCCAGGTGGAGCTTTGGTTTCAGGAGAAGAGTGCGATCGACAGAATGGTGAGAGAGAGAGAGAGAGCTAATTGAGGGAACTCGCATGCTGGGTGGTCGTAACGACGAGGCAAGCCGTGAAGAGCATGTCAGGCCGTCACACACTGTGTCCCTGTAGTTACGATGCGAGGTCTGATGTCACCAGCTCTTTTACAGGTTACAGGTCTTGTTCTTGGCCACGATGGAGCTGGAATCCCATGTGCGTTCGCTGGATTCATCGCCCCCCACCGGCGTCGGCTCCACGAACTCTCACGGAAATGAACCAACTCTAAATCTTTTTTATTAGTAATAGATTATAACTTAGACAAAAAAACCTAAATAAAAAATAAAAATAAATAAAGAAATAATAAATGTTAGGCATATCACGACCAAGAAGGATAACAATATAGATTAGTTTGTTAGTTTTTTTTTCTTTCATTCAGATAATTTTGCACATCCACGCAAGGTTTTGCACTGGAAACCACAGAAATAGAGGCTCCAATAGACAGAATCACGGGCATGGGTAAATTCATTTCTACAGTACGTTAAGGACTTTCTAACTTGGATCTACGAGCTATAGTAAATCGCCTACAGGTCAATAAGAAATGATTCATATGTTCTACCTCTCCACAGAAAGCGCACATTGGAGAAAGAGCCTGACTAGACCTGTGCCGATAGAAATTTAGTTTCGGTCCCCGACAGCACAGCCTCGTGATTGCGACTTCTAGTTTACGTGTTTCACAAAATGACCGGCGCCAGAGATATAAAAAGTGCTTAAATTCTGTGGAGTTTGTGAGTGATGTGCCTGCAAAGCGTTCAATAATGGTACGCCTGTGAAACCGCGCAGCCATTACATAGGCGGATGATGAAAACCACGGTAAAATTGGCCCTCTATGACACACAGCAATGTCAGCCCTGGATGGTTTTGAACCAACTGGACTCTAGACCATTCTCTGTGCAGAAGATTCTGGGACCTTGAGCTTCTGCCTAAATTGCGCAGAAAGCGACTAAAGCACTCCTACATTACTTGAGGACAACAAACCCGAGCGACCGCCTGTAGATTGTGTGTGCTCCTCCGAGTGTGCTCGTGATTGCGTGTACCTTTCTTATCTCTCTGCAACCTCTTTTCTTTCATTCATTCCTTCCCCTGTGCAGGGTAACAAACCGGGTGTGTGTCTGGTTAACCTCCCTGCCTTTCCTTGCATCTTTATCCCCCCCTCTCTCTCTCTCTATGACACGGCACGCAAACTAATTTAACTTTTATGTATTGATGAGTTCACCAAATATTCAGCCACTTCGTTCAGGAGCAGCCCTTTATGACACGGCAGGCAAACTAATCTAACTTTTATGAAATGGGGGGGGGGGGGGTAATAATGCACGAAAATCTTTTATTATACGTGTATGAGTCAGCACCAACAGAAAGTATAGCGCAAAGAGATATATAATCTGTAATTATAGCAGCCATTGTAATTCCCGTGTTTAGCTTTCGTAAGGCAAGTACCACTGCCAGAAACTCAACCACAAAAACGGGTTGGAAATCAGATAGTCGAAGAGAATAGGATTAATTCAATTCGGCCTGAATATACCAACACCTTACTCTTCGTCACACTGTGATGCATCTGTAGCAATATTCACGCTTGTTTTGACGCTCTGCAACCTTGTTTGACGCTTGTTTTCACGCTCTGGACCACTAAACGTTGTTCAATTATAATTTGTGGAATGTGAAATTGCGCCTGCCTAACACTGAAAAGTAATTCCGGAGAGGATATAAATACCGTATCCGACTGCTGCAGGGGTGACTAGTAAATTCTTAGAGGGGCCCTGCAATACTTTTTGAGCATGGTAACAAAGCGCTGCCGATCGGTAGCAGAGACTCTCGAGAACACGCGAGCCAAATGTTATAGCGCACCACGCGGCCTGGAATTCACAGTAAATTATCAAAGTCGGCTAAAAATTGGTTTTTTATCCCTCTACGAATGACGGAAGACGCTCAAAAATTGCACGTAGATTAGCCATCTATCAGCCATTAGCTGATTTGAACATGGCGCACCCGGTTGTTATCAAGATCCCCGTGAGATGCCATCACTTGTCCACTCAGGCACGCGCAATAGCCCTGAAAAAGCTACGTATTCAAAGAAAAAAAAAGAAACAGTGCTCAAGGTCATGAGGCATGCATGAAGTTTTTTGTTTGCCCCTCCCATCCCTCCGTGCTTAGCTTCAAGCGCTTTCGTCGGGACGAGAGCAGAGAGAACGCGATTGCAACGTGTGACAAATCTTTGTAACTCCGCTCATACTGAACGGATACTTAAAATATTTGCGGTGTTGAATTTGTCAGGTGATACGCTTTTTGAGTGAATTAATTCTGTCGTTACTTAAAAAAAAGGTTTTCAGGGCCCCTTTAAGAACATCTGAACGGTCAAGACACGATACCTGCACGAAAGAGAAGAAACTCTCAATTCTAGGTATAAAACACAGTTAGAAACCGTTTTAGGAAGGCCAAGGCATAGGCGTAACGATTCTAGTTCTCACAAAATTAGAGGCCAGATTTTGTAGGCTGGAGCACTACAGAAAAGTACGCAACCCAATTCCAGGATAGGACGAACGTGCATTGGATATATCATTACTAGTGTATCTCTTCTCGTGCTTATTCGGTAGTCGCTTATCCTACGCAACATGCAGATAGCTCGTGCACTTTTTCTTGTTGTTGCTGTTGTCCTTCTTTCATCCTTCTCTGATGGATTTTATTAACTATTACACACATCCACTTTTCCTCATCTCATTGATCATACCCAATACAGGGGATAGATCAAGTCGTAGGTGAATGCCGCGCATCAGCATAGTTTAAGCTAACTTGCATGGTGTGGGTAAAACGAAATATACTCCTTGCCTTGCTGCAACTAACTTCGTTCAAGTAGTGCCAGTTCTTTTCCTCGTGAGACAACATCTTACACCTCTGATTATTTGGTGTAATGCATATGTGTGTCGCATGCTCCTTGCAAAGCTGATTTAGTTGCATTTCAGTGAGCTTTAAAAGAACCGTACGGGAAAACACTACGAGCAACGGTTGTTCGTTTCTCCTTTCTTCGAAACCTTTTATACTTTTCAACTTTATTTCAAACAGTATATTCGCCTACGAATAGACCTGTGTAGCATAGAACACACTTACAATCTACTACCGCTTTTCCTACCACGCCCCACTCTACTTCAGGTGTGAAATACTGGAGCCAGAGACGGGCTTGTCATGTGTTACTCGGACGTCATTCAGCCCCTCACCCCCCCCCCCCCCTCCCCAGTAAGGCTGTCAATGTGATCCACCGCCTGCTTGAAAATAACTGTTCGAGAACATAAGTAGCGTCTGTCTCTCCTCTTCTTCTAATTCCTTTCATTTTCCAAGTTTGCACTACTACAATATGTTTAGTTCTTCCGTCTTGCAGCACGTCTCGAACGGCCATCCCAACCATGATGTGAATATATGTAAAACAAACACCCGCAAACAAACCGAAGAAAAATTGCTCGAAGGTCGTTGCCAATATTCCTAAAGCAATCTTTTCGACGAAACTGAAAGTAGGATGGCGCCGTAGTCGTAAGAGATGAAGAGGGTTACTGCGATACGGTGAGACGACGACAAAGAGGAAGGACAGGGAAGGAAAGAATGCATTTCCAAGCCGGGTGCAGGCCAGACCGCTAAGGCACCGCCGCGCTGCTTGTAAATATTCCACTGGGGTGAATGCCGTACCTCTATCTCTAAGGGAACTCTCGAGCCTCTTACCCTTCGCGCCGGTAATGCATCACCCGAGTCTATCGGCTATCAAGAAACGACTGCTCACTCTGGACGGGCAATGGACGTCCCGCTTCCAAGGGCACGAGGAGTCCGCTTCCTTAGCATGCAAGGCGTGTTCCCGTTTGTTGTAACCAGCTGCTAATATTAGGAAGAAAAGATTTTCGGTCTTGTCGGTGCAACACATTCATAAAGTTCAACGTAGCACTGAGAAGATGAAGATGGGACAGGGATCACGCATATACAAGCGTAATGTGCGTGTTCTCCCAGTCCCTTCCTCGTGACTCAAGCGCTATAAATAATAGTGTGTTCTACCTACCCGAATGTGCCAAACTTAACTTTAAATGAACATGCCGCTAGCATTGTCACGATGAGTTGTAATTACCTAGCATACAAGCAAGAACATGGTGCCATCGATGTGCTTTTCAGTAATAACAAGGTTATGCGTACGTTCCTGCAAAGCCAGATGTACAGAAGTACGTCGTAGCCTCAACATATTATTAAAGCAGCTTTTAAAATTCTCTGGGACTGCCTTTCCTCGAACAGTCACTACACTGTTCAATGAGTAGTCGCCTCGCTCCTATTACGTTTATCTCCTAAATAGCCACGCGTAAATACATCCTTTGTCATCCTTTTTCAGAATTTTGTTTGTAGAAGATCGGAACAATTCATATGGTGATCAAACTGTGGATGAATATTTGTGATCATTACAGCACATACACGTGGTACATTCAGTCCGGATTGATAACAAAATTGGCACTGTGGATAAAACAGCTGAAAATGCAACAAATATTAACGCGGTAGCGTTATAGAGCTATTTTTGCAGAAATTGCAGTGTCAGTGTCAGTGTCAGCGATGGCGTCATTGGTTGTCAGCGAAAAACTATCATGTTGTGCATGACCAAGAAATCAGGAAAGACGCAAATAAAATAAATAACAAAAATTTCCAGGTCCCTGTGGCAATCGAACCCACGCCGTCTGCGTGACAAGTCACAAAGACGCGTGTATGCCTGGAAAGACAGTTAAAATAACTATCTCCGCTTGTAATTCCCGTGAAGATAACATTCATGTTTTATACAAACACAGGCGTCCTGTACACAGGCTTCACAATACAACGCGTAATGCGACAGTAATAATGAGTGGTACTAGCGTACATTGCCACCAAGCATCAGAACATGCGATTATTATAACAACTGCTTGGTTTAAAGCTTGCCACTTACTGCAAAAATCACACATGTGACTGCACGTATGCCCTTAAGACCCCGTAGCGGGTGCATAGCAAGTTCAAAAAGATGTCATGCATTTAATTTCTCGTAGTTTAGGTAACATGCCACCCGTTAATTAGAATGCGGCAAAATGCGAAAATTTCACTGACACAAGCCGCTTTTACCTTAATTGATTACACTATAGTAATTCACCATTTGAACTTCTCGAGCAACATAAAACAAAAGGTATGCACTGAGTGCGTCGTTGGGGACACGCTAGGAACAGAATATCGCTGTTGCGTTCGACTCTTTTATAACTATGTTAGCTAGCAGTAGTAAGGGTACACATTGGTTTCAGTCATTATGCTAATTTATCGGGCATTTTGGAGTATATTCGGAATGTCTGGTTTCATGGCATTTATAGAGCAACTGACTTAACAAAAAGGGCACTATTTCGAACGAATATTTGAAGACGAAGAGGACGTGGGCTTATACGAAGTGGGTGTGTGCCATAGTTATTGGCAAAAAAAAAAAGAACACGAAGAAGCGAGCACCGCAGTGCTCGCACATGTCCGATCCACCGTGGTGGGTTGCGCCAAGACTTTAAGGAACAGCTAACCCACCCACCAAAATGTCCGAGCTAGGGCCCCAGCAGGACGACGCCCTGCGACCAGGCGTGAACGTGGACATCCGCCGCACCGACGGCCGCGTCCACCCTGCTGTGGTGAGCGCAGTACGTTCTCGCCTTGTCACGGTAGAGTGGTTCGAAAATGGGCAGACGAAAGGCAAGGACGTGGACCGCCAGACGCTGGTGGCCCTCAACCCGGGGATCGCCAGGGCCTCTGCCCAGCTGCAGTCTCACCGCAAAGACTCGAGCGCTTCCAGTGGGGCAGCACCCGTGCCGCACCGCAAGACCACTGCTGCATCCCTGCCTTGCGCCCCGGTGCAAAAGGAGGACAACAATGATCTCTGCAACGAGCTGACCCGCGAGCTAGAGCGCGCCGCACAGCTGAGCCTGGCACTGAGCAAGAAACAAGCCGCTGAGACCGATGCGCAGCATCCCCTCGGCCACCACCAACACAACCAGCATCGCCAGCAGCAGGTAGTGCAGCAGGAAGAAGCTGAGGCCGTGGCAGATCTGCTGCGGCGATATCGCGCTGTAGTGGACGTCAGTGACCTGTGGATGACCACGGACGTCAGGTTGCTCACGCGGATGCTTAGCACGCGCGCTCTTGAGGACGATGCGTGGTTGCGCGAGCTGGAGGAATTGGTAAACGTCAAAATGGACCTTCTCTCCAATTTGCGCGACGCTGTTAACAAGCTTCGCAAGATCAAGGACAGCACGCGCATATTCATCCGCGAAGCCGACGGCAACGGGAGACGTTGACCGTGCGACCATACGGGCGTATACGTTCAAAATTCAAGATTTCCAGCTGAATAAGGGACTCTAGGCGGGACGCAATGGCAATTAGAAATAGAGGTGGATGTATCGTGTGTCCGCAGTACCACGCACTGCTACCAAATTGAGGACATTTAGCGTGTACGCATATTTTCTTAACGTTACGGTTAATCGGTATAGAGGATAGCATTTACCATGTTACCGCAACACGTGTATCTCAAAGTTTTAGCTCCTTATACATTAAAGTTTGCGTACATGCGTAAACGTGTACTTTTACGTTTGCGCAACCACAATTCGTGGTTGTAACTGCACTTAGATAACATTGTATTAATTCTGCGGCAAATCACGAAGTTTCTTTATCGTGTACAGTATCTTCATATGAGCAAAAGGCGTGAAAAAATACTATATTACCATATTGATGATGTCCACATCTTGTGGGACACTTATTTCAACCGCAGTCATGAGCACATTGATTTAGGCATGACTTTTTTAGACCAGAAAGAGATTGAAAAGGTAACTCACCCGTTATAATGCCACTGCAAGGTCTTTATACCTGACATACAGTGCGCGATGTTTCAGAAATAATTTTGTTGTTCCTTGGTTCGTCTTGTATGCCCTAGATGGCCCCACCTATCCAGCCTGTCGGGGGCTCATACGTTTAAGGTATTCTGTCTTTGGTGTTCTAAGCCACTCTAACCTTGGTAATCTTGCTCAAAACGATGTGATCGCTATAGAATTTGCACGTCGGCTTTTTGGCTTGATGGCTGGAGCCTCCGTAATGCAGATACCCCACGTTCCTTGAACGAAAATGAATTTGTCAGATAGGGCCATGAGAATCTCGTACAGCAGAACCACTTTTTCTTCTTCTCTTCGTATACCACGGTAACCTTATGCACCATGCGTCGTAACAGTATTTTGCTCAAAAGTAAAGTTTACAAAATGTTTCTCGTGATCTTAAATTACTTGTTAGCGCAATCAAATTCTTCATCAGGAAATGATATCTCAGTGCTTACGTAATAGAGCTAATGCGTTTGTGTAGTGGTGTAAATTAGAGGCGAAATTACCCCTTGAGTTAAACTACATCTAACAGCCGTGCAATTATATTTGAAGTCGAGTCTTCACTCTCCTTTAATGAGACAAACGTCGAGCTCAGGCACAAAAAAAAAGTGTTCTGGCAGATCTCCAACGAAGCCCTTTTTACCCCCGGAACTGCATGTGCAGGTGCAATGAGAAATAAGAGTGACCATTTTCACTAGCCATTCTCTTTACTAGCTCGGGAGGTTGGAACGAAAATCAATCGTGTCGTTATATGCTGGAAGAACGAACAAACAAAAAAAGGACTGTGAAAGGCTGTCGGCGATTGCGAAGAAGTTGCGACAACACGAAAACAATAACGAAACAGCGACAAAAAAAATGATGAGTCTAAATGGTCGATTTTGAATGACACCCAGTTGGGCATGTTGGTATAAGTTCATCATAAAACAAGCGTGAAAATGTACAAACACTGATAAAGAACACAACACGAGCGCTTACTAGCAACTGAAAAGCTTTATTATTTCAAGGTGAGCACATTGTGGCGACATACATGCGTAGTGTACTTATAAAAGGGTTCGGCTTATTTTGACTCGACGACTGGAGTGTTGGCTATGCGCATATCGTGAGTTTGCGAGATTGGGCCACAAACGTAAAGCTTGCTGCTGGGCAAGCTGGTTAATACTTGGCAGTAACAATCGTTGCACACTTATAACATATCGCTTTCACCACGATATAGCACGAAGTCCTTTAGTCTGTTCGATAGGGCAAAGGGGGGGGGGGGTATGTACAGCTTGCTCAACGTTGTGCACATTAATTATCATCAATTTGATCATCCGCATAGAGCCTTCTCTTTGTGTGACGCGTGAGAAAATTACACTTTTACGTAAAAAAAGCTACAGTTATAAAAATATTACAGAAAACAGCAACGGCATCCAACAGAGCACGAGGCTTTGGAGGGGACTACCGACAATAAAGAGTGCCAGCTGAAATGTTCTTGACGCGTGCAGAGGGTCATTCCCGATTCTATTGCCCATTGGCGTCGCCTCCCGTAATAGTCGCGCCAGACACCCGCACCGAGGTCGTGCCCCGTGAAAATGGTGGAGCGAACGAAAAAGTCCGTACGCACTGAGGCATTCAACGCAGAACGCGGCACAAGCACGAACGACTGCACGTAGAAGCGCTGCGTGTGGCGCCATTCTGAGGCAAACGGCCGCGGATAGCCAAACAGCCAGCGCTGGACGCAACCGATGCAAGCTGCTCCTCCCTACCTCGCCATAACCTTCTACCGTATATACTTCTGTATGGGCCACACGCATGCAAGAGCCCTCTCCCCAAATTTACGGCCCCAAATATGCATCATTTCACAGCAGTTTAGGGTCGCCAAACTGCGATTCGCCTTCGCAAAAACTATTCTATTAAAGCCTGTGCGTGCTTTTATTGCTATAGCAATTATGTGGACACTCTCGGCGGGATTTCACCGCTGACGTTGGCGTGGGCGTCGGCGTCAATGTCATGCACCGTATATATGAAAATGCAAGAAAGAAAAAAAAATCCCAGAAGAAGAATCTGGTGCGCGTAATCGAACGTGGCACCTCTGCGTTGTGAATGCGAGGCATTAGCCACTGAGCCACCGAGAGGTACATCCGTCAACGTTCAACGGCAAGCTATTCATATACCTTACTGCTGTTGGCGAGCATATCAGGGGGGAGGGGGAGGGCTATTGTGTTTTCAGGAATATCAGCAAGATGGCGCAATGAACGCGCGGAGGCTCTTATCTCTCACGCGCACAGAATAAGGGGGTGTACGCTCGATCGTGTGCCCTTATCTTGCACTGAGAAGAATCATTCGTCTTGTCCAGCCTTTCGATTTTGTCGGAACGATGTTGTGGTACTTACCGTGCGCACAAAGGTCACCGTTTGCAAAAAGGGCGCGCTTTTCAGACAGAGTTAAGTAACAGATGAGACGATTATTCGCGTTCATCTGTACATGTGAGTACGTTTTGTGCGTCATATGGGCGTGAGAAACGTGGGGCACGTTTCGATCTGCTTGTCAATGCGTGCATGACCTTCCAAATCATTGCTATCGCGTTCATTGCTTCGCCTTTGCGGCAAAGGTGTGACGTTCTGTTTCATTCCCAGAACAAGTCCCGGTGCGTTTTCTTCCGCTGCGGCAGTTTGTCCAACGTGGAATCCAAAAACTAGGATGCATGATAGAACGAGTAAAAAGATAGACCTAGATATAAAGAACGAGGTAAAAGAGATAAAAGAAATAAAAAGGACGTAAAGGAAAGGAAAGGGAAAAACAGTGATAAAGAGATGGAAATAAATAGATATAAAAAATAAGACAAATTAGGAAACTTAGACAAGAAAAAAGAGATGAAAACACATAGCAAGAGAGAAAAAAAGGTCACAGTGGAGTGAACCCTGTGTGTCTTTTGCCACGTGGTAGCATCTGACGCAAGGTGTGCTTAGAGTTACTGTATATGGCTCCGAGCGTATACAGTAACTGCAGGCGTGCTCATTGTATTTTTTTTACAGTGAAAGCTCGTATGAGATAACAACGGTCGCATGCGCTGCAGTGATTCACAGCCACCGCTGGTGTCCGTAACAAATATTGAACGAAAAAAAAAAAGACTTAGTGAATAAAACATTCGCGCCCACATCTCCCCGCGGGAGAAACCCGAGTAAATGCATCACAGAGTGGGGGCGGGGGTATCGTGTCAATGTTGCGTAATTGGGTATGGTTTTCAAATGCTTAATTGTTACATCGTCTTCATTATTGTTATTTATTGAATGAAGGAAAAGCGAAGGCAAAGAGTGTAAATTTAAAGTGTGTTTTTTATTGCTCGGCGCCGAACGGAGAGGAGACGCCCTCGACTGAATTCCGAACGCGTGCTCCGCCCCCTATATACACAGCGTCCGCGTTCGAGCGAGACGAGACGATTGGCACGATACGAGTTGAGCATGCGCAATGGGGGTGTGGGCGGCGCCGACGCCGAAGCGCGACATCGTACGATTAAGAAATGCTCCGCATTCAGAACAGCAAAGACACAGTGGGATTCAAGCCCGGGTCCCGTGCGTGCCAACCCAGTATTCTACCACAGGGACCGGCCGGTACTTGAAACTTCGTTGCTGGCAAACTTTCCTTAGGAAGGCTTGAAGTCAGGAGAGGAATCGCGTTAGTATGAGTAACAAAGCGTTATAGAACAGCAATAGAACAACCAGACGTATCACACAATGCGAATTGCGAAACGAGTGGGTCCTCCAATGCTCTATTACATTACAAAAAATCGTTCTTGTTCAGCTATTAACTGTAATGCATACACACTTCAGGCAAAATTTTTTTCATCGGCGTCATCCACAGCATCAAAAAATTTGCACAAAATTATTTGCATGTGTCCAGCGGATACCACGCTTCTCAGAAGAATAGCGAAGGATGGCATAGTGAATGCCTCCCTACTACACAATACAAATATGATTATTTAGGGCGTAATGGGTACCCTGTAGTAGAAGCATGATTGTAGAAGTTATCCATAGAGTGTTTAGAAAAGAATCTAAAATGCGACTCTTCCAGCTATTGTATTGACTACGCTGTGCGTTGCATGCAGGCCTGGCGGTTTCTTTTTCTTTTTTTTTTTTTGCGTTCTACATCACCAGGGGGTACAGAAAGGACCCACTTTATTGTGCGTGTCTGATGTGCAGTTTTCGAGAAAAATACGCGAGTGCTTCGTTAAATTGAACATGATCAAACTCATCCGAGATCTGCGAACCACCAGTGGTAAATGGTGTATATAAATAGGTAACTGCGCCAGTGCAGGCATGGCGCTTGGTTGTCTAACATAACGCGCTGCTGAGCGAGGGGTTTTCAAGCTCTTCTGATATATACATACATTCATACGTATGCGGGACATCACAGTGCCAACGAAGGCGATAATTGCTATATAATTGAACTCAGTATAAAATAAAGAAAATCAAGGAAGGGCGCAAAATTCACCGTTGCTTCCAGCCTTGTGTCATTAGAGAAAGCTGATCCAATATTTTTTGTAGTTTCCACGCTGTATTTTAGGTGACAACATGTTTCACTCAATTTGAAGTAATACTTAGCAGCCTCAAAAGTAACAGTGACTGCGAACTCCCTGAGCCACATGTGAGATGGCCCAATTCAATATAGTGCTCGTGAAGGGGGGGGGGGGGGGGGATAAACAACAAGAGGGAAGGCAGGGAGGTTAACCAGGCACATGCCCGGTTTGCTACCCTACGCTGGGGGAATAGGAAGGGGGCATAAAGATGAGAGAGAGAGAGAGAGGAAAGAGAAGAGAAAGAAAGAGAGAGAGAAAAAAAGGAGGATTGTCAGTCAATCGGCTGGCGCGTATGCAGCGGTGGCACTACACAAAAGTTAAAGGTGGTCACATAGGCCTGTAGTCCTCAAAAAGCACAAGACAGCTTTGACTGTTTTTTGAGCCGACGAAAGGCGATGATGGTGTTCCAGTAGCATCTGCACAGAGAGTGGCCGATCGTCCAATTGTCGCAATGCGTCCGAAAGCTTCTGTCTTTCAGAGGCAAATCGAGGGCAATGGCATATCAGATGGTCGATGTCTTCTTTGGTGCAGCAGACGTCGCATTCCGCATTGTCGGTCAATCCGATGAGGGTTCTATATGCTTTTGTGAAGGCAACCCCCAACCAAAGGCGACAAAGAAGTGAAGCTTCACGTCGACGAAGTCCGGATGGAGGTCGAAGTTCCAGTCGAGGGTTTATTTGGTATAGTCTCGTATGTCTAATGCTTGGGGTGTTCCACTTCTGCAGACTGAGCATACAAAACAGCCTAGCAAGCAGCACTGATAGCGAAGACAAGCAGCCAACGGCGAAGTGTGCCTAAAACTGAGCGAATCAACCAATTCGCTTTAAATGAAAATGGTCTCGGTTTTATATGGTTCACTCACAAAAGTCTACGGGGGTAATCAAGCGGGCTGTCGGAAAAAATCAGACAACAAATTACATACCCTTGTGTAAGGCTCGCACTTTCTCGATATCACAAGAAAACCGTGCGTTCGATACACGAGTCTATACAGTATTTCCCGTCCATCGCGACGCACAAGAAAAGGGGGACCACTCGTAAACGTAGCAGCCGTGCCACCGTGCGCGCGCGCGAGATCGAACAAGTGATGGCGGCTCTAAATCTGAAGCGGTAAAAAGCACGCCATGGCTCGGTAGACCGTTTCGCGAGGTAACCCACCCTGAGGCCTATACGCTATTGGAGGGCACGCGAGTCGGGAAAGAACGGTCGCTGCAGTGAGCAAGGAGGCATTCCTTCGCTGGGCAAATGGGTGGGTGGAAAGTATCAACGCGGGGCATGGCGAGCTCAGTTTAGAGGACATTTCTATTTCATTGTATTTTTGTCAAAGAAGCACTTCGCGAAAGTTTGAAAAAGCTTAAACAGTTTTATCTCAGCAAACCTGTTCGATCAAAATGCCCTAGAAACAAAACAGTTTTTACACTTGGAATGTAGACAAACATCATGATTGAGGTTTGAGTTGACGCTCTAATGCGACCAAAAAGCATTACAACGTAAAACAAACGACACTATAGAGCCTAATAATCTGAAAGTGTAATCTGCAGTCATGTTCAGTTTTCCGTAACCTCCTAATATTAGATTTTTAGTTTTCCCTAGTGTAGGGCCTATTTTAGCGACACGGCCCCTATATTTATTTCACATCATGTCATCAACATATGTTCACGCATGCTGGGACAAACAAACCCTGATTACACCATTTTCACAATCTTATGACCACCTACCAATCATTAAAATTTATCGCGCCAACTAGTCTGCAAAAGAGAGGTACGCTAAACCACTCCTCCCGTGCATAACTCTGCATGAATCATACTTGCAAAATTCACCGCTATTTTCCCCTATGATAATCCGTCTATAGGCACTATAACAGTAAATGAACGTTTATGGTAATCCAACCGTCGAACATCTCCCAAAAGTAATTTTCCTCTTCTGCTTTTACCCAGAACAAACACCCATTTATGAGCATATAGCTACGCATCGAAAGTTCGGCTACACTCCAGTCCCCTACAGCAAAACCATCGGTAAACATAAATTTTCTTACACTGTGACAGTTTTGAAAAAGAACTGAGTTTGTACGCGTAACAAGACGGCGCCACCCAATCTTTTCCGCGTGGTCAACTTTCGAGGAAAAACGTCAGTCGTTTCAATGAATAAAACATGTCCAGTTTACGTGTGCTACGAAACCGCAACATCAAAGGCGAGCACTGGTTTCAAATTAAAATGTTGTTTTCTCGTGTTCTTTTTTCATTTTTCCGCCCCGCATTCTACCTCTTCCTGTTACCAATTTCTGAAAGCCGCACCAGTAGAAACCGCAGCTGGAAACTCTCATAGTGTTGAACTCCATTTATTTGCTGATTTTCTATTTTTTTATTACGACTAAATTCGCAAGCATCCCGAAGTTCCACGTCAAAAATACAGTTCAAAAAATGTGCAGCACAGAAAAACCACGAAAGTGCTGTGGACGGCCCGGCAGAAGTTTCTTTCTGTAATGTATTGCGCATCTTGCGGTCATATCACGAACGGAGGCCAGTCGCCAACAGACCGCGTTGTCGTTCGCGAAATGAAACATTTCAAAAAAAAAAGTGGAGGCGACACAGGGAGCGACGTGTAGTGCGAAAAATGTTCGATGGAGACGTTTAAAAAAAAAGATTCCTCCGACCATGCGGGGCAATATACCTATACGGTCTCGCAACGTGAAACATCTTCGCCCTTTCATGCGTCAAGCCAAGGCGAATGGCCGATGTACAAAGATCGAAAGGAGGGGTACGCACGTGAGGCGAATGACAAAGATCATAACCAACAGAAAGACGAGATTGCTTTTTTTCCAACCGTAGAGTAAAAATTATTTTTATGCTTCTATCAATTTTCATCCACTACAATCAGCTTGCACTCGCGAGGCACCTCTCGACAAGTATTGTATGGTGCATCTGAAAAAATAAAGAGAAAGTAAAAAACACAATATCTTTTACGACACGAACATCGACATCAGCACTTGTGCGCTTGTCGCGAAAGCATCTGCTGCAGAGCGAGCATGCCGGCATCGTAAGAACAGGCAGATATCAGACTGACGCCATATTGAAATTCCTGACCTAACCACTGCTGTGGCGAGCTTCGCGTCATAACTTTCAATTCTGTTAATACCAAAGCCCATGAAGTAAAGATGTAAAGCATCTTTCGTGATTTCCCAATAAAAAAAGAAAAACAGAAAAGTATATGAGCGTTCTGTATAGATAACGGGCTACTAACAATGTTATACTCAGGTCAGTATCATATATTTGGGGAATACTGTTTCTGAAAGCTCTACATTAGGCAATAACGAAAAGGTTTAGTTTTTAATAAAAAAAATAACGCTGAAATGTAACCCCTCGGCAAACAACACAGTCTCATAATGTATCGTTACTCTGGTGCTGTGTTGTTAGAGTAATGAATAGAGCAAACTAGAAAAGGAAATAACGGCATTATAGGTCTCTTAACCTTAACTGAAATCTGAACTTCAGGAACGCACCACAGACTTCACGTGCTGCAACACTGCTCTATATAAGCTAACAGAAGATGTTACCCATAATGCGAGGACGCCATCATAAACTATATAAACTAAGACAACCAGCAGTGGCACTGTCAGTGCCGTTGAAATCGTCTGTGGTGCTTGCACTGTCAGGAAGCCCATTTCCGGTGTCCCAAATCAATATTCTGTTGGTCCGTCTGCTTCGGGCAGCATCGGACTTCCACCCAGAGATCAGTCTCCGGTTCAGTGTAGCCGACGTTTTGTCGACCACCCACTGAAGCTCGATTAACTGCCGACCATCAGCCGAAGCCAACCGAAGAAGCCAGTAGGATGCAGAGTAGTGCCCAGTGTGGATATTCGCCAGCACACTCGCCATGGCTCACTAAGCAGTACGCTCCCAGCGCCCAGATTTATACCACGCACAACGCCAGACTGGTCACGGCACCGCATCGATCACATGCGCCAGCTAGCGTTCGACCGGACACCACCCGGAAGCAACCTTTCTGTACTTTGTGTATTTGTCTGTTTCTTTATGTTTTCCCGCGTGTACTGTTAGGAACACATTCTGCAAGCAGAACTATTGGCAGGCAGCTAAAGGGCTCGGAAGAAAAAACTTATTAGTCAGATGAACTGAAAGAGGCAACGATGCGGAAAGGAAAAACTGCCGTCCACTTCTAGTCAACCGAGGATGAAAGTTTACGTCTTTCTCCATGCAAGTCGGGAAACCGCAGGTACCGCTTACGAGAAGCTCTAATGAGCTCGACGAAACTGCCAGAAAAAACTACTACTAATCAGAGAGCTCTTGCTTGTAATATGAGTTCTGGAGGCAAACAAAAGTATCAAGAACATTGCAAATGCTGCTTGATGCAAAACGTGAGAAATATATATGCTGGTTAGTTCATCAGCTCATTAGGTAATAGCACGGCAAAACGCAAAAAAAAAGGGGGGGGGGCAACGACGTGTTTAGTCTTGTGTCGTTCTTTTTCTTTTTGTCGTTCTTGGTCGCAATTCACTTAGTCAATTCGCGAAGAGCTGGGCTAGGTGGTGACTGATTTTTATACTGTATCATTAAGTAGCACACTTTTTTTACAGAGACGACAGGGACAAGATGGACACAACACTTGCTACACTCGCAGCTAACCTTAAATCAGAAAAAATTCTTCTTATATAAACTTAGTTGTGAGGGTGGCGAGTGACATGTCCTTCTTGTCCCTGTAAAAAAAGTGTGCTATTTAATCCTAAGGTCCACAACGTCTACGTTAGGGTCACCGACTAGTACAAAGGGTTCGTGCTTGTAAGTGTTCTGTCACAATTGCGATTACTGTTCTTCTCTTGTCAACCTTTCTTTGTTCACATACACACTTATGTTTTAAATACAGCATTGCTAAATATAATGACAGCGTGCAGTGAGGAGGAAGCAACAAAAGGGAGAAGGCAGGGAGGTTAACCAGAAAGAAATCCGGTTGGCTACCCTACACTGGGGGATTAGGGAAGGGGACAAGAAAGACGAGAAAGAGGGAAGAGAGGGAAAAGAAAAAAAGGTGGGGGGGGGAGAGACTGACAGTAATTTCACTGCAGCATGTAGAAGTCTACCGCATGTCAGATGCGTTCACACAAGCCTGTATTTCTCAGGAAACACAGCAGGGCTTTCACTTCCTTGTAGGCCGTCGACGCATGTGGACGTTGCTGTAATAGCACCTGCACAGAAAGATGCCGATCATCCAGTCACCGCATTGCGTTGGCAAGTACTTGTATATCTGAGGCAAATCGAAGACAATGGCACAGCAGGCGTTCGATATTTTCGTCGGTGCCGCAAACATCGCACGCAGCACTGTCAGTAATTCCGATTAACGTGGTATAAGCTTTCGTTAAAGCGAGTTAACAAAAAAGCTAGGGCCTAAGGTCCATAATATGCACGTGTTGAAGTCACCTACTAGCATAAAGGGTTATTGCATCTATCAGTTGCATATTCGCTACTTTATGTGATGTATTCACGGAATGAAACGCAACGATTGAGGGCAAAATAAAGCACAAAACTTCGTCTGTTGCTTGCCCAGTCCGTGTCACGTTGCTTGACCTGCCACGGTGGTCTAGTAGCTAAGGTACTCGGCTGCTGACCCGCAGGTCACGGGATCAAATCCCGGCTGTGGCGGCTGCATTTCCGATGGAAGCGGAAATGTTGTAGGCCCGTGCACTCAGATTTGGTTGCACGTTAAAGAACACCAGGTGGTCAAAACTTCCGGAGCCCTTCACTACGGCGTCTCTCATAATCATATGGTGGTTTTGAGACGTTAAACCCCACAAATCAATCAATCAATCAATCAATCAATCAATCCGTGTCACGTTGCCGTTATATTGGCTCGTGCGCTCACACCAGAGCCAACGTCACCTCAAGTGACAAAATTCAATTCGACACATAATGCTTCTCTCCTGAATTGCGCATACTGTTTGTTTAAATAACACCTCCAATGTCATCTTCCAGTTAGCGAGCATTTTTTATCTGTTTTATTGCGATACCAAGTATATGGACACTCTCGGCAAGATTTCGCCACCGGCGTCAGCGTCGACGTGGGCGTCGATGTCATGCACCGTATATGTATACGTATTTATATATATATATTAAAACGCAAGAAAGAAAAAACTGAAAAAAAAAAAGACTTCGGCGCGTGGAATCGAACGTCGGACCCGCGTCGTGAATGCGAGGCGTCAACCACGGAGCTACCGAAGGGTATCTCCTTAAACGTTTAAACGGCAAGCTATTTATATCTACTATTTACCGCTGTTGGCGGGCATCTTGGGAGAGATGGGGGGGGGGGGGGTATTGTGTTTTCGGCGTTATCAGCAAGATGGCGCAATGACCGCGTGGCGGCTCTCATCACTCACGCGTAATCAAGTAACGCAATGGCTCCATTTTCACAACAAGAGTGGGAAAGGGCTGAGAAAAGGGTTCCTAGTAGTACATCAACAGGCCCATATGGCATTCCAATTATGCTGATAAAGACATTAGGTCCGAAGTCTAAGCAGGCTTTGAGAGAGGCAGTGAGCAAAATAATAATCGATGGAGAAGTTCCCGATGGATGGAAACTTAGCAGAATGAGCATGATCTTTAAAGGAAAGGGGCACAAAGCTGACATCAACAACTACCGTCCTATAACAGTGACATCAGTGGTCTACAGGCTGGCGATGCAGATTTTAAAGGAAAGACTGCAGGCATGGATAGAGGATAAGGGGGTGCTGGGGGAACTGCAGAATGGGTTTCGGAAACACAGGAGGTTGGAAGACAATCTCTTTTCACTGACGCAGTGCATCGAAATAGCAAAAAAGGAACACAGTCCCCTGTGGCAAGCATTTTTGGATATCAAGGGAGCGTGCGATAGCGTGGTTCAAAAGGAATTCTGGGGAACACTGGACACACTAGGCGTGGAAGATGTAGTCACTAATCTTTTAAAGGATATCTATAAAGGTAACAAGGTAATTATAAAGTGGGAAAAACAGGTATCTAAGCATGCAGAGGTACAAAACGGGGGCTTAGGCAGGGGTGTCCTCTGTCACCCTTATTATTCATGATGTACCTACAAGGATTAGAGGCCAAATTAGAGGGAAGTGGACTGGGCTTCAACCTCGCTTTCGTCAAACAAGGAAAACTCATTGAACATGCACTACCAGCATTGATGTACCCAGATGATATAGTGCTAATGGCAGACAACAAGGAAGATTTGCAGAGATTGGTGGACATCTGCGGTAATGAGGGAGATGGGTTAAATTTCAGATTCAGTAAGGAAAAATCAGCAGTCATGATTTTAATGACAATGAAGGTAGTGCGCTTAGAATACAGGAAGTCACGATAGAGATAACAGATAAATACAAATATCTGGGTGTATGGATAAGCAATGGGGCCGAAAACCTAAGAGAACACGAAATATACGTGACGACTAAAGGTAACAGGAATGCAACGGTGATGAAAAACAGGGCACTGTGGAATTACAATAGGTATGATGTTGGTAGAGGAATATGGAAAGGGGTCATGGTTCCTGGTCTGACGTTCGCAATGCGGTCTTGTGCATGAGATCAGAAGTTCAAGCAAAATTAGAAATTAAGCAACGTGGAATAGGTAGGCTTGCCTTAGGAGCTCACGGGAATACACCAAATCAGGGAGTACAAGGTGACATGGGATGAACATCATTTGAGGGCAGGGAAGCTAGCAGCAAGATAAAATTTGAGAAGCGATTGAGAGAAATGGGGGAGGAGCGTTGGGCTAGGAAGGTATTCATCTACTTGTACATAAAGAATGTCGATACAAAATGGAGGAAGCGAACCAGAAAATTGACTGGTAAATACTTGGAAAACAGTAGGGGGCCAAACCAAAAAGAATTATCGGTTAAGAAGAAGGTGAATGAAGCTGAGACATATATGTGGAGAATTGGCATGATTAAGAAGTCCGCACTAGAGATCTATCGAACTTTTAAGCAGGAAATTGCCAACGAAAGGGTCTATGATAATACTCGGGGTAGTTCTCTACTCTTTGAGGCCAGGACGGGAGTATTGCGAACCAAGACATATCGGGCCAAATACGAAGAGGTAGACACGGTATGCAGTGCGTGTGGAGAGGAAGAAGAAACTGCCGAACACTTGATAATGTTCTTTAAAGGGCTTCACCCTATTGTTCAGGATGACGGTGCAGAGTTTTTCAAAGCACTGTGGTTTAGGGACAGGGAGGGCAAAATAGACTTTAAGCAGGTAGAATTAACTAGAAGGAGGTTATCTGATTGGTGGATAAAGTCAAGGCACGAGTGAAAATTAAACCCTTCACTGCAAAGTACGAATCCTCAACCTCACTATTTAAGAGAAAAAAAATAAATCTAGTTTTTGGTTCATTAAGTATTACGGCTTGGTGGTGCTAGCCACCGCCCGATCTAAAGGGTACAGCCATATCCATCCATCCATCCATCCATCCATCCATACTTGGGCCCGCGGAAAGTAGGGGAGTGGGCGATCTCTCACGCGCCCTTATCTCCCGGTGGGGAGGATCATACGTTGTGGCTGGTGTTGGGCTTGCACTATACCTGTTGTGTTGTAATTACGGGTCACTCAAAAGTCACTGCAATCATTGCACAGCCTTCATTTTCGCGTTCATTTTTATTTGTGAGTACGTTTAGTGCGTCACTTATGCGTGAGAAAAGCAGGGTGCGTTTAGATCTGCTTGTCATTTTGCGCAGACTCCTTCCAATCTGTTGATATCGCGTTCATTGCTTCGCCCTTGTAGCAAAGCTGTGACTTTTGTTGTGCGATTCAGAACACACCCTCGATACTTAGTTTGTCGATGCTCTAACTTGTCATCCTAATTGGAGGAACATAAGCAAATAGGTTCAGATTTTATTTCCGATATGCCACTGCAAACTCTGCTAATATCCACTGCAATAGAAGCAAATAAATTTGTTTACAACCCTATAGACGCCAATATCCGGCGAAAGATCACAAATCCGCACTGTCTTTCTTTCGGGAGTATTTTTGACAGCATGTCAAACCAATAAGAGCGCCCTGAAAGAAAGTTTAAAAAGTGTTGAAACTAGCTGCGTTTCTTTGTAACTCGCAGCGCTTGCTCTTCTTTTGTTTCTTTATTTCATTCTTTCTCTTTTTTCAAACAAAAATCCAAACAAAATCAGAAGCAATATATGAGAAGAGAAAATGCTTTCTCAGCCACTTTGACCTTGTTTTGCTGGCCGTACTGTATGTGTTTATAAATGACCACTCAGACACTGCCCCCATTCCGATGAGAAATGGATCGGAAACCCAATTACCCCTTGGACTCGTAAGACGAAACCGATGCCGACTAGGAGACCATGGCCGATACCGCACAGAAACATTGTTTCCAGAGTTCAGAGGGACGTGAGGGGTGCGCTTTCAATCACATTATATTTGCGGCTTCTACACCCATCTAGAAACAACACACGTATATGACGGGTGTGGAACGCAGTGGTAGCGACAGGCTGTCAGTTTCCTGAGCAAGAGGCCAGAAGGCAATCAGATTGGCTCCTAGCTGTTGCTGCTGGGGCTGGGAGAATCTCGGAGCAGAAACCAGCGCAGCCGTGAACAAAATAACAGTTTAGATCACGTTATGGTGTCGTTAGATAGCTTATTAGATTCTCTCGCCATGAACGATAATAGTGTTCAGCCGTGATGAAGTAAAAAGACCAATCCACGCCAATGCCCCACGCGAGCTGTAAGTATACTTACCAACACAAACACGTAACTTACGGAGGAGCACGCTTTACAAGCAACAACGTGAAACGAAATATAATTGATGCCTTTGGGTTTGTATTTAACAGAAAGTATACTCAGCAACGCTTACTATTATTAACTACAGCCACGTTTTCAGAAGTTACTTAAATTCAAGCGACTATACCTTTTGAATATGGTGCTGTAAGCATGTATCGCGATGAATCACTTGTAGGCTTGGCAATAATACATCACTCCATGCTGAATAGCCTATGTTTTAGAACCTCCGATTAACAAAATATCTTGGTTCGTATTCCCAAAATCGTCTCATGGTAAAAAATTTAGTATGAGAATGTTTCAACCAATGACGATGCAGGACGTCTTAATTGCAATGTAGGATGACCAATGAGGCATCACACTTACGATGAAGGATTTCTTTTCGAATTCGTTCCTTTGTGTATACTTAGCCAGCTCTGCTTTACAACAACTATGTAGTATCAGCGTACAAGTCGAATAGATGATGCGAACGAAAGTCTGTGAGGCTAAAAATTACATTGATGCTCCTTTTGTATTTCGAAGGTTCAGACAGTAGTAGATAGAGAGGAGGAGGGTTTTTTCGTAAAAATCCAAGCTTAAGTTTTGCCGGCGTAATTTTGGAAGCAGTTATCGCTCCTGATATTGAGTTCGACGTTCTTACTTAAAAATTAAGCTTCTCAATAGCGGTTGTTATTTCAACCCAAGTGTAATTAAACTCAAAACTAAATGTTCGTATTAACACCAGCGTCAGTGTCGATAAAAAAAAACTAGTCAAAGCAACGCCACTGTTCTCACTATAGCATGAAGATATAGGTGTGTGTGTGCTTGACATATCGCATCAAGTCGCCCAAGGTTCCCACTGCGTGTTGATAAAAAACTTCGACATATTCCACGCCTCATGAGATTCCATTTCATGTGAAATATTCGGCAATTGTACACCGAACGCCGAAGTTTTCAACTTAGCTCGAAGCGTTAGATGTACCGTGATATAAATATATATATATATATATATATATATATATATATATATATATATATATATATATATATATATATATTGTGAGCATTTGTTGTGTCCAAACCGAGGGTTGCCCACGAAGTTAATAATATTGCCCGAGATTTTACGCCCCAGAACCAAGGAGAGATCATTAAAGTCGTCTGCACACGTGTTTCAAGCATTTCCGCCTCCATCAAAAATTTGGTCGCCGCGGCCGGAACTTGAATCCACGACCTTGGGGTCAACATTCGAGCACCATAACCAGCACACCATCATTGCTGGCTACCGCGAAGTCGACCCCACGGACGCTTAGATGGTATGAAACGGGGTGCTTCGTGTTCGCTGCCCTTGTTGCAAGTCATTCACGGCCTGACGTTACACCATGACGCGGACTCACGTGAGAGCACATGCATCAGTATAGTCGAAATGAAGAGGACTTGATGGCGCGAGGTTGTGAGTATCATAGGTACTTTTTGTTAGCCTATTCCTCGAAGATTCAGCAACGCATACATATGGCTTGCTGAATCGTTGGAATACCATTGTAATCTTTATTAGATTTCTATAATATGGAGCCTACAATGAAACTACATTTGACGTTATACCGACATGAAGCCTGCATCATAGGACTAAAGGACTAATCTTTTGTTTTCCTACAAAATCAGACAGCCAGTAATGCAACTAAAACTGACGTTGCACCAACACTGAACCTGCACGGGGTCTTTCTCTAAAGCAGCTTCGAAACTACATGTGGCTCTGTGGTAGAAAAACCGAGTGCCACGCAAAATGCTTGGGTTCGAATACTGCTGGGATGCTGATTTTTGCTTTCGTCTTGTCGGCCTAGCGAATCTCGCTTTGTTTTGACGTCCTCGCATATAAATTGCGAATGGCTCTTTTTGCCGTTTCTGGGTAGATATAAACTGTGAATCACCTTTGGCGCATACCCGCATACCGCGGTCGGTATACCAGAGTATGTGCCACACCTGTCTGGAGGAATATAATAATTTACGCGAAAAAATCTTCGCGATATTCATGTCGGTGACCAGAAAGTCATCCTCGTCAAGCCCTGTTAGCCTCCCGTAATCAACCCAGATTCAGACGTAGGCAGACAAACAGGCAGAGCTAAAAGTCGTAGGTGGATATATATATATATATATATATATATATATATATATATATATATATATATATATATATATATATATATATATATATATATATATATATATATATATATATATATATATATATATATATACTTAATGACATAGTAATCAAGCTTCACTGTACTACTAAAGATCACGCTATGGTGTTAGATGTCAGATGTTCCGTCTAAAACACTAATTAAAACAAGGGGTATTGATTCAGCGTTTGTAAAGTGTTCCTAATGTATCTGCACTCCTTTAACTATAGTTTCTTCAGTGCTCTTTAGACGAACAGGCAATCGCTTACAAAGAAGTCATCACGTGTTTAAATTAACGTCACTTTTGAACTATAATCGTCTTTAGTTGTGGTGCGCCCATACGGCTATCTTTATTTAATTATTTTATTGCACTAGAGACATCACCAAATTAACACTACGCTTGGATTTAACCCAATTTTTGTCGAAAAGCACTTACCCTAGGAGCTGGCTTTCAAAGTTGGCTGGCTATTATGCAGGATGCACTGATGTTATAAAAAGCGCACATTTTCGGAGGAAGAAGGTGCAAAGTGGAATAAAAATAAGGGCTAGTTCAAAGCGCCCATTCCTAAACTGCATTAGGAAATGCCCTCTACACTTTCCTCTGGCTGAAGCGTCTCCAATGGAAATGCTAGCACGTGAGACAGACTTCAAAGGCCATCGGTACATTCCTGAAAACAAGACTGGCACAACATGATTTTAAATTACATACACACCTAATTGGAAAGTGTGGTCATTCGAGGAACTTGCACACATCAGCTAACGCTAATTATATAGCATCATTACATGTCCACAACCATATTCGTTGCCAGCAGCCTAACTAAACTCTGAAAATGTCATTCTAATTCATGAATAAAAAATTGTTTTCCTTCTTATCCGCTTTCAGGAAATCGCTCTTTTTCTCAAAACTTTGCGAATGTAAATGCTTCAGGCAAAAAGCAATAAACGAGGGTGGTTTTTTTTTTAATCTGAGTATATCCTGTGAATACAGCTGTATATTAAAGGAGGAAATACTTGTGCACAAGTGATAGACAAACCTTTTGGGCTTTTAGAAAGCTATACAATATACTAAGTAAACGTCCCGCACGACATTGTATTTTTCTGTTGTGAGGTTACTAATTGTCCAAACATTGTTGTTTTGTAGTTTAATTTTGTATGAATGAAACAAGGAATGAAGAACAACAAGAGAACAGGCAGTGAGACTAACCAGGCACATGCCCCCTGATGAGCACATCATTAGGGGCAGTGAAGGCAGGCAGTTAGAGCATCTCGAACACCTGTAATTGTTTGCGTGCAGTTACTCAAGCTCTAAGCAACTCAAGCCAATTTTGCAATTTTACTCCTCAAACTTTAGGCGTACAATGATGTCACAACGGCAATAATACTCGAAAATGAAAGTAAAATTTATTGCAAAATATTATGCCATTGGTGCCTTCCAAGGTCACCAAAATGAGCAAGGTTCAACACACAATAACACTCCCCCAACTCACGTTATATAAAAAACATCGGCTCTTGTCAAGTGGGCCACCATCCCCGTCGTTGACATAATGTTTGTCATTGCTAGACGTGACAAACTGCTACTCGATTCGGGTTCCGAATTTTCGAAATTGATTAGAACACCTAATGCATACTCAAACCATATGCAGGAAAGGTTTTTCTAGTGTGAGAAACACAAAAATAAATGAGACATTCTACCTCAAAATGTAGTTCTCAGGTGCCAAAAGTTTCAGATAACTCTTTGTCTTCATTCCTCCTTCATATGTAAGATTTATTTGTAACATTTTATTATTTGTAGTTACTTTGATTATATTCATCACTTTTAACTTAATAAACAGCGCTACTTTTCCACTCCTAGGCGGCACTTCAATTTTGTGTAGGATGATGGTAATTTTCTATGCAACTTACATCCGAATTTTACTTCTCATTGACCCTCTTGTCCATGGAACAACACTGGCTAATATGTTTTATTTTTTTCTCGTATTCAATTATCACAGCATTCATTATGTATTCAATTACCCATTAACAAGTCCTAATGCTTTAGAAGTAACTCTTCTAAAACGAAAACAAGATGCTTTCGTTGGGTCTCTCGCAGGAGTTTGATGATATTTGCCGAAATGAAGCTCGATAAAAGATCAGTTTTTAAGTGCAGAAGAAAACAAATGCCTCCACAATTTGAGAGATCGCTGCGAACGAAAAAAAACTGCTATCACAGGGTGACAAGGAGTACATTAGGCTATCATTCTTTCATTTTGTTTTTTTACGTAGAAAGCTCGAACGCATCACCAGTCTGAGTACTTACTTTCATGATGGTGAACACGCATTAACAAGACAAATGGCTAACTTATTCGATCAATTTATCCTTCTTTGCACTGCCACTAAGCCGAAAACAGTTTGCCCAAAACTGCTGTGCGAGATTTCCGTTTGCCTTTTTGTACGGCATGTTCTTGGCTTTTCGTAATGTTGATTTCCTTCCGGCGGCTTCCTTAAACACAGCAGCGTAATGTTAATGACCATGTGACCATGTCACGACACCACGGAGACTCCATAAATCATGAAACAGCTAAGAAATATCGGAAGGCTTTCGCCACGCGATAACACTTCTGAAGTTTCTGGTGAGCTTCCCATCTAACGTTTACTTAAAAATAGATTGAATGACGTGCACTACAACTGTTCTTACACAACTGGTTCATTGTAGTGCACAAAAGATGGCTTCATTATGAAGGGGTCACGGGTACCATTATTCAAATAATAAGAAATCATTGATAAATTTGGCAGGTCCCGCGTACCTTGGGTATCGTTGTTATGCGAAATATGTGGAGGGAAGGTGACTGTGCTCTAATTTTTGTAAATGCGAAGAATTTTTTTTCGTCATCTGTGCACTACGCATCCACGTATCTATTTATCTAGCCGTCTACGTCTGGGTGTTCTCGTGATAACCCCTTAACCTGGGGTAAACCAAAATTAGTATGGGAGGAAAAGATGGTTTGACGAGTACGACTAGCTGGTCATGACAAAAATAATGGACAATCTGGTCACGTACGTTATCAAATCCTTTCCACCAGACACGTGTGGCAATACCAGTATACTACGCACGGGTATGTGCCGCAGGTATGCGGGTATGTGACACAGGTGATTGACAGTTTATATCTGCCGAATAACGACGAGAACCGGCATGGGTAATTTTAACGCGAGAGCCCCAAGAAAAGGCAAACATCGGCAGCGGTTACACAATGCATGCAAATAATAAATGTCAGGTTTCCAGCAGGAATCTTACTCCAGCATTCTGCATGGCAATCAAGTATTCTACCACAGAGCCAACGCAGGCCTCGGAACTGTTGTTTGAATAGATTGCAATCTTCGGCGACTTTGAGCATATCTATCTATCTATCTATCTATCTATCTATCTATCTATCTATCTATCTATCTATCTATCTATCTATCTATCTATCTATCTATCTATCTATCTATCTATCTATCTATCTATCTATCTATCTATCTATCTATCTATCTATCTATCTATCTATCTATCTATCTATCTATCCCAGTTGGCATAAACCCAGTTGGCATAAATTAACACACGATGTCACACAGAATGTCAATAGCTCCAATATTTATTACTTTTACAGAAACCTGTCACGCAGTGTTTAAACAAGCAGTGCACTTACCGAACGAATCACGGTCATATATTGTGCTTACGAAGACAAAACAAAAGCAATTCCCAACTTTTTTTTTTTGCAATTTGTGCAGACCCCTTACGTTGCTGTTTTGTAGTCTCCACTTGCCACTATGAACAGAAATACTGATAAGTAGGAAAAAATGCAGCATATCCACGGGGTGAATGATGGAGAGTGGGGCGAAGCATCCGTCCGTTCGTTCGTTCTTGCTTCCGTCCGTCCATGCGTTCGTCTGTGTTACCGTCCGTGAGTCCATCCGCCAGTCCGTGCGTGCGTCTGTTCTTGCGTCCACACGTCCATCCATGCGTCCGTCCCTGCGTTCGTCTATGCATCCACCTCTGCGACCGTCCATGCGTCTATCCGTCCGTGCAGCCATCCATGCGTCCGTCCATGCATTCGTCTGTGTCTCCGTTCGTCCATCTAGTCAACACTCCAAGCACCACCATCTCGCATCTTTTCATCATATATTCCGTATATAGTAGCACCACCATCCAGCGGACATTCCAAGGTATAAACGAGAGGTGGCACACGCACACTTTCTTACGGCTTGCGCTTCGTGTCTACTTCCTACCTTTAACCACCTCGAGTTCATGGTATATACTAGTTCATTGTATTCATGACACTACAGCCCAACGCTCGCTAAACCTTTCTAAAACCAAGGAGGCTACGCCCAGCGAGTATAACGTAGAAACCCTTTCTTGCCAGATAGTGCTCAATGTGCATGCCAATGGCTGCTAATGGGGAATGAGAGACAGGAAAATTCGGCTTTTAGTTAACGCGCACGCTGCGAATTTTTCATTGTTAAACAACGCACAGGAAAAATTTCCCACCGGCACCACCTTGCAGGTCAAAGCGTAAGGCGTGTTACGTGCTACAATGAGGGACGAACGGGTGCCGCTTCAAGGAGCTTCGCCCCTAAAACATTCGTTACAAGTTAAAGGGCAATGCGAAGTAGCTCTGACCTGCGAGTAGTGCAAGCGTTCTGGCGTCATACGGAGATGCGAGTACACTCATCTTCAAGCGTATCGCAGGATAGCCAACTGATCAAGAGTGACATGCTGCCAAGCGTGACTTGATTGCGAACTCGCACGAACCAGTGGAGCAAAACATAGACCGGAACAAACCATCACAATGAACGGAAGACGGAAACGAGGAGGAATGGACACCCCTGCGAGATACCAATTTCGCGGCTATGGCAGACTGCCGGAAGACGGGCCCAAAACACCTGCGCCATAGAGTCTCATAGCACTAGTCAACTGCGGAAGCCAGCTGGGATAAAACAAAATAACTACTGAGAAACGCCTTGCTTTCCTTGCAGCGCTATCCTTCACACTATGTAGCCCACCGGCTATATAGAGGTCAGTCCGTACGCAGATGCAATCAACTGCAACCACGTTTTGCTCCGACAACCTTAATCTGGCTCACCGCCAACGCATACGAAGGCTCAATTGGCCAATACCTTTTTTGAACTAGAAAAATAAATAAAGAACGTGTCAACATAGCTTCGCTATGGTTACCCCTTTCCATTTGTCTGTTACGGCATTAAAGCTAGAAACAAGATTTATATACATAAATATAGTCCTACATCTGTCAGTTAAAAAGTTCTCATTTCGACAGTGCAAACACACAGTCGCGGTGCACACTTTCAATATATTTCCCTCAATACAGCGAATAATTGCTTGTTCCTGTGTGCTACTTGCGTTATTAACTCGCTGCATTAATAAATAAAAAAAATATTGTGACTGGCACAATTCCTAAATACAATTGATCTTATTAACTCCTCTAACGTAATCGTTATTTTATTGACACAAGCCATAGCGCAATCAGCAATTGTCCGTGCAGATCAGTGAAGTTGCATAGCACCAAATTGAAGAGAAAAGCAGAATCTGTAGGCTATTAGAACGTAGCACTTATTCGAAATAAACAAAAAAAACTGTACAAGGTTACAGTAACCCTACGAGTATGGGCCAAGCATGACACTCTGCGTGCGGTTGTTTTCATGTTCAATTAAAATACACGGATGAAGTCTGCTATGCACACCACAAAAATGGCTCGACGCTTCGAGCAATAGTATACAGGTGTTTGTTTCATTGTTCACCCGAGCCAATATTATGCATATGTCAAAGCATTTGCCAGCACAGCGAAAAGTACATCAAGAAGAGGCTGACTTCATCTCGAAACGCTAGAAATTAGGCGAAGAGGTCTCTGTCGAAAATGTTTAGTATATGTTATTGCAATAGCCAACGACAACTAGCGGCATCTCTAATTTATCAACGCGCCCAGCACACCTGTGGATGAAGGAATCTCTTCGTGACTAGCATCTTAGCAAAGAAACGCAACTAACATGGAGAATGGCCTAAAGTGCGTTGTAAGCTGAACGTGAATTGAAAAGAGAGCGGTACACTTATTAACTATTGCCAGGGAAGCTCCCACTTATTTTTTTTTGAAAATTATGATTCTTCATTCTAACTGGGCAAAGTAGAGATGCATACTGTTGCGCCATTACTAATCGGTGCCTATTCGCCACACATAGTGTGGAACATATGGCTTATACTTATGAAACCATTGCCTCCCTTTCACAGACCCTTCAGTTTTACGCTCTGGTGAGAGCTAAATAATACCTATTGTGCAGGAGTGCCAGTGAAGAAGTCATTTACGAAACCTACAGAAGCTGAAGTGAATTGTTTTTAACTACGCCTTGCATAAATGGGTTATTTATGAACAGACGATATCAATCAATCAATCTTTCTTTATTGGCGTCAGAAATGTAGTACATTGCAAGTAAATATGCAGAAATATAGTAGTTGAATTCTCAACGGTAAGCCAGTTTTTTTTTATTTTTTGTCTCTAATTGTACTTCTGGTATGTCTCAGAAATTAGGGCAGTGGTACTTGTGAATAAAAATAAATAATTCTTTTGGATTAAATTGTCACGTTGTCTTGATATGCAGAATGGCCAAGCTCATTAACATTGTCTCAACAAGAAAACCTTACAATTCCATAAAAGGACAAAGCGATAAATACAAGTCTTCCTAACCGAATTTGAATGTGACTAAATCTCGCATCTTAGCATAACGCGATAAAATGGTTCCCATATAATACTTACAGTTTTCGCGTACAAAGAAGGTTATTCATAGAGTGATATGAGACAGTTATTATGTTTAGTGTTGCAATTAAAATGCCTCGTCTCGGTAAGTTGATACACTTGTGCATATACACAAAAAATAGAAGAAATCTTCTACCGCATAAGCATGACATCACTCATAGAATGCCTGCGCGCATCAGTGAGAATGCTGCGCTGCATGGATAGCTTAACTACGATAACTTGTAGCTTTACAATAATATGAGTAATCTGTCTAAACCAGCAATGCACGTGTCATCGATTGGATTCCAGTGCCCCTAATTTCTGAATTGTCGTACTACTAAGCACAATAATTTGTCAGCACATTGTTAATCGAAAAGGTGCTTCAACGGGTATGTACGATAGAACACGCCAACGAAGTTTGTTTAAGCATGTAGAGTTTGACGTGGTGTTGAAGAAAGAGGATACTGAAAATAACCGAAAATTATTAACATGCACTGGGACATCTGCCATAAAATTTTCAAAAGCACCACAAGTACCTTAAAAACAAAAACATTCCTAAAAAATGAATAGTTGCTTTCACGGCGCCTTAAATTGTTACGGAGCCCTGGGTTGTTTTAAGGCACTCTTAAAGCTTCGTGATGTTACGCATTATCCTATCAGTGGCTTCGTTAAGTCGATCGCACCAGGAGTGTGTTTGACGTACTACGTGGAGCGCAGCCATTGTGTTTCGGTGAGATCACCCTGACGTGAAAAAGAAAACATAAGTTAGAAAACAAACGAACTTGACATTGATTTTCACAGAAACAATGATACAGGGTGATAAAAAACATTGCAGTTTTTTCTAGAAATGTGAAATGAAGTTTAAGGTTTGAAGAGTGCTTTGCCTTCAAGAGATGAACGTGATAGCGTGATCTGCCACCGTTCGTACCACTTTCTCAATCACCTTCTTAAAGTCGACACTTCAACCGTGCCAAGAAGAAATGAACGTATGTGCTCGTAATAGGTTGAACCGGGGACAGTACTATTACAGCGTAACGCCATAGTCATTGGGCTGCCACATCGTGTGCACTACCGAGTAATGACATAGTACGTGTCTATTCACAAGTCGACCGCACTTTCCGTCACCCACCCGCCTTCACAGGCAGGAACCATCAATTTCGGCGAGTTGATCCTGCCTCCAAAAGCTTTTCTGGGGCATCGCTAAGCACCAACAAAAAGAACAGCATCCCCAAATCTCTGGCCGAGCCTGACAAACGGCACTGGTGTGAAGAGGGGCAAGGAGAAAACCCCGAAAGCGCCTGCTCTTACTGCACGGCGTTGATATCCTTCTTGGACCCCGTTGAGCCACATTGCTCTCACCCTATTCCGTGCGGCACTCTCAAGACGCTAGAAAACGCGAAATTCAAAGCCAACTCGCATAATAAAGTATAGGAAGCGCTAAATCAGACCTGCCACACCCGAGCGGGTGGGGTAAGTGCGGTTACTTACACTGCGATATAGAATTCTCTGGGCCACCAGCTACCGTATCGTGCAACGAGTGTCGTGCGGCAATTACTTTATAGCAGTAAAAGAACGTTATAAATTACATAAACTGAAAAAAACAATAAATTTTACACATACAAACCCTCTTTCAATGAAACACTTTCTCTATATATTATATAGCATGATACTTTTCAGCAGATTGATATGTGGGGTTTAACGTCCCAAAACCACCATATGATTATGAGAGACGCCGTAGTGGAGGGCTCCGGAAATTTTGACCACCTGGGGTTCTTTAACGTGCACCCAAATCTGAGCACACGGGCCTACAACATTTCCGCCTCCATCGGAAATGCAGCAACCGCAGCCGGGAATCGAACCCGCGACCTGCGGGTCAGCAGCCGAGTACCTTAGCCACTAGACCAGCACGGCGGGGCTACTTTTCAGCAGTGAACAAAACAAATATTGCATGCGAAAGTTACACAAACTTCTCACACTCCAGTAACAAAGATTTAACGATCTAAAAGAAAACATATAACAAAACAGTGATCATGTTGCTGCACTCCAAAATACACAGCCAACAAAAAAATGAAATGGCATGCGCAGGTCTCTGCTAATCTTACATTAGAACCTTCGGTTTGGTCCAAGCATTCACTAAAACGCTGTGACAGTGACGATACTAGATTCTACCCCTTCGGAACCGAATTTCCTTCTAGTTCACCGCACTAAATTAAAAAAAAACAACGCGAGGAAGCACTACGTAATGAGGTGTTTTCTCACTCTTTATTGCTTTACTCGCCACCGGCCCACTAACGCACCATCGCTTCGCAGATACGTTTCAAGCATTGGTTAACCCGTCGTGGTGGCCACGGGGGAATTTAGGTCAATGGTGTGTTTCCGCCGCACTGTAAGGTTACCAGCGTGTCGCAGCACGGGATGTTGCGGCATCTATCTCAGAAGAGAAGCCGTAGTGAGAGAAACCGAAGCCGTATCGCGGTTTTGTGTCGCCACACGCAGTCGCCAGCTGTTAGGTGGTGCGCCAAGATACAGGTTCTTCCACGGTAGAACGGGAACTAAACTTACAACGAACTCAACAATGTGCCACAATAGGTTTCTCATAAAATAGAAGTAAAAGTATTACCATGATGAACTACACGAATTTCTTATAGCCTTAACGAGATCAATACTTTTAGACAACGCTTTCACTTGACAATAAATTGATAACGTCCTTATTCACGCTTCCACTGATGTCATAATTCTTTTCGATAGCGCACACCATCGGGCTCCCGGTGAATAATAAGACGAGAAAATGGGAAGTGCTGAAGAGATAACCAGGGGTATGAGCTGTCACGAAAGTAAGCAGTAAGCAAAAAACAACATGTGCGAAAGGGAGCTAAGCGCGTGAAATCATTAATCTGCGCGCAATTTATGCCAAGGGAAATACGTTCACTGTCAGATGAGTTCTTCGCTTCGAGGACTAAGTATGAAAAAACGGTGCCAGTTTTAGAGGTGCCACAATAAGTTGACACAGTGACTGATGAAGTAAAGTTCACATACGTGTGAGGGAAATTTATCGCTGTTGGCAAAATGTATCTGCAATGTGTTTTCAGAAATGTCGTTTAGCGGAAAATACTTATCTTTTCGCAAGCAGTCGGCGGCATCTGACGTCAAAAAAATAATAAACGTGAAACAGTTTTACAAACATGTGCGGTAAGTGATGTACCCGGAAGAGATACGCAAATGGGCTCGTGGATTGTGGCACAGTTTTACAACAACAAAAAATGTCTAATAAAAACTTCAAGCTGTCGTGCATATAAGCGTTATTCATTTATTATGCCACCTCCTCCACTCCTTTGTTCTTTACCGTATCTTTCAACGTAGCCGAGGAAAATTACAGGTTATAAAAGCGCATTGATATTCATTGAGTAAATTTCTTTGCCTTGAATATAAACATGAAGTCCTTTGCTTTTTCGGCACAACAGCAATTTTTTTTGTATTCATGATATTGCAACTCAAACTACGTCAGTTATAGTTAAGGTACTGATATATAACAACTAGGTTACTCCGTTATACTTCGCGCTTAAACTATAGGCATACAGTGCTTTTTTCCTGAACAGTTCTATCTGGCCTTTTATACTTTGTATATTTTTTTAATGATAATGTTTTATGTACGAATAACCAGAATTCGAAAGCCAGACTTTCTCATCTGTTGCGTGTTATCATAACTAGCTTCATGCTTATTCATTTCTGATAGTTCCTGCCCATTAAAAAGTTTCACGGTCACTTTCACCTTGCAGGCGCATTTTCTTTGAAAGAAAGCACCTGTACAACGCAGCTTGCAAACAGCAGCCAAAAGAAAAAAGCTTTAATGCAGCATCCACGCCCTCTCCTGCTATCTTGCTTTCCAACTTTACATGTCGAAAGTTTCTTAGAAACAAACACAAAAACTGTAATGACGCAGTGGAAAATGCCCGCAAAAGATGCTCCCTTGAAGAGCGAGGTCATATTTTTCCCACTTTTCACCACAGGCATGCATACGCGTCTTGCCAAATAGAGCCATGCTTTCAACTGCGATATAGCATTTAATATGAAATGGCGCCTAATCACCGCAGTCGGCACTTGAGCTTGCTATTTTTTAGGGGCCATTTTCGTCTGGGTGATCCCGACGCTAACATTACAGCGCCCCATCTTCAGCAGTCCTAGTTGGTTTGACTAAAAGCCGTTGGCCTGACCGGCCATTACAAAAAGCCGCCGTGCACAGTGCAAGTATGCGCCGGGCCTCCCAATATTACGAAAAAGCTGTACGTACGCACAGAAAAAGAGAACGCTCTATGGAAGTAAATACGTGTCTGTTGCGCGTGCTAGACCCCAGTGGGGACACTTTAGTAAAGTATTTTTTCCCCTTTATTTCTCTCAAAAGGACCTCATATACTTAGCTTTTTCTGCGCAGTAGGTTTCACTAACTTAAAAGCGAGTCTGTTGAGTGAGTTTCGATGTAAATGCTGGAATGGCCCCGGCTGCCGAGAAGTAGTATTTTGTTAAATCCACCAGCAAGACCCTTTGAAGGCGTCAAGCACTCACAAGCTGCGGGATTCCAGGCGGGTGGTAGTTAACGGTTAGCCCAGTTAACGGTTAGCCGTGTTTATCTCCCACTCTATGAGCAGATGCTGCTGGAGCCCCGTCCTCGTCTTTCATCGGCTCACAAGGCAGTCAAAGACCTCTTGCGCTTTCTGAGGACTTGCACCGCTGCATACGTGGCAGCTCATGAACTGACAATTTCTCCTCTCTTTCCTCTCTCTCTCTCATCTTTATACTTTTCCTCGCCGTTGACCCAACGCAGCGTTGAAAACCGGGCATGTGCCTCGTTGTTGTTATTAAAGACGATAGTCTTTCTTGGGGACCTTCGACGCAAAACTTTTGGTCTGTATGTCTGGCTGTCTGTCTGTAATGTTGTCTGTTTGTCCACTCTTACCGGCATCGGGTACTTGAAACGGCCGACCCCATCCGCAACGACCACCAATGTTGCTGAAGGTTGAGCATTCATGCTTGTGCAATCGTCATTTAAAAAACAATTATTGCGCATATCTGGGGCACCATAACAACAAGCATATATTCTGCATATGCATCTCTTACTAGAAAACGCATACATAAGGAATCTTTAGGGACCGTAGTGCTTATCACGCTGCGCTTACCATGCAACGCTTGCACGGAACGGGGAGTGTTTCCAACGCTTTGCTAAGACGAGATGGTGGTGACATCTACCCGTCGCTTTGCGTTCTACACCGCATCACCTCTGAGGCGGGCACGCACACCCATGTCAGAGCCATGCGCTTTGTTTTCCAAAAGAAACTGCCAGATGGCGCTCATGTCTCACGTGTGACGTGACTTGATGCGCTCGTTCGCCTCCACTGCACGCTCGAGGCACTCTGACGCAGCGCCTCCGGAATAAAAATCACCGATTTTCTTGCGAAGAACAGCAAAGAAATGTTGTGTTCACTCTCTGCGCACGCAAGACTATCGTCTTTCGACGACATTTGCAGATTAAATGCAGATACGGGGCCAATTTTTTTTCCTTTTTTTCCTTCTTTCTATTTCTCTCCCTTATTCTCTTCTCCTCATGTGTAGGGTAGCAAACTGAACAAAGTAGTTAGGCTCGGTACTCTTTATATATTTCTTCTCTCTCTCTCTCTCTCTCGAGTAAAACTGGGAAAGTTAGAGAAGCTCACAACAGCTTTTTTATTCCTTTACCCTCCGCCTGCTTATAGGTGTCAAATTAAATAATTATTTAATATTATTTAATTATTATAATAATAATTAATTTATTGAAAAAGCACGAAAGATCAAAATGGTTACATGGATATGAAGTTGTTTGTTATGTGAGTAGAGGCTTGCACAAAGGGAGCAAGAAAAATGAAAATGAAACCCCGAGAAAGTCAGGATATGCTTGGACCAAACCGAATAAAATTATAATTTACAGGCTGCGCGGATGCTTGTCGCCACCACACTTCAGAGGAGACACCAATGCGAAACAGAATTATAGCTTAGGTCACCGGTTCGACCTTCGACAGCACCAGCTGCTATTTGTGTGCGAAAGGTGTACATGTTTTCCCGGAATAGGAGCACAGTACAAATCACGCAAGGCATTCTTGAATTGTCACAAGTGTGGCGTCCTGCAAAACCGTACGTCCGATTGCGAAACGTTCAACTCAACATTTATGTGAGCTCTATGACACATGACTCAAGAGCATCATCACTGTTTCGGTCATAGATAAGAACAATTTTCGTGGATGCTCGAGCAACCAGCGTATACATCACTTTTGCAAAGAAGCGTTATATAACTAGGCCATTCGTAACTCCGCGAACAATGGCCTTCTCAACCGAAAACGCCCAGCAAACACGTGGTCAGTAGTGGAGTCCCCCCACTGAAATTGGGCAGACCGCACTACTGACCACTGATCCAAGAAATATGAAGAAATTATAAACCCTGTCCACTCTCTGAAAGTGCATTACCAGTACAAGGCCCAGTGGTGACATAAGAAACTAATAATTGATTTCTTAATAAATAATTAATAAATAAATGCACCTAGAACCCATTTAAAGTAAATTAGTTAAATAGAAAGGAGTATTTTTTCACATTTTTTGAGCATTGCACCGAAAATCTGTTCATTTCTGTGCTATTCACGAAAATCATTTGTCTCCTCCGTGCTGCGCGCTAAACTGATTCATGGTCATCCACATTCACATGGTGGGATCACTCATTAATTTTATTCGCTTGCGCTGTCGTTTTACACTTGTAAGGTCAGTCGTTTGAATGAAATTCTGCAATTTTTTCTTCATTATCAAGACATTTATTTAAAGATTACACAATTGTCTAATTCCACGCGGGAAGCATTTGGAAACGATTTCGGAAACTACTGTTTCATACCCGAGGAGGGCCGAGCATATGTTACGAGATATTATCTGAGCCCACATCTCCAAAGCATATTCCTTTTAATTGAACATGAATTCGAACAAAATGCGGTTCACCGATCACAAGTTGTTGAGCGGAATGTGAAGGGGTTCTGTATATAAAAGAAAAAAATTCCTAAAAGTAGACAACGTTTGCAACAAAGTTGTCACCAACCAAAACAATACAAGGTTGAGGTAATCCTATGCCACAAAGTCATTCATTAAAGGAAACACGTAAAAACTTTCCCTATCGTTTTCGCGCCTTTCAAAGGAAAATCCCATGTCATTAAGGACTGCTTCAAACGTTCCACAAGAACAGGTCACATTACTCAAAACGCATGGAGTACATACAGACAGTGTAGGTGCACGTCGCAAGTGTATAGTAGAAGACGTCTTAGTTCGCCACCACTATACAACTTGTAAACGTGGTCGTTTAGAAGTTCACTTATAAATAATGCTCTCGTCCACTAAAGCCTAAGCACAATGTTATGATCCGCATGCATGCTTGACACAGCTAGAATTTGTCCCGAAGGACTGTCTTTCGAAGA
Organism: Rhipicephalus microplus; assembly: GCF_043290135.1. Taxonomy (NCBI): domain Eukaryota; kingdom Metazoa; phylum Arthropoda; class Arachnida; order Ixodida; family Ixodidae; genus Rhipicephalus; species Rhipicephalus microplus. The sequence continues at coordinate 236,771,520 of NC_134701.1, read as the reverse complement.
CTTTGAATTTTTTTCTTTCTCCTCCACGGTCGCAGGTAAAACTTTGGCACGAACCACAGAATCCCATTACGGCGCTCTACCTGCAATTAAGGCTGCAGCGAAGCGGAAAACGTGGTAAGCTCAGAAAGGGCAGAGGCTATGTTCGTAAGCGCCTATGCCTCCTTTTCCTTCAGTTGACATCCGCCTTCTATAGTAGTGTCCGTTCTCTCGGAACAAGCCTCAGAGGAACTAGCTAGAGAGGCACTACCAACAAAATCCGACTGTCCAACGAACACCGGTTGGCGGGAGAGGCATCACACATATCATGAGTCCACAAAAGTGTACTACAGACACACGAGCAGAGAGGAGCGCCAACTCCTAACGAGGTGCTCCGCCCGACTGCTCCCAGCCATTCGAGAATCCCTGGCACGAGATGGCGCTTCCCTATCACTACGAAGCTGCACGCTTGGAAAGCCGTCCTAGAGCACATCCCTTCCACTCAGTGTCTCCCGAGAGCCATACAAGTTTGTGGATGAAAAGGGGGAATTGAGATTTTCCCGCCAACAAGCCACGCGTCGCGTAGCTTCCCCCCCATCTTCCATGGCGCCTGGTGCCGCTGATGGTCATTACGCCCCACCTCAGTTATTCTTCTGAGGCATGCGAACAAGGTGGAAACGCAGAATGTGCATCGCGTTTCTGTCCCAGGGTCAAAATGAACTCGCAAGGGGATAGTTGCACGCCAGCGTTAGGTTGACAGCTAAGGATGCGGAAAAACAGGCGCAGTTGCATTACATGTCAACAGAAATAGTTCAAGTTAAGGTGATTAGCTTAACGTCAACAAGCTAACGCCAGCAGGAATTGTAGTCGCGAAAGATTTTCGTTTAAGGTATATAACGATGAACAAGTGTTGTTATACATATACGAAATTTAAAATGAAGTCACCGAAAACCGTAATGACATTTGTTTTTTTGTTCTTGTTGCTTAACTCACAGAATCATCTTGTTGGCTTTCATTGATTGATTGATTGATTGATTGATTGATTGATTGATTGATTGATTGATTGATTGATTGATGTATATTGTTGCAAGGGACGCCGCAATAAAAAACTTCATGATGAAGTTGAACTTGTGGGATCTAGCAGCAAGCAGGTGAGCGTTGCAAATAGTGGTCGGCAAAAACGTAAGCTATCGATGGCACAGTCTTGATGACAACTACCACGGCCACTCAATAAAAAAAGATGGTGCAAGTACGTAAGACTTGGTCATACATAATACCTCTTTTGTTATAACAGCGTCCATGGGTGATCCAGGCATCAGCAACTTGTGAGATTCACCTCTAGAATAAATGGGCGAGCCTTCACCTCGGCAACACCCAATCGCAGTCTGTAGCAGTGAAAGAAGTATGAAGAAGCTTAGTGAAGCCTGCTTTGTGGAGGTTTCACATACATAGGCAGCTGCATTGGCTTTCCAAGCCACGCTTAAATTACACCCGCCGTGCTGTGATCTGCGGCTTCAAGGTCATCGAGAGGAACAATTCGAGTTAAGCAAAACGTTTGTCTTTATTCCGGCAGCTCACCATAGCTGGTTTAATTGTAACTTCTCTGAATAGGCTAAGAGTATTTCATCTCACGTCGCCGCTAATCTATTACGCCCTATTTGTATAAATTCTCCACCAGGAACTACCAACAACTACTTCCCCTATCCAATCACATTTTCTCTCACATCATATATGTTTCAAGCATATATGTATACATACATATATTTATGGCAACACAGAGCCTGGGAGTGCAGCCGGAATGATCCAAACCGAGTTCTTTTCTATGTGAAGGCTCCTATATTGTGTCCCTAAAAGAGCACAAGCGTACTTGCAACTGTACGTGCTCGCTTGAAACCTTGCCGGCTAGACCTAAGCCGCCGGATAATCTACAGAAAAAAGGGAGCATCACCTCTCCCACGCGCATTCCATTTGCCTGCCCTTGCATGTGCAGAGATGCTTGCGTGCCGCAAAAAAGAACACGCACAAACTGTGGCGCCTGACTCTATATATTCCTACACCGCTGGGGTGGCTCTATCCGCGAGTGACTCAGAAGCGTACCATGGTTCCTCGCTGGCAAGGAAGATAGCCGCCGTAGCAACGTGGCCGAGCGTAGAAGCAACGATCCAGAAACTCGGCATGCCGCCAGCGTCTGGCGAGCTCATTTTGTTCGACTCCCCCGAACTCCTAAATACAGGTTCTTACTCTGGAATCCAGGCACTTCGCTGTTCAGTCTTTATGTGTCCGTTATTTTGAACATCCTTTTGTAGCTCTATTTGAGGTGAATAAAGGAGTGCCCAACACGCTAGTTGAGAGCTGAAATAATTTCGATGTATGCGAAAATTATGAACTATCGAAATTTCGTCGTTATAGACTAGACCATGCCAAGGCCTACCGTAACAGGGACATTGAAGACTCATAACGAAACCCGTCGATAAGAGGGAGGTTGTTTTAATGGGTAGCATTCTTTGACGACGCCCTAATATTTTCAAAGTGTCACCAGCGAAAATTTTTAGCACGTTATATACTCGACAAGCCCATGTTGAAATTGTTTCCTCGGTTTTCGCTATATGGGACCATCGGACGTCTACATTTACATTACGAAAATGTCAGACACCGTAACGAAAATACCAGTGGTAGTTGAGGGAAGGCAAATTGTTTTAGTTCGTAAGTGAGGCGTAAGTGAAACAGAGATATAACGGCAACAAATACGACGTGTGACTACGATGCGGCCTAAAACCACCTGCCCGTGATGAAGCAGCAGAAGGAAGCAGAGTACCGTTCGAGCAACAAAGTTGGCCGAGAACGATATAACGAAGAAGTGATTAAAAAGATCAACAGAAAGAGAAGAGCAAATAGTTGTAATGTAGAAAAGCAATCACTCTCGTGATATAATTCAGGAACTTCCTGCGGGAAATCGAAGATGACGCTGAACATTCTTCCGACTTTTCTCAAGAAAATATATTGTGTATACATATGCCACAAGTAGCGTCTGTAATTTACGGCGAAAAAAAAACAGCAAAACAAACATCTCGATACGTTTTTTACGAATAATTCCCTGTAAAGGCTGGCATAGTGTGTGTGATACTCTTTTGAGTACCTTATCCTCCAAGATGACGGTCTTTATTTTTCAAGAAAAAAAGATTAACAATAAATTTTCACCACGCATTGCAATGAATACCAAGTACTATTACACATTTCTCCATTAGGGCGAGTCTATCAGTTACTCGCATTTATTTTATTTGATTTAACTTCATTCTTCGTAATTGAAGCAAAGTGCTCCAGGCATGCGCTCGCGCCGCTTTCTCCACTCTTTTGGTCAATTGTCCACGTCACCGAATTTCCTAAACCACTTACTGCCCCTTCTTTCTTATCGTGGTTTAACGAAGCGGAACGCAAGCTTGCCGCCGTGACGGCTAATGGCGCATTAAAATCACTCATCACACTCGAGCCATTTCCTTTAATTCTTTAGTTTGGAGGTCTTGATCTGCGCTGTTTATTTTACTCTTCGCAATACGTTAAAGTCTATTCTTTTATCCTTATTTGTACAACCGGTCAATAATGCTTCACGAAGGGGTGCTAAAGTTTCTATCACTACACTCTTGTAAGATTAGTCTTACAATAGCAGATGCCCAGATAAACGATAATAAGCACAGTGAAATGGCTACCGACCAGGCTGGGAAGAATGCATACTGGGTTTTTCAAATACCGAAATAAAACATGATGGGGAATTCTTAAAGGGCCACTCACCAGGCTCCCGAAATACAAAAAAAAAAAGAGCGCAATATTCTTTCCCGATATTATTCGTCCATCTTGGCGCACTACTGGGACGTAACAGTAGTTCCCCTGACGTCTACAGCGTACATGCTCTCGATTTGTTGGTATACGCGAAATATCACACGTTATTTGTCTCCTGCACTGCTTTCGCATGCAGCTGCCCATCCGTTCTTCTTTGTCTCGCATGAGCATCGTGCACAATCAACCGATCAAACTTTATTTTCTGTGTCTACAACTGTGCAAGCGGCGCTAACAGAGTGCAGTCGAGAGGCGGGGAATCCAGATAGCCTCTAGCGCTTATTGCCGATATTGTTCACGTGCATACAAGAACTAAGGGGCGAGGAGGATGCATCGTATGTGTGAAGGAGAGGAGAAAATCACCCCCTCGTCTTTTAACGCGGAGTGGTGAGTGGCCCTTTAAGAGAGCTTTCAGTGGAAGGCCGCAAGTGGTGAATAAAAGGCGATGCAGGGAAGAACGGTAGGCATAGACAGACACACATGAGCGCTGACTATACCAACGGATTTATTGCTCGCGACACATTGGTGTATACATCACTTGCTTCGTCCTCCAATTTGATTGATTGATTGATATGTGGGGTTTAACGTCCCAAAACCACCTTATGATTATGAGAGACGCCGTAGTGGAGGGCTCCGGAAATTTCGACCACCTGGGGTTCTTTAACGTGCACCCAAATCTGAGCACATGGGCCTACAACATTTCCGCCTCCATCGGAAATGCAGCCGCCGCAGGCGGGATTCGAACCCGCGACCTGCGGGTCAGCAGCCGAGTACCTTAGCCACTAGACCACCGCGGCGGGGCTTCGTCCTCCAATTTTTATACGTAGTTTATGCTGTCGTATTTCCCTGGCCATTAAATAATTTCCACACTTTCCATCATCATAAAGGTGATCAAAGAACAGGGGCTTTTCTTAGGCTCAAGCAAGCGTTCGGTATGCTACAGTTGGCTATGCAATGTGTAGTAGTTTTGCCTACGTTAATATCATCGTAAAGACGCTCGAAGAACCAGAGGAATACTGCTCTTTGCCGCGAATGCACTCTGAATATTGTACTGCATTCGTTCGCTCTAGTTCTGCCTGTGTTACGTCTAGCGACTACCAGAACATACGGCAGCGTCACCCCCCCCCCCCCCGAGTATTCGGCCCTCAACACATCAAGAAGGCACGTACGAACGAGTGCCGCGCACTCACAGCTATTCTCACGAAGCAGCAGACCGAAGGAACAGCTGAGGAAATTCCATCGCCCTCATACATATCGGCTTGGTCCAATGTCGCCATTAGGGCAGCGCACGCCCTCCAGCGTAAGTCAGGCCCGGATTCGGAGCATCTGTCATTGCTCGGGGGTTCTGCCGTCGTGGTGTGTACGTAAAAGGAAGTGGTAGCCTGGTGGGTCGACGACGCGACGACTGGCATCGGCGGCTGAAGTGTTCGCCAAACCGAAGGGGCAGCGCCCCGTCACTCGGGCGCTCGTAATGAGCTTCTGCACTCAGACCCCCACCGGATTCTTATACGAGACCACAGCTAGACAGTGCAATGACAGCGCCACGTCGCGCACCCTACACCGTCATCAGCATCGTGCAACTGGCGGCGAGAAAACTTCTCACACCACTCTCGTGAAATGTGCTTGACGCCCCGCCGAGTCTGTTTACCGAGTCGCTGCCACGATTTCTCCTGGACCATCACTTCGGCTCGGCTCTGTTGCGCTGGAATCACTACGTCAGCCATTTTCGTCCACCTCCCTAATGATTAGTGCAGGTTGTTAGCACCCCGTTGAAAGAAAAGTTCGCGCCTATATATTAGTTGCCACAGTGGTCTATACTTGTTACTGAGCCGAAGGTGCAGAACCCCGGCCATGGCGGCCACATTTCAATGGAGGCGAAATGCTTGAGTATACAATGTAGTTAAATTTCGGTGCACATTAAAGAATACCAGATAGTAGATATTTTTCTGGGACTCGTCCCCATCAAAATCCCCATAAGAATGCCAAAATAACCCTAACAGTGTTAAGAAAGACATCGGAGCATTTTTGTTTGAATAAATAGAATGTGTATAGGAAAGAAAATGATCTCGCAAAGTGCTTTCTTTCCTTTCCTTAAAGTTCTTTCGTCTACTTCCTGTAACGCCACTTCTTTTTTCATTCTTTCAACGATTCATCGCAAAACAACGATAACATGCCATTAGCAAGACAATACCCGCCAAATGCAAAGAACGTTCATGGGTACTCGAAATTTTAGGGCGATGGAATCCCAATGACCAAGCACCCATAAAAGCGAGAAAACTATGCGGAAACGAAAACTGCAGTGGGCGAACATTGAAGACAGCGGAACGTTTAAGCAGCGGCACCCTTTTGTTCGAGTTCCGTTCTCCCGTACGTCTGGCCGCCGTTTCCCTGGGTGCAATAAGCACGAGCATAATAGGCGAGCTTTAGCGAATTTATCTCTTGGGTAAGAATCATCATGTGCGCGTATGCGCGCACGCACGCCCGCTCACACACACACACACACACACACATGGAACTATCGGAAGACCCACCCTGTGAATTTATGCCCAGCATCCCGCGTCCCCTGCCTTTATTCGGCTGCTGCGCGAATCGGCCATTAGCACTCACGAATGTTTCGTTTGAATTAAAAAGCTGCTCTGAAAAGGAAGGAAAAAAAAACATTCTTGACCGTTGACCGTGAAACCTATAAAAAATCCTAGCCATTTCCACGCGTTGAAAGCCGTTGCACAGCTAAGACGTGGTCCCTATCACTCGATTCTTTCACGTATCTTCTTTCTTTTTGTCGAGTCACTGCAAAGTTATTTGTTTGTTGTTTCTTTATATGTGCTAGATCCGGTTTTCTCTCTCGATCTGCGGCTCTATAGTCCGCGTGGGTTACCCTAGATATATTTCTCTTATCTCCCTCTCTCTTTCTCATTCTCGTTCAAGTCTTTTTATGCCAAACCAAGCCTACATTGTACTCTTTCGGGGCAAGCAGAGTCTTTCTGAGTCCGCTTTTGGAATGGTCCTCTTCACTTAAACTTACCCCCGTGACCCGCTTTCAGTCCACTCATCGAATCGTCCGCCTAACGTAAACTTCATCACAAGACTACCTTTCTGTCTTCTCATCAGACCCTTCCTCCCCAAGCTCATGCACTATCACTACTAACCCTGCTACCACGACCACTATACTGAAACTGCTACTACAGGGGCGATGAGACTGAAATTCGGTGCAAAAATGAACGGAAGGGTGTCAGCGGTGCGCAGTGCCAGCTTGCCACCTCTGTCGCGACGGCAAAAATTGTTGAAATAACTACAGCTGAGCAGCTCCAACTCAATTTCGGACATTCATGCACAAGATACGATATGAGCAAGATATTATAACTGATATATCGTAGATTATCAGGTGCACGCGCCGAAGAACATACCGATAACACGTGCCTCCACCCCTCGCCACGGCGCATGCTCCGGCCTCGGGCCAGGGTATTAAAACCAAGACAGCAGCCTCGTGAATAAACATTGTTCCTTCTTGTTCTGGCCATGCATCGTCTTATTCTTCGCCCTTACGATACTACAGTGGCGACGAGGATGGGATCCGGTTAATTGCACTCCGACGCTGAGACCAGAAGAATGGGATCCCGACCCCCTGCCTTCGACGACGCCGTGAGTAGCTGGAACACGTATCGTGTCCGGTTGGAAGCCTACTTTGAGGGCAACGATATTACCGACGTAGCGAAACGCCGGGCCCTACTGGTTTCATCGTTGAGCGACAGTGTCGTCCGGATATTGCAAGGGCACCAGCCGGGGGTCGCCATCAACTCCTTGACGTACGATGACGTTGTGAAATGCTTGGAAGAACATTTCAACCCTCAGGCAAACGAAATAGCAGCAAGCTATTCTTTCTTTATGCGAAAACAAGATGAGCAAGAAAGCGTCCGGGACTACATTGCTGAACTGAGAAGACTGGCCGTAAATTGTAATTTCGGGGCGACACTGGACCGTATGTTGCGGGACCGAATCGTTTGTGGGATTCGGGATGAGGAAACGCGCCGGTGCCTGCTGGGCCGCAAGAACTTGACTCGTGAAGAAGCCGAAGAATTCGCCTTAGCTTCTGAGAAAGCGAACGAAGACGCTCGGGGCATGCGTACTTCATACGCCCGGACCGAAGGTGGCGGCGTCAACGTGATACAGCAACAAGGCAGACAGTGGAAGAAGAATTGCAGCCTTTCATGCGACAGATGCAAAGGGGCGCATGCAACGGCGTCCTGTCGACATCGCAGATCCATATGCCATCAATGTGGTAAAAGAGGGCATCTTGCTAGGGCTTGCAAAAGACCCCACACCCCCAGGTCAGGAACGTTCGCTGTCGACGGAACCGAATGTGAAAGCAAAGAAGAGAGGTTGTATGCTCTCGTTGCACACAGTTCCGCCAATAAGCACTTGGTGCAGCCAATCGAGCGCACCTTAACGTGGGAAGGCCGTAGGCTGCGAATGATTGTCGATACTGGATCACCAGTAAGCGTGATTCCCAAAAGCTTGTACAAGAAGCATCGCAAGTGGTGGCCGGCTCTGCAAAAAACTCCACTACGCCTTTCATGTTTCCTGGGACCGTTGCCGGTCGTTGGCAAGGTAGACATGCAGGTACAGCTTGGACCAGTAACGGTGAGCAGTTCGCTGATAGTAGTGGACCATCGAGGGCCCCTTTTGTGCGGAAGGGACACGATAGAGGAATTTCGCAAAGCAGGCATGTTCCTAGTAGAAGGCACGTCGTCTTCGGTGAATGTTGTTCACGCCGACAGCCAGCTAACCGCACTTCTTGACGAGTTTCCGGACCTCTTTGAGAACCTCGGATGCTGTAAGGGACCACCGGTGAAGCTGTACCTCAAGGAAAGTGCGCAACCTCGATTTCTGAAGGCTCGGACAGTCCCGTATGCCATGAGAGCGCAAGTCTCCGCCGAAATTGACCGACTGGTGGAAGTGGGCGTGCTGTCCCCAGTGAGCGTGGCTGAATGGGCAACACCGGTCGTGCCCGTAGTAAAGAAGAACGGAGACATCCGGCTGTGTGGGGACTTTAAGCTAACAGTTAATCCAGCGACAAGAACAGAGCAGTACCCGCTTCCGAAAATTGACGACATCTTTGCGGCGCTATCAGGAGGCGAAGTGTTCAGCACACTCGATTTACGAAACGCATACAACCAGCTTTCCCTGGATGATGATGCTAAGAAGATAACTGTGTTGAATACACACAAAGGCCTCTTCTGCTACAACCGCTTGGCTTTTGGCATTGCCTCAGCGCCTGCGCTGTTTCAGCGGCGCATAGAAGCCGTGCTGCAGGGTATCCCAGGGGTGAAAGTTTACCTGGACGACATTATTGTAGCAGAAAAAGAGTATGACACAACGATACTGCGGCAAGTGTTCGAACGACTTCGGGCGAACGGCCTAACACTGAACAAGGAGAAGTGCCACTTCCGGGAGAAAGAAGTGGTATTTCTAGGGCACCGAATCGATGCAAAAGGCCTCCACCCACTGCAGGACAATTTGGAAGCAGTGCTAGCGGCACCGCCACCGACTTCGGTAAGCCAGCTTAAATCATTCTTAGGACTGGTCACATACTATTCCAAATTTCTACCGAACTTGTCGTCCACTTTGGCCCCGTTACACCGACTCTTGTCTAAAGGAGCACTGTGGTGTTGGGGGGCCCGCACAGAGAACAGCATTCCAAGAAACCAAGCGCGCCATGAGAAGGGCGAACTTTCTTGTGCATTACGACCCCCAAAGACCCTTGCGGCTTGAGTGTGATGCGTCGGCCGAGGGTATAGGCGCAGTTTTGTCGCACCGCATACAAGGAGTGGATCATCCCATAGCGTTCCGCTCGAGAACTCTAACGTCGGCGGAACGTAATTATTCACAATTGGAAAAGGAGGCACTAGCGCTGGTCTTCGGCGTTGTAAAATTTCGAGATTATTTGTTTGGCAACAAGTTCACTCTGGTGACCGATCACAAGCCTCTGACTGGTTTGCTAGGTCCAGATAAACCCATTCCGCAAATGGCAGCGGCCCGCATTCAACGTTGGGCACTGCTCTTAGCAGCTTATCAATACGACTTGGAATACAGAAAAGGAGAGCTAAATGCAAATGCCGACGCTCTAAGCCAGTTGCCATTACCGGTTCGCGATAATGGCTGGGAAAATGAACTAGCCGAATATGTCCTGCATGCGCAGGCTATGGATGATTTTGTTTTGTCTGCGCAGAGTATTTCAGACCACACCAGCAAAGATGACGTACTTCAGCAAGTGAAGACTTGGATCTTGCAAGGCTGGCCAAGGCGTCTCGGTTCAGAGGAACAGCAGTACCAACCGTATTTTGCACGGAGGCATGAATTGGCCGTGAGTAACGGGATACTCTACTGGGGCCACCGTGTGGTTCTGCCTAAAGCTGCCCGGCAATTTGTTTTGAAAGAGTTGCACGATACGCACCCAGGCATGACGGCAATGAAGAACCTCGCGCGCTCAATTTTCTGGTACCCAGGGCTAGATGGTGAAATTGAAATGCTTGCAAAACGGTGTCCCCAATGCGTGCAGTGTTTGCCCATGCCCCCAGCGCAGGTCCCGGCAAACTGGCCAAAGAACAACAGATGGTGGTACCGCCTACACGTGGATTTTGCTGGTCCCGTGGAAGGGCATATGATCTTCGTCCTCGTCGACGCCGAGACTAAGTGGATCGAAGCAGTGCCCTTGAAGACGGCGACAGCAGCGACTACGGTAGACACACTTAGGTGCATTTTCGCGCGATTTGGCATACCACGGACTGTCGTGTCGGATAATGGTCCACAATTCACCAGTGCAGAGACAGCGCGGTTCTTCCGGGAAAATGGGGTGCGCCACGTAACGACGGCCCCATACTACCCGCAATCCAACGGTTTGGCGGAACGGGCAGTACGCACCATCAAGGAGGGCCTGAAGAAAAATCGGGTGGGAACGCTGCAAAGTCGGCTTGCCAAATTTTTGTTGCGTTACAGGACAACACCGACCCGAGAGGAGCAGTCGCCCGCGGAAAGGCTTTTTGGATTCCAACCACGGACCCGCCTGAGCACCTACCTGGCAGAGGAAGACGGGGCGAAGAGGGAGGCTACCGTCAACGGAGTTCCGAACTCTGGAAAGAAAGAGTTTGCACCAGGAAGGGAGGTGTGGAGTCGACAGTACAGTCAGCTAGGTCAAAGGTGGCTACCCGGAACCGTGACAACAGTCGAAGGCAAGCGATTGTTAACCGTTAACACGCCAAGGGGGGTGCAACGTAGACACGTCGATCAAGTACGACCACGCGACTCGTCGACACCGGTTAAGAAAGAACCGTGCGAAACGCCAATGGCCATGGAGCAATTGCCACTCTCATCCAGCGGCATCCAGTCAACTAGCAGCGAAGCCCTTCAGGCCGGTCTGTCCGAGCCTGGTGAGGAAGCATCTGGCGGTGGCATCGAGCCAGCGGGTCCAAGGTCCACGGCAGAACCACTCCCACTCCGACGCTCCACCCGTGCCCGCAAGCCGCCGGATAGGTTTTAGCTCAGAGGGGAGGAAGTGATATATCGTAGATTATCAGGTGCACGCGCCGAAGAACATACCGATAACACGTGCCTCCACCCCTCGCCACGGCGCATGCTCCGGCCTCGGGCCAGGGTATTAAAACCAAGACAGCAGCCTCGTGAATAAACATTGTTCCTTCTTGTTCTGGCCATGCATCGTCTTATTCTTCGCCCTTACGATACTACAATAACCCTTTCACACGACAGAAAGACTGGAAGGGGCGAAGAGGGGTATTCACGGCAATTTTTACGCGCTACTATTTCAACGGAGACTTTCGAAAATATTATACGGGAATCTTTATAACGCCGCTGACGATATCAAATAATTCTGTAACGACACAGTGCTGCACCGTTAAAAAAAAGAACAATGAAAAAAGACCATTATGCGTTACCGTGCAGGTGTACTATGGCACCAGAAAGGTGCATGCGCAGATGTTATTGCGACAGTCACTATATGACAAACGTACTTTCTTTCGTGAAAAAGAAGAAAAAACACAGCTGCGTCGTTCCACTAACCTCCAATGAATGCGAAGTGAGCGTTTCCGATGAAAATCCTGCCCGGCTTGCCTCGCTGACCACTTGTCGCCGAAGCACTAGCTTGATTCCCGTCCCTGCCGCCCGCGCTGAATGCACTGCCTTCACCTGTTTCATCACCCAGCCAGTTGGCATCACTGCTCTACGTGCAGTTTACGAAGACGCCGAATTAAGGCGTCACATGTAGTGTGTTGCCGGAGGTCAGTGCTGCGGAGCGATACCTTTCGCTGTGCTTTTCTTATCATCCACCACTGGCGGCTGGCTGATCGCGGTGATAACAGGGACGGCTCATCACTCTGACCACGGACCAAGCGGGAAACGCGCGAAAAACGTTCTTATCAGAAAATGAATCGTTCCACAACTGCACCCCTGCTTCCTTTCGACGCACGTAACGAGTAGTGGTGGCACACGATGTGGCCGCGAATGGCCAAGCCGTTTTCTCAGAGATAACCTTTACCATTAGACCTGGAGATGAGTCGGCTTTCGTTTATCCTGCAAAGCGCCACGTCGTTCTTTGTTCGCCAGTTATCTTGTTTATCTATTCTTTTTGTATTTCCTTTTTTTGTCCAATGGCCAAACGGTTTTAGAGCTTTCCTTTCGCCCTTTCAAAACTACAAGGCAGCAGTTTCGCGGGTTCCTCCAGCAAACGTGTTCTGCAGTATCGCTTTCGAAAGAGAGCAACCTAAGTACCAACAAGCAGCTACGAAAATTGCCGACGAGGACTCCATGACGCCATCGCCAGCTTCTTATGCGATTCTTAATGAGAAAAGAAAAGTGAGCGCCGTAACTGTCTGCATCAGAGTGCGACACCTCAACAGTAGCTCACAAGGGATTGGGGTAAAAAGGGATTAAAAGGGTAGGATGAAAAAGTAAATAGATATATTAAGAGGAAGGAGAGAGCGAGGCGCAGGGACATCGAACGACAGAAAACGACGGAAATAAGGAGGAGATAGGAAAGATGGACCCCGTCGCAGGAGTCCGAGGACGGGGCACCACTCGGCGAAACCTCTTGTCGGCGGCAGGAGATGGCGTAGGGCGAGTACAGTTGGTCAGAGCTGCGCTATCGTCGGAGATTGCGGCGGCACAACCGGTCGGCACAAAATCCAGAGAGCGAGTCCCCATCGCCATTATGAAATGCCGACAGCAAATAAAGTGGAAAGGTATATTCACGCACAGCGTTTTTCTGCTCTCCCATAATAGGCGACCAGTCTTAAACTAGACGCTTCAAAGCTATTTCGAAGCCGGTGCTGCTGTCAAGCACAGGTAGCGTAAAAAAAAAAAACGCGTATTTGTAATAATTTAAATCTACGCGACGGATCTCGCTGTCATGGTGAACATGGAAACATAAACCACGAGCAGTAACAAACATTAGCTGCCCGACGCAATAGATATTTCCTATTTTCCGTAACTATTTTCCGCTCTTTCAGTTGATATCTTGCAACAAAAACGGCAGGCCTGCGCGCAATGCGCAAGCCTGGCGTTTTTTTTTTTTCGAAGTTATGCAGTGCTTACATAGTGATAAACTACATAGTTTGCTTAATAAGTAGCATGTTAGCGTTCTGCGCTTTTCGGCTAGAGCACAGTTACTAAGCATCAACTAAGGCATGCGATTCGTGACGCAACAGCTACGCTTTTTAATTCGGCCACCACCGTACAGAAAATGACATCACATAAACAAAGCAAATCTCTTTACCGCGGCAATGTTTTTTTTTTGTTTTCTTTTGTGTGGCTATCCACTTCGACACTCGAGCAAAAAGACGACGGACTAAAAAGAACTTCCCCTTTTATTATTGATCATCAACATTAATCCGAGAAAACAAAATACTTGCCCTGAATTCTTTCCACATAGATCCTGTGTTTCTGTCCATCACTTCGAATTTCACGAGATGATGAGATGAAATAGCCGACACAAACCTTAGACTGTACATACACACACACAGACCCCATCTAAGCGTCAATTTCTTTCCTTAGCACGTGACTTACACGGTGTACGTAATTCACGGAGGAGGGAAGAAAAACCTCGAAGGCAACCCATCAGTCATAGATGCAGTAGCGTGTCGGCATTCATGACGTAATTAATTATGAGCCGCCTACTGGGACGGCACATTTTGTTAGAAAATACAATTTTTCTTTGACTGCATGCCAAGCTTGCTTCTAACTTACTAAACACCGTTAGTTCGTATTGACATTCATACCTTTACCCCGGTTATGATAGTTCTACACAGGTTTATGCAGTATATGTGCGTGTAGATAGATATTCTTGTAGTCTAATTGATAATGCAGAGTCCTCACAAATTCCGGGCGCACATATCTTGTTAAAATAATTTTTTTAATTCAAAACGTAGAAATTCAACCAACCGCAACTACAACTGCCGGTTATTGGCATGCCGGCTGAGTATACTTGTAGCTACCAGACACGACATTTCCGTGCAGTAATTTTTTCCCGGTAACTTGTAAGCTGAACGGGTGTTAAATGACGTTGCTGCTGGTTATGGTTCTCGGATGCTAACGCGGTGATCACATTTCGGTGGCGTCGAATTGAAAATGAAAATGGACTCGTGTACTATGCGATGTCAGGGCACGCTAAAAAACACCAGAGGGTCGAAATTTCCGGAGCCCTCCACTACGGCGACTCTCATAATTATGTCGTGCTTTTGAAACGTAAAATCCCAAATACTATTATTAAAGATCACTGGATGATCGAAGTTTCCGTAGCTCTCCACAACGGCGTGCCTCAGCCGTGTCACGGTTATGGCACGCAATAACCCAGACATTATGCGACGTCACAGCATCAGCAGTACACCGAATAAGACGACAAAAAATTTCTCATCGTGGATGTAAACTGGAGGCCCATGAATGCAAAGATACTCTCCACGTTCTCTCAGCCTTCGCTGCGTTGGCAAAGGCAATGTAAAGTGCGCCCAATAGGCAGAACCACTTTTGTCGCCGCATAAGGGACTGTGACGTGGGGACACGGTCTCAAGTTTGTTTGTCTTTTTTCCTTCCTCCGTTTCGGAAGTGCACTTTTCAATGAGCCGAAAGAGAGAGTTTTTATGCACACCGTTAGCGATGACGTACGCTTCATGAAACGAAAAGTTAGTGGGTACGAGAAAGTAAAGGTTCAAAATGAAGTCTCGTTTGACATATAGAGGGGAACTAGCGCGAAGGAGGCGTTTGGAAGGCGACCAGTCTACAGCCGCAAAAGGGAATAATGAAAAATAAAATTACAATAAAAAAAACAATGTGTATATCTAGTTGTTTCCTCGTATTTTAGTAGCGCCCCTGCCAAGGTCGATTCACGCTCGCACGAAGTTGTTTTCCACTTCAAGATTTGTAACTCGAAGCGAGACTGAACAATGAAAACAAGACGATCACTGCCAAATATAGAAAAAAACAGCAAAAACATTTTTATCAACACACTGGGCAAGCTTTGATGATATTGCACAGTGAAAAAAAAAGTATTTAGAAAAGGCCAGGGAACTTGTATAACGCATATCACAGTCTTCAAACACCATTTGTAATAACTATAAAGATGGCTTGTATCTTCTTTTCTCGTTAAGGTTTTAGTGTGAGTCTGTCTGCACCGAAGTAAAAGCAATGCAGCAATACGTGTGAGCTTCGGCGAAAGTGAATACTGCACAGGCGTAGCCAAAGACTGGAGCCAGCCGGCACGCTATTTCTGACGAAGAAGTCAATTCTTTTTTTTTTAGTTAGACTGGGATTTACGACATCACCTTTAGTTGCGTTTTTTTTTTCTTTGAAAGTACTAAAATCTCGCATATTTGAAACAAAAGCTATTTAGCCTATAGCTTCGCGTGGACGTAAACTGGGATTGTCGTTGAACCGACTGCTGCTTATGGCCACACAAAGCTTACACAATTTATTTTCGCTTAAAAAAAAAAACTAATGAAGAATGGGTCAAACAGGTACCAGTAAAGCCGACATGCGGCAAGGTACGTCATAGTTATGAGGCGCCATTAACCTGTGCCGTTCCTATTTCCCGTTTAAATTTGCATAAATTTATACAGAACTCACTGCTGCATGCTATTGATATACCTTGCAAAAGACAAAAATGTGTAATAAATGTCTACCAATAAATCAAAAGATGATAAATGAGGCTTTTGTTTTCTCTACCACTTAATACAAAGCACCTTTCAACAATGACCTATGAGCCAGCTGGAATTAAGTGGATGATGCAGCAACAATCGATAACTAGTCATTGTGAGTGAAGAACCGCTGCTCAATCTCATCTCGTTATGTTGCGGTCTTCGCGAGCGCTAGCGCAATCGCAGTGGCTAGCTCAAAGAAACACGTTAGCAGCAATCAAGCAGGTGAAACCACTTTAATGTTTAGCACTTATAATGAATACCGCCGTATTTTTCTTAAGACTTAAGAGAGCATTTACGAGGCACCCGCCTGCTTTCTACATACTTGGCACGACGGTCTCATCACCGGTTTCCTATCCTTCACAACACCAGAGTGACGAAAAGGCGCACACACTGAAAAGGACATTGAGAACTCGCTCGCTGTGTTTCCGAGCCAGAGTTCTGCACTTCTACCGACGCTATTCCGAAGTATGCAAATGGCCAGAGCCTCAAGCTTATGATTTATTTCACGGCATCCCAAAAACTGGACGTAAGAAAGCAATTTATATTGTGGGCGCTTACTAAGAACGCGCGAACAACATGCACTGCGCAGCTCTACTGAATATGGACTCGCAGGCTGCTGCGAAATTCTACCGTTTCGTAGACCTAGTGGTCTGTAACCTTTTGACATTGACTGTACCTATAAACCAGCCGTATGTGTGGTTCATCCCATCACTCCCATCACATCGATGTGCCCTTTTTTGAAGTTTTTCACGAGCTCTCTTGCTCCTCAACGAACACGCAAGTTTTAGACAAGTATGCATAAAGCTGAAAAAAAACTTATCCTTAAAGGATATGAAAAGGCCAAAATAAATACTGGAGTAAAACGAAATGACACAGCTGCTGCCGGCGTATCCACGACAAATGTTGACTCTGATGATGCAGTGATGGTAGTCAATGTAACATTTTACAAAGCCAGTGCGCCGGATAAAGGTGTGTCAATAACGACAGCCAATAGCCCAAAAGAAAGTAGCATTAAACGAAAGCAAAAATAACTTCTCCTCACGAAACCTCTTAAAGTTTCAAAACACAAACTTATGGCCGAATTTTAATGGTGTTTTGTCAGACCACTGACCTGTGTTCACAGCTCTAGCAAAAATTAACCTAAAGTTAAAAAAAAAGTGGTTATTACAAACAAGGTGCACAAGACTCGGTAGCCTTATTATACACCATCCTAAACACGCAATTAACACTTAAAACAAACACACACTTCAGAACAAGAACACAAGTATTGCTTGTAAGAAAAATATGGTCAGAAGGTCCACACTAAGTCATTAAAGAAGTTCAACAAGTCTCTCGGCAGATGCGCAGTTTTCCAATCTAACACAGTCTCCCACGTACAGATAGATGCCATGGCAAAGCTGTCGACGGGAAAATGTTCAGACGGTCCTAGCGGGCACAGGAATGAACACTGTTCGAAGAACCAGCGTACTTGAATGCCGCACCTGAACAGTACGTCGCAGAAGCACGAACCACTTTTGCAGCAAGACTCAAGGAAGAATCAAATGCATGAAGGTCGAATGAAGCTGGAATGCTGGTTTCCGGCCAGAAGCGTCCATCGATGCGCTTCCCACTACGCCCAATCAAGCTTCAGATACCGGGCTCAAAGCACAAATGCTTACGTCTTCATTCAGGGTGCTGATTACCTCGCTTTGCCAGAAACGGCAGTCTTTTGTCTTGAGAAAAAAAGCACAAAAAACACACATTGAGCCTTTTTAACACACAGTAGGTCTTCTACCCAGTCCTCGCTCTCTTTCCAGCTGCTTTCATCTACTTCACACAACGATGCGGCCTGACTGGGATTCTAAGGCGTTAAGTTCCACACAACATTGGCTTCCTCATGCCAAAAGTGCATGCCTCGTAGAACACGGAAAATATGTCGAGACTCTGCACTTCAATTTGCAAACAAGTCATTAAGAAAACAAAAATAAGCAACAAATACATCTTGAGACACTCCAGTTAAGACAGCACAAAGTTCTTTGCGGCATCACACATGTTGAAAATGTCTCTGAACAAAATATCTCACATTCACAACACCCAGTTTCAAGTCTCAGCGCAATGCCCGACTGGCTAAACAGACGAAACAGCCGATCAAGCGACTTTCAGTGAAACGGCCCGGGGACACGCACACAAGACGATGGACAATCCAGAGTCGTTGCCGTGGTTAGGCCAACAGAGTCATGAATGAAGTGCAAGGTCACGGGTGCGGCTCCCGAAAGCATGGCAAGATACAGTGGCATTGTTCTGGCGATCACCAATTAGTAAGCGCCGTCTCGTTCACGTGCTCGAAGAGCCAGCGTTGGGATACTGAGTTCGGGTCACACGAGTTCATGAAAATCTCGCGCCGTTCCGCGTCACAGTCGAGGCAGGAAGCTGTAATGGGGTGGCTGATCTGCTTCGTTGTCTGAAACAAGAAAAAATAAAGGCAATACTTTAGAGATTTTCGATTTTTTTTTACACTGCGAACAGCAAGTTGCCCTCTTGGCACGAACGAATACCAAATTTCATACAAATACCCACAATTACAAGTCATACTTAAACACGCACAGATTCGTAGAGCAAGGGAGTAAAAGTGCGATCACAAACCCACAACACAGAAGGCAGCGACATACAGGCGCTGAGTGTCCGTGTTTTCTGTCTTGTGGGCGTGTGTTCGCACTGTTACTTTTGAGCTGTACAATGAACCAACTCACCCAAAACGAAGTTTTGATGAAGCAGAGGCTTATGATGGAGATAGAAAA
The DNA here is from genome assembly GCF_043290135.1 of Rhipicephalus microplus. NCBI lineage: Eukaryota > Metazoa > Arthropoda > Arachnida > Ixodida > Ixodidae > Rhipicephalus > Rhipicephalus microplus. The sequence goes on along the minus strand of NC_134701.1, from coordinate 236,752,736 downwards.
AGAATGTGTAGGTGACCTTGACCCTCGGTTTACGTGCCTGGTTGTGTAAAACGCGCGCCCGCGATCCTGTGCCCTGGCGCCATCCTTCGTTTACGCCGTGTTTCATTGCGCTGCCACAACCAATCTCGGAGGCCACGTAGAAAGAGGTGTGTGGTTGACATTTGCTCCGCTAGGTGCCGCTACGATCTCAGCTGCCCACCAGAAAAGCATCTGCTCTCTCAGTGCACTCAGTGAATTAGTTTGCACTAATAGACCCTCTTTCCATGATTGTAAAGCTAGGTTCCCTGCGATCAAGCAGGCCCAACGAATGGCAGCTAGTCCCATCCACAAGCAACGCGTTCAAGCGCAGCTTGCGCACGCCATGAAGCGCAAAATTTAGACTCACATCACTTAATATGCACATGCACAAGAGACAAGCACAACTATGAGCAGCTTAGACCTTGTCTCCACTTGAGACCTGGCAGGTGCCACGACTAGCAGGGCCATTAGGCACCGCCGGGAAGCGCACTTGTGAATTATGAAAAGGGTCTACTATCCTATCTTATCTTAAAATCAATTATGTTCCAACGTCATATATCATGCAACTAATTTGAACCAGATCCGTTCATTTCATACCAGTTTTTGTTTTTTAAACAACTTTGTGGACATTTGAAACATCGTAAGTAAGTTCTAGACTGCAAATGTTTGGAAAAGAAATAGGTAAATGCGTCAATCTAACCTAGGACGGTCAGTCTATCAATTCAGCTAACCAGGAGCTGGCGGTAGGCAGCACGAGGGCGAAATAATCGACCACTCGAAACACACAGATAGTATAAGGTGGCGGAATGGTTAGTAAAGGTAAGTTAACAACCATCTATTGTGTAGCACGAAGCTAAAATGAAAGTCAGAAGACTTTTTTTCAGAAAGAAAGCCTTCCTTCCGAGAACTACGCACAGGTTTCTTTGCGACTTCGTGCTACAAATGACCGCCTGTCAATTTATCTTTCTCAACTATTCCGCCGCCCTGCGGGACTCATTTGCAAACAGTGTCACTCGTTGCTCTTGCGACTAAAAAGTCTTTTCCTGTCGTATACTCACCGTGTCATACTTGAAGAGCTGGTTCCCGTGCATTCCGTGGCAGCTCCACAGCACCACGGGTGCCCTGGACTCCGAGCTAGAAACGTCAAAGCAGACAGTGCGCTTCTGTGGCCGGATGTCCTTGTGCCAGGTAAGCACGAACTGCTGCTCTCCCGACTGGTCCCGGTGGTCTCGGATGCACTTCTCCAGCGTGAACCGCTCGTTCTGACCCTTGAACTGAGTGTCGATGCACAGCGAGCTCTTCTCGTGCCGGATCTGCGAAGTGAAAAAAAAAAAAGAAACGAGGACATGACATCTCTTAAAAGGCACCTGACACCATGTTAATGCGAACGGCTCACCCGCATAGCGCGTGTAAACACACGAATGATGATAACGAAAAACACGAGTGATGATGATTACAATCATCATCCGTTCGCTTCTCTGTCCTCATCGCGGGAGTGTGTAATAATCATCATCATCGTGTGCGCGCAATCTGCAGCACCCGGCTGCCTGTTCGCTGTTGAGTTCCTAAACGTCGTCCCATCTATACGACACTTAGCGGTGGCCTCAACGAAGCTCCGGGGACATGGCAGACTAACAGTAGAACCAACCATTGAAAATTCACTTCCACCACGTATGACGTCTAGGTTAGGACGACATTTTTTCAGGCTCCAGAATTGAGTAGAGAACTGATTGATTGATTGATTGATTGATTGATTGATTGATTGATTGATTGATTGATTGATATGTGGAGTTTAACGTTCCAAAACCACCATATGATTATGAGAGACGCCGTAGTGGAGGGCTCCGGAAATTTCGACCACCTGGGGTTCTTTAACGTGCACCCAAATCTGAGCACACGGACCTACAAGTGAGTAGAGAACTGCATGGCAGCCAGAGACGGAGTGCGGACACACACAATGATCATTGTGACAAAAGGCGGCAATAAGGACGGATCGAGAGATAAACAGATGATAACGATTACGATAATGCCTAAACGAGGACGAGGCGCGTAGCAAACGTCTACAATATAATTATGTGGTACGCTGTTGCGTAGTGCCCCGGAAACTTCGAGCACCCTGGCTTGTATAACTTACCCATATGTTTAAGTTTACGGGCCTCTACCATTTTCACCCTCATTGAAGTGCTGCCGCTACGGCTGGGAGACGTTACCACGATTTTTTTTAACCCCTTGATCCTCTCTTTTGTGCGCGCTGAAATCTTGCCATAGTGAATTCCCTACAAAGCCGCTCCGTTTTCATAACTTGTATCTTCAGGTCGGCAAGAGTCGTCAGGTGGGCTTGTTCGTATAGATAATTAGAGCACTTGGTTGCAGCCCCAACTCGACACGAGGACGGTGGAATCAGGGCGCTACGTGAGTGTCTCGTTCGTGCCTTAATTTCTGCGTCCTTGTGTGGAGTTTACTCTGCAACCAAATACAGGTCGGTCCACTGTTAGAGGGAACACGCGAGCACGTAGCCTGCACTCTGCGGCGGTTGCATACAGCACTATCAACCAAAAGTTGAAGAAACCGCATGCGCTTTCGGCACAGCCAAACGCGATAACGAGTCATGGCCGGTAGGCAAGTGCTGCTCGATTAGGGCCGGTTCACGCTAGCGGCAAGCCTGCCTCGCCGTTCGACGTTCCCAGGCAGCCCTGCAAGGCTGTTTGCTTCGCGCACGTCTGCCGTTCTTCACCGTTCGAAAAATGGGTCCGAGACCGTTTTTTTGTGACGTTTGCCGTTTGCCAGAGATTGGTTCAGCCAATCAGCGACGGAGGAGCAACATGGCAGAGCCGCGTCGTCTGCTTTCGCCTCACTTCAAGCTGCTTGCTTCGCGGCTTTCACGAATGTCGTACGTGTTGTTCACAGACTACGTTCCAGCAGTGAATAGAGCATTTTCGCCTGTCCGGTATTTTAAAAAGCGCACAGCAATTCAGAACGACGTCCCCAAAGCAAGGCGTTTGTACAAGTGTCGCCAGCTATCCAGCGTTAGCAACAAACAAACATGTAATGTATGCCTTCCGAAATTTGGGAAGCCTTGCTCAGGCCTAGAAAATCAATTATTTGAGTATGGTTCTCAAAAAAACGATGCCGAACCGATTCGAGTGCTGTGTTGTCGAAGCTAAAAGACACGAGTCTAAAGCAAATAGAAGCTTCGGTTGAGATCTTACGAGCTACAGAGTGCACGGCGACCGCTTCATAGATTCGAGGCGGTCGACGACTGCATTCGGAAGGGTAGCAATGTTTGTCGGTGGTGGTAGTGGTTAGAAGATGAGAAAAGGCACCTAATTTCTGCAACCCGGTCGGGAAGCTTGCCGTGCACTTTCCCGCGGACGGCGGCGGCCGACGGTCTACGGCGCCTGGGCCGTTACGGCAGGCTTGCCGACAGCGCGAATCGGCCCTTACACGCCCTCTCCGCTGGCGCAAAGCGCGATGCCTGCCGTGCTTGGACTGCTGCCAACAAATCGAACGTGGTGCGCTGGCAAGCATCGCTAGTTGCACGAGCGGCGAGGGAGGAGTGTAATCTAGCAGCGCTCGTCAACCAGCCACGAATCGTTATCATGGCTGGCAATAGACGACTCCGAAAGGGAACGTGTTTTTCTTAGCTTTCGGCTGATGGTGCTGTATGTGCAGCCGCGGCAGAGAGCAGTCTACGCGCCCACGTGTTCCCCCCAACAGCGGACCGGCCTGTACCTTTCTCGCCGACTACGGCAGGCAGTAGACGAGACTCGCGGTTACAAGCCTTTACAAGGTAGCGAATTGCAGGTGTTGACAGCGACAGAAAAAGAAACCTTTCGAAGATGAATTGCGCACCGACATGCAGCTTCCTTTTGTCGGGCCCGCTGAGTGAAAGAACAAAAATACATTACACGAAAAAAAAAAAACGGGCAAGAAGACCGGGCAACGTCAGCGATAAGCGACGCGCGGCGCCCCCTTTAATAAATTGAAACCTACGCGACGCGACAAACGAAGTGTGGCAGCTTGGGCTATAGTTGGTATGGCATGACGATAGTTATAGCGCGACAAACGAGCCTCGTGTGTATAGCTTTTGTTCAAGCGGGCCCCGCTACGCTATCGCAACAAGCGATCCGACGCGGTCCACGGAATGTCGCCAATTTAGCGCTTGAACGATCCCAAGGTGCGTTCGTTTTTTCTTTCTTTTTCTCCTGTCGCTGCCGCCGCCAGCCTCTTTGTCGGTTATCGTTTCCAGTTATCACCTCGCACACTTTGTCCTTCCTCTTTCTCTCCAGTTCTCCGAAAACCGTTTTTTTTTCACATACCCTTTCGCCGTGCATATTGTGCGCGGTAACTTGTTTTTGCTTTTGAACAGTCTCGCGAAGTCTACTAGGTTTCGTAATGAAAACGTGACGCAAGAACATTATTTTATCAAACACGTGCGATCGCAAAAACAATAAAGAAAAGAAAAAAAAAAAGAATTAGAACGTAGTTGGTACGGCAGAAGTACAGGTTCACCGTTACCATGCACAACCGACATGAGCAACGTTCTCTACAAATGTTTAAAATACGCGGTTCCAAAAGTTCCCCGGGCGAGAACACGACGCCGAGATTACAGATCGGTTATCGAAAGCGCCAGCAACACAAAATTGCTCCCTCAAAGAGCAGAAAAAAACACCAAAAACAGCAAAAGAAAGAAGGGAAAAGACCATAATGGAAGCACCCTTTTCATCGCCGCTGAAGAGTAAAGACAGAGCAAGTTAACGTTTCGTGCGAAGCCTTTTAGAAGCCTGCTGCCACGAGAGAGATTCGTGTATTAAACGATTCACGCGCACCGAAAACGTGCGCCATTAAAAAAAAAAGAAAAGATTTGAACGCTCTCTTGTTTGTTTTCTTTCACGCAGAAGGGCATGTAAAGTGTTTGCTCTCATTGAAATAAATACATTGGATTAGAAACCAATGCAGGTGGTAGATATTATTTATATCAGCCGTCAAACTGTCTAAACTATGGCGGGCATGAAACGCTGTTAATTTGGACCTAGTATTTTTTTCTAATTGTTCATACACCACAGATAAATAGGAATCCAGTATAGTTTACATTACACTCATGCAAAAAAAAAAAAAAACGTCGCAAATTACAGGACCGCAAGAGGAACGTTAGGCGAGTGGAGTAAATCATGTACACTTGGCTATATCGTTTCTAGCTGTTTGTATCACAACATCGTTGGTAGGTCCTAACGGTAACGGAGACATATTAGGTCATATACTGGCTAACCTGCAAAAACGTGTAGCTACGCAAGCACATGAGCCCCTGCTCACAAAATATTCCCTCGCGGTAAAGTAGATCAAAAGTACGCATATGTAAGCCCATTATTAATGTTGCCTACATTATTAATGTATATGTCCGGCCTCATGAGTCCGGTTATTCCTTTTTTTTTTTCATCAAGAATAGAAGAATTGGTAACATTGTGTTTCCAGCGCTTCGAGTCATTTCTAGCGATGTTTGCTCCCGATAATACTCGGAGAGTTCAGAGATTAAGTACACAAGCCCACATATCACAGAATGAGCGCTCAGCAGAATCACGCAGAATTTTTCATGCGTCCGCTAGTGTTGATAATCTGTACATGCGCAAAATTTTAGTAAATGCCAACGAGTGTAACTTGTACTAAGTTACGGTACCCTGTCCGCTTGGCGATTCGCTGCACCGTACTAAGCCAGCAGTGAAAAGAGAACCCCTAGTGTACAGGTAAAAAGAAAAGGGAAGTTCCAGGAGTGACCTTGTACGTGAAGGTCTAACACCGATAAAACTACAACTTCTGCGAAACATGCGGGAAAGCAAAACAAAAGAAAAGCAGGGCAGTTAACGAACAACTCAGCATCGCAAGCTGAATAGTTAAGAGGTGTGGCCAACACCGCGTCACTTATCATGCGTCTTGTTCTTCGTACCCCAAAAAAAAAAAAACTGAGATAAAGCCATGCCTGTAGAGGCTTGCTAAAAGCAAGTGACACATACCCTGCGCGCCAGCAGAGCATCGCTTACGTTGCAACCGCTAGTCACATTAAGCGTTAAACGGACGCCTCAACAACACGGTTTTTGCTGCCTTGGAAGTGGGGATAAAATAGAATGAGAGATAAAAAGAGAGAAACGCTGCATACGAGAAACACAGAAACAACTACACTTGTTAATTACCGTAATCCCGATGCAACCCCCTCCCGCCGCTGGCTATTCCATACTATCAATCACTTCATTTCGTAACAACAAAATTAATAAATGAACAAATTGAAAGAATTTATTGAAGAATGAGAGAAAGAAATGAAAAGAAATAAAAAAATGAAGATTTAAAAGACGCCGCTACACCTGGAATTTTCGAAAAATGACAGAAAACGACCATCCTAGCAGGGCCGGAAAAGCAAAGCAGGGCGCTGGGCAACGTTCACCGGAAATGCTCGTTCGGTCCCAGCTAAAGAAAAGATGCAACAACTGCACAGCGAGTGCGCGACGGTTTTTGCAGCTTGGTCCCTAAGCTCGGGCCCCTAAATCGGTCCCTAAACATCCAGTCAATTTTCAGTTTCTAATTTTCACATTAGATACTGGACGATAAGTAGTTGGAGAACTTGTTTTATGCGTAGAAGTTTTTACCCGGCCCGACTGGTCCCTGTCGAATTTTTTCACGTTTAAACACAACAAAGCAGATCCTGGAGCATCTTACCGTTTCTACTCATTTTATATTCCCGCCGCAGCAGATCACGTATGTTCGTTGTCATATATAGTAGATCGTATATAGCAGATTCGTATGTACCAGATCGTATATAGCAGACTCCTATATAGCATATCACGTAACCAACATACGGGTCTCCCCCCTCGAATGATCTCGGAAGTAGACGACACTGACTATAAGAAGCATGCTCAGCTCCCGTGTAACACGCTAATATAATGATACATGTTGGGGTTTTACGTCACGAAACAACGATATGATACCGAGAAGCGGCTTAGTTGACGGCTTCGGAAATTTGGGCCATTTGTTGCTCTAACACGCATCTGAATTGAAACACGGGCCTAGGCCTCATGCATTTGGACACCACCGAAATTCGGCCGCAACAGCCTTGATTTGGGGCAGTCGAGCACCATAAGCACTCGCGCACCGTGGCGGGCCACATATAACAAGTCGTCCAATGGAGAAAGCTGATCGCGGTGTCCTCGCTCACCTCTCCCCACGCGTAGTCGGGCGGCTCGATGGCCGGGTACTTGGAGGGCTGATCGAAGGCCACGTTCTCCATGAACCACTTGAAGGACTTGCAGTTGAGTCGCCTTCGGAGCTCCTTCTGAGCGGTCAGGTCACCGGGTTCCAGGTTGCGGTAGTGAGGCCGCCGCATGTACAGGTACTCCTTGTACTCGTCCATCCACACCTGCACAGAGCGAAGGCCACCCGAGGGCTTCCGTCTTCACAGCGGGGTATTTATGTCGACCTACTATTGCTCGTTGCAATTGAGTGTTGTAATATCAAGACACAAATGGGAAAGCTGCGGCATGAGAACTAGTCACCAACGATCACGACCTAATAGTTTCTCTTCCGTTATAAACAAGCTCTTTTCATCTATTCCATTGACGTGATCGTTCGTTCGTGTATATTGCCTTCAATAACCTCCATAACTGTGGTGCGACAGCTCTCGGAGCCAGTAGACGAGAAAAAATGACTCTAGTGGTTGCTACGACACGCTCCCTATCCAACTTCTACGTACTTTAAAAAAAAAAAAAGGCGAGATATGACCCCCCACAAGACCCGTGGCGAGCCAGCTGTGTCCTCCTGAGAGCGCACGCTTTTACGAGCATCCTATAGGCGACGAAACGAAAGAAGCCGTGTTCTCCCAGCTAGAAAGCAAGAAAGAAAACGGGACAAAAAAGAAAAACGTCACGCAGCATCCTTCGTCATCTTGATAAAAAGCCACTCTGACAACTGAGACCAAAAATTAAAAGGATGGGCTAGCTCCCACGCCGTCGTGACCGGAAAGCGGCGCTGCGACAAGTGGGTTACCCCACGCCGCTGTTCTAACACTCGCGCTACATTCGGGGAGCTTCAAAATATTTCGTCAATCAGAAGCAGCGCAACCGTCAGACAGTAAACGAAAGCGCGCAGAGTACGGGGCGTAATTTGGGCTGTCCGAAATAACAGAGGAGGCTTGGCGTGGTTAATCACTTTCGACTAGTCTAAGTTAGACACGGAAGTGAAAGGGGGTCGAAGATCGAGCGGCCGATTCACCAGAGTATACGTACGGTATACCTACCCTGCTGTCGGAGAGTATACATACCAATATAAACAGAAAAGTGAAGGCGGAAAGAAAGGTTTCCGAAGACCTCAAAATACGTGAAACATTGCCGTCCCACAAGAACGACAAAAAACAGTACGCTGGAATGGAGGCGGAGGGACGCTGAAATGCTCTTTCATCAAGCGTTTAGCAAATGCCTCGTCGTTAATTAATACGAGTCTTGACAGAGCCCATCGCACCTCGAATACGCCACGCAGACGACGCGACAGCCCTGTAGGTTAATTACGCGGAATTAAAGCGAAAGTCGTCAAGTAAGCCAACGATTAATTGCCGTCGCGTTCGGGCATCGTTATTTTTTTCAGCAGACAGGGCGCGAGATGCGGCGAGTGTCGCATTCTGACGCGGCATCGGATTGCAGGGCTCGCGGCAGCTGCTCTTGGGACTCGCGTTAGCGGTGAAAGCATCTTCGCCCGAGAGTCTCTGCGTGGTGTGTCAAGCAACGGAACCGAAGCAGCAGGGGCCATCACGCCATTACAGCACTAATTCCAGCACTATAGCAGCACTATATAGCACTAATAAACCAAAGACGAAAAGCGCAACGAGGTAAGTAGCATAAACCCGAACAACCTTTTATGACAATGAAGGGAAGGCCACGGAGGCGCAGCTTCTGCGCATGTACTCCTACGCGAAGTACACTACGGTTTGGAGCACGTTTCGTACCGCTGCGAGAAGCGTTTATTTATGCAAAATGTTTCATTTAATTCTCACCCCCCCCCCCCAAAAAAAATTATGCGATCGTTAAGTTACAATGACTAGCAGTAGCATTCGCGCGGTTGGACTCCGTAAATTTCATTTTATTGCCAGGAAAACTACGCGAGTAATTGCTTAACAAGGTACCTCGAAAGGGAGCCAAATCCCACCGGGCAATGGCGCTTCTCCTTGGCAATGGTCGAGTTCAGCAGCGATTCACTTGTTTTTCACAAATCCTGCCACGCGTGTGATGCTTATCACTGGTAATCAAGAAATTACGGTCACATCAGCAACGTCGCGTGCCATAATTTCGTTGCTTGCTTTAATTACTTCAATTCGGATAAAAAAGAGCACAATATTACCAGACTACTGCGCCTGTCATTCATTACGAATGTACAGAGGCGATGAAAAAGAGAAACGCGAACATGCGGTACCTACCTTACCTTCTGTTTCACATTTGTTTTCAAGAGCTTGTAGCCTAGATGGTGATAAATTATCAAACGCGCTAGAGCCATTCATGGCACAATCATACTTTCATTGCCACAACAGCGACGGTGTGATGAAACCAACCAACCATGCTGCTCGCATTTATTTCCATCCTGACTGTGCGTAACACTTTGAAAAAAAAATAAGTACACTGATATTATTACCTTAATTCGGACAGCCACGTTCGGTGAAGAAGGAAGCGCCAAACACTGTGCCACCCGCGGAAAGAGGCGCTATATGAGCACTTCTTCTCTCTTTCAACCATGAAATGTACTCCAACACCATCATTAGTGTGCTTTCCTACCTTCCTCCAAAGCTGCCACCAGAGAACCATAAACAAACATTATTCACAGCCTATCCACGGAGTGAATGATGAAGAGTGCGGCGAAGCTCGGTTTGTCCGTCCGTCTGTCCATCCGTCCGTCTGTCTGTCCATCTGTCTGTCGGTCTGTCCATCCGTCCGTGTGTAAGTGCTCTCCTATCACACTCGCCCCCATTTACAGCGCACGCATCCACGCCATCTAGTGATCAATTCAGGTACTGTCACAGCGCAGCGCCATCTAATGAACCATTGTAAGAAACAGCCAGAGGTGGCTAGGACTAACAACAATGAAGGGCCTGAGCCACAGCTTAATTCGCTCCTAATAAAACGGCAGTCACGGCACACCTACCTCGGCTACACGTCGGTAGTTTCGGCCGACGAAGTCCCCGATGCCCGGGTTGGGAAACGGGGCGAACTTGCGGTAGATGTGTCCCACCCGGGAGCAGGGCGCGTCCACCATGGTTCCGCCGCACTGCCAGATCTTGAAGGACAGCTCGTACTGCTCGCCTCCCCACACGTCCAGCCCTTCGTCGTAGCCGCCCAGCTCCCAGAAGTAGCGACGGCTGATGGCGAACAGACCGCCGGCCATCACGGGGCTCCTGAACGTACATCAAGTCGTGCTGACCGGGGAAGACGCCAGACGTCAACACACGCAACGGATAAGCCCCAGTAAAATGTGACGAAGCATCAGGGAAGCGTTTATGACATGCGTAACGCGCTGCGTCTGCATTTAACTTATTATTTTAATACTATACGAAACCACGGCATACAGGAAAGTAAAGCCTTGGACAACACGTGACGCAGGAAGGACCAATTGCTGCCAGTAATATTATTGAAGGTGACAATGCCTACATAAAGTCTGCTTGTTCTCTGTAGCACAAAAAAAACCGCTATCATTTGTTTTATTTACTTATGCTCGTGACGAATGCACTATGCGTGACGCGCACCGGTTCATGTGATCTAAGTTGGTCTTCACGGCAGCACGCCAGTCGCACCAACATACTTTTAAACTTTTAGCAAAGCCTTCAATCGGTTTAGATTATAGCAAATTCATTCACAAGCTCTTAGTGTCTATACCATCAAAAGAAGGTACCAAATTTTCCCCAAAACACTTTTTTTTTCGGAGCATGGAGGTTTTTCTTTGTTTATATTTTACTTTGCCGCTATGCCAACGAACGCCTAAGAAATCGTCGCCACCGAAATTACGAAATAGTGAACTTAGATAACGGGCTTAAACAGGAAACATTAGTTATTCTAAGACCACGTCGCGTTAAATAACTGAAGGAGTTCATTGCTTCGTTCTTTTCAATGCCCATTTAATCATTTCTACATAAACACTCTTTTTTTCCTATGATGCCACTGTCGTGGTCCCCTTTTCCATGGTACATGTGACTATACTTAGGCAGGGCGGCAGGGTTATGCCATGTTGGGAAGAGTACGTTGTGCGCACTTGAAGGGCTCGGTGGGGTTGGCCAGGTCCTCCGGGAGCAGCGGGAGCCTCTTGTAGTAGAGCTCCCAGTCGAAGGAACCCCGGGCGCCTTCGTCCTGGGCGCGGTAGGCGAACGTCTCGTAGTCGATGACGTCGATGAAGGGGCACACCACGGTGCGGTAGTCCTTGGCGATGGGCTCCAGCAACGGAGGCAGCCAGTTGACGTTGGCCTCGGTGTGCGAGTCGAGGAAGATGAGCACGTCGCCCGTCGCCTGCCGGGCGCCCAGCAGTCGAGCTCGGATGAGGCCCTCTCGCCGCGTCGCTCGCACCACGCGCACCTTGTTCCAGTGCTTGGCGATGTAGTCCTCCAGGGGTTTCTTCAGCTGCTCTGCAGGGTTTGAAACAGCGGCGGAGGTACAATGAGCGGGTTCTGTTCACATTCAGTCGGTGCTCAGTCCCAACTCACTCGACCCGAACAGCGCACGACGCGACAGCCACGCGGGGAGCAGCCCATAATTTCACGAAACAGGAGCGCGAACTTTGCCGCAGACATATATGAAACGAGGAAGTACCAGTCGATATCATACAAAAAAAGCGGGCTTCCTACAGCGAAGCTGTCAAGCTTTTCTTCGGTCCGTGCCGTAGTGCACACAGAAACTATCGTCATGACGAACGGCCTCGACATACGATGTCATCTCGACATACGGGCCAAGTCAGGAGACGCTCTCTCCTTTTGCCCCATTCGTGGGCATTTTTGTGAAGAATGCCCAAATAAATAAATAAATGAAAATCTCGCGTCACCTAGCAGCTGACACAGCTGCGCCCAGCGCAGGCAACGCAATAAGTTAAATATGGTATATCCCAATGAAGCTAAGACTATTCAGGTACGCTTAGTTAAGTATATTTTAATTAAGAGGAAGTTCAGCATGATCAAGTTGATGAAAGGTTCGAGTTAAGAAACGCAAGTTTTTTAAATATATCTTTTTGGTTTTGTTTGCTTTCGTAAGCTTAGGTTCTTACTTTCATGACAAAAAAACTGAAGATTGTAATTAAGCTCGAATCAGCTGTATATGTCTTTTAAAGAGAACAAGGTGGCTGGTTAAAAATCAGAGCAGCTCGTAGCATAGAGTCCCCTGGAAGTTCTCACCTGCACAGTAAAAAATCTTACACCCAAAAGGGTGGGAAAAGGGTGTTTTTACTGTAAAGCACCTTTTGCAACACCCTTTAACAACCATAAATGATCGATTTTAAAAAAAAAGCACTCCTTCATTTGGGTGCTTGCCTCGATAGCACCCTAAAATATACCCTAAGGGTGCTTTTGCGCCTGAAAATGGTGTAGGTGACGATAGATGAGATGGAATATGCAGTGAAAGAAGAACACAAAATTATATTATCTAAGGTTTTACATCCCAAACACCGCAATATAATAATTATGATAGGGTCGCCGTAGTGGAGAGCTCGAGAGATTTTGACCATGTGGTGTTCTTTAACGGGCGCTATTATCGCACAGTGCACAAGCTTCTATAGCTGATTGCCATTTGATTTGGAATGAAGAGTTCACTAAAGTTACATGTTCACAATAGACATGATTGCCAAGCTTTTGTGATAGAAGAAACCCAATCCTTTCCGTATATGTGAGCCTTCACCTATACAATCCGTTTTCCTAAAGACCCTTTCTGGGCAACTTCTTGAGTTTGGACATCATATTTCTGGTAGTTCTGATAGCCCGATCGAAATGATCTTTTGCCCACATATTCATTGACATGTGAAGGGTGCATGTATTTTGTTTAAATTTTGATGTCGCCTGTATATTTATTACGAACCTTAAGTAAGCACTTATTGTGAGCTGGATATACAAAAAAATTCATTGCCCTTGGCTGCAGATTAACGAAAGTTTTTTTATCGCATCTCCTCTTAAGCTTAGTTTACACTATAGTTAAACCAAGTTAAGAATGGTCAAAACGTCTTTATGTCAAAACTAATTAGGTCTATTTGTTCTGGATTAAGCTAATCTAGCCAAGCTTGTCATTCGTCGCTAAACAAAAATACGGAACCACCGTAGGTTCAAACGCGTACCGCGGAGAAGCTCAACAACAAATGACGAGCTACGTACGATTTATTTCTCGTTCCTGACTATAGTTATTCCTCCTTTACCCTTGTCCATTACTTAAATCATGGTTTCGGTTTTCCTAAGCACTAATTTGGTCTTATATGACATAATCAGAGTATTTCACTAGTTTTAAGCAAATCCAAGTAACCGACCGCTACGGAAACCTTACTTTTTTCTTTCGTCCTCTTGTCGGCCACCGACTCCCGCCCTCTCTCTCTCGTACCGCTATATCGACTTCCGCGAAGAATAATGCTAACACTATCGCACAAGTCCTACCAGAGACTTGGAGCACGAGTGAAAATATAGCATTCCATATAGCCACAGGAGGCCATGGTATCTGTGCAAAGCGATGGCGCGTTGGCGCAGCTTTACCGCGTGCTGTAAAATCTGCCATAAGAGGCGTCGACTTCTTTATTCTAGTAACTATTGTCATTGCTTGATGCCGTGATATCCTGGACATTTTGAACAGCGCTCTTGATACACTCGCCTATCGCAATTCATCATCTACGGCCCCTGCGCTATTTATGCCCGATAAAGGTCAGAGCCATTCTTCGTCGTTTGGCGACTCTCTAAAGTCGATTCACTTTCGAGTCACCTCACTTTTTATCAAACTGTTTCATCTTCCCCCGTCACGACAGAGCTTCGTCCTTCCACCCGCAGCGACTCTGTTACTCTGGCAGACCATCGATCACAGAGGTTTCCGAATTCGCATTCTTCTTCGTCATTTAAACGGGAACATCGAGCAGCCCCGTTTGTTCTCTGATCGATTTTCGTCTCTTAATGGTCGGATTACAACTTTCTCTTTCAAAATTCGTGACGCTGCATTGATTAGGCGCTAGCGTAGAACTAAGCGAGGCCCCACGAAACGCCAGTAAGAGAGCCAGTGAGTCGAAATAATCGAGCGCGTATCATTACCGAACTCAGTCTCCGAAATGAGCGTTTATCGCGCCCTCTGCAAAGGCTTTGCGATGCGGCGCCACCTTTTTTTTTTCTTACGCGCGACCACAAAAGAAATATTACAATACAAATCAAGAGTGGCATTTTTCGTATATCTTATCTTTTTATGGAAGAACACAATCATGTTTGCCGGGTGCAAGCACTGGAACCCAAGTTTTGTAGCGAGATGTGAATAAAATTTCGTGGGTTCTTCCTTGTGGACCAACTTCTGCAGATGCAGGTAATTACACTCAAGTCAAAAGAGTACTGGGGCAACAAAAAAGATCGTAAAGAAGAAAACAAAACAAAGAACCATGATGGATACGCCCCACGTCCAGAAGGCGACAAGGTGACACTTACTTCAGCTGAATGAAATGAATGAACCTCTACGGGCTATATGAGGACAACAAGGCGATCCTGGTATTACCATGGCTTGCTTCGTTATCACGTTTTTTTGTCATGCCCTCTGTATTTATGGTTGCTACAGCCCGATCGTTCCTATAAACTTCAGTAAGGACGAAGAAGCCGATGATCGCGCCATCTATACTGGTGAAACCACTTTAGCGCCTTTCTCTACATGGCGGGAAGTATACATACAAAAAAAGAACAAATCGAGACACCAGCGGACAAGCTGTACGTATAAATAAAACGCAAGAAAGACAGCACGATAGGCCGAGACAAACAGCACTGTGGGAAAGGTACGGGGGGGTAGGAATTTTCTTTTCTCCATTTTTTTTTCTCTAGACATTCTTCGGGTAGCTGCGTTCTCCGCTGCCGCTGCTATTAAAACCGAGAAATCCCTGGGCCAGGTCACTGCGATCTCACCCCTCTTTTAAGAGATAATAGCGCCAGCAGCTGTCGCTAATGCAACCGTACGGGCCACGCGCCGTGCTTGGATTGTCTACGGCACTGGCCGAAGCGTCGCTTTATGGATCCGTATCCGGCCATCTCCGGAAGCAAAAGCCCCGTCTCGTTACTTTCATCCTCCCAGGGATACACCGTGTCTACGCCGTTAGCACGACGATGCCTTTTACTTCAGCTACCGTGTATTTTTATTTCACTTTTTCCCCCCTCGATCATCACCCGCACTGCCCATCACCCAGCTACTGATCTTTTTTTTTTTCTTTTTTCATGTGTGCTCAGGCAGCGTGTACACCCGACGCCCGTATCACCCTGTGCTCTTCCCGCGCGCAGGAAGGAAGTGTGCTGTTGCTTTATTCTCGGTGGAATGTCTACAGAACCCGGACGATGTGTGTTGCTGACCTCGATCCTTCGTAGAGCAAACGAGACTGGTCACGATAAGAAGGGTCGATACAGAGACAGGCAGGCGCCCGCTGGTTCCCTTTTTTGCTTTTAATCTGCCGCATCACCTCCTTTCGCTACTTGCTCGACGCATCCTGTCGGATGACGATAAGCGCGGCCAAGTGAGGGCCCTAGGGGATGGATGTCTGCGTATCGTTATGGCAATTTTGTACGCGGGAAAAAGCTTGACAGAAAGAGAGACTTCGCGTGCGCGCGTGCCTGTCCTCACACAATGACGAAAATGCGGGATTCTATCGGTTTGGTCTTATTAAGACACTGTGTGCTTTACCTCAGACTTTGTTTCATGACAAATTCTTTTAAGTGACAAATTCACTTTACGTAACATTTACAGCTACCTAACAAAGCTTGTATCTAATAAAAAAGTTGCATTCCTCTGAGATTTAACATCTATTTTTCATCCACGTGCTCCACAAATAACGTGTTGCAGATGTACCACCAAGCATATCCGTAATCTAAACATATTCAAGCGTGGTTACTTCAGAGCGAGAAGCTATAGTAGCCAGGAAGTTAGATACTGTCGGAGGGGAAAAAAAATTCCGCCATATCCACGAAGTGAATGATGATGAGTGGGCGAAGCTCCGGAGGTAAACCTGGTAAACCATGAATCCTCTGTACATTTTGCCCACTCGATTTTATTACATCGCTCCCCCTAGCGTACGTCGCCGCACTAAATCGAACGATTGCCTTCAACCAATGACACGCGCCATATGTGACATCATTCCTATTTTATAAGATCTCGCGTCTTTCATCAACTACAAGTACCGCTTTCTAGTTTATAACATCTTGCATCTTTTCATCATCAGCTACAAGTACCACCATCTAGTAAACACTACAAGAACTAAACGAGAGGTGGCTACATACAGGAGACGGTACCGCCATCTAGTGAACACTGCAAGAGCTAAACTAGAGGTGGCTACATACAGGGGACGGTACCGCCATCTAGTGAACACCGCAAGAACTAAACTAGAGGTGGCTACATACAGGCTACAGGGGACGCACAGCCCACGCCCTAAGGAGCTTCGCCCCTAAAAAGCAAGTATACTTCACATATACGAAACTATGGGCACCGGGTAGAAAGAAAGATAAAGCATCGGTTTTCATGGCGAAGTCAAGTACTCTACTGACACGTAAGACTTTTGAAAGCGAAAGACATTGAGGATACGAGCAAACAGGCGGGGAGCGAGTCTTCAGCACGTTGCAGCAGGACGCGACAGCACGTCAGAAGAGGAAATTATTTGCTCAAGATATTCGTTAAATGCTAGTCCTGTCAACGCGTAACTCTTTCAAACTGGCGCTTTGCTTCTGGTGCCATGGAATGACAAAGTACGGCTCGCTGTCCTTATTTCGGTCACAGCCTGTCATTCAGCACGAAACCCTAGCACTAATCGCATTTAGTACAGATAGCCATCACGAGATAGAAAAAACACTCACTCAATAAATTGTCTGAATCGTCAAACGTTCATGAATAGACATTTGCTCGTTAGATTGGAAAGTTCGAAAGCTCCGCACGTAAACGATACAGATTTTGCTCCACCATGCTGCCTAGCAAGACAGCCCAGCCGTGTGTACCTTTGTTGCTGTAGTCATCGGCCAGGATGATCTCCTTAATGAGCTCCGGCGGTGACCGGTTGAGCACACTGGTGGCAGTACGCAGAAGCGTAGTCCAGTGCTCGTTGTGGAATGGAACTATTACGCTCACCGTCGGCAGCTTGGACACGTAGTGCTTCTTCTGGCACCTGCGCCACACAAAAAAGAAAGTTACTCCTCAAACCGGCACTAAGCTCACCACAAAACTGGTTTAACGCGTTACAAAGCATCCAGGGGTGCAACAGCCGAAATTAAATTTGGAGCAGGTTGCGGAGAAAGAGCATTCATTTTTTTATCAGAAAAGACCGAATGTTGAGTAGCACAAAAAAAACTTACATTTAAAAAAAAAACATGTACTGACCAAACAACATCCCCTAAACCGTGCAGAGTGAATACGAGCACTGCTATTTCCATAAAAGTAGTATTTTGAACCACCTTACTGAGGAAACAATGATAAACTCTACATTAGCATTTGCTACGCCTGTCAGATCCTTTAACAGACTCTGCGAATTCAAATGTCGGTCTTCCAAGTGGGTAAACTAGAGATTCCGGAGATTAATTAAATTAAGCAGTAGAGCCGAAATGGCACTGACGGACTCCCGTGCTGTCTGCGTCTAACATAACACTAATATAAACTACGACAAAGAAAAAAAACGTAGCATATCGTAACAGTAACAAATAACGTAACCCGATCAACATAACATAACACTAACATAAACTCTGATAAGAAAAAAGTGAGTTACAACCAACAAGCGTTTGTCAGGCTTCATTGCGTTAGCTGCGCTACCTGGCGCAATAGCGAATTCAGAAATGCTTTGCAAAACAGCGCTTGGCTGCCTCAGAAGGCAGGCCGACGATCAATAACTTTACCCCAAGTAGCACTCGTGTACTTATGCCGCAGACTTTACGATCAATATACGAAAGCAACTGCTGCGATTCAAAACACAAATGTTCCAGACAGATTCGGCACGCATTTACTGTAATACACTAAAGCAGAAACCACGTTTAGGACGAGCCACCGTATCGATATGGCTAAAGCAACGACGGCAGATAAAAAAAGCAAATTTCAAATAAACCCACAAAAACTGTAAAAAAGTAGAAAAGAGATGAGATAGACAAAAAAAAAGAAACCACTCTTTGGCAGACTTTCTTTCGGGCGCGGGGTTTCCCAGTAACAATTTTTTTTTTCTGAACCATAAAAAAGCTTGGTTGGACCGCGAGAGGTTTCCGGGAGCTGCCGGATGAAAATGAATATCAGCGTTTTCAGTTATTCACCCCACCAAGTCTACTTTTCTTTCTCAATTTTTCCTTGTTTGCGTTCTTTCTGTGGCAAGTGAGTGCCTGCCGAAGCGGGGAGTAGCAAAACTGCAAACACCGATGCTAGACCGAGAACACGCAGACAGCGGGACAGTCAGAGAGCGAGAAAGTAAACAAGCGTCCCCACAGAACGCTAGCAATATCATCGCAGTACAGCACGTCGAGCGAGTACGTCGACGTTGTGAAATTTGTGCAACGACATCCTCGGCAAATTCTAAACACGATAAATGTCAAAAGCGACACGCGAAAATGATCGCGTAAAGCCATCTTCAGACTACGTGCGCTACGTACGCGAATCCTCGGTAAGGATCGCAAGCGTAAACACAAGCAATGTAATCAGGTTGTTCAGATTTTGGTGGTATTTAACGTAAATTATGTACCGTTTGGGGCGTAGCTGTCGGCGTGCCCGCGACTTTTACGACAAATACTGATGCGGTCGTTACTGTACGACCGATTAAAGCACTTTCGGTTTTCCCACTCTCCGTTCGCGGTGCTCCCGGCTTCTTTTAGATTCCGCGTTATCACGCGCATATTGCAAGCCACGCAGTAGCGTGTCTGTGCAGCTGGTTTGCCGGGGGGTAGAGGGCAGAAGCGTTAACACGTGCATTAACCAGCGCTCGTCGCGTCTTCCTTTTAACCCGATCAACCCAGCCACGACCAAACACGCGAACATTGCTAGGCTGCAACAATTGTAGCGAGGACGCAACGCACATTCAGCTTGGCGATTGGTACGCCGTAAAAAAGGGTATCGTACCCAAAAAAATCGATGTGGACATGCGTGGTCGCTAGCCACACGAACGGACGATACAGCAGTTACGCGATTCATCCTTCATATGGGTATAGCGCATATGGGTATATTGTGTGTGTCTCTTCTGTGCCCTTGTCGTGGTGCGCTATAGCGATATGAATGAGGAACCCCAACCAGCTGACCCGGCAACGTGACTCAGTAAATGCCGTACGCGATACGACACTTATGACTGATGCGACTGCAGTATGAATGGGGCCTAATTTAGTCGAAGAGGCAATGCGGCAATTAGGATCAGCCAGGCTCTCGCTGATACTCGCCTCAGAGATCTTTAGAAGCGAAGCTAAGATCATTTCCCCGTTAGAAATAAATAAGGCTTACAGCGCGCGAGTGAAACCGTGCAGCATCCTTTGCACCCGCACCTACAACATTCTCTTTCGCAGATGTCCTACGTGCAAGATATCTGCGTCAATCGCCTACCTTCTAAAACACATTAAACACGCGAAACAGAGAGTGACAGAGGCCAAACGCTGCACCCTTTTGTAGCAAAATATCTCCCAGGATTATTAGGTCACGAACGCACATCCAATATGCAGTAGCAAGCCGCACGCTGCGCTGACTCTTGAAGGATACATATAAATGGGGAAAATAAATGCACTCATTTTTCGTTTACGAAAACTTTTGCAAAAACTAGGTAACGAAACGCGTTGAAAAACTATGTAACCGAAAGCAAAGCCCCACACAAAATAGTTACGCGTTTGTATAACTGCAATCTGGCTTCACCTCTACATGACTATAATTGCGGGTAAGCACGTCCCATTTAGCATGTAATTTGCACACGCGTCATCAACTCGTTATCATGGCTCAAATATAACTAGCGTGTATATACAAAGGCTTTCCAACAAAAAATAATTATTTGTTACTTTATAATTTATTTATTCATAAGATTCTGACACATCCTAGCCATCGTGCAAGTTACCTAGTCGTAGTGAACTCCTGCCGAGTAATTTCACAACATAGGTTTAAAATGGCCCAAATACAGAATGTGTGCGCTTAATTATTTCTTTCTTTTTCTTTTTTCATTCCGCACTCATCAAAATGTAGCACGATGGAGCTTCGATGAAAATGCTCAATTTCGAAGAGTGCAGGCACTTTAAAAAAAAACATGAATACTCAGGAAGCGTGTTTCCTTATAGGTGGATACGAAACGAGCAATCACTTTAAACGTAAATAACTAAATTGAAGCAACCAGCAATCGCCGATCGAGTCTGCGGAGGTATTTAAAAATGAGCGAACTACAGGTGACTAAGCACATATTCACCTGAGAGCGGTTGAAGCCAGACTGCATGCTGACCCACCTGTGCACAGTTCAGGCGCACTAGCTTTCTTTGCATCTTCTGCGCATGCTCCACCCGGCGAAGGACATTGCGATTTCTCTATTTTTCATAAACTCCCTTCACTCTATATTCGGTCATTTCAGATAACCGAGAAGCTCAAGTGGGACGCAAAGTTTGCCCCGAACTACGCATGTGTCTTCCCACGTCACATGCGACAGACGTTGCCAATTACAATGAAACTTTCGGACCGTTCACGTAGAAGTTAGAGGCCATCACCCCAGTCCCCGACTCTGGTGTGTGGTAGTGGCACTCGCAGCTCGGAGTGTCGATATGCATAATCTTTATTTCCGCATAGGCTCGGTATCCTAATGAGCCTTTTAGAATCATCAAACAGGCGTCCTGTCAGAGTCATGTGCCTTTTCCTCCACAGCTTTTTTTTTTTCTAAACTCACCTGCAAAACCCCATAAGCAGACAATATCATCCCTAGATCAACTTGTAATTACACATCATTGCCCGTCTCACCTACGTGTTTTAGAACAGATCATTAGCAAACGAGCGTTCGAAAGGTGAATGGAACGCCAAAGGCACCCAACAGGAAAACAAAATGGATGTGTTACTTGAGTTGTGTAAGCATGGCGACGTCAACGTGTTGTCTCTGCTATGCAAGCTCTGACTGACCAATACCATGAACAGGAATACCAACAACGGATGACTAATAGGCGATAAGGGTACTTACATACACTAACCTTTTCCATTTGCATCACTGAAATCTAGAACATAATGTCTAAAACAAAGCTCTCAAAAAGCACCGCAGGAGGAAAGCTGCGTTGTTTTAAAAGTTCGCTGATGTACACGACGCGACGTTCTCCAGAGACTCGTGTACTTCGAACAGGATACGAGCGCACGCTCGCTCGCTGCAACCACGCCGAGTTTCGGGCTGCGACCTCCCCTGGGGTCACCACAGGAGGCCGTAAGTAGATAGGGACAGAACAAAAAGAGCAGTTTGAAAAAATATATGAAGCGACGAACGGGTGCCAGTGCCGCGGTAGATCCGGCGGAAATATCGCTAACGCAATATGCGTGTTCCCGGGCGCGCGCATAAAAGCCACCGGCACGCGAGACGGGAAGGAAGATGGGAGTGGAGCCGGCGGCGGAGGAGTAAGTTTTCTCCACAGGGAGTGTCTCCTCCAAGTCGACGGACGAGCGAGAAGAATGAAGAGAGAGGAAGGAGAGATTCGTGAGAGCACCGAATAGTCGAGACGATGCCTTGGACCGAGGTATAGCACGCTCACCGAGCGCATATAAATATTACATTGGGGCACGCACAAGACCACGCCGGGTGCCAAGGCTCGAAGGGCGCACGAACCGCTTCCTCACCTCCTTTCTGCAGGGGTATAATGCGGGACACGCGACCCTTCTGACCCGCTCAGACACCTATGCCCCGGGAAGAAGACGAGAACGCCCGAGGGCACATTCGAGGTGCGGGAAACGACAGCTCACGCTGGGCTTTTCTATACAGCGAAGCTGTCATATATGAGCCGGCTCTCGTGTAAGAAGAGCCTAATGCCGAGAGCGAGATTGTTCAGGCGCAAATGCGGGACTGAAGCACGCGGTAACGCAAACGCTGTCTAGATGGGGTAGAGAGACATTGTCCTCATCTTCGGCGTCGAACAGCCCTCCGAATAAGACCAGCGCTGACAATCATCCCGAGCCTGGACACTTCCATGAGTCCTCTGACTCTTTCTCTTTTCCGAAACAACAAAAACTTTATCACGTGCCATTCATTTCAAGATTCAAGGAGTCTTTTAGGTTTTCGTGATCCGGTGATGAGTTTTCTACAACTGCTTGAGAGGCAAGCGCGTCTCAGCTGTCCCACCGGAGATAAAACCATCTTCAAGGTGCTACACAGCTATGCCAATAGTTTTTGTTTTGTATTGTTTCTTTTTCACGGCAGAGCTCACGTGTGTCGTAGATAGAAATTATGATCATCATGAACAGCCCGCACTCAAATCCAATAGGCATTTTGTACAGATGACTGAAAAAAGAAGCTAAAAGATGCCCACAAGTTATGCAGTGACCTAGCCTCACACGGCTTCATAGAAGCTGGGCGTTTTTTTTAATAGACAAATTGGCTGTAGCTGTTAGCTTCAACAACAGCAAAAAAAGTCAACACTCCTGTGAATGCGTACATCACACGAACAATAAAGCCCACCGAACGCACAATGTCTGAGGCTTGTTTATAGTTGTTCTTTTTTGTGGCTATGAAATAATGCGCAGAAACATTGAGCATGTCACTGCGTTGTGTAAGCATTGTTTTTCTCTCTCTCTTTTTTTTTGATACCACAGCTAGTTCGGTAAATAAGTCGTGAAAACTATCAGCTCTGCGCGAAATAGGACCTAATATTCACCGTAAACTTACAGAGGCGAATCAACTGTTTAGCTAAACATTTACAACAAGACTTCGCGTTTAAATGCTGTACCGATGGCCACTGCAATATAAAATTGATCATCCTTATAACTGAGGCAAACACAGAATAGTTAGAAATCGCGACCACTGGGCTGTTCCATCCGTCTAAAAAGCAGGTATGAGGCTAGAGATACTTTCAGTTTTTTGCACTTGAATAAAAAAATAATACACATAAATCAGGCTGAATAGGAATAAATAAAAATAAAAGAAAATGGATGCACGGAGAACTTCTGAAAACCTCGTCTATGTTATGAGAAGCAAAGACCACGCAGGAAACATAACATCAAAAGACAAGCAGAAGAATCACAGGAGCAATTTCACGCGTGCGACCACTTCTTACATAGAAACGATGGAGGAAGAAAATAGAACGAGACGCAAGTGCAGTGTTGAAAAGAAATCACGAAACAAAACGCGCCGACAGCAATCGCAGGGTCGTGTTCGTGACACTAATAAAGAACGAAAAAAAAAGTCCTTGGCAGTCGCTTAGTTTACATGCGAATTTTCTTTTTTTGCCCAATGGCCAACGCTCTCGTATACAGAAAAAGAGCCCTGCGCGCCACGATCAAACTAAGGTGAATGAAAAGAAGAGAGAGCGAGAAGATGATAAGGGGGACAACAACAAAAGGCACAAACACCGTATCCCGAAGCAGTATGCACTGCTCGTTCCCCCCGTTGGGATACTTCCTTTCCAGTTTTCTTTACGGCCGGTCCTCCAAGACGAGCAACCTCGCTTGTTTTGCTTCTCTACTCCAGTGAGGCGAAAGTGGAACCAAAGAACGAAACCGAAGTAGGAGGGGGGTCACGAACTCATCGAGCCACGCGGTAAACTGAGCGAAACCCGCGGAAAAGGTTGCCCCACCTCAGCCCCCTTTGTAGACTAAACACTCAGGGAACCAAGCGCGAAGACAAGAACGTACCACGTGGGGTAGACAGTGTATTTTTCCCATCGACGTCTGCTTCCCCCCACCCTTATCTCTCATTATCGCCTAAGAGGATGGAGAGCGTTAACTTTTGAAGGTTTTAAAGAACACTGTTATTCTACAGAGTTCTACAATACTTGTGTCAGAAAAATCACCATAATTAAGAGAAATGCAACATTGCTCGCTGCCATCATAATAACCTCTTTTGTGATGAGAGACATCTTAAGATGACTAGAAACAGCAATTACGACGGTAATTAAACAGTTTTAATTAATTTTCAGAGAAGGCAGGCGGACTGGTGAAATGGCGGAACAGACGTCTTTCCATTGTCACTTTAAGGTTTTCAAAAATTGGCCTCTGATAATTATTGCGGATCAATGAAATACAACCAAGTCCCCCGACGAAACCGACACCGAAGTTCCGATTAACGCTACTAGCAGACGACCGAAATGACGTCCCTGTTTACGACGGCGATTCCAGCGGTGTTTGTTCGTCTGCATTTGTTAACGAACATGCGCCATATATACGTGCTGTAATCGCAAAATCAGACCCGCACGACCATGAACCGAAGTCAATGGATGATTCGTTTAATTAAGCTAACTCATTGTGGACATCTCAAAAGCAGAACAGTTCCTGCTCTTCTGAGTTTCGGCTTCAGCCAGATTTCGTTATTCTCTAATATTTGCATGCCAGTGGCTGTTTTTTTTTTGCGAAATCTGAAGGTGACAGCTCTTCATCGGAAGGAATGCAATTTTTTCCATTTGACCAAACCACCTGTCTCCACTAAGTAAAAAATAATTGACTTAGCTTTGTAATTACTGTCGTAATCGGTGCTTCTACTCATTTCAGATGCAACAGCTGTCGAAAACGTGATTACGAAGGCAGCGTGAAAATATCCCAATTGCCTAATTTCTGAGGACTTTCGGACACACATCTTGAGAAACACTGTATAGCGCAACAGGCAAGACCCAATGTAACCGTTTTTTTTTTTACACAAAGTATAAAGCGTCACGACGTGAAGATAATGGAGATAGTTCGGTGGTCTTATGGTCACTGCGATGGTTGAAGGATATCAAAGTTGGCCATTGCCGTTAGCCCTACGAATTTCTAATGGTCTGCACGGCCCGAAACGGGACAACGAAAATGCTCTTCATACAAAGCAAGCTGTAGCCTAAATGAGGTGCACCATTATCAACGTGAATACTGCCTCCCATTGCGATGCGAAGACCACCCCTTGTCATGCAGCTACGGTGCACGACTGATTCTTTATGCTTAATGCAGAAAGAATACGCGTCCCCGAGTACACTCCACCTAGTGAGTTTCTTTTTTTCGCGTACATCCACATTCTTTCGTCTCATCGTTTACCACTGTCCACTGATTTCTCGCATAATAATAATAATAATAATAATAATAATAATAATAATAATAATAATAATAATAATAATAATAATAATAATAATAATAATAATAATAATAATAACAATAATAATATTATTATTATTATTATTATTATTATTATTATTATTATTATTATTATTATTACTACTATTATTATTTAATAATAATCATAATTATTATTATTATTATTATTATTATTATTATTATTATTATTATTATTATTATTATTATTATTATTATTATTATTATTATTATTATTATTATTATTATTATTATTATTATTATTTGCAAATATCAGGCCACGATATGAAGAGCCTTTGTTTTTCGAAGTGTGGAACATATCTATGTCTATTCATACTCTACGCTGAAACGAACACAATAACAAAACACAGCAATCATTTAAAGAGGCACCATTTCGATCAACGAAAGCGTTACTCTGTGAGTGCTATATTACAAAAAGAAGAAGAAAAACACCTAGAAAACAACGGTGCCAGGAGCCACGCTAATGCCCACCTTTTCATCCACTGCTACGCTTATCTGCAACGATCCGCCTGGCTCTAGAATCCGATCGACTCAGAAACAACGGATTCGTCGGGGCAATTGCGAGCCGAGACCGAATAGGCTGCGGCGCGCCACTGTCGCGCATTGTACCCGATGTGCCTTTTGTGCACTTCCCACTTGCACAGAGCAGGGGGACCCGAAGTTTGTATGTGTGTGCCTGTGCAGAGGCAGAAAGCCGCATTTCCCCCCCCCCCTTTTTTTTTATCTCGCTCGCTTCAACAAAAGGCGCCCAGAGCGAATTGTGCGCTTCGCTATAGCGGCTCTTTTCTTGGCGACAACGCTACTGCTACACCGCTCGCTCGGGACAGGTCATAGTGCTGCGGTGGCGGTCCTCGAAATAGGTGGAAACTGCGGCCCCGAGAGAGAACGGGAAACGCGAAGGAACATTACCGCACAAAGAGACGAGCATATTTAATGTTGGTATAGGACAAATGAAGCGCGCCAACAACGAACCATGCTTGAATGGGCGTGAATGGAGTGCAATTCACGTTTCTGAAGACACATGTGCACTCTTTTGCGTGCAAGCCGATACACAAGCGGGCATCCCTCGATGGCGAAAAAAAAATGCTATGTCGTTTAAGTCCAAAACTTCGTATTACGAGTATTGAGTTTCTACATTTCGGGAGCCGCGAGATTTTTAAGGAAAAGACGTCTTATCTGTTCGGGCACTCAGTGGTATTGCACACCAACAGCAGCGGTGTGGACTTGAGGACTTTTTTTAAAGACATGGACAGCAGATCTCTCCACGAACCCCTAAACGCGTAACTCCCCTTCCCCCCCACACTCCTCCAACAACACCGCGATCGACGTTCATTTGTTACACGGATCACTGGAGAGAAGAGAGCAGCGCGAACCATTCAGAAGGCATCTTACGCGCTATATTTACTTCCCGAAGCTTCCTGCTTCATATAACCCGACTTGGTCGCTTTATGTCACCAATATCCAAGCGCCATAATAAAACACTAAGGAACGAGAAAAAAGAAAATTCTGTGTTACTTCACTGATATGGCTGAAGCGATATTGAAAGACGAAGCAAGCAAGATGCCCGAAATCAAGAACGTCAGGGGTCAGAAAACGAAACTTCTGCGCACGATAAAGTGAAACTACGAAAGCGCACAGGCCTCGTTAGTAAAAAGCCCCTCGCTCTTCCCCTCTTTCTCAGAGCAACGTTTCCGCCTTCTTCGAGCAACAACAACAACAAAAAAAAGCTCGAGATAAATCCACGAACACAGAAGCAAACTAAATCTTCAGAAGAGTTCGGGAGACTTGAGAAGGCGTAATACAGATAGAGTCCGCAAAATAACTGAGCACACGGCCGACTGGTCCCCATTTGCGTTTCAGATAAGGCTCCCCCCAAACGGCAGAGCCCATTCCCTGAAGAGCGGTCACGATAGGGGAAAGAAGAAACAAGAAAAGTTCGGCAAACAACAACCAACCCCTGTTTGAACGGAAGAGTAAAATATCAAAACAAGCTTTCCTTTCTCGCTCCATTCGTTGCCCTTGTCTACCTCTGGGTAAAGAAAAAACAAAGAAGGGGCATCCGGTGAAGCCCACCCCTGGTTTCGTTTGACTTCGCAGTCTGGCTGTGTATAGACAGTCTACTTGGGCGTAGCACCTGCAGTCTCAAGAGAGCACAGAAACAAGTGTAAAAAGCACAGATATAGTAGTAGACCCCTCTTTCTTCGTCCTGCGCCGGGGTTGCACACAAAGGTCGCAGCTCTGTAATACAATTCGTTACTTTTTTTTTATATGAGAGGGGTATTTTACTCCATTCCCACGAGTACTAGATGAGTTACGCATCGCTGCACGTGCTTGAGAAGCGGTAGCTATGTTGAAAGTTGGGGCTGCGTGCAAAACGGCTGCGTACGTGGCGGGAAAGTTGATTCCAAGCAGCCAGTCGGAGAAACGTGGCGAGTTCCGCGCGACTGAGGGAAGTTAGTCATGAAGTGGTGAGTGAAGCCACTGAGTGAACGAGTCTCTGTTGTCGCTTCATGTCAGTGAGTTTCTGCTTTCCCTCAACCGGTTGCAGAGACTGAGTGACTGATCGAAAATCCTGCAGAGGGTCCGTATGCATATTCTTATAAAATGAGAATATAAAATGAGCATCTGTTTCTGGCTAGGTTGTTGTCTAGCATACGTTAGTATGTGCACTTCAAAACATGACAAAGCTCGACCACAACAAAACACGATGAATGCATGCGAGCTACTCTAACTTAATTACTAAAATATTGCACCAGCCCTCGGCGCAATCAGCTTAACAGCCCATCTAATAACAGCGCATGCAAAGTAATGGGAGCAGGCTAAACCTTCTCGCGGTCGGTCTTTCAAACACATTCCTCGCTGTAATTTGCGAAAGAACGGCTGGAATGGCCCGATTATGATTATACGCTGCTTAATATCCGTTTTCACTTTAAATTTAAATGCGTCTGCTGTAAAAAACAATACTAAAAAAATTGCTCCAACAGTACCATTGCCAACGCAGAGAAACCCATTTACTTAACGAGGCTCTCCGTTCATTGGCCCGCTTTGAAAGCACGTATCGTCATGCCAATCACTATTAATGCGCCCGAGAAGGCACGAAATTTAAATTTAACGAAAGAATCATAATCGTTGAGACATTAGGATGGCGTTGTTATTGCATCCTCGGTTTCATCTTTCAAAGGCATCAATGATGCCCCCCACAAGTATATGCGAAGAAACAAAACGCGATCATCCGCGAAAAGCAAAAGAGAAGGCTCCGAACGAACTTTGTGAAAGAAGGCCGCAACGTTCTGCACCGCTTCACAAAGCGAAAAGAAAAAAGAAAAAAGAAAGGCGGCACTTTTCCGTGGCCCCGACTAACGCAAGGCACTCCCGCTTGATGGCCGAGTAGTTCTGCTCATGCATGAAAACCTGAAAGAAGCGGTAAATTGCCGAATCATTACGCAAATACCATTGAGAAAGAATGCTGCCTCCTCACTGAAGCAGCATTAATTGGGAAGAAAGAAGAAACTGCCGGAGACGAGCTAGGCAACGCGTAGGCCGAGTGTTCGTCATGTCAGTAAACGGCTATAGGCGTGCCTCGAAACGCGTCAAGCACATTGGCGTCCTTAGTTCTCGTATGCGCTACTTTATAGGAACTGAAGAGCGACTAGGGAACAAGAAAATTACTTTCTTTTTTTACTGTTACCCTACACAACCAACATAATTTCCTCTTATTTCACCTGCCCGAAAAACTCTCGCTAGCAGGCTTAAAGATCAGAATAAAGCGAACCAATTGAAACCCGCCCAATCCACCAAGGGAGCATCATCGCTCTAGCATAAGGCGGCCATGACTTGGATTTGGGGATGTGTGCATGTATTCGACCATTCCGGCGATTATAAACGGATTACAACCAACGGTAAGTCGAAATGGCAGGACAAGACGGCGATGTATGAAGACGCATTCATTGATTAATGACTACTGACAGACCGAACTGCGTCACTTGACTGCGTCGCAGATTATCACCGTGTGACAGCTTCGGTGCACGCCTGCATGGCACCGCCTGCATCACCGGAACGACCAAATAGCACCTTCGCTCGCTGGCGACAGCAGCGGCCTTACATAACTGAATGAGAAATAGACGAAAAAAGTTTATATCTGACTGAAGAAGCTGGTCATCGAAAACTACTCCCTGTTAAATGTAGAAGAGACGCAGCGGAGCATTCGGCTGAAACTACAGTGCAGCACTACAAACCGCGTGGCTTCCCAGAATGCTTAAAATTTAACAATAGGGTCCCATGTGTTTCTAATGGGCCGTGTTCAATTGTCCTAGGAAGACACGCACATTGTAGTGCGATACCATATTTTTACCAGGGTGTTCCAGTGAGTTTCTGTTTCATACAAATGGGAGTCATTTTTATTATCTATAGCTACTTTCGTCACAGATAAGGTTTGGGAATGGCTCACGCACTCTTTCGCTTACACCTAGGGTGGCGATGCAACACTTTTCTTAGTAATCATCGAATCACTTCATTAAAAAAAAAGCTTATTGTCTAACAAACCGGCTGTCGCAAAAATATCTTTATAATCAGTCAAATACAATTGTAGTTGCATAAATTTGTCGGCTTCTTCAAGCGCTTTCTCTAGAAGGGTGGTGACAAGGGCAGAAGGGTGGTGACAAGGGTGCAACCAGATGCGTCCCTTCGTCGGCGCGCTGAAGATGCAGAGAAGAGGGAAGATAAATGGTGGTCTTGGACACCGTTTCTCTTCTCCTCTCTTCTGTACGCCGTGTTTACTCTTATGTCGCATCTTGTGTCACGTGCGGCGCTATGAAGTTTGGCTGACGTTTTCTCAGTAACCTCGACAACCTATCAGCAGCTTTTTTTTTTTTACCACACCGAAAAAGTGTTGATGATAGATATACGGGGTCTAACGTCTCAAAACCACCATATGATTATGAGAGACGCCGTAGTGGAAGGGTCCGGAAATTTTGACCACCTCGGACTGTTTAACGTGCACCCAAATCTGAGCACACGGGCCTACAACATTTCCGCCTCCATCGGAAATGCAGCCGCCGCAGCCGGGATTTGAACCCGCGACCTGCGGGTCAGCAGCCGAGTACCTTAGCCACTAGACCACCGCGGCGGGGCACCGAAAGAAGTGTTGAGGGGCTCCTTTACGTTCACAGAGCTCCCTTGTTATTATATAGGTAGTCTTTCTTAATGTGGCTGGTAGCCCGAGTGGAACAGTGAGTATGGTGCTCGGCTGCTGAGCCGAAGGTCACTGGTTCAATCCCGGCCAAGGTGGCCGCATTTCGATGGATTTGAAATGGCCTCTGCACTGTGCGATGTCAGTTGATGTCAGTGGAAGAACACTAGGTGGTCAAAAGCTCCGAAGCCCTTCACTACGGCGTCTCTCATAATCATATTGTAGTACGACGTTCCTAACGCTTGATCCGTGTTTCCTCTTATGTCGCATCTAGTCGGTGTCCTCAAGAAACGAAATGCTCTTCATTTACTGACAAACTAGCAAGAATGCCTAAAACTTTCTTCCTACTGAAAATAATTTACCGTTCAGTTGAAGCCCAATCAACGAGGACACCTCATACGAATCGGTGGGCAGTCATATGCACGTCGCGAGACACAAAAAAAAAAAATCACGTAAACAAAGAGCAGTGAAGTGAAAAATCAGAACCACAGCATAACCCCCTCCCCCTCACCCATTTTTTTTAGTTCTAACGTAGATTCTGTTTTTTTCAACTATTTCCCGCACCTTACCGTTTCATGGAAACTTCGCCACCATCCAACAAGGGACACACAAGCCAGCAAAAAGAGAGATAAAGTACGCGTGAGATATGGGAGCCACCGCGCACTCACTGCACCATCTTGCTGATAATGCTGCAGACACGATAGTCTCCCCCCCCCCCCCCCCCCCCGAGATGCCCACCAACAGCGGTAAAAGAAAAAATACGAGTAGCTTGCCGTTGGAACGATCGAGGAAGTGCCTATTGGTGGCTCCGTGGTTAACGCCTTGCATTCACGACGCGGAGGTCCACGTTCGATTCCGCGCGCGAGAGTCTTTTTCTGGAATTTTTTTTCTTTCTTGCGTTTTCATATATATAGATACGTATACATATACAGTGCATGACATCGACGCCGACGCCGACAGCGAAATCCATCCGAGAGTGTCCATATGATTGCTATCGCAATAAAAAGGGAGAAAAAGCCAACATAACAACTGGCGAATGCCACGAAAGTGATTACTGTGCAACCATGCGTACTTCAATGCTCCATTGCGCCAAGAGATTTAAAGAACAACATACCCAGATACAATACACACACGCGCTATCATACAATTTCTCCCTCTAACATACCAAACTGATTTCTTAAAATGCTTATCCTGTTTTCCATTTAATTCGTTATTAGACACTCTCCTTGCACAGACTAACACACGTTTCAGTGTCAATGACGCTCAAAACCTATTTATTCTGACTTGCA
Organism: Rhipicephalus microplus; assembly: GCF_043290135.1. NCBI lineage: Eukaryota > Metazoa > Arthropoda > Arachnida > Ixodida > Ixodidae > Rhipicephalus > Rhipicephalus microplus. The sequence continues at coordinate 236,720,811 of NC_134701.1, read as the reverse complement.
CTTTCATAACTGATAAAATTAAGCGAACGCGGCTTCGGTAACCCCGTTTGTTTAAGAAACAAATAACCCGGAAATAATTATACGGTTTCGTTTAGGAAACATGCCTTTTCACACGGCACATTCGCTTACCTGTTAATTTTCAGAAGACACTAACTTTAACAAGACTACCAGCCGCGACTATGGTGCTCGTCTGATGACGCGAAGGTCGCGGGATAGAATCTCGGCGGCCACATTTCGTTGGAGGCGAAATACTGTAGGCACGTGTACTTAGATTTAGGTGTGCTGTCAAGGACCACAGTACAGTCAATATTTCCGGGGCCCTCCATCACGGCCTCCCTCATACGGCATATCGTGGTTTTGGCACGTAAATCCCAGGAGATTACAATTAGCAGGGCCCCTTACTTACCATGGCACGTTTCCAGTGGCAGTACGAAAGTTTCTCGCTGCGTGTAGATATAAAAAGGCGTGGGTCCACAGAGTTGGCGTTCGCCAGGCGGGCGAAGACGAAAAACTGCGTGCGATCCAATCAACTTGGGCGCAGTCGTGCCCGGGCGATCGATTCAAATATCTATAGCACGCTGTAGCACGCATGCCATTCTCGACGAGCACGAAGAGGCGCGGGAGAACGCGCTCGATCCCCCACTTGCCTGTATTCAAGTGAACGTGCAAAATAAACTACGTATATACTACGACGCAGTGAATCGCTGCTCTCTTTTGTTGTGCAAGCAAAACGTATACAGTAAGGGAACCAACAAAACTCGCACCAAGTTCCTATAGAGCATTGCTGCGTTCGGGAGTGGGCTTGCGTTTCAGCCACATGCAGGACATACAGGTCCGAGGCAACATTCTTTGAAGTAACGTATTCGTGAAGACTGCAGCGTTTCAGGCGTTGTTTCAGCATTGCGCTTGTTGTCAGTTCGCCCAGGTTTTCTGTGCAGCTAGAGTTTACCTGTTCTCACGAACACAAAAGAACGCATACTTGAGTGGCGTTTACAAATGCGAAGCACTGAGTCACCGAGCGGCCAGATACTGTTTATGACGAGATGGCGAGACTTCTGTCTACGTGTCGAAACAAAACATGTCAAATATATCACCGTTACTTGAATTTAAAAGCGACTTAACTGAAAAAAAAATATAATATAAGAATCGGCTCTCCCGTTTTACCCTTTGACGCTGGCGACTAGTAGGTGCAATGATGTGTCTGGTCAATGATTAAATAAGAAACAGAAATGCTCGCGTAGTTGAAATGCGGTTAAAAACTACACGGAAGGAATATCACGAAGGCACATCAGAGGCCACTCACCCAGGATTCCTGATGTCGGGTAGCGACCTGTTGAGGGCGATGAAGTCGCTGGCCAGTGCGTTGAAACCGTTGACCTTGTAGAGTTCATCCTTCTTCTTATCCATACCTGCAGGCAGGAAAAAGGCGGCGCCCTGTTCGCCGGGTCCCTTGGCCTCAGCGTCACGCTTGATCATGGCGAGGTCGTGCCAGTCCTTCTTGCCGTCAGCGTCCAATTCACCGCCGGCCGGTATTTCATTGGCTGCACCAGGCGGGGCACGTAGATGCTGCGCCTGCAGTCAACAGGAGGAACGAAAATGACTGTTGAAACACAGCTTTTCCAAAAGGAGCGTAGCTAAATCTTTACAAAGACACTGCAAAGACGTCCATGGGTAGAGCACGATCCCTAAATGTAGAACTGAATGAGATCTAAAACGCTGGTTCATGGTTGATAGTGAGTACCTGTCAAGCCACTAAATTCTTTCAGTCATCACAAGTACATATTCAGGTCACCACAACATGTACGTCTAGGCCGCCATCTTTGTCTGCAAATGTCGCATACCTATCGGAGGCAACACGAAAAATAAGCTTTCGTTTAAATCAGTGTAGCGTTAAACGCAGACGCGCGCACAGGTACACGAAATCACACACGCAAGCACACCAATAAAGCACGTAAGGTTCACTAGATTACGCCTGTTAATTGTAGAGTCGCCGCGTGGGCGAAGCGGGATCGCCCCCATGTGTGACCCGAGACTTGTCTAAATTTGCTGTCCCTCATTCTCGCACCAGCCCATCTCTCCCTGCAGGAACAGGTGGATGAAAGTGTCATGACGACCGCGATGCACATGCCTGTCTCAATCGTCCAGTCAGTTCCTGCCTCACGGATTGCTTAATCTCACCTAGCGACTAATCCACGCCAGTAACGCTCTGTCACCTCAGTCGCACCTTTAATTTATTCGTCGCTGACCATGAGCTCAAAGGTCGTGTTGCCTAACTGCGGCTGTATCCTTGCATGCGTGCAAGCATATCTACCATCCAAATACAAACTTAAACAGCACACTGCGGTATCAGAATAAACATGCCCTTCAATTTCGCACAGCTTAGCGTACATGGAGGGAAAACTCTTGGTCAAATACACAAACTGTGTTTGTGCCACTCGATTCAAACTGCTTATCTCGGTCTCGCAGCACACACCGCTTCACGCCAGTCGTGGTGGTAAAGGATTCTTCGCCACGATTTCACGTACGTGCCTCATACATTTCTAGTGACAGGTGCCTGACGAAGAGGGAAAAAAAATCATCGCAAAACTCAGACAAAACACGCAAGCTGAAGCAGGCACGACAACAGCGCTGTTGTGCCTTCATCATCCTGTGTGTCCTGCATGACCTTTGCACTGTTTTTTCTGCCCACTTATAAACATAAAGCAACTATACCCCAAACCTCTACCCTGGCAAGCTTGACGAAGCCCTCTGGCGATCGACTTCTCGCCATGTTTCGCCATTTCGCTTTCTGGGTTCGCCAGACACCTCCATGTTTGCCCAAAATTTTGTCGATATCGATTCAACCTTGCAACCTTTCGCGATCCAGAAACAAGGCAGACAGCACACGCGCGATATCGGGATCAATGGTCACGGCATGTTGCCGCATCTTCGTCAAGAGGCAGCCTAGAAGCGTGCTGGTTTCTCTTAAATGAGATTATTTGGTTTTTCAGCAAATCATTTTAAGTTTAGGATGAAAAGCATTCCTATACGCTTTCACAGGCAATGCAATTTTAGAAACGAGCGTGCAGTCATGTTCACACCATGCTCATAATCATATCGCCAAATCATAGGTCACTTTACACATTCGTAAAGAAGCGAGCAGTAAGCTCTATCGGTCGGCATTCAAATGCGCAAAGTGTGTCTGGTCAAATAATACTGCTTTCTAAACTTCATTAGGGTTTCACATTGTGGCCATCCCGAGCAATCATTAAAAAAACGCGATCAAAACTTGTGGATGCTAACGGAAGAAAATCGAATTAAACAAGATAAATCATGAACTTACGCTGGCCAGGAATAGCAATAACTTTTTACGAGTTTATCGCGCGCTGGAAAGAGTAAAAATATGAGGCACTTCGAAAGTGTCTGATCCCATTTCCCGCTTTTAAGGCCTGTCTGATAATTGACGCGTGTTGTAACTCAATCTGTACATGTGTACTCCACGCACTGGTGAAAAAAAAAATCGATTTATAAATTTTCAGGCGTGTTCTGATGTTCATATCTATTAAAAGGAAAACACTTTGCTTAGACACAACCTTAAGAGAAAGCATACGAGAGTAACTTAGAAGGTCAGATGAAAGAATAAAGCACGTTTTAAAGCTCCTGCTTTTTTGTACTAAGCAAAACTCCATGAAACATGCAGGCCAACGGAAAATTGAGATTTCAACGCTACACGACAAGAAAGAAAAATGATAATATATGAAGTTTTACGTCCCAAAAACCCCTATATATATGATTACGAGGGACGCCGTAATTGAGGGCTCCGGAATGTTTCCCTATCCGGTGGTCTTTAACGTGCACTGTCATAGCGCAATACACGGGAATCGACCGATTCGACTCCGGTGAAATGCAACCCAAGCCCCGTAACCACTGATCCACTCCGCCAGACGGGAAAAGAGAAGTCCTACGACTCTTTTGGGGGAGTTTTCACTCGCCACGTGTACGACTCTAATTAAAGAGACACGTGTGCTCTTTTCGGAGATAACTACGGTGTCGTTCAAGAGTCCTGAAAGCCAAAACAGAGTTAGCGCGTTTAAAAAAAATAAAGTCATATACTTGACTAGTTAGGATATCCCGAAAAGAGTACCGCATGCACATTTTTTTTTCCTTGGAGTGTAGGATTACGAGACACGCCATTCATTCTCGAAGAATGTCCGTTGCCAGATGACACATTAGAAGAACCAAACACGCACGCAACTCATGAGCAGGCCGTGAATACGCGCTCACACGTCCAAATAAATAAGAACGTGACAGGATATATTGATTGATCAATTGATTAATTGATTGATTGATTGATTGATTGATTGATGTGTGGGGTTTAACGTCCCAAAACCACCATAATATTGTCGCGAGAGCAAGGTTTCGCGGAGAATCTTGTTCTTTTACGGCTTACGAACGGAGCAGTCAAGGTCGCCCCCGTTCGGGATTAGAAGGGGAAAGCTTACTCAGAAAAGCGTCTAGCAAGAGGCAGGTCCGGCGCCACCGTCTGAGTCTAAGCCATTGTTAACAGGCACGCGTGTCATTGAGAATGACATGAGCCCCGTGTACATGGACGCGACGGGGGCGGGCTGAGTTGAGTGGCGGGTTCAGCTTACCTCGACGCGCCCGAGTTTATATGAACTCGCACGGACGAGTTGAGGTGAGGGGTGATCGCAGCGACGCTTTGCGTCGAGGCGAGCCGAAAGCCCGTCTTCCGGTACCGGTTTCCGCTCCTCCAAGCCAGCGCTCTCACCGCTGTGGGCTGCGGTTGTTTACGCAGTTGTCGCTCCGCCACCGCGATGGCTATCTCCGCTCCCGTCTTGGTATTTTTTCTCAGTATCTCAGAGCAATTTAAATATCGTGGCAGCGCCCAATAACTAGGTTGTGAAAAAAACTCGTGGGTAGGAAGAACACAGCGTTTCCTTGCCACAACGCGTTCACAGCTACTAGGTTGTCTCAAGATGTTCTTTGAGGGGAAGCAATGCGTTGTTCTTGGGCGATATTTAAACATTTTTTACAGCTCTTACAACTTTTTATGAGATAATGCAGCTGCATAATTTGTTTCTATTACTGGCGGTAAGCGCAGGAAAATGAAGCACGAATCAGCAAGCCGGCTTTGGTGCATTTAGGAGGCTGCCGAAGAACCCTCGGTGCAGTGAAGTGCGCTTACGGTCCGCCGTTGACAGCCTTGGGGGCAGCTCAATATAAATAATATTTTCTCGCGTAAAACAAAGATTCGTATTAAACTTACAGAAATAAATATCGTTTCTGCACCCTTTGAAATGATCCAAAGCGTATATTTTTATATAGAGCGCCACACAGACCGATAAGTGCCTGAACATGAGCAATATTGCAAATTTTTCAAAGTTCATGTGCCAACGCTTCCAAACTACTGTCTTCGCGACTCGTGTTTTTCCACCACTTACCGTCAACAATGCAAGCAAGCTATGCAGCTGCGTTGTCTCTGGAAAAGTTGAAAAGCTGTAAAAATTTCTGACTTTGGTGAAGAACACTGCATTGCTTCCCCGCAAAGCACATTAACATACACTAGTGGTGAATGCGTTCAAATGCGGTTCTTTTCCTACCGACTGGAATCGTTTTACCGTAATGCGTATAATATTTCAATATTTCAGAGCGAAACCAACCCTGGACTACGCTTTTCCTCTGAGGGAAACTACATGTATTGGTAAAGGCACTTAATTTTTGTGATAAAGTCAATTGACACCACTTGCAAAAAAAAACCCAAAACAAAACTTGCAAAGAATAAAATACCCGAAAGTATTTGCCTTTTCATAGTCGAACCTGGCTGTGAAGGACGCAAAATAAATGCAAGCGCAGTTGGAATGCTGCGCACTAGTAGACGATTCTGTAAATTTACGCAAATGTATTCTGATGGCGAGGTGACCAGAAACTTTATTAAAGCGTTTATGTGCACGTATTTGAGATTTCTGGCGCACAAGCCGATTTCCTGCTACGGGCAGAGCAATATAGCCGGTCGTCAGAACGATAACCAACAAGCTCTCGTAGGACGTGCCAAGCAAGATTTAAACGTAAAAGTGATCTGCATTTACCGCATAACAGAACGATGTCCTCGTTCTGTTATGCTTGCTATCGAGCAAATCACTCAGTTTTTCCTCGTTGACTAAAGCTAGCAACGTCGTGATTTCATCATCTGTCCACATGGTGCGTGGAGCCCGCGAGGATGTCATCGTGCCTAGCGCGCGCGTACCGGCCGACAGAGAAAGAGCAACGTCGGAATGATGGGGACAGGGGAAGCGGAGACCGCGACGGGCGGGAGAGGTCACGAGCCGTCAACTCAGCGCGACCGGTTATACATGCCCTTTCTGAGCGCGGCGAGTTCGGTGAACCTACCCCCTGTCTCCGGGTCGACGGGACTCGCCGCGACGACTCTCCGCCCCGACGCGTCCGCTTGTACATGGGGAGGGCGAGTCCAGAAAACCTGTTTATTTCGCCTCAACGCGCCCTCGTCGGGTCAATGTAAACGGGCCTATGGGGACGCAACCACTTAGCCTGACCGAGACACAGTGGCGGCAGGTAAACGACCATATTCTCCCGCGCTGTTGTTAGGATGTCGGGGCGCCTCGCTGTCGCATGTACACCTGGTAAGCAATGGTGTACCCATCGCTCTTAAGGACGCTTCTAGGAAGCAACAGTTAATGAAAGAACTGACGGGGCCCGAGCGTGGGAACGGCCGCCGACGGTAGTCGGCCGAAGGGGGCAGCACGGCCTGGTATGGGAGAGAGTGCCCCGTGCGGAATAGCTATCCCTTTGCGTGTTTCATTTGGTAAGGAGGTTTTTACAAATGTAGTGCCTTTTATGAAAGTGTTTCTGTGATTGGTTGTGATGCTGCGAGTCCCAACATGTGATTGGTTTTTGTGAAGACTCTTTGTTCGACCAAGGGTTAAAAAGAGGATGTTTGAACTTGAAAAGTGAGCGGAGTCGGAGTAAACAGCGGATCTCACCACGGGAGACCAGGCCATGCAGGCCGAGGGGTATGTCACCATTTTCTATGTTTTGTCTTTGTGACCCAGTGCATTTTGTAAATTGAAGTTGTGTTAGCTAAATAAACCCCCAATGAGTGCTCCCCGAAATCATCGTGTTGACGTCTCATCGATTGCCTCCGCGGAGTTTCACCCACACTTATTCGTCTCCCTGGTCGTCCGATGCGCCTAACTTGAACAACCCCGACGTTTCGCTACAATATTATGAGAGAAGCCGTTGTGGAGGGCTCCGGAAATTTTGACAACCTGGGGTTCTTTAACGTGCACCCAAATCTGAGCACACAGGCCTACAGCATTTCCACCTCTATAGGAAATGCAGCCGCCGCAGCCGGGATTCAATCCCACGACCTGCGGGTCAGTAGCCGCGTACCTTAGCCACTAGACCACCGCGGCGGGGCAACGTGACAGGAGACGCTAATGTGTGCCACGAACGCGCGGTTGCTATGAAAAGCAGCAAGTTAGACGCGAAAGCAGGAACCACTGAAAGAGAGAGGCGCCGTAAACCAACCGAAGATCGAACGGAAAGTGCGACAGATAACAACCTAGAAAACAACGCAGCGCCGTGCTGCGCAGGGTCACGCCCAGAAGATCTACCACTTCATTGAAGAACCGTCCCGTCGTGTGGTACGGAAGCAAGAAGGCGTGGCGAGGGAGTTTGAAACGCTCGAAGCAGCTGTTTTTCTTTTTGTATTTTTTGAGAAACCCGACCAGACACGCCTATACACTCAAAGAAGTTAGGAAGTCTACAGCATACGGGGTGAGGCAGGCCGCACGCCGTCCCCTCGCTTGCACGCAAGTGTAGAGACACAATCTTATCGGTTCTGCAATGAATACTCAGACTTTGACTCAAACTCCAGCGATTACTTCCTCCCACCGGCATTCAGTAAACTTCGGTGAATACATCTAAGCGCTTTACAGAGCGTCAGTTTTCATACCAGCGCAGAGCAACTCCAGTCGCGAGGTGGACAACTTTTGCAAAACCAGTCAGTGTTTTTTTTTTTTTCGGCGTGTATTTGCTTAGTACTGATGTGTAAGTAAAAGGCCGAATTCAGTTCAAGCGGGGAATTGACTAAGCAAGTGGCTGGAGAAAACTGCTGATTCTCGACAGGCCAGACCCACTTTTTTTTAAGTAACGACAAACACGAAGGAGTATAAAAAAAAGGGGGGGGGGGGAAATGGTTAAAAGCAGAAGCGCAGCCAAAACTTTTTCTCTGTGAGACGATGGGGAAGTGCTTAGCCATACTTTATATACACATTAGTGCACGCATTTGTAGATGTGCGTGTGTAAGTAGCAAAAGCACATACTTTCGGGGTACCCCTGGCTACGCGACCGCTTGCAAGGGACATAAGCACGGCAGCCCATTTTTACAGCCAACCGATTACCAGCATCGAGGTGTCATTAGCCACACACCAAAGATAACACATAGCAGCACATCTGCTCAAGAAAGGCCGAACAAAACGAAGGTAACAACAGCCTCAACACAAGATGGAGCACCACGAAGTATCGGCGCGTCTGCAGCGCGAGCAGCACAAGCAGCGGCCGGCGTAGGCCAAAATAGTCGAGCCGCAACCGTGGGCAAAGCAGAAAGCAGGTTTTCGACTTGCCGTCCACCCCTCCTTCCGCGCTGCTGCCGCATGAAGGTAGGAGTGGACTCGGAATCTTATCGGTTTTCTGCGCTACGTAACTGTGATGTAGTACCTTAAAAATGCGAGTATAGCAGACGACAGCACCACATCATTTAGAAGATGAGAAGAATGAAGAGGCATTGCAGCGCGCCCATTGAAAAAAAAAGAAGAGGAGACGCTTGCGGAGAACGAAGCCGTTCGGACGCCGGCAAAACGACGCAAGGAAGCCTAGGGCGAACCCGCAACTACGCGCGAGGTTCGAAAGGCCGGGTTCCTTTCCTCGAGCCATTGACGTCCTCGGGGCTCGGCGTGTCGGCGTGGCCAAGCACGAGTTCTCGGTGAGTGGTCCTGTGGACATCTCCGGTACGGCGAGCGCCCTCGAAAGACCGGAGCCGCTGACCACGTCCACCGAGCCGACGTCGCTGACAGTGTGCGGCTACGCCTAGACCTGGTGATGCCCTCTACAGTGGTATGCTGACCTGGCACCCAAGCGACGACAGCATCCGAGCACGCAACGGATCCCACTTCAAGGCACCGGGCTACGGCACAGACTGTGAGACTATTTCCTCTTTTCTTTTGTGAGTGAACTGCGTGCGTGTACGACTTATAGTACTGTATGCGCAATAGTTTTTTTTATTCGTCCAATACAACTCCCTTTTGTTTTCCTCACTGTCTCCATCTTCCTCGCGTCACACGCCTTGCTATGTGACGAACCTAACACACGACAGTAACCAACACTTTACAAAGCGTCTCCAGCAGGCTGGTTATTCAACTCCTCGCAGCACCTGTTCACTACCGATCCGCACAGCAGGTATAAAAGGCTTGCTTAGTACTGTTGCGTAAGTAAAAGATCGAATACAATTTGTGCAAGCGTGAGGTATACAACTCGTGCGAGGTATACCTGCGAGGTATACAACTCGTGCGAGCGTGAAGAGAGGTCAACACAGCCACGGTAGCACCGATGTCCACTGTCCAACCTTTTCCTATTAAAAAAAATGCTGGATCACAAGGACAGCAAGCCAGAGAGGGATCCCAGCGCACGTTGATATTCAAGAAAGACCACGGTCGACCTGCCGATGCCAGCCTCCCTCTTTCAGTCTCTCTCTCTCTCTCAGAGAAAGATCATATCCATCGAGTAGGAACGCTCACTTCCAATCTCACGACGTTTTAAACACGGAATCGGCAACTATAACTGTAGGACGAGTGTCAATCGTAAAGACGCAACCGCGGGCAATTGTAGAGATACGCTACGAATACTATGATATTGGTGATGGGCGATTTGGGAGCGTACAATGTTTTTTTTCACTAGTAGGTGCTAGTTGTCATTGGCTAGCCACGTTCACCGACTGCGTGCCATAGGACCATGTGTGCGGTCTTACAAAAATGCTTTCCTTGAAAATGTGCACTGCACTGTTCTTGGTCGCTAACCACACGAACACCGGTGATGCGTGGAAGACGCAGAGAATAACGTAAACGCACGCTTGTGTAAATGTTATGAAGAAGCGACCAAAAAACTTGGCTTGTAAAAGAGAGCACACTTATACCAGCCACACAGAAGTGACACGCGGCTGGGTGTTTCCGGTTAACTGCATCCGTTCAATAAATAGTACTTCCAGATACATTTTAGCAGAAATAATTCAGAAGCGCTTCTTCAAGCGTTCAATGAAGAATACAACGGATTCTTCAGAGTATACGAAAATAACTTAATGTGCAAAGCCGACGAAACAGTGCACAGCTTCATGTCGTGAAATGATTGCAAGGTATTCCACCATCACGCCAATATAATTAAAGACACCTCAGATGATCTCAGCCAGCGGAAACAATCGATTATTCAGTCTATGCAATTCTTTGGGGGCCCTGAATATATATACTACCACCACTAACAAGATAGCTGCCTGTGAATGCGATCCGGTATCGTCGGCCAGCATCTATTATGCGTCGTACAAATCCGCTATCTGGCGGCCCTGCTCAGTGTTCCAGCAATGTCTTATTGACGCGCGATTACATAACAATGCGTCGTGTCAAAGCTATTACAAAGCACGATATCACTGCTGGTGGTAGCACTACGACCTTCAGCAACTTCAAGAGTGCGCGCGAAGTACCATGCAGCTTGCCATACAAACGCAAAATCATTACGGCGGCTCTAAAAGCAAGAACAAAGCACATCCTCCGAGATAAGCTTTCCTTTAGTCCGAAGGAGCCCGCGCACTCGCCTTTCTTTCAGAGTTTTCCCCTTTAACCACGCGAGTACTGAGAAAAAAGCTTTGCGGCTTGTTTACAGGAGCGGCGCGCGCTGCGAAGTCACCGCCCCGACCAGCGCCGATAAACGCCGCACGCTTGGTCCGCTTCTCATCCGGCGAAGCAAAACAAAGGCGACCTCCTCCTTCGTCGCCTGAAGGCGCTTTCTCACCTTTTTCGCTTACGATCCAAAGCCCCGTGCCTTTCAGTATTGCTCGGCCCTGTTATCTCCAGCACCACGAAGGAATAAAGAAAAAAGAGCAACGAGGCACGTTTTATTTAATTAAGCCGGCGTAATTTACCCTTCACGCGCACCACACCCGAAATAAAAAAAAAACAGGCGCGAGCAGAAAAGAGGCAACTATATAGAGCGAAAAGGGAAGCGGTGCGCCGGTAAGACACCTCGGAGAAGGCGAGTAAACAGACTAAGGCTCATCAGGGCCGTCTCCGTTCTCGCGCGCGAGATCAGTGAAGGAGGGCGCATTCAAGCTCCGAAAAAAGACTCCTTCATTCTCCATGTCCATCACTTTCAGCTGCGCATCTCTCTGCCTCTCTCTCTCTTTTTTTTTTCTTTACTCTCTCGCTCAAACAGAAGAGCTGCCACGATGGTGCATTGGTTAGGGCGCTCGGCCACTGACAAGCAAACCGCGAGTTTGATCCTGCAGCCGCGGAGGTCCCGTTTTGGTGATGAAATGCTTGAGGTCCCTGCACTACGATTTCGGTGGCCGTTAAAGAGCTCCATGCGGTTGAAATTTTTGTAGCCTTTCACTGTGGCGTGCTTCGTAACCATATCGCTGTTTTGACACGTAAAAAAAAAAAACAGATACCAATCTCCGAGAGAACAGAACGTATGTCACAAGAAGAACAATATCATACAAACAGATGACAGCGTTCGGCCCGGTAAGGCAAAAAAAAATTCGGCGTAAGCTGCCAGAACGGGACAAAAGCGCCGTTCGAAACCCCCGCCATACTACCACTCCTGCCACTTCTAACTGAAGCAAGATGAACACGCCATTGACGTCTTGTGCCTCAACGCGCCGAAAGCTTCGTCATTGCGTAATTTCTTAAATGGATTTCGGGTAATTTGTCTTGCTAGGGCTGCTTTTATGGCAGTAAAACTCTTAAAAATGTGTTTTCTGGCCCCTGCACAAAAAGTATCACGTATTCTTAAATTTCAATACATGTTATAAAACCTCCGATGATCAAAATTCATACAGGCATCCCCGTACAATGTGTCCCGCAATCAGATCGTGCCTTTCTTTAAGTTACACTTTGAGTTCACTTCAAATTCCTTCAAAAAGACGTTTATATACGTTTTTATTCAGTAAAAATAAAGATAAACATCAACCTGAACGAACACTCACGGCTACACAAAATTATCCGTGTTGAGTACCTTGCGAGCGGACTAGGCCTACGGGGGTTCACGATGATGAGGGCGAAAATTTAAGATTTCGAAGGTTCGACATCCTAACTTGATATGTTGGCATCTTACAATGAATTCAAGATTGTTATAGCACATCTAAAAGACCATTAGAAATTTCACGCAACGAAATGGTGTTCACGTTGAATGGCTTCGCTATTCCTTTTTCTTCGTTGCACATTTATAATACCACGGTGCTCTGGCTCAACCGAGATGAAATTCCGAGCTTTAGAAAGAAGCCACCGTGAAATACACAAGAGCGACCGCATAGAACTTTCACTGTTCGGAAGTTCTCTGGCATAGTCTTGGAAAACAGCCAGTCGAAATGAGTTTCTCTATTGATTCTCAATAAGTACACCCACTGGCTTCGCAAAATAATACGAAACGCCGAGAAATCGGCAAACCACAGAGTAAAAAGATGGACAAAAGGTTACACCAGCTACACAGCATACAACATTTTGTTTTATTTTTCCCAAAGGATTTAGCAAACTTCGGCCCATTACATGGGATCGATTTTTCGAGCAGGCTGTGAGCGCTAAACTTTTTGACTTCATGGCACATCTTGGTGTCAGCTGCTCTTTTAGTAACTGGGGGGAGGGGGCGGGGGGGGGGAGATTTTTTTTTTGTAAAAGCATATTTCTACTGGTCAGCCGGCTTCACTAATAACATATCCCGCATCGTGGTGGGCGGAAATATTTCCTTATTAACATGTTTAGCGTAAGATGTTTCTTGTGGGTACAGGCTCTGATCAGTGAGTTACATGACAATTCATTCGCTTGTAAGAAGTGGCACCTGTGGGTAGTTTGTACGCGTACCACAATACCACTACGCTTACGCATGAAGCGCTGTGACCGATGCCGAGTTAACTGCTTCACGTATTCAAACCTGCGGGGTGTCAACGCGAACAAATAACACTGCGTCCGACTTGGATGTGCATCTGCCAGGGGAGGAAAAGGTACTACCGGAAGCGACATCAGAATTTGCTTTGGGTGCCCCGGCTTCTCAGGGAATGCAAAGAGTGATAAAACACGGACGTCGTCCATGCGACTGGGGCACGCAATAGAGCGCCAGGCACTGGCGACGTAATCTAAGCGATGCGAGGTTAAACACCGACGAGGACGAAGAAGTGGCTTTACGCACCAGGGAACGGTATCAATAAAGCAGTACAATACTACTGGATGCCTGAAGGGCCCAATTTACCTATTCATCTCACAGCCTATTATTCGCCATCATCATCATCATCATCCTCACCTTGACTACGCCCACTGCAGGACAAAGGCCTCTCCCATGTTTCGCCAAGCGACCAACTCCTTTGCTTGCCGAGCCACGTTATCCCCGCAAACATCTTGAACTCATCCGCCCACCCAACTTTATATATCGCCTTCGCACGCGTGCCTTCTCTTGGAATCGAGTCAGTTACCTTTAATGACCAGCCGTTATACTGCCCTCTCACTACGTGTCATGCCCATGCCCTTTTCTTAATTTCGACTACGATGTTCTCAACAACCGGTTTGTTCCCTGACCCAGTGAGCTCTCTTCTTGTCCCTCATAATCACACCTATTATTATGCTTTTAAAGACGATAGTCTTGTTTGGGGACCTTCGACGCAAAAATTTTGGTCCGTCTGTCTGTCTGTACAATTGTGTGTTTGTACGCCCTTAACACTGTCCTAAACCACGCCTAAGTGGCCAAACGATACGCCAAACGGCCGACCCCATCTGCAGCGCCCACCAATATTGCTCAAGATTCAGCGTTCATACTTATGCGATTGCCAATTAAAATGCAATCACTGCGCATATCTGAGGCACCGTACAACACGTCAATACTCTGGATGAGTGTCTCTTACTGGAAAAGGTGTACATAAGTAATTATAAGGACCATAGCGCTTATCACGTTGCGCTGACCAGGCAACGCTTGCAAGGGAAGGCAAGCGTTTCCAACGCTTTGCAAAAACGACACGGTGGTGGCACCTACCCGTAGCCTTGCGTTCTACACCTTATCACCTCCGAGACAGGCGCGCACGCCCCGCGCAGTTTGTTTTTCAAGATAACTGCCAGATAGCGCTAATGTTTCATGTGTGACGTGACTTGATACACTCGTTCGCCTCCACTGCACGCTCGAGGCACTCTAACGCAGCGCCTCCACTATATCATTCACCGATTTTCTGGCGCAGGACATCAAATAAACGTTTTGTTCCCTCTCTCCAGACACAACATTATCGTCTTTAGACGATGTTTGCAGTGTAACATGCAGATACATGGCTGATTTTTTTTTTTCATTCGCCATCTTCACAGCAGCTAACGCATGCAGCTTCCACTCCCTGCTCTGGCCCATTCGCCTAACCACATCTTTCCCAAAGTGACCGATAACCTTTACAGTGTGTCGTAAACATAAATGTCACCTCGTATGCCGAAACTAGCAGATGCAGAGTTAAGTTCAAGCCACTCGCTTATATATAAGGGCATGTGTATATTCCGACACGTTTTGCGCGACACTCGAAGCGCGCAGCGTATTAACTACGCGATACTTTAAAAATATTAATAATAAGTCACGAATTTTCGAATAGGCTAACAGTGCTGTGATTCGCGGTGCGCCGAAGGCACTCAACTATTCAGTCCGGCTAATGAAGCGCACCACAAACTCTAGGCGATTGGTAACTTAAACCAGCTTTCGACTGCCTGTGATGCAAAATCGCGATCAATTAACGCCGTGAGAGGGCAAGTAGAAAGAAGACAGCACGAGCTGTGTTCACAAGAGAAGCTTTGCACGGCACTAGGATAGTTCATGGTACAGTGTGACACGTCGGAAAGGCGAGAAGTGGCGTTGCTGAATGAAGGCCGGTAGATCGATGAAAGCACGGCAGACCATTTGCAAACACAGTCAAGCTGTGACATATAACACTATGTTAAAGATTACTTTTACTACCGGCACATTCGTGTGTGTGTGTGTGTGTGTGTGTGTGTGTGTGTGTGTGTGTGTGTGTGTGTGTGTGCGTGTGTGTGTGTGTGTGTGTGTGTGTGTGTGTGTGTGTGTGTGTGTGTGTGTGTGTGTGTGTGTGTGTGTGTGTGTGTGTGTGTGTGTGCGCGCGCGTGCGCGTATCTCCGCAGCGGATACAATTTCCAATAACGGAGACACTTAGTAAATGCCACTAAGCAAGCTGCACCAACTGCGACAAAACACGAAATGATGATTGGATTGTTTGTTTCCACACACTTTCGGAAGCATGTTACCGATGATGTTCACAAATACGAGCTAAAAACACCACTGCTACTTGCCAGGCACGAAGCAACGCCGACACATAAATACGCAATTGGCACCGAACTCGTTCTCTGTTCATCGAACAGCGAGACTTTCTTGCACAGCTTTGAGCAAAATAATTTTACTAAGTTCGCCTTGATTACCAACTCCTAACGTTTAATGTGATGAATAAAAACACGACAATAACGGAAGTGTGCGACTCGGCGCCTCGGTGAACGGAATTGACGAGGGGCAGTGATCCTACACAGCAGAGAACAAACGAGACTTTGAGAATTTCAATATAATCTCATTCTTTTAGCACGACTGATGTCCATAGGAGTACTGACACAGTTATCAGAAGCTGATCAAATAAGACTGTCAGAAATAAACGCCGGTGGAGTGAAGACCACGCACCAAACTGGAAACTCATAACGCCGCTTGAAGTGGAAACAGCACTTTCGTATAAAAACAAACGTACTCGTGAATGACATGTCAATCGACGAGTCTTTCTGTATATTTACTGTAGGCACCAGCAGCGCGTACTGTGTTGATGACGAAACGAGCGAAAGCAAAATCCATCCACAATGCACCCAGGGCATAAACACAATGCTTACCCGCACTGCTACTGCCCATGTGGCAAAGCACGCTTTACAAAGAGTTTCTCAAAAACTGTTTAGTGCGGGTCCATCTTTGGCTAGGAAGTTCACCAAGGAGTGAAACCGAACCCGACGTTACATTGAAGCCGCTCCGCGGTGGTTTAGAGGTTATGGCACTCGACTGGTAACCCGAAGGTCGCGGAATCGAATCCCGGCTGCGGCGGCTGTATATTCGATGGAGGCGAAAATGTTTGAGGCCCGTGTATTTAGGTGCACATTAAAAAGCTCCGGGTGATCGAAATTACCGAAGCTCTCCCCTCCGGCGTCTCCCAAAATCACATCGCGGCTTTTGGACGTTAAATCCCGAAATATATCACTGTTAACGTTCCATTGTAGGCAAGGAGATACCCAGAAGACAAAGGTGCCAATTTGGGCCGCAGTCTTCCAACTCATATTACAGGTTGTCGTTGACCATGTATACCATTTTCTGCATCTCGGAGGGCATACAATACACGTTTGTTGTTGCTAACGCTGGATAGCTGGCGCCACTTGTCCAAACGCCTGCCTTGGGGACGTCATTTCTATTTGCTGTCCGCTTTTTTTTAAATACCGGACAGGCGAAAATGCTCTATTCACTGCTGGAATGTAGTCTGGGAACAACACGTACGACATATCGAAAAAGCGTGGAGCAAGACGCAAGCAGCTCGAAGTGTCCCGCGTCGAACGCAGACAATGCGGAGAGGTGACGACGCGGCTCAGC
Source organism: Rhipicephalus microplus (assembly GCF_043290135.1). Classification (NCBI taxonomy): domain Eukaryota; kingdom Metazoa; phylum Arthropoda; class Arachnida; order Ixodida; family Ixodidae; genus Rhipicephalus; species Rhipicephalus microplus. The sequence goes on along the minus strand of NC_134701.1, from coordinate 236,703,897 downwards.
CATGTCGCTCCTCCGTCACTGATTGGCTAAACCACTCGCCGGCAAACGGCAAACGGCACAAAAATGGGTCTCGCGCCCATTTTTCGAACGGCGAAGAACGGCAGACGTGCGCGTAGTAAACAGCCGCGCACGGCTGCCTGAGAACGTCAAACGTCAAACGGCGAGGCATGCTTGCCGCTAGCGTGAAACAGCCCTTACAAAGCCAACAAAAACACGACAGTGAGAACCGGATTAATCGAAGAGTCCCTGTGGCTGTACTTGGGTGACTTTTCTAGCTTAGGAGCACAAATGCGGCACCTGCGGGAGGCATTACGAAAATCATGCCGTTTCCCAAACCGACTCCAAGTCTATTTGAAGACATAAACGTACGACGCATCCACTCTATATAGTTTAATGCCAGAGAGTTATTTTTATCTTTGACTACAGCGTCATGGTTAGGTTGCCTTTTCTGCTGTAAAATATATTAGGGCTTTCACTATTCAAACGTAAAGGTAAATTACTGCCGTTGCACTCACCCAATATTTTTGAAAGAATTCTGCAGTTTACCAACTAACAATTGAGAGAAGTTCCTGTGCTATTCACATGGTAAAACTACACGTGGAGTAACCTCACAAAACCTCTGTACGGTGTCACTAAGGAAAACTATCGCTTTTTAGGTTTCGTGTATATTACTCAGCGGAATACTAAAACAATAAAGGCACCATTATTTGTACAAATAACGCTGTTAAACTCGAAAGACAGTATCACTCTGTTTGTAAACAAAGGTCATGGAAAGAACAACCGTGATGTTTTTTTCATACCACTTCCCATTCATATAACGTCAAATATGGAACCTACTCAACCTATTGAAGATCGCGCTACCGGCGTTGACGGTGTGATATTTCATTCTTGACTGACACAGCGCGAGGCATGTAAGTCAGCACCATATTTTACCTGTCACGCCCTCTTTTTCTTCTTTTTCCTTGTGCCGCGTTTTTCCTCGTTACGGCAATATCTATACACAAAAAATACACAAATACAGCTGTCGCAATTCCTTTCTTTGGCAGCATGCGTCCTTCACCACGAGGCCCTTCTTCAATACTATCCAATGCCCCGCATAACTGATGCCGCTAAAACAAACTAGCGGCGCCGCAGGTCCTTCATCAACCAAGGCGTCGGCCAGCAACACCACGGTCGCGCGTTGTCCACGACAACTTTCTCTGACCTCAATACGGAATATGTATCTGAACATCGTCTTTCATTTATTTTGCTGTAGCATTTATAAAGCACGTTACCACACCAGTGAGGAAATACTCAAGTACGTATCTAGCCACGAAATGAAAAGTAAAGGCGTGTTCACGGCCTTTCTGAGCGTTTAGGAGCGGTAACAACAGTGCAGAGGTGCCTATACACGGCGAAGCAGAGCCTTATGCAAGGTTAGGAATCGCTGTAAGTAACTGTAGGGAAAACAAGATGCAGAGCCATGGCAGGTAATGCACCAACGGGAGAGCTCCGGTGACACACATAACGCGCGACACAAAAAACAAAGATACTAAAAACAAGAAGCTGAACACAAAATACTGTTATGTGATCACTCGAGCGAGACCAATCGTGGACAAATCACCATGATCTAGGACGGAAACCACCAAGTGTAACAGGAGCTGCCCCGGAATAGGCTCGCAGCGGATGCGACAGCTGGCCCAAAAGAAGGGGAAGAAGGACTGACCAGTAATAGAAACAGAGAAACCGCTGCAGCAACATTCCGATTCGCCGGGAACATCTCACTGCCAAGGGAGTCGGTTATTCCTACATGCCGGGCATATCTTCGAAGGCTTGTATGCGAGACACGTGGACGGGCAGGCTTGGTTATCGATTACTTCAGGCGCACCAACCCACAAACTAGACATGAGAACAACAACAACAAAAAAGGAACGCGATTCACACGCGTTCGTTCCGCTACCTCCGGCAGCTTGTTCAAATACGAGGAAAAACGTTTCCGTTAGAAAGTGAAAGAAAATTATGGCAGCCTCATACTGCCACGCCTGAAGGAAGAGCGAAGTTGGATGGTCTTCCATCATTCTCAATTTTTTTTCTGTTTCTCTCCGTTTTCCATATCTCCTTTCTGTATATGTTTCTTCTTCCGATTACCTAGATTATCTCTTTCGTTTCCCCTCTTCCCTTCTCTTTCTTCCCCTGCTCTCTTTCGAGATGGTACTGTCTTCTTGTTTTCAGTTCTCTTTGTTCCTCTTTCTGTCTTGCTCCCTGTTTTCTCTTGTCTTTTTCGAATCTCTTTCTTTCGATACAAAAATGTTTCATGCCGGGGTCCACGAAGACTTCACTGACATATTTCCATCACGGATATAAAGATGTAAAATTAACGCAATAAAATGAGAAAAAACGCCCAAAATTATTCTTTTGTTTTATTATTTACGCCCAAGAAAAATTTTATTCATTCCCTTTCATTCATTTTCTTTTTCGCGTGTTTCACGTGCACCGCTTCCCAAAGGAGAGTTTTCGCTAAGAGCTCGCACTTGTTCTATTCAGTGAGGCTTGCCAAATTACTGTGCGGGTTTTGCCCGACAGAGTACGAGTTATCGATAGCTTAAACAGCTTTACTGTTAAAAGAAACTTAATCAACATCTACCAACAATATCAGATAACGTCGCACATCAGCGAATCCCTTTATGCATACCGTCAGCTCAAGGTAGCGGCTTCGGAAAAAAAAATCACAGCATATCCCCGGAGTGAATGATGATGAATGGGGCGAAGCGTCCGTCAGCCCACCTGTACTTCTGTCCATCCGCGCGACCATCCGCGCGTCCATTCATGCGTCCGACCATCTGTCCGTTCGTCTGTCCATGCATCTGTCCGTGAGTCCGACCATCCGTCTGTCCGTTCGTTCGTGCATCCATCCGTCATCGGGATTCTGTCTGCGAGCGCGCGCTGCTGCCGCCTTGCGCTCTCTCCGCTGTGCAGCCTTATCCATCCGGCGACTCCGAGCGCGCGCCAACAGCGAACGGATTTTATTACAACACTCCCCCTAGCGTACGTCGCCGCACTAAATCGAACGATTGCCTTCAACCAATGACACGCGCCATATGTGACATCATTCTTATTTTATAAGATCTCGCGTCTTTCATCAACTACAAGTACCGCTTTCTAGTTTATAACATCTTGCATCTTTTCATCGTCAGCTACAAGTACCACCATCTAGTAAACACTACAAGAACTAAACGAGAGGTGGCTACATACAGGAGACGGTACCGCCATCTAGTGAACACTGCAAGAACTAAACTAGAGGTGGCTACATATAGGGGACGGTACCGCCATCTAGTGAACACTGCAAGAACTAAACTAGAGGTGGCTACATACAGGCTACAGGGGACGCACAGCCCACTCCCTAAGGAGCTTCGCCCCTGAAAAAAAAAAACAGAGGCACGCGAAGACTTTCCACTAATCCACGCACCACGTCTGGAAGAGGCGAAGCCCGCGCGCATTTGAGGAGATAAAGGGGCGAGAACTCGAGGATGATACAAGACACTTGTTTTCTCCTTCAAAACAGACGTTTCGAATACAGCGCGACTCGTTTCGCTAGTGATCGACGGCTTCGTCTACGTCTCGGCTACAGGGACTGGCACGTGGAGCACGTCCGAGTTAGGGGAGACGAAACACACAGAGAGAAAACAGTGAGGCTGGGGGCCGTCACTGGAGCTCCAAGAGGCGCGTGCGCCTTCGAACACAACGACGTCATCGCTGGAGGAAGATGCCGGCGAGGCGGCCGGTCGGTCTGCTTCGCCGCTGCCCCGCATGCTCGCCCGCCCGTGAAGGCGTATAACAAGAGAGACCGACAGCGAGGCTCAGCTCTCCCTTTTGTCCTAGCGCCGCGCGACGTCGTCGGCGTCTTTAGCGTTGGTGTAGATGCTTAGACTACGTCCGCACCCGGTCCTTTCATTACCGAGACAAAAGGGGTAAAAAAAAAAAGCGGTCGTTTCCTGAGCGTTCAAAATAGCCGCCCGTTAGTGGTACCCATAGGATGTTCTCCGGGCGTTGACAACTAATTAGAGAAGGGAAGAAGCAAACTCTTAAGCTCTTAAGAGCAAGGTCTTAAGCTTACGTTCTTTTCGATACTGTTCTTTAATTAACGACGTTTTTTAGTAAATAATTTTGTGAGCACTGCGAAAAAAAAGAAAAGCAGTTTTTCGTGTAGTTTTGTGGAGTACAAGTCTTCGAGAACATAAATAATGCGTTTAAAGGAAGCTAAGAAGTTGGGAACAACTTGTGCGGGACACGAGCTAAGCTAGCGCGTAAACAAAAGAACGTTCCGACATTGTAAGAAGCAAAGCGAAACTGCGAACATCAGGTTGAAGAACCATTCAACGTAAATTCCGACAGTTCGCACATTCCGACACCGAATTCACTGTGCAATAAACCACCGAAATACGGGTACACCATTGCGCGTACACCAAACATTAAAATGTTTTGAACATGGCTCTTTTGTAGGCGCACGAGGCACAAAATATCAATAGAAAAGGGGAAAAAATATTTCACAGAACAGTACATTTAAAAACATCTTCATCATCACCAGCCTGAAAGCACCAATTGCATAGGAGAGGCCCCTATCATGCCTTGCCAGTCAACCCGGTTTTCTACTTGATCCACTCACCAAACTTTTCCGCCTCCCCCATCACTCGCTTGCCTTGTCTTGGAATCTAATCTACCACTTTGAATGACCAGCGGTTATTTTGATTAGTGCAACATGCACTGCCCTCGCCCATCTCACCTCCTCTTTGCTAGTCCTAAACAATCACCGAAGTGCCAACAATGAAAAAAGCCGAAGCCGGGGTCGAGTGGCTCGACAGCGCGGAAGATGTCGACAAAAATGGATCCGGTATGTACCGCGTCCCGCTTCTCGGAGTATAGCACAGCCACATCGAGAAATCGAAAAACACTGAAGCGAGAGATGCCGTGCACGAAAAACCCGTGCGCTCCAGGATGCGAGACAGCTGGGCAGTTTATCACCAAGCACTTTGGACGCACCGAAAAACAACAAGGCTCTTCGAACGAAAAGACTGACGCAGCATAAGCTCAGGCCGAACGGACGGCGAGGCCGCATTTTTCTCGTGGGTCGATCGGCAACAGAGCAGTAGAGCGTTGTACGCCATTTTCCAGTGAGTGAAACCATTAGCGCTCAGCGGGCACCGCCTCGAAGCGACGCACACGCGGCTCGGATACAGGGCTCTATACATTATACTGGCCGCTTCTGGGGAGAAACACACAGAGGAGTTCTCGGAGACTGAGTTTTCCGATCGATCGCGTGACTATGCCCTGCCTGTAGTCGCAGGCAAGAAGTTCAATCGACAGAACCATCAGTTGAGAATCATAATCAGCTTACTTGTGGCAAATAAATAGAACTAAGCGAAGAGCATGTACAGAATAGGTGTCATAGTTAAAATTTTACCACTCTATAGGACGATAAAAATGACTGAAATTAAGAGCAAGAACACATCGAAACAGCGATTAAAAAAACTGTCGGGAGACCTGACATAAGCGTTGCAAAAAAAAAAAAAGAAGGCGATACAACTGACTGATCAAGTACACGGTTGTGAATCAATTAGAAACTTCGTAAGCGATTTGTGCATTCAGACGGACAGTGCTGCTAATAATACGCTCCGCATCGAAGTTGGGTATAGCGATCTCTCTAACAGGAACAATCGCAGCATGACAGTTACTTTTGTGAATTTGAGCCAGTTCTATTCTTTGAGCTCGAAGAAGACTGGCTCGTAATATATACATGAAAACAACACGCACGCTCAGCACACAATTACCATGTTAGCGCTGTTATTCAGATCGACATCGGGAAACGCACTGACGTCTGCGCGATGTTTTTACAGAAGCAAATCTTTTTTTCTTTCTCTTTTTGTTTTCATTCATTGTCATTCGTAGATGACTTATAAGCATAAACACGATCGTACACGTTACTCGGATAGCCATCTCCATCAATTGATAACAGATACTAACGTACCCGTCTCAATGCGTTGGTCCTCACGCAGCCTTCACCTGCATTATAGCTGTATGCTAATTAAACGATGCTGTCTACCAGCCATCAATAGGACGTTTTCATACACGTTATCTTCGAGGCTAAATTGTTCACGTCATTCTATCATGCTGACGAAATCATATACTTCTACGTTTACATGATGATGATGATGATAATGATGATGATGATGATGATGATGATGATGATGATGATGATGATCTGAGGTTGATTGGCACTTACCACTCAGGGGGATCGGCCAAGAGTTGGGCGGATCATACAGACTGCACTTACGTCACGCACACACGTATACATCAAAGCACCATGGACTCCGACAAGCAATTGAAGATGCAAACAAAGGCGAAAAGGAAGGAAGGCACGAAAACTTATCGGCGCATGCTCATGCACCAGCTCAGAAATGACGCAACGTGGCCGATGTTTGAGGCATGGCATATCGATAAAATTGTGGTAGCGCAAGCGTGAACCAACCATCGATAAACTTGCATAAAGATATAATCAAATGTCTTTAACAGTTATCTTTCTTGTAGAACACCACGCATGCCGGATTGACAGGTTCGCCAATTTTAAGGCATGCGCAGATAAGTTTTCATGTCTCATTTCTTCTCCGCCATTGTGCCGTTGGTTCAGTTGTTATTCGGCGTTAGTGGTGCAGTGACTTCTTCCTAGTGTCCGCTTTTTTTTTTCACACCTTGTCTTTCATAATAATTATTAACCAACTAGCGCAGCTCACTGGCCTCTTAGCTTTTTTTTCTTTTTTTCTCACACAAAAACGCTGCATTAGTTGAGTTAATTGGTTGGCTGAAAATCGGTCCACACGTCCCTCGTCCGCAGAAGCAATCCGACAGGACGCCAGATCTAACCATAACGACTGCAGCTGTAAAAAAAAATGGTCATGGCTTATCTCTGTTATGTTTGGATGTGCGTAGCGAGAGGTACGACTAATCTTATTCTTTAACTTGGTTTTCTGTACGGTGACGCTTCTAGAGGCGTGTGGCGCATTCTTCCTCCGTTTCCTCGGCTCGCTGCCTCCTCTCGGCTTTGTTCCGACGACGAAGCCTGGCGTATTCGAGTCCCTCCGACTCACTTTTCATATCTGCCGACGAATGCCACCCAACGCCGGCTCCTTCTCTGTTGTTCGGACGCGGTTTCACCGGTTCCTCCTCTGACGGCATGCCAAATGGCACGGCGAGCGGCGCTGTCAGCTGCGCTGGTTGCTAGGCAACGACTCAGCTCACCGTACGGCAACCGGCTTTAGCGAAACGGCGAGAAGACGGCCTATGTGCAGCATCTCACTACTAAACAGTTGCAGTCGTTGCGCGCCCAACAGCAGCATTACGCTTCCACGCACAGAAATGAGGCCAAAGTGAGAGTGAGACGGGGCAAGCGCTCATGCGGCAGTAAACGTGACAAACGACTAGATGGGTTGCCGGCAGATACTCTAGGAGAGCAAGCTCGCCGTCAAAGAGGGCAGCGCGCTACCCCGTTCTCTATACTGCCATCAATACAAGAAACTCAAAGGTTCGTTTTCACCGCGCAACTTCGAAGAACAACGGAGAAAACAAACAAACGACAGTACTAGGTGTCGCGCAGGCAAACCACCCTCAGGAACGAACGAAGGCTGGTAGAGCGATCGCGAGAGGTACGGCCATCGCATTCAAAGCGATTCGGCACGCGGGGTGAATGCTAACGAGCCAAACATCGGAGCCCGTATCCTCATCCTCCGGCTGACCGTCTCGCTGACTTCTTTCACCCGAGAAGCTCTAGGCCATGCCTCGCATTCGTCTGGCGGCTTCGCTAGTTCTTTCTGCAGGGCTGCACTCACGTTCCTGATCGAACATGGGGGGTCATTTAGAAAGAGTTTTCCCCGAGTGTTAACGAATGGGAGGGGCGCAAGGAATGACACCTCGGCAAGGCAGTCGTCCAGGAAAGCAGCCGGAGCTAGGAACTGGTATCAAGGGCCCGTTGGAGATACAATTACGGTGGAAGTTATTCTACAACTCTTCCAGCGCTACTTGTTGCCAACTCGATATTTTTTTTGTTTTTCTTACTCTTCAAACCTGATACTTTTTCATGGAAAATGATGCTCGTAGAGGGGAGCGCTGAAACGCATTAGGAGGAACAAATGTAAACATTCGTCAATTAATTATTTATCGGCGGAACACGCACAAACAAATTTGTGCGTGTTCAGCTTGGACGTGATGTGGATGTAACGCTCGTAGTTCAAGTTTCCGGATTACATATAGATACACCTTTCCCACAGATCACGATTGCGCGATTTCCTAGTGTTCGCCGCTCTGTTTTCATATAACTGGTATCTACAGCCGGGGACAGATGACAAACACGCTTCGTGAAAAAAAAAAACGATCAAAAACACGCGTGCATGGAGCAATAACTCCGCAGGAAAAAACATTCAATTCCTACGGGTTACATAAACTCAAGTTTAGGCCTCCCTTGCACTCTGCACGCCCCGCCACGGTGGTCTAGCGGCTAAGGTACTCGGCTGCTGACCCGCAGGTCGCGTGATGAAATCCCGGGTGCGGCGGCTGCATTTCCGATGAAGGCGCAAATGTTGTAGGCCCGTGTGCTCAGATTTGGGTGCACGTTAAAGAACCCCAGGTGGTCGAAATTTCCGGAGCCCTCCACTACGGCGTCTCTCATAATCATACGGGGGTTTTGGGACCTTAAACCCAACAAATCAATTGCACTCTGCAAGCTGTTGTCACCAGCGCAGCATCTGTCGCAGGCAGTTATAAGCACTGTAGATACCAGCAGACAGGTGACCCGGAACTACACAGCGAATTGGCACGGTCGTAGGGGCTAAGGCTTCGCGCATCATGTTCCGTCAAATGCGTGCGCAAAACAAGTCGCTAGCAGCGCAACTTGTAAAAAAAAAAAAAGTGTCCCGCGACAACTCGCCCGGCAGCATTCCTCCCACGTTCTCTCAACATGCCACACACAAAACGGCGTTCTCCGATCTTTCGTAGCACGAAATCACGCGGAAATTTCGACCCGCGCCGAGTAATCTGCGTCCGCTGGGACACAACACGACCATGTCCGAAGCAACGACGGAAGTCACAGGCCAGTTCAAAAGCGCTGCGGTCACGCAAACGGTGCGAAATTACGAGCTGCGCATGGCTTTGACGCGCCAACGTGCGTGATTGACTGACTGGGCGACCGCACGACGTTGGTCAACAACGCTCGCTGTGTATTTTTCGTGGAAGAAGACTACGGGTTATAGGCTGCGCCGCGAATGCAGACCGACATTGTAGCCACGCCACCTACCGCACAGCTCTTGCTCTTGTAACTGGCTCCTTCATCGCCATAAGCGTGCCGCGAAATAACCACTTACCCATGCTCATGCTGATGTGATTATTCTTCTCCTTAGTTATCTTGTTAAAAGTTCATGTCATACCACAATACAACTGCGACAGTTTGCTTCACCACAACTATATAGTCACTCGATTCACAGTGAGAGAAAGCGGTAACCAATAGAATTCCCTACAGTTTTATAAAAGCAGTCTTATATGAGCAATCAAAAGCGCTTTAGTAGAAGCACCACGAAAATATTACAACATTACATACAACATTAACATGTGCTCTTTACAGAAGAACCAGACACCAGAGCAATCGTCTGGAGCGCTTCACGTATGCACACGGCCTAGCGCAGCCCTTTGAATGTACGTAGACGACACTACCTCCAAATCATAAATAAATGAAACGTTTGTATACGTGCGGAAAGCTACATTAACCCGAGATTATTAAGTTTCTTTATATGTCAGCTTGGCCAAATGTCGCCGATATAATGAAAAAATAGCATAGAATTGGCGTAACGAGGGCGTTATGGAGCACTGCTTGTGTCAAGGGCGCCAAAGACGGAACTGCTTACCGGTTCAACCACCCCTTTAATGTCGTTCCCATTTGCCCGCGGCCTAACGAGGCCACCTTGCTGTCGAAGCACCTACAGAGTGGACCGAAAGCGTGCGTTTACAGCGGCATAATTATACAGTTCGGTTAATAAAATCAGTGAAGAAACGTTAATTCCAATGCTTCGCGCCGTATATGTGCGATATCGTTAGATACAGCGCAAGAAATCTCATGTAGTGACAAAGTGATAGGTGCGAAGATGAAACTACGCTGTTCAAGCATTTCATGTTAAGATATTCGACTCTGAGCAGATGACACAAGATAATTAACTATTTGGTCACTGAGTCATTCTAGAATACATATCAAGAAAAACACAAGGCTTCTGGCCTTCATGTTTTGTTTTTTTTTTTAGTTAGTGATGACAGGCAATTTTCCTTTTTTCGTCCCACTGCCACCCACGTTAATGCTGGAGCTATAGTATTGTGAAAGGTTAGAAAGAATATCCAATACCACAATAAAACCGCAGTCAAAATATGCACCAGTTCGAACGTAACATTTTTTGTGTTTTTATTATTATTTCACGGTGAACAAAGAACCTGGAGATACATGACAAGGTATGGATTATCTGACGAGACCTGGTAAGCTTTCCCCCCGATACCATGTGTAAATGTAAGGTAAAGCATGTAGCCACGGAAGAGGGCTGCCATAGACTCTCCCTCCTCCCCGAAATCTCGGCATAAGGGCATGTTTTACAAAAAAAAAAACGTTTTTTTTTCTCAAAATGTCAATATCTTCAACAAATGCCCACTCCCCTCTCCAAAAAAAAAAAGAAAGAAAAATTCCTGGCTACGGGCCTGGTACAGAATCTTCAGAGTGCATCGTATTACAAAGAATATTTTTTTTATTTAATATGCACCGAATATTTTCAGCTCCAGCGGGATGAACAAGGGACAAGCGCTATCAAAGCGCACTAAATCTGTGCAAAAAATAGGCGATGCGTTATCTGCATACATTATGGTCAAGACATGGTGCGCTCTTAATCGTCGCTTGCGGGAACTTATCTTAACTGTGATCATTGCGCTGAAAGTTCGCTCAGTCTTGAGGGTGCAATAAATGTCGCATTAAATGTTGCGTCACCACGTAACGAAACGATCTCGGGCCAGACGTTGACTGGATGCGTGGTCTGGCGTCGCCGAGACGCGCGGTAGGTTGGAACTGCGAGAAAACGACTTCGCGATGCGGATGACCCCCGCCAGCGAGACAGCTTACGCTACGAGGCATCTTCCTGACATATCGCATTGTTCCCGTGCCCCGCCGCGGTGGTCCAGTGGCTAAGGTACTCGGCTGCTGACCCGCAGGTTGCGGGTTCGATTCCCGGCTGCGGCAGCTGCATTTCCGATGGAGGCGGAAATGTTGTAGGCCCGTGTGCTCATATTTGGGCGCACGTTAAAGAATCCCTGGTGGTCGAAATTTCCGGAGCCCTCCACTACGGCGTCTCTCATAATCATTTGGTGGTTTGGGGGCGTTAAACCCCACAAATCAATCAATCGCATTGTTTCCGTGGCAATTTCGTCAATGGGTCAAGGAGAGAGCGGGGGGGGAGGGGGGGGCGCAAACAACACGACACGTGGAAGCACGTCGTTCCCAAATAGGTGACCGGTAATATGGGCAATCGCAGGGAACTGTGGGATACGACGGCTTCCGGTTCGACGCACCCCGCTGGTTAGCAGCGGCACGCGCGCATTTTTGTACCGCTCCGTTGAAAAAAAAAAAAAAAGAAAGAACACCTCTCCGTGCAATATCAGTGCTCTAGAAGTTGGTTTTTGTTTTGTTTTTTGCTAACCGTGATTGTGACAATGACAAGCTACGAAAGCCATGAATGGTATGGAAGCTTTTTATCGCACTAAAATTATCTACAATGTATTTATCCGCAGGGCGCAGGTTCGAATCCCGGCTGCGGCGGCTGCATTTCCGATGGAGGCGGAAATGTTGTAGGCCCGTGTGCTCAGATTTGGGTGCACGTTAAAGAACCCCAGGTTGTCGAAATCTCCGGAGCCCTCCATTACGGCGTCTCTCATAATCATATAGTGGTTTTAGGACGGTAAACCCCACATATCAATCAATCAATTACAATGTATTTATGCTGCTCGGCAATACTGTCAGTTTGGCTAGCAGATCAGCCGATACAGAAAACACTTTTCGTTGTATGATACGTTACTGCAGATAAAAAATCACTATTTTAAAGATCTCAGGGGATGTGGATGACTGTAGCAGTGTACTAAAAGTTCATATCGAAATCACTGCTTCGGCCGACATCGTCGGTCGATTGGCATGAAGCGCAGCACTTATTGAGCGAATTGAGATTTTTTTTTCTCGCCTTCTGCGCGCTATAAGATGCATTTCTTAGTCGAAGCCAGATGCTTATATAAACGCTGATCTAGCTTAAGCTGCACGGCACGGCGGCACATAAACAACACAGTCAGACATGAACGCCGCCGAATAATCTAAACCGTGCGCTTGTTTAACGCTCTTCTTCTTTTGATTGCCATCCTGGCGCATAGTTTGACAAAGATAAACGCAAATGCACTCGTCCAGCGCTTCGTGTAAACTTACTTTTGAGTGAAGCTTTCGCCTCTTTTTTTTTTTGTCATATATATGGGTGCGATGGCCGGCACTCATCTCGTACGGCAGGTAGATTTCACCCGCGCGTTCCCTTAACGTCTTTGCTAGGCGCACCTGCACGACAGTTTATTTCTCAATATAATATTCACAGCAAATTCATACGTAAGTTTTTTTTGTGTGTGTGTGGAATACACATTTATCTGTGATAATATTCTTTTCGGACACTCTGGATTTAACGTTCCGTGTATACTCAAAGACTACCTGTCGCCGTGGCTCTCTTCACAGCCACGGCCCACCTCATTTTTCTTTATTCGTTTTGTGGCAATCGATTCATGCGTTTACCTTTCACGCTCAAGTTGGAGCAGCCAACGGGCTCACCGACCAACCATGGTTTATAAGGACGAAGATAAACGGGCAACCGCGCGCGCGAATCCCGAATAATCTGAGGCTTGCGGCGAAGCGGTTCACCGTCGTCTAACTCTTCTCGAACCGGAAGCCGGTAGCAGACGGTGCATCCCACAATCCCTCGCTCGTTTACTCGTCACCTATTGGATCACGCCCACCACGACTCCTTCGGGGATACACGCACGGAGAAACGAACGGCGGTTTCGGTCACTGTACGGCGGTGCGCTGCTAGACTGTGCCAACGTTCATTTTGCCGGAAGGGTGACGTCATTATCTTCAACACAAGGCGAGGAAACCAGAATCAGATTAAAAGGTTGCCATCCTTCGATAACGTAGAATATTTTTTCACGAGGCTTATATTGAACGAAAAGACGAGAACGAAGAACGACATGACACACACATACGGTTATGTGTGCGCCACATCTTTCGCATTAGATATAAGCCTCGTGATAACACACCGTTAAGTTGAAAGCACTATACATTAGCAAGCTTGGCGTACTTTTCAACTGCGTTTTCTGGAAAACATTCTGGCCGGGAGTGCACGGTGCTGAATTAATGAGCGCACAAAACTATGCAATAAAGGCCAAGGAAAAACGGGAAAAAAAAAGAAAATGAATAAAAACCTTCAATTTCACCGCTTGCCACTCGATTGCTTCTTCAAAAGTCGCACGTTAAGTGCCCAGTCACAGTGGTTACAATTCGATGTAGTGCGAAATGCTACATGTTCATCGTCGAAAATTTCGGACCCCTCCATACGGCGGAATAATGGTTTTGATCCATGAAACCCCCCCCCCCCCCCCCCCCCAGGCATTATATTATTCACGGCTTGTCGTTGCCATGCGCCTGTTAAACCTTATATTGCGCGTACTCATGAGCAAAAAGCGCCCAAATAAAGCACGAATGAGTTAATTTCCCCATTAAGAAGGGTCATCAGGAAAAAACTTCGAAGATTCAAAATTAAACGAAAAATTAAACGAAGAAAAACCGATTCAATCGCAAAGGAAGAGTGCAACAGAAAGAGATCGAAGTATCTCTATATACAGGGCTGTGCTCTTACAAGAAAGATAAACTTGGACACTATCACCCTTGGACCTTTGGTGAATACAAAACTATTGCGCCGTCCGTCAGCGTTTTCGATATATACTCATTAGGTAAAGCTTTTGTGCTGCAGCATAACAAAAAAAACCGACGTCATTTAAATGCGATTCTACACTCTTTACTACTGCATTCTCCCAAACGCGGTAATGCGAGAAGTCCGGTGACGTTTTGTAAGTTAGGAGCTCTTATCTCACCTTCACTAACCGGAAGCTGCAGAGGCCGCGCCGTTTGAGCAACCCGCAAAAGAGCCGTGAGCCAGCGCCTCATCTGCCAACCTCTAGATGACCAGCGCCAAGACGGTTAGCAAGGCGAAGAAGGTTTCTACGCCTAACACGAAACAAGCTAGACGGCCACAACACGGAAGAACGGCGCCACCTTGAACGTGGGATAAACACGGGGAAACCGAGAAAGCCATCGCACACAAAGCCACCTCGAAACTCGCTCGGTGCCACCGACAACGAAGCCTGGTGCCTGGGGTGGTCATTGTTGAACCATCCCAGCAGAAACCACCACTACTGCGCCCAGGGCACAGCGGTGGTAAGGAAGGCAGTTGGGGAGGAGGGAGAATGGAAGAGCGGCGAATCAAAGACGTCCTGTCCAACACACGCGCACCCCTGGGCGTTCGCAGCAATGAATGGCTGGCTCCTCACGAGCGCCCAGCGTAGAACAAGCGGGGGCCACCGTTATACCGAGAGGATCTCGCGAGCCGACGCTCTTCTCGGATGAAACAAAGCGCCAGTACGCACAAGCGCCCGCGGCAGCGCCGGCAAACGCGACGCTAACGGGGAGCTTGGGCGCTCCAAACGCACGCCGTGTTTAGGGCACAGCATCAGCGAGCGCATGAACGCGCGCCGCGGCGCTCCCGGCAACGCGATTGTTCTTAAACGGGGCCGAAACCGAGATAACGCGCCGCCGGCCATTCTCTCGCTTTGAGCGATCATATCCAGGCTCGCGCCGAATGCGTGCCACGGCCGGGCGCAGCAAATTGATCGATTGAAAGCGACGGGCCGAAAGCAGCGGGCGGAATATCCGCGCGGCAGAGAGTTTGTTTGTCGGCCAGGAAAAGTACGAGCCCGCTTGCAGGCTGTAGGGAGCAGATAACGATCGGACAACGTTGACGGTGCGAAGAGGGTGCAGCGAATAAAGAGTCGCTGACGTTACTAGCGAGATCGACTAAGCACTGAGTGAGCTTACATAGACGAGGCGGTCGTATCTGATTATTCTCCAAACAACAAGTAATGCATGAATAAAATTCGCTTATGTATTTTTCCTGTCGTCACTGTCTTTCAGAGGCTCCTGCGCTGCGAGCTTTCTGGCAAGGTTAAACAATAATAATAATAATAATGTCCCGTGGCTTTCACAAATTGTGGTGAAAGAAGCTACCGGTGGCGTCAAGCACTTGACAGTGAAGATTCTTTAGACGAATTACAGGTCATCGAGAAGGCCCACGATACGGCGGTAAGAGCTAATCTCCAACGCGAGGTCCGCCTGCGTCAGCCTAAGAGTATCTTCTGGGCGTGAATAACGCTCACCATAGCATATCATACGTTCCAAAACCACAGCATCATTTTAAAAGACACCATAATGAAGGTCTCCCGAAAATTCGACCACTTGGTATACACTAACATGCGCCTAAATTCATGAACACGGGGCTCTAGCATGTTGACTCGATCAAAATGCGGCCACTGCGACTGGGATACGATTTCTCGGCCTTCGGGTCAGCCGTTCAGCGCGATAACCAATACAACAACGCTGCGGGCCGCAACATTCGAGAGCTGTATACGAGTGCTATCTACAATAAACCTTCGAAACGGAGTATATAAATACAGTCCCGGGACGTCAATAGCCTTTTAACAAAGATAAGAAGGTGAATGTTGAATCCGCATGGGACGACATAAAAAAAATATTACGTGCCAGGCTCTAAAACGAGGTCATTTTATACTTTTCATTTATGGCTTCCGTTACTCAAAAAGACTAAAATAAACGCTGGCACCCAATTTACCAACCTCATCTTTTGCAAGTGCCTTTTTTTATTGGCCAGCCGGCTTATTGAATGATATCTGCAGCATCAAAATTAGCAAAGTAACCTTTAGGAACATTTTCAGCGTATTTTTTTAATACCCGCCCGGGCGTTTTACGTGTGTATTGCATGGACGAACTTTGGCGCAAATGTGTGTGCGTGGAAACTTCGATGAAATTCGGAAATGTTTGTGCGGGCGTCCGAGGAAGCGAAAGACGGTGACAAGAAGCCGAGCCATCGACAGTTGGCGACAGGTGGCACAAGAGGATAAGAGAAGAGAGGCGCGTGGGGAACGCGCAGAGAACCGATCAAGATCTAACCAATAAACATTTTTGTTTATTGGTAGTATTATCTCTAAACTAATTTTTCTGATTGGCTTTAATTTCATTGTAGTTTCATTTCAGTGTCCTGCCGCCCGGTTCTTGGTCCATCCCCCTCTGTGGGTGAGCGCCATCCACCTGACGTCATCAGCATCAGCCGTAGGACACGCCGGACCAGGGCGCTGTCCTTGGAGGTTTTCGTGGCGTGCTAACAGAAGGTCTGGTGCTCGCCAGGTGGTCCTGACGGTGGCTCCAGCTGGGACACGCCGGACCAGGGCGCTGTCCTTGGAAGTCTTCGTGGCATGCTAACAGAAGGCCTGGTGCTCGCCAGGTGGTCCTGACGGTGGCTCCAGCTGGGACACGCCGTACCAGGGCGCTGTCCGCGGAGCTCCTCCTGTCTTTTCCCCAGGGATCGAGGTCCAGGAGCAGCGGTACCTGTCCGGGGCTACCGACACCGGGTGCGGCTCCTGCTACGTCGGCGTGCGCGACAGAGACGACGAGTTCCGGGTCGCCGCCGCCACCTGAGACGGCTGAAC
The DNA here is from genome assembly GCF_043290135.1 of Rhipicephalus microplus. Lineage (NCBI taxonomy): Eukaryota > Metazoa > Arthropoda > Arachnida > Ixodida > Ixodidae > Rhipicephalus > Rhipicephalus microplus. The sequence continues at coordinate 236,686,998 of NC_134701.1, read as the reverse complement.
GCCGTCTACGAACGTGAGGCCTGACGGAGAGGCCTTGTCTCCTGCTGCGACGGCACGCGCCACCTGCGTGCCTGAGCTCGCTACGGGGCAAAGGTCGTCGCCGTGCGTGGACTGTCACCTCCTCGGGACGCTGGTTAGACCAACTGTGAGCTACCGTTTAGCCACGTAGATTGGACAGTAGCCACTCGGACTTTAGGCAGTTCGAGTGTACTTCTGTGCTTGTCTTTGTGATAGTCGATCGAGTCGCTTGTTCTCATAAATGTTGTTCAAAATCTATTCCGGCGTCATCTCATATCGTTCATTTCGTTGACCACGCACGGGCAAACGTGATGAACCGCTTCTGTCGTTACAACGTGCCAAAACCATAATTTGATTATAAGACATTCTGCAGTAAGGGAGGAGGCTGCCAATTATTTTTGACCATGCATAACTAAACTTAAATATTATTTTCTCTCTGATTAAGAAACCTATAAAGCTTAAATTGATAGCAGAAGAGTTCACATAAAATCATTTGGAACTTTTGACTTAATGTTCCTCTTTATAGTTGCTTTAATGACGTACTCGCTGTATACGGTGCTCTAATAACAAGAGCAGTATTACCATGAAAAAAAAAACGCCAACGTAGCAACCATTTCGAGAGCATAGGAACGAAGTTTTTTTTTTTTTTGCCCACCGACCATAAGCCGCTTGGTTACTAGTTAGCGACTACAGAAACTTGACTTCACCAGAACGCGAACAGATATCCAGTGAAGAAATGATACTTTAAGACCGTTCCAGGACAGCATATACAGTATATACCGATGGACCAAATACAGCAACATTCGGAAAACGAAGTTTCAGTTCGCTGAGCATGCGACCGCGAGTCAATAGAAGGGGACAAAAAAAAACCACCATGAAATGAAGGATCTTCCTGAGCGGTCGCAAGTGATGCCAAGGAAAGCAGCTTCCCGGAGCGAAACACGCAGAGCCTGACAAATGGCTCGCGTGCGTCTGTCCCCAGCACGACGACAACAACAACTGTAAAAAGTGTCTGAGAAGCATCCGATGTCGCAACGGCGCCATCGCAGCTTCCCCTCGGTTCCCGCTGGGCGGCATCGCTGTCGCATCCTCCCCGCACGCCACTCGGAAAACGCCACGGGAAGATAGAATGCTTTCCGGAACGCGTTTAAGCCAGAGACCAGGTTACTCGAAAACGTCTGTAGTTAAGAACAAGCTTGTCGGACGATTGCAGCAACTGCCGCGTAAAAGATGCGGCGGCGGTTCTAAAACTCTATTTTAAAACTTCTAAAACTCATATGGCACCCGCTACGCCCGCAACGACTGCGAACGTTATGCTAAACCTCCTCTCTCTCTCTCTCTCTCTCTCTCTATATATATATATATATATATATATATATATATATATATATATATATATATATATATATATATATATATATATATATATATATATATATATATATATATATATATATATATATATATATATATATATATATATATATATATATATATATAGATAGATAGATAGATAGATAGATAGATAGATAGATAGGTGAAACAAGTGTGTACTTAAGGGCTCATTTTTCTGTGTTTTGGCACAATACTAATGAGGTCTAACAGACAATAATGAATAATGCCAATGAAAGTATAGGGGAAGTTATTAGGCCAATTGTAATCCAAATGTGAAGAAGGAAAAGTGTGTGAAAAGATACCTTGCCCTGGGCAGGAACCAAACCTGCGCCAGTACAGCCGGGGGGATAGCTGGGGGGGATGAAGTGACTGGGGAGATAGCTGGCGTGGTAGCTCCGTGGTAGAGCATCGAACGCGTTATTCGAAGATCGCAGGTTCGGTTCCTGCCCACGGGAAGTTATCTTTTCACCCACCTTTCTTTCTTCACATTTACATTACAACTGGCCCAACAACTTCCCCCTATACTCTCCTTGGCATTATTCTCTGTTACACCTCATATATATTCTCTCCTATGGCTTCTGTCATCTTTGCGCGGCGCCACTCGCGACGCCAGAAAACTGTTCGCGTGAAGTGACGCAGAAATAATCGCTCTATATTTAGTCCGTATACGAGGAATACCACTCGCAAAATTCTCTCCTAACCTGTTCTGTAATGCAGTCGCACGCACGGCTACACCGCTTCGTCTCGTAAGACTATTGTGCGCGACCAACTTATACTTCAGCTCGGTTTGCCCGTTTTCGACGGCGCAAGCGGATAAAAGCGTGTGCCCGAAAACGGCGAAATCTTTAGAGGCTGAACGTTCAGTGCGCTGACAACATTCCCGTGTTTTACGAATGAATGTTGGTATGAATGAAATTATGGTATGAATAGCGCCCATAGGAAGGTCGCTGAAGGCGATAAAGAAACCAAGCTCTCGTCTTTTAACTCGACAGTGGTTATGATTGATTGATTGATTGATTGATTTGTGCGGTTTAACGTCCCAAAACCACTATATGATTATGACAGACGCCGTAGTGGAGGGCTCCGGACAGTGGTTATGAGGGGCCCCTAAATGCAATATCATTTATCTATACATAAACAGCGATCGCACCGCCAAAATGGAACCAGTTTCGTCCCCGTCGTAGTTTTATTCGAACGCCCGCCCCCTCCTCGCTCATCACAGCGGTGCCGATCGGGGAAGAGGGCACAACGGAAAGTGTCTTTCTTCGCGCCGCTGAAGACCTCCGTACCGATGAACGTGACAGCGTCAATCGATCGCTCCGACGCGCGCGATCCTCCTTTGCGCTGCCGGCCGCTTTGTTTCCCTCCTCGCCCACCGCAGGCGCTGTATACTGTCGTTGCGGGGAGACGAAGCCGTTGCTGTATAAGTGATAACGCGATATCCTTGCTCGATCAGTCAATGCGACTTCAAGGTGGGATTGCCCCGGTTCAGTGGTTCGGGACATTCACTGTCCTCCGCTTTCACTCAAAGGCGAAAAAAAAATGAGAAAAAAAAATCACAGGGTCCCAGAGGCACTGGCTCAAAACGACTCTGAGGTAAACGTCATCTTTTTTTTTAGATAATAATAATAATAATAATAATAATAATAATAATAATAATAATAATAATAATAATAATAATAAACTGCCGTGTTTAAACCTCCCAAAACCACGATATGATTATGAGAGGCTCCACAGCGAATGGCTCCGGAAATTTCGACCCCATGGGGTCCGTTAATGAGCACCTGAATCTAAGTTCACGGGCATCGAGCATTTTCGCCTACATCTAAAACGCGGCCGCCACGTTTGGTATTCGATCCCGGGACCTGCGGCTAAGCAGTCAGTCGGACACTGCAGCCACTATATACACCGTGGCGTTTTTTTGTTTTTTTTCCTCGCTCGATGTATACTGATCCTCCCCGGCCCCCAAAAGCGTCTTGCACCTCACTTCCTTGTTTCTCGCTGGCACCGTTATCGGTCCACATTTACCCAAGCGATGATGGAATGCCATGACGTCATCATGTGACGTCACTCTACGGACGTCATAACGCCATCATGATGACGACACGTATTTTCGCGATACGTGACTTTTAACTGACGTCATGCGGTGGCGTGCTCGCGTGATGCTGCCCTTTTGCATCGCGTGTCGACGCAAAGTGTTTGCTGAGGCATCTAAGGTTTTCACATAAGTGAATAGTGCGAAGCAAACGTAAAGATGCACAAAATAGGCATCCGCAGGTTTATTTGACGAATGCAGCTTAGAGTACTTAGTGACTGTTATGAGTTGCTCAGGGGCCGATTCAAACTGTGGTGTTTAACGTACCGAAAACTGTGAACAGCGGGTCCCGTGGCACGCCGTAACGGAGGCCTCCTCACTCATACACAGCTTCAACATGTCCGCCAGCTTCTCAGCGTTTGTGGATTACCAGATTACTGTGAGCGACAAAACTAAGGGCGCCATCAGGCAGTGCGCACACAAATTAGGCAAACGAGGAACTATTCTTGCATCAATCAAGCATCTTCTACACCTCAGTAATAGAGTTGTAGCGGCGAGAGAAGAGAGACGTGGAATAAAATGGCGCGATCGGCACGGCCCCGTCGGCTGCCTACGACGCCGTCTCACGTCTCTCTTCTCTCGCCGCTACATTGGTGACCCGGAGAACACGCCCTTCGCCGAGCGGCCCGCTGCCATGTTCCCGCAACTCTGCCCGCCAGTGCCGCCGTTCCAATCGACCTACCCCAAGGTATGGTTCATGCAGCTCGATGCCGTTCTGGCGTTGAATGGCGTCACGGACCAGCCGCTGATGCACGCCATTCTTCAAGACGCCCTTCCGGTAGAGTTGCGTCATCTCTCTGGCACTTCAACCTCCAGCCAGCAGCCTTACAATGACCTCTGCTCTGCGGTGCTTGCCAGCTATGGCCTCACCTACCACCCGCTGCCGTTCACCCGCGACTTACAGGCTTCGTCTGCGTCGCAGCGTGCGGTACCCTCCGGCCCGAAAGTCTTCACTGACAGGGACCTAACTTCCCCGACTACGTCTCCTACAACATCTCGTCCAGCCACTACCAACGCGAGTCCCGCGTACGAATGCCCATCCGACGAGGTTCAGAACATTCGTGCTGCACACGACCAGTCAGCCACGAAATCCGACGAGCTTCTTCAATACGTTCCTGTAGCCAACGACCGGGTCGCCACGAGGTGCATTTTTTCGAAGTCCTCGGCCGATTGTCCCTCGGGCACTCTCGCCACCCGCATGTCTTCTCCGGCCTACACAGACCACGATTTCTCAGACATGTCAGACTCCACGACGGCTTCATCGCCGCATGCCCCGGAGTCTGCCAAGACTACGGATATCCTCACGCTCACTATTCGCCCCTTGGTCGCGGAGACTTCAGCGTCGACGATGTCCGAAGGCGCCTCCCCACCCACCTCGACGCTCTCTGCGTCCTGCCAGCAGCGACCATCTTCAGCCCCGCCGTCTCCCGCAGCCGAAGTTAAAGTCATAAGCCGTCAACCACAGCCAAACTTCCGAGAGGCTGCGACTATGACTGACGCAGCTGAGGACGACGTACCGGGCGCGCCTATGGCACTGCAGACTACATATGCCACACATGCTGTAGAGGTTGTCATCGATCATGCAGACCTGCACACCAACCCTCATGCGCGGAGAACCGATGGTCTTTCAGGTGTGCCACCCGATCCTCCATCAAAGCTCACGTCTTCTGAGCTTCACAACTATTCCCCAGAGCATTTGGCGCCGGATGCAGTCCGCCACACAGGCTCGTTGGTAACAACAGCGACGACGTGCGGTCCAACTGCATATCTGCCGCCCTTGAGAGTATGCCAGCGAAATCATCACGTTCGGCATAATACAGAGAGGCCCTTTTTCAAGCCTCTTGCTAAACAGTCATGTGTTGCAGCCTTGGGCTTCAAGACGGCGCAAACACCTACGAGGTTTTCCCGACACAAGGGCCAACCACTTGCCGTGCACATGACTAGCCGCAATGCACGGCGTTTCCGCATCCGTCGACTCGGCCACACGCCCCGGCATGCTGGTCGCAGTGCTACGCGGAGGCCGGTGTTTCATCGACAGAGACGTCCGCACCAGCACGACCGCGACGCTGCTCTTTGTCGACAGCATGCTCGGCACCCTGTGCGCTATCCGAGACCCCGCTGTGGCTGTGAAACTTCAGTGCTCGGTCATCATGGGTGCGTTCCGATCCTTCACACTATTTCGCCCACATTGCCGGCGCGAGCTCTTCAGCGCCTGTCCGCAGTTCCAGCTGTGGGCACGTTTGTCAGCCGCGTCTACTCGAAACGGCGGGTGCGCATTCGAATGGTCCCGCCGAGTAATTGTGGGATGGACGTGTCTATGAACACAGCGACCCGGCCCTTCCTTCTTCGTCCCTTGCGCTTCTCCCAGAGTCGCCCACCGGAGACACACTGCCTACCGATGGCCCATAAACGTTGACAACCTGGACTTGCCAAATGAACACTTTATGGATTGCCGTTCATGTATATAGCATTTGTCGCTCTCTTTCTTTTTCATATGCCTTCAAATCGCGCAAAGCGCTAGGGCGGGAGCCCTGTAGCGCCATCATCACCATCATCATTTTCTCAATCACCGCGCCACGCCTCTCGCGCAGCTGCTGCTAGCTCGAGCTGCGCGAGGATTAGAACGAGCTCACACACCTGGCGCGTCGGACGGGGACAGCTACCGCGGCTCGGCTTCGGGCGTAGAATAAAGTGGCGCGATCGGCACGGCCCCGTCGGCTGCCTACGACGCCGTCTCACGTCTCTCTTCTCTCGCCGCTACAGAGTTAAACTTTTGGAAGTAACGTACTTGCCATAACGTTCGTTCATTTGTTTGTTTGTTTGTTTGTTTGTTTGTTTTTCACGAGATTAGCAGTCATGTAACATAAATACCTGGATAAAGCAGGCATTGTGGATGGACTAAGCGTCTAAACATCTTCATGCCATCGATGGCTCGAAGTAATACATTGTTACTGGACATGGTGCGGTCACAAACCGTTACGCAAACGTTACTGCGAGGATCCGATTAACACAGACCAGCTAGAGTTGCACGGTTTCGATCGCTAGGTGCTCTTTAACGAGCATCGAACTACAAGCATTTGACCCGACGAACGTTTTGTTGCCATTTCTAAACTGTATGCAGTGATGGCGTACGCCACAACAACGGAGTCCAAATACAGTGAATCGGAATAGTCGGCACAAAACCGCAAATCAGACTCGCCACCTTGCACCAGTTAGGCCGACAAATCATTCAAAAGGAAGGCCAATTTCAGTGCCAAGAACATTTCGCCCGTGCCAGTTAAGTTTCCTAATCATTAGTTACTCCAATCGCTTTGTGTGTGTGTGTGTGTGTGTGTGTGTGTGTGTGTGTGTGTGTGTGTGTGTGTGTGTGTGTGTGTGTGTGTGTGTGTGTGTGTGCGTGCGTGCGTGCGTGCGTGCGTGCGTGCGTGCGTGCGTGCGTGCGTGCGTGCGTGCGTGCGTGCGTGCGTGTGTGTGTGTGTGTGTGTGTGTGTGTGTGTGTGTGTGTGTGTGTGTGTGTGTGTGTGTGTGTGTGTGTGTGTGTGTGTGTGTGTGTGTGTGTGTGTGTGTGTGTGTGTGTGTGTGTGTGTGTGTGTGTGTGTGTGTGTGTGTGTGTGTGTGTGTGTGTGTGTGTGTGTGTGTGTGTGTGTGTGTGTGTGTGTGTGTGTGTGTGTGTGTGTGTGTGTGTGTGTGTGTGTGTGTGTGTGTGTGTGTGTGTGTGTGTGTGTGTGTGTGTGTGTGTGTGTGTGTGTGTGTGTGTGTGTGTGTGTGTGTGTGTGTGTGTGTGTGTTGTGTGTGTGTGAACGAAGGGGAAAGTGTATAAGCTACAATTACAGGAGAAAAGACTTGAACGTCTTACACAAAGGAGGTAACTGATAACAATATCTACAATAAAAAATGTGATCGATTGCAGTCATCCATTATATTCCGCTCGTAAGCAACGGGTAAAGTTCTAACTAGTAATCAATTATTATGCTCATACCCTTTTAACTTTATGCTTCAAGCATTTATTTGCCTACTCGTATTTAAAAAAAGGCGTTTATGACATGATATCTCCCCAAGACCAGCAGTTTAGAGATTCGAAATTTCCGCACTATGGCGTTGCCTTTGGATCACGGATATCCGGCCAGAAAGAAGAGCATCTTAACTTTTACATGAGTTTCGCAAATATTTAAAGTATTAGAAACCTCAACCTAATGCGTATACAAAAGTACAGAATTTTTCGAGGGGCTCACTATCTGCATTAATTCACAACTAATGAAATCGACACACCGTTCGACCAAGGAATGCATAACGAAGATTATTTGTGGTTTCTCAACTGTATTGTAGTGAGTCTCAGTTACATTGAACGTAATTATAGTGGACTAAAAATCACCGTTGTTGTCGGTGGGATCCGAGCTCACCATTTTCGAATTACGCGTCCGATGCTTTGAGTAACATTTTAAGCCACGACTGAGGGCGCTAGCTCGCCCACTTTCTTGTCGGGTATTTACGTGCGATTATTACTCAGGACTCTCAGTCTAATGGACAAGAAACTCGAAGGACTAAAAGAAAAGGCGAGACAAAAGAGCACTCGCAGTCACGCAGTGACTCACGGCCATTTGTAGGAAAACGGGCGGCCACGCTTATTATGTGGCTACAGTAATTACATGTGTGTAGTTTTTGGGCCACGCCCTTCAACGACGCAACGGACTTCCGCTAATGTCGCAAATAACGGGGGGTACGACGGATGGCGGACTAGTGGGAGATATGTCGGGCGCTTCCGAATGAAAACCGGAAAGCCAAACCGTATCGAGATTGCGAATTCGGGGCTCGGCAGTACGGGTCGCGCGACCTTTTGCAAAGACGCGGAAACGAACACACTGCAGCGCTCAGGTAAGCGCGCACGGAAACATGCGCCTCCATCAGGTGCATATGGCTGCCGCGTTCCCCGGCTGCGAACCTCATTGTTTGCTCCGAGTACAAATGCTTAAGACCATCGTTCCCCATTGCGAACCTGTTTTGTGAATAGGGTAGCAGGTATACCCACAAGTGATTACAAAACAACGCTAACCGGACTACAGCGACCGTTACCAAATAAGAAAAAAAGTAATCGATGAACTTAAAAATACCAAATTAGCGAAGTCGATTAAAAAGTAATCGATTCCGTGAGATGCAGTACGAAATTTGTCAGCGATAATTCAGAGCGAATATGTATACTCAGTAATACAGCGAATGTGCAAGACAGCACGTGTTATCTTTCTTTTTCTTTAAATTTTGTTTTTCGCTTGTATTTTTCTTTCTTCGTTAAGTGGAACAAATGCCGGCCGCGTTTATATAAATCATCGTAATGCACTCTCAATCGTCCTAATTAGAGCAAACAGGCAAATAATCCAAGGAAAGATGTTACACGTAGTTATAATGATGTAAATATGAAGGAAGTAAGGTCGACCAGAAGATAGCAGGGACGAACCTGCGACCTTTGATTATCGCGTATACGATGTTCTGTTAACCGAGATACAGCGGCGGTCATCTTCCCTATACGTGCACTCAAACCTGGCAGTGTTAGCACTAGCATCTTACGATATTCATTCGTATACCTACTCTATTTCTTCCTTGCTTCCACTTATGCAATCATTGTTATTTACTTTCTGACTGTTTCGGTAAATGAAGTGATGCGCGTGGTTTACTGTCTTTCAGGGACAAAAAGGCTTAGAGGCGTTGCATATTAAAGTAAAGGTTAAAGACCTCTATCTAACGAGGGAACGCGATGCGGTATGAAAAGCCACAAGCACCGTTATTAAAGCGAGCAAGCACCGCCACAGTGGTCCAGTATCGAAGGCACTCGGCTGCTGACCAGAAGGTCACGGGATCGAATCCCAGCCGCATTTTTGGTGTACAATAAAATGCTCGAGACTTGTGAGCTTATATTTTGGTGTACGTATAAAGAACACCAGGCAGTCAAAATTTCCGAAGCCCTCTACTACGGTGTTTCTCAAAATCACATCGCGGTTTTGGGACGTTAAACCCAACCAATCATTATTAAATAAAGCGAGCAAATCAGAGTGAACAAGGACGCCATCTGGTAAACGCACTCAACAATATTAATGACACAAAGAAGAAAAAAAACACCGGCTGCGTCCATGCCGGAAGATCATTCGACAAAACGACTGACGTAAATCACGTGCTGCATAACGAGGCACGATCCAAGCAAGGTGAAAGCCATCTAGTGTGACGGCGCAACCTGTAACTCCTATACTGCGCCATATATATTATCACTTAGATTACATATAATCTATGGAAGCCGACAGAAACTGAAGATAGCAGAACCCGTGTCAACAGCAGAAAGGAAGTGATTCCATCAATTCATACGTGACATAATTGAGAAAGCTGTTGAGTAAGTGGCCAGAGAATATATGTGGTGTTTAACGTCCCCAAACCACCATATTATTATGAGAGACGCCGTAATGGAGGGCTTCGGAAATTTCAATTACTTGGAGTTCTTTAACGTGCCCCCAAATCTGAGCACCCGGGCCTACAGCATTTTCACCTTGATAAAAAAAGCAGCCGCCGCAGCCGGGATTCGATCCCGCGACCTGCGGGTGAGCAGCCGAGTACCTTACCCACTAGACCACCACGGCGGGGCGGCTACAATGTAAAGAAAGCGCTATTTGAATTCAAAGGAAGCTCCCTACAACCAGACTCACGTGAGTTCATCGTCATCGTTTTTTATCGCGCTTAGGTTGATCGGCATCACGCGCTAAACATCACCGCGCCGTGTTATTTGCACAAAGCAAAACACATCACTAACATCGAAAACAAAACATACAGCTTTCACACTTGGTACATTCACGAAGAAAAATCTCCACGATGTACCAGTATGTCGCGAGAGCTATACAGCAATGTAATCGGTACGATGTAACTGTTCGATACAGATGACAGCAATGCTATAGAAGGTCATACCTTCGACTGAACAGCCAGGAAACAAACGCATTTCGAGAAGAACGGGGGATGAATACAAGTACAGTATTGGTGGAATCAAAAGGCAGCAATCGTTTAATGTTCGTTTACGGAGATATAACGTTTCTATAGATATATTGACCCGATCAACGATATACGTCAGAGGTCAAATGAGGCTGCCAGGAAACAAAAAAAAAATTCTGGTGCAGCAAGAAAGGAAAATAAACAGACCGTAGAGATTGAAAGTAAAGGTAATATCTACACTATACCTTGACGCCGTCATTGAATGATGGCAAAAAGCGGGCAGTAGCGATGGTAACAGGTTACCATGGAAACGGCCTCGCAGAAAATAGCGAAGCCACTGAAGCCGCACTAATTGGCCGAGTTGAGGATGCGAGCCAGAGGTGCCCTCCCTTGCTAACTATGTACCTCTTCAATTTTGTTGTAATCAAACACTTCAGATAGCTTTCAATGGAGGGGAGACGGGTATGCCCTAGAAGTTACTTTTTTTTTTTCGTTTCTCCTTACTTTGCCCTTTCGACGAAAGTTCAGTGATCTTAAAATAACAACTTTAGTCGTTGAATGTGGCGTGCAGAACAAATGCGTGGCAGAGAGAAATGTTGCGTTGCTCTCAGCTTCACTTTCGGCTGTTGTTGCTGCAGGGTAGCCAGCGCTAATCAGAACACAAGAAGCTTAGACGCTTCTGCCTCCGCCCGGACTGTGTACCCTATATGCACAACGTGAGAACACCCGCACCAGTAATAAACGTGCGCAAGTACGCAGTAAGTGAAAGCCATTTGAGCCGCTATTCACTAAATCCATGTGGGAAGCTGAAACTAGGGAAAAAACGGGTAACAAGAAGGCAATATTGACAGGCGGTTCAGACAGACTTCGCTGCAACGCTTTCAAAATTTTACTTTTTTTTTTATCTCTCGTGGGTGCCCCATAGTTACGTTATACACGACAGTTCACAGAAAAGACGTTATCTGCGAAGGACAGCCAGAAATAATAGGCGCTAAATTTCATTGTATTATTTTATTGATTACTCCGCGGCAACAACTAACTCTTTTATTGAAGTAAAAAGCCATCGCTCCTAAATTCGGCAGCAGTGACGAATGTGAGTGTCTATAATAGCATTCAATTCGTCTTCTTAGGTTAGACTGAGCCGACAGGCTGCACCAAAACCCGTCGTATACAGCGACGCACGGTTGCTCCAGGCACCGATTCCTTCCTTCAGAAAAAAAACAAAAAAACAGCGAAATGTGTTGAAGCGAAACAAACAAAAAAGACAGAAAGCAGAAACAAACAGAGATGGAGGAATTCTATCGTAGAAAAGAAAGCGAATGAAGGACTTTTACGCGTGGGCTGCAGACGTATAGGCCGCTACCCGTAGCAACCATCCCTTCTTCCAACCAACCGCGAATAAAAGAAAAGGCAACGCGCAATGGCCTATCACGCCCTCTGAAGGCGAAAGGGGCGCAGTAATGGAAGCGCGGTTCAACCACCGGGTTCAGGCCACGCTCTCTGCGGGAGCGCTCACTGGGATCAAGAGCCCGCTGCCGGCCCTCAAGGTCTGGGCGGATGCCTCCAGAATGCGCAACTCCTTATAGCAATTCTGGGACGCCGCAGAAGGAAGAAAGCGGAAGAAACAGAAATTAATGACGGCGGGGAAAAAAATAAACAAGGTATATATTCTATGGTAACATCGTTACCTTTGCCGGCTCAGCGAACAACCCGAATCGCATCACGTGTGTGTTGTAGGGCCATACCAACCATAGGCGTCAGCAGAATTTTGACAGGGGGAGGGGGTAAAGCTGTGTTGCATCACGGCGGAGGAATAGGGAGCATAGTGCATAGGTGCTACTTGGGTAGCCTGGGGGGGGGGGGGGGAGGGAGTCAAAGCAACTGTTTATGTTGCATTCAATGAACCCATAGCGTTGATAAGACAGGGACCATAGAAAGAGTATATACACAGAACCTGCTGTGCAATTTCTGACTTCTGTGGTCCTGTCTTATCAGCGCTATGGCTTCATTGATCGTAACAAACCAACAAGCCGAAAAGTCTGTTTCTCATTTTGTACCCTCCCTTCGACGAGAGGATATCGCCTAACCGCGAAATTCAAGTTTGCTTCTGTCCTATTTCGGCTACCGTACGATATGTTGTAGAAGACTATTGTTGATTGATACGTGGGGTTTAACGTCCCAAAAGCACAATATGATGAGAGAATCAGTAGTGGGGGGCTCCGGAAATTTCGACCAACTGGGGTCCTTTAACGTGCGCCAAAATATAAGCACACGAGTCCATACAGCACTTTCGCCTCCATAGAAAATGCAGCCGACGCAACCGGGGTTCAATCCCGCGACCTGCGAGTCAGCCGCCGAGTACCTTAGCTAATAGACCTCCGCGGCGGGGCTTTGTAGAAGACTACATATACGCGGTAAGTTTTGGTGGTGGTGTTGTATGTAAGGCGTTAACACATGAAACTTGTTTTTCTTTTTTTCAGCGCCAGTAGATGAGGACCGGAAAGAAGACGTGCACGACAGGATCCACTGGAGCTAGCTGAAGTTAGTTCATCATGCTGCCCAAGCCATTCTTTCAGTCACCCTTTGCTCAGGCTGAAAGAAGTGTTATACAATCTTTGCCATTTTACTTATTATGCTACTGCCACGGCAGCCTAGTTTCGATCGGAAGTTAGCACTTGTCACATAGGGTGATGACCGCGAAGCGGCAACATTTCAGAATAGGCAGCGTAGATATCTCATGCTAAGGCGTCGTCCGATCAACTGCAGCAAATTATTGCTGATGAAGTGCTAATGCTACGGAGTAATGACAGCAACGTGACTGCTCCCTCAAACTCGCTGTTTCTTATCGTATACCTTTACTGCCAACATTCTTACAGCCACGAGGCGAGGTATATAGGCGCACGAATGCGTGCGATAAGGAGGAAAGTGCTAGGCTGATAAGACACAAATTATGAACAAGAGAGAAGGACATATGAGGGCTAATGTTGGCGCAGATATGAGAAACGCGCATGGAGGTTAACCGAAAGAAAAGCACATGGGTTGCGAACCGACTCTGTGGGCGATGGCAAATACGAAATGTCGGAGACAAATTGCGGGATTGAAAAAATCAGAAGAGGTTGGGAATAACAGAATCATGGTTTCTCTTAAATGTTATTCCTATACGTATAAATTCAAATTAGGCTTCGTATAACCCTTTGTACGACGCATATCCGGCTCAAAAATTATGACTGCACCACCAGAGACAGCTCAGTGTGCCTCGATAGAACGCGCAATCAAATCTTTATCAACTGAGACTATATGCGAGCAGTTATGATTTTATATTTTAATGTCGCTTTCATTTTGTTTGTGCATTCCTGTGCGTTCAATGTAGCTCTTAAGTTGTAAGGAAATGTTAGATAGCGCAAATCCAAACGTACGCGCATGTGCAAGCGAGGAATAAAAAAAACAGTTAAGAAATACGAGACATTCGGCGACGAGAAAAACACACAACAGACATTACGAATGGCAGACTACGTGCTCGGCTTATCAGCTACAACGGCAACGTGCGATTTTGCTGTTTGTATGGAATCGTTTACTTCAAAAAGAAAAGTAGAACAATTGCACTTTCATCCCACTAAGAGCGTACGCCTCAGAAAAAAACTTTCAACCACACGAGAATAGTCGGCAGCGTAATAATGCTTGATATTGGGGCAGTTGGTTTGTCAATATGTAACTGAAACAGGGCAGGAGAATGACGAAACGGCCGAGCCAACCAAACGAAACGACAGAGCATTGACATCGTAATGGTTTCACTAGATATTGTTTGCTTATAGGGGGCTTTATATTTCGTACAACGAGCTCATAAAACCAGACGTAAGTCAGCACTCTGTTCTTTTGTCTGGTTGGCTCGGCTTTTTCTTTGTTCTATACTGTGCTGTCTCAGTTAAAAAAAAAAACTTGCCGTGTACTTGTCTACAAACAGCCTTCCCTAAAGAGTCGCAATCCATCCTGTCCTTTGCCTGCACCTCATGTCAACGATTGCCCGAACGGATTCAAGCGCTCTTTGATCGGATGATCTATTAAAAACAATCAAATAGAAATAGTCATAAATTAGGTAAGGGCCTCGACGTTCCCTTCTCTCTGCCCATCAGCCACGTGCAAAGCGGAAACATAGTGCAGGGGTGCCCGCATGACCGCAAACATTCGCGTTTTAGTCAGGGTTGGAGTCGGCAAGTATGCCGTCCGTTACGCTCACGAATACCCGTTACCTTTGTCCTCAGGCAAGGCGGCGCATACAGGGTGAGATCTGCACACGTTCGGTGGTCACGCGCGACCTCCCAACTAAGGCGCAACCGCACCTCTGCTCGAAGGCGCACAGGCCTTGCCGTCACTTTCCGACCCGCAGTCACGTATACACAGGCAGCGAAGAGCCGGCCAATTTTCCCACCGCCACTGCGCCGCATGAACAACGCACGGGCGCAAATTGGCCGCAAATTATTACATGGGCTGGCCCGCCCACGCACACGCCCGCGCGACGCTCCACTGTGCAGGGAAGTTTCAGCGCCCTTTCACTTCCGCTCTATATACCGTGCACCGGTGATTGAAGTTACGCACTTCTTAGAGGGTTTAGAATTAGGGGACCCATGACACTGAGACACGGACTGACGGAACATGGGAGAGGCCTTTGTCCTGCAGTGGATGTAGTCAGGATGATGATGATGATGATGATGATGATGATGATGATGACGACGACGGCGGCGATGATGATGATGCTGATGACACTGAGTCCCCTAATCTTATATGACATATATGACCAATCTATGTGACCTATATGCCCCACCGCAGTGGTATAGTGGCTAAGGTATATTCGGCTGCTCACCCGCAGGTCGCGGGATCGAATCCCGGCTGCGGCAGCTGCATTTTCGATGGAAGCGGAAATGCTGTAGGTCCATGTGCTCAGATTTGGGCACACGTTAATGAACCCCACGTAGTCGAAATTTCCGGAACCCTCCACTCTACGGCGTCTCTCATAATCGTATGGTGGTTTGGGGACGTTAAACTCCACATAATAATTAATGAAATCAAACAACCACAGGCATTCTATTCCCTCCACTACCGCATTCCTGAAAGTTTGTGTCGCTTTCGGACGTCCAAGCCCATAAAAAAAACCTTTCACTCTAACCAGAATGCCGCCGCCGTCGTCGGGAATCAACTACTCGTGCTCGATCTTAGCAGTCGAACGCTTTAGCCGCTAAGCTATACTACAGCATGTTAAAACTTGAAAGGTAGCCAAGCACAATAAGTACGCGCGCATTTCTCACAGAACAGCCAGTAAAGGCTCATCCAGCAGCCGGCAACGAGAACAATTAAGTATAACCTGCATCCAAGAAAAGCCGCGTGACGCCGTTTATTTCGAAAAATTGAACTAACAATACAATACGAAGAAACAGCGAGACAAGCGTTTCCCCGCACGCCTTTTCGATCTACGCGACCGGAGGCGCGTCCGACGAATACGCACGTAGAGACAGCTATATAGCACAGCGCGTATACGCAGCACGTGAGAGTGCCTTCGCCGGCACAATGCGGCCAACCCGAACGGACCGCCATAAAATAGCACTTGAGGCACGCTATACGAGGAAAACGATTCATACATGCTCAACTCGTTTCGATGAACCGACGCCTTTTCCAGGCACTCGCAAGCACGAATCTCGGCTGTACAGCGGCGGCGTACGATTTATGTCTTGCCTGCATTTTTCTTCCGCAATCCCTCGGGCGAGCGCAGGCTGTATGTACGCTTTGGGTGAAAGTGCACCACTAAAGACGGACCGTTTTCCACTAGTGCAGTTAGAGCTGATCGAAAAGCGACCGATGATTGATCGATTGATTTGTGGGGTTTAACGTCCCAAAACCACTGATTATCATGAGAGACGCCGTAGTGGAGGGCTGCGGAAATTTCGACCACCTGGGGTTCTTTAACGTGCACCCAAATCTGAGTACACGGGCCTACAACATTTCCGCCTCCATCGGAAATGCAGCCGCCGCAGCCGGGATGCTAACCCGCGACCTGCGGGTCAGCAGCCGAGTACCTTAGCCACTAGACCACCGCGGCGGGGCAAGCGACCGATGCTCCGCAGCGGTGGTATATAGAAAAGAGTTGAACAAGCTATAAGAAGCAGGCAGCAGTGCGCGCCGCGGCGATAAACACGGCCAAAAGAAATTGAAAGCTGGAGTTCACTATGAGGTGTTGTAGGGCATGGACGACTGGAGCGTTATACTTTAGGGAGCCGTATATCGACGAGTAAGTGGAGTCATCCGCACGGCTAGACAAATAAGTTTTGCAGACGCGTATTAACGATCAGTAGCCACCCTCAAAACATTTATTTGGAACTAAATACGGAATGTGAAATGGCATCTCAAACTCCCGAAAGAAAAGTGAAGATTTATTAAAATTAACAGTCAAGATATTGTTGGTGAGCAGGTATCAAAGAAGAAGGAGCGGCATTAAGCCGGAACGCATACACTAACTTTTAAGAAACACACCCACTTTCACCCATCAAATGCTGCACGATGAGAATGAGTGTGTTCGAGAGCTCAATATGATTGAGCATATAACCATGAAATCAAGAGCGATTGAAAAACCAGAATCTCACGAAAACTCGCTTGAAGGATAAACATGAAGCAGTTGCCTATACCATGCACACTTATCCGAACACTCGACCCAAACGCCCTGATTTTATAAGCTCTGTAATCAAAGGACGGACCTCAATCATATTCTGGTGGGCTGCCTCTCGGTGACAGGGCAAAATGAAAATATACAGTAATGGAGAGCAGTGGGAGACCACGCTGTTAGGCACAGACCCAGAAGTGCAAGTCCTTCGGCAAGCCGAGGATGCCGCCAGAGCGCGAGGACTCATGGCTACCACCTATAGGAGAAGGAGACGATTCTTCCTCACCTTGCCCTATTTTTTTTTTGTTCTTAATAAAGTTATTTCCTCCTCGGCACTACTGTCTTCTACACAGAGGCAACCGATAGTACACGCCCTGGAATGCGCCTTCATGCGCAGCGTCCCCTAATCCAGCGTAGACACTCGGTTCTATCCTAACCAACGCTCCTTACACCGAGTTTTCTGGAGCGATTAAGCGGATTCCTGCGCCTCCACATGCAAAGCATGCAGCGCGCTCGCTCCCCAGCCTTAGGCGGGGAATTATCTATAAGCATTCTGCATTGGACCGCGGACGACATGCAGCCCGAAATAAAGCCACGAACGCAAAAAAAAACAAAAAACGCAAGCACATATATGCACAGACGTATATAAAACCCCACCGGCACCCTGCAACTGCCCACAGCATACAGAGGGCTCCGTGTTCGCGTTCCCACGCAACTGCGTCACAACAGCGGCAGCTGCACTCATTTGCCTAATGCCGAGCAGAGCTAAGACAATGCGGCCTGCAACTGAAGAACCCGGACTTCAGCGGTGAATGCTCGCGTTTCCTTCAAAACGCCAGTGCTCGCGCGCTCCTTCGCAAAACGCACGTATAATCTCAGAAGCCGACACGTGATGGAACTACAGATGCGAGAAAAGCAGTAGCGTATCCAGGCGGGGTGAGAGGGGGGGGGGGGGGGGCTTCAATTTTTTCTCCCTGAATTTCTTTAAAATTTTACTTGCGTATATATGTGAACACACATACAAACACGCGCGCTAACATAACGTATGGTTGAAGACCTCCCCTCCCTATAAAAAAAAATATAAATTTCTGGCTACGCCGCTGGACCAAGGTACATCCCTCATCGCCCCTGCAAACTTCAAACTCTCCATTTTGCAGCAATTGTAACATTTCGCTTACTTTTTGTTGTATAACCCCCACTCCTTTCTGTAAAGCCTTCGGACATGGAAATTATTCAAATAAATAAATAAATACACCGCATAGTAAGCGCGATCCAGTTGTAATGCGATAGGAGAAGCACAGCTCTTGTTCCCATGCCAACAAGAAGCGCTGCCAGACGCACGGATAAGTGTGAGACAATGCACAGCCTCGGTCACTGCGGCGGCGCAGCTCTCCGACCACCGCCTGCAGTGGGCTCACACGGCGGAATTCCCCCCCCCCCTTTTTTTTTTCGCATCACGTTAATTATAGAGAGTCATTAGAGTGGAAGCCGGAACACTCCCAGGGCGCCGTGACTCGTTCGCCCGTTCCATTTCTTTATGCCGCACGAACTTAGCTTTCCCACGCGTCGACGGTGTATGTGCGTGTGTGCGATATCTCACGACGACACCAAGCACCCGCTCAACTATAGTCCACGTGCTCCACTCCTGAAAGCTAGGCAGTGTTGTATGCAGCCAAAATTCCTGAAGTACATGCAGACGCAGGTCTGGATAAAGACAAATTCGAAATTCGCGCAATAGGAAAGATGGTCTCTTTCCTGCGAAGCTGTCAGCTATGCCATGTGCCGTCGTCGTCGTCGTCATCATAGTGGTAGTAGTAGTAGTAGTAGTTGTTGTCATCGTAGTAGTAGTAGTAGTAGTAGTAGTAGTAGTAGTAGTAGTAGTAGTAGTAGTAGTAGTAGTAGTAGTAGTAGTAGTAGTAGTCATCACTCACGCAAAGTGACCAGAAGAGGGAGCGAATAAAGAAAGGAATAAAACGAAATGATGGTGATGATGATGATGATTACAATGATTTAGATGAATATGCAAAATAGCGATGACGACGCTCCTAGCGGGAGATTTATATTACGTGAACTCGCTAGGAAATCGCAAAACACTAGCTACGTTTTCAGCTTCGCTGCACGATGGTTTTCACAGCGTGAAACTGACCTCTTTTTTTTTGGGGGGGGGGGGAGGGCGGGGGGGGTATACGTTACATTTCGAAGACGCCTTACGAAAACTGCAGACCGACTCAAGGCGATTCAGTTTCGAAATGTCGACTGATCCGGAACACAGCGCAGTCAGAATCCCAATGAGACAGATGTCACGAAACGAGTGTGCTATAAAGTGGTACGTGGCCCACGCGCCAAGACATTGCAGGAAGTGACTTTGTCTGGAGACAAGAAAGGCTTGCTATCGTGACCTAAACGACTGTGTCTGTGCCCCTATAGATGGCAGTTGTCAGCCTGTTCTCTCCCCATTTCCTCTGTCCTCGTGCTCTCTATGTACTAAAACGAAATAACTAAATGACTCTTGGCTGTAGGGGTTCATCGTTGAAAAAAATTGGAGGGGGCGGGGGGGGGGGGGTGAACACACTGACACGAGAAAACGAAAACAGACAATGACACCGGCGTTTATCCTCTCTGGTTCTCTTCTCCTGCGCTCATACCTGCGTGCCTTATCTTCCTTCACGGTGACGTAAACGTTAAGAGCATAGGCCTGCTATGCTGCAACACATAGGTTCGATGTCACCATTAGAAGCTTATTTGTCTATGATGAAGACTAGCTGATAATGGAGGTGGACGATTGGGCGAGTTGGTGATTCATGATCGACGTATGTAACTGCGCGGTAGTAAACACGGACGACAAGAAGATACAAGGACAAGCGCAGACTATCAACTGAAGGTTTATTTTTCACAAACCACATATATATGACTGAAACAGAAACAGAAAACACGAAAATCTACAAAAAATGATGACTTAGCACTTAACAATCGACAAAACGTGAACGTTTGACAAAAGCAGATTCAAGGACCATGTGCGCCACTTGCCAGATACCGTAGCTCTTTATCTAAAAGAGCTAACGACGGTTTGCTGACGCAGTGTTCTGGTTCCCGTGCCATTTTTTCCGCTTCGACAATCATACGGGTATGATCGTCTTTGTGCCTGAACATTACGACCGTGCTTTCGAACTGCGCAAGGCAGCCACACCTACTGACGTGCTGAGCTAAAAAACCCTCATTGCCAGTGCGCACATTGCGTGCGTGCTCGCGCAGGCGCTCATTTAGGCATCTCCCAGTCTGCCCGATGTAACACGCACCACAAGATAGCGGAATTCTATAAACTACATTCATGTCACATCTGACAAACTGGGTTTTATGCCTGACAGTGCAAGCTTGTTTGGGCCTATTGTTTACACATGTCATTTTGGCTAGCTGAGAGAGCTTGTAAGGTGCCGAAAAGTCGACGTGCCATTTCGTGTCATTGTTACAGAGAAGGGTTCTTGGCAAAACGCCTTAGGGATGTTTTTGCAGAAAAAGTTGAAACTTTTAGAGATTAATGATCCCTTTCTAGTCAGGAATTCAAGGGTGGTCACTGAATTCTTCAAAGAGTATTCTAACTACACTTTAAGTGCTTTTTCCATAGATATCAAAGATTTATATTATTCTCTCCCTCGTGACGCTTTGTATTCATGCATAGAAGAATGTGTTGATCTAATGGGCCACGTAACGTTCCAGAATGCAGCTGGTGTCAGTGTTAGCAGTTTTCTTGACCTGCTAGCTACCTATCTGACCTCTACCTATGTAGAATGGAACGGTGATGTTTATCAAAATAATGGCGTGTCAATAGGATCTTCGATTGCACCGATTCTGAGTGATTTGTTGCTTGCGAAGTTCGACAGGAACTTGAAAGAGCGGCTGTGTTGCCAGGAAGTTGTGAGGATATTCAGGTTCGTCGACGACTACCTGGTGGTTTTTAAGTGTGAATCTGCTAGAGTAATGGGGTTGTCATCTGATGTCATTGAAGTTTTTAGTGACTGCTTGAGTCCACTCGTACTGACCCATGAACTCCCAGTGAAAAACTCGATTCGCTTCCTAGACATGAGACTTTTGTTCAGCGTGAATCACGCATGCTGGATGTATGAGCCTCGCGCTATGAAACCGCTTTTGCCTTTTAAATCAGCGCATAGCAAATTGGTTAAGAGAGGCATAGTGAACTCCTGCTTCACTAATGCCCTGGACAGATCATGTTTCCATATGATGGAAACAAGCTTCCAAAATCAAGTTGAGCGTCTGAAAGAAGCTGGCTACCCGGATTCGCTTCTCATTTCTGTGGCAGAAACAATAAAAAAGAAGAAAAAGCCCAGAAGCAGAGAGAGCACTAATGACAGAGACAAAAGCAAACGTGACAAAGTCGCAGTAATCCCTTACAAGCACCAGCTATCTCACAAGATAAAAAAGCTCGGACAGCGCATGGGCGTAAAGGTCGTTTTTTCGGCACCTTACAAGCTCTCTCAGCTAGCCAAAATGACATGTGTAAACAATAGGCCCAAACAAGCTTGCACTGTCAGGCATAAAACCCAGTTTGTCAGATGTGACATGAATGTAGTTTATAGAATTCCGCTATCTTGTGGTGCGTGTTACATCGGGCAGACTGGGAGATGCCTAAATGAGCGCCTGCGCGAGCACGCACGCAATGTGCGCACTGGCAATGAGGGTTTTTTAGCTCAGCACGTCAGTAGGTGTGGCTGCCTTGCGCAGTTCGAAAGCACGGTCGTAATGTTCAGGCACAAAGACGATCATACCCGTATGATTGTCGAAGCGGAAAAAATGGCACGGGAACCAGAACACTGCGTCAGCAAACCGTCGTTAGCTCTTTTAGATAAAGAGCTACGGTATCTGGCAAGTGGCGCACATGGTCCTTGAATCTGCTTTTGTCAAACGTTCACGTTTTGTCGATTGTTAAGTGCTAAGTCATCATTTTTTGTAGATTTTCGTGTTTTCTGTTTCTGTTTCAGTCATATATATGTGGTTTGTGAAAAATAAACCTTCAGTTGATAGTCTGCGCTTGTCCTTGTATCTTCTTGTCGTCCGTGTTTACTACCGCGCAGTTACATACGTTGATAATGGAGCTAAGTAAGATACAGGGGACGACAACTGTATTGTTTTGAATGTATTATAACAACTGTGATATAAATGCAAGGGTAGTAATGTGGACGAAAAGACGATTCCTTACCGGCAGGAACCAAACCAGCAACCTTCAGATGCAGTCTGCATAAGAAGGGTGCAGACTTCATCGTGCATAATTTCGCGCTACATAAAATCAAGTACTAAACAAATTGCTCCTGACTTGAGTACATGAAAACAAGCCAAGCGTGAAGAGCAGCTGCCGAGAAGTTCCGAAATTTCTCCCAGCGGGCTCACCAAGTCAGTACAGAGATAAGCGAGCGCATCGCAAACCTCTTCGGCTCCAACATGCTGGCGAATCAGAACTGTGGCCGTGCGTTGGCCTCGTGGTACGCGTTTAGATGCGACTTCGCATACCATTCACGACTGCCGGCTCTTTACAGCTCAGCCTGAAGCACTTTAGATAACCACCATAAAGCCGAAGAACGATGTCCCCTATACCTTAACCCCCCCGTATACGTTCTCCTCCCCCCCCCCCCAAAAAAAAAAGCATCTTACCAGCCTTCCAAAACAAAAGAGTATAGCTCCCTCCACCATACCGCCACCGCTAAAGGCTAATGGCCCCACCAAGCCGTGCAGTCGACGAAGCCAAAGCCCTAGCCATTTTACGACCGCAGACGAGAGAAGAATACAGCGGTCACGTTTCCCTGCGGTTTCCGGCCTCGCTTCTCTCTTATACGTCGACCGTGCCGTCACTTTCTCTCGGAAACAAAGCGCAGGAGCGTGTCACGATGCAACGGTATATACTGCTTCCGGATGAACGCGTAGCCGCGCAGTTGTCACATGACGGGAGCAGTGCACCCTCCTTTCCCACTATAGCGCCACGTGCTTGGGTGTCGCCTCATGGGCTGGTCGATTCATCCACCAGACAGCAATAAAGTGAGTCGGGTATCTGGAAAACAAAAATTTCCCCCGCTGCTCGATGGCAGCCGTTAAGTGATGCGCTCTTCAATGAACGTGTAAGAAAAATTATTGGCGTGATAAACAATAGGAATCCCTCGTTCTTGCTTCCCATTGACTGATGGAAGCTGTCCTTTCAATGCGTTAAGAGTGCCCCATTGTGGGATAAAGTGGATGAGTTCGCGTGAGGCTTACCGTATTCATTCGCATAATACGATCCCTATTGCCTATCAAAGTATTCGCGGGTCATTGTTTAATTGATGCAAGGTAATGCAAACGCATCACTTGCAAGCTTGACGCTAAATCCTACCCAAATTTCTTTATCTTTTTTGCCGCACATTGAAAAACTGCTAACGGCATATACGGTGCCTGTATCAATCCCGAAGCAGAGATATATCAGTGTCAACAATCTCAGTGCTATCATGTTCGCACAATTGATCCACTGGCATACCCCAGGTGATGACAGTCTCGACGTGAAGAACACAGCACTTTGGCTTGGTCAAGTCGGTGCATGCTCGGATAGGCTTGAGCGTAATTTAGACGAAGACCAAGAAGGCACACGATACTCGGCTGCTGGCCCGCACGTCGCGAATTCATATCCCGGCTGCGGCGGCTGCATTTCCGATGGAGGCGGAAATGTTGTAGGCCCGTGTGCTCAGATTTGGGTGCACGCTAAAGAACCCCAGGTGGTCGAAATTTCCGGAGCCCTCCACTACGGCGTCTCTCATAATCATATGGTGGTTTTGGGACGTTAAACCCCACAAATCAATCAAGAAGGCACACGAGCTCGTCTGTGTTCTGTGTCTCTCCTCGATCTTAATCTAAATCGTGCTGAAGCCTATCCAAGTGTGAAGAACATGCCTATGGCGTATACTTAGAGCGATTCTTTACGACAACACTATCAGGGGCTTTTACGTGCCGGGGCTTTTACGTGCCATAATCATGCCGTGATTTTGGCACGCAACCCCCCCCCCCCCCCCAATATTGTTGTCCTGAACAGTCGCGGAAACCCGGATTAGGGTTTCCTCCCACGTGCTTAGTTTACGAATATTTTTTTTTAATAAAACGTTATCTCTCTAGCATTCCGCCTCTATCCGAATGAGATACTGCGGCCGGGATTAAACACGCGACCTTCAGATCAGCCACCAATCACGATACTGTGACCTTATATATTAGTAGGGGACACATGCAGTAGCAGCGCCAATAATTCTTGCGGGAAAATTTAGAACGAAAGCGTTTCCGTCCAAAGAAAGCACGCCCAAGGACACGTCGGAACTCATCTGCCAACGCATCACGTATACACGCTATAGACAGGCTTGCGATATGTGTGGAACCCTCGATTCCTTCTCGCCGCAACACCGGAAAGTGCGAGCCACGTCAGATCACAAGCTCGCTCGGTTGGCCCGCATTTTAAAAGCAAAGTACGTCGGCCTTGCGAGCAACGATTCCTCGACAAAATGGAAAGCAAGCTTCAACCCTGAATCCGGTGTTATCGATCCCTCCTCGGTGGACCCTGTTATGCGGCCGAGTCTCCTTTCCAAGGCAAACACGGAGCCGTTTCCCCTGTCCACCACGAGATGCAGCCACGTGGCTCGTTGAGCACCCCCTTTTCTTTTGTCTGAACGCTTTTCTCGAGCGTTGCCTAAAAACATTATACCGCAGCTTTTATTCGATTCGCGAATCCACAAGACGAGTGCAGGATGAGCTAAAGCCCAAATGCCAGCGCTCCCGACCTGGAGAACGTGTAGAAATATAATAAAAAAAGTGTTGATGCATTGCTGACGTTAGCAATGGTTACAATTTGGTTGTAGATTAATTAGTATGTAATATCGTACACCTCATGGTGTACCCGGTGTTTTTTGAAGAAGCAGCACTGTATCAAGAAGTAACCACCGATTTTTCGTATTTTATAATTTGTAATAGTTATCTACCCTTACAAATCAGTATTTTCGCGTACTGCTCATTCGTTGCACGTGACGTTTGCTGTCGCTAAAAATTGTATAACGTTATTTTACAGTGTTTGCTTGTTATAACAATGTTTCCACTTATGCGGGACATAAAATTTGCATAATATTCCCCCCCCCCCCCGCCCTCCCACAATGCTCCTTCTGAAGTCTGTGGGAGGCTTTGTGAATAAATGAATAAATAAATGTACGAACTGCGCAATCGATTGATTGGTTTGTTTACTCTTTTAATCATTTATTCGCAGACAAACCAACCGAACGATCGATTTATTTATTTATTTATTTATTTATTTATTTATTTATTTATTCCTCAGTGCAGCTCCTAAGCTACTCGAAATGTTATTGCGAATGAGGAGCTCCTGATATGTTACGTACAAACAATTTTTGTGAAATCCAATCCAATGTTCACGCTCCTACTTTCGCATTCTGTACTCAACGGAACGCGGTCAATGTGATCTAGAATCGCATCTGCCACCTCGTGGCTATCAGCAGAACGATACAGCCTCCGGGCCAGCACCGGCCGGATGGAACACGCAAGACGAAACGCTACAACCTGCAATCTGCAAAGGACGACGCAAAAGTAGGCATAGCGCGGGAGTCTACACACATACACGGCGGGGGAAAAAAGAATAATAAATCGGGCAAAAGAGACGTCGGAAGCATCGCCGCCAGCGAGGAGTCCAGTAGGTGCCGCTAGGAAGCGACCGGTCCAACCCGTCCTGACCGTAGACAGAGACGGACCACGCGCGCAGCATTCGCAGTGTCCCACTTCTTAGGCGCGCACGGCCAACAAGAAGGCAGCATACTCGAAAAGGCAGGAGAAAAGCGGCGCGGAAGCCATTCGTGAAGTGAACTTCACTAACCTTTCCCGCCGTCTCCCCCATTAAATTTTCCTTTTCTCTGCGTTTATTCTTTTGGACAGTGCGAAGGCAACTTCCGCAATCGCGGTGCCGCAATACCCACGAGGCCGGCCTCTCTGCTGTGTTATGCAGCGCACGATGCGCGCACACACAAAGACCTGTTGCCAAGGCCGCACGTTTTCGCGGAACTTTCGTTTCTGCTTCGGTTATTTTTTTTTTCCTTTTCCGGAGGTAGCGCTAGCCAAGTGTATTACAGCTTGCGGTGGAGCAGACAAAACC
Source organism: Rhipicephalus microplus (assembly GCF_043290135.1). Lineage (NCBI taxonomy): Eukaryota > Metazoa > Arthropoda > Arachnida > Ixodida > Ixodidae > Rhipicephalus > Rhipicephalus microplus. Next base: position 236,660,718 of record NC_134701.1, on the reverse strand, counting down.
GATCAAGACAACAAACGATCCAACCTCACAGACCCCATCACTCTCGGCTGGAGTCAGCGGCCGTTAGATGTTACGTCACAGTCAATGGCTGACTTTTCTTTTTTTTTTTTTGCCATGGCCTGGACATGTTAGCATTACAGTGCGCAAGTGTAAGCTCGCCGCTTCGTTACACGAAGAGAGTAAAGAAGCAAGACTATATATGCCACATTCTGCCAAGCATCTATAGATACTAAAGCGCACATCTGTAACATTAGAGCCTGTTTTGTATCAATTCATCCTCGTTGTCAGCTCTTCTGCGCTGATCTCTCATTCGCGTGCAGCGGTCGATAACAGAGTCAAGGACTTGACCGCGCACAAACCAATAATTGGAGAGCCGAAAAGAATTTGGAAAAGGGAAATCCACGGCTAGAAAACGCAATCACAAATTATAACGTAGCACAGAAGCCATAGACTTCTCAGCAGAACAACATGGTATAAGGATGAAATAGTAAATGAAATGGTTACACAACTCCATTACTGGAATGGGATGAAACGAAGACAAAGTTTAGGACAGTTCAAAGTAAAACGTTCGCCATCATGCAATTAACGTTAGCTAATGCGTATGGACATTTTCACTGAAGGCTCCCTGAGCATTCACTTCCTCTTCTATACTGAGATGGCGAAGTTTCACGAAGCGAAAAAATACAAAAAGCGCATTTCGATCTTTTTCCTGGGCTGCACTTTTCCTTGGCTTCACTGTCTGTCTCATTCGGCGCTACTAACTCATTCACTACCTGACTGGCAGTGTACCCGTCAAATAACCGCGAAGGTCAACGTCACCACGACAATAGAGCCAACGACTATAAATCAAGGTCGACGTCGGAGCGATGTCAACACTAACGCTAACGCAAGAGAGGATCGCCAGATTTTGAAATAAAAAAACTTGCAGACAAATAAAAAAATTCAGTGAAATAAACAAGAAAAGTTCTTGACATCGAGGGGTGAAAACATTTGAAGGTGGTGGAGTGCTTACGAAAGCCGACTCGTAAATGTAGCGATTTAATTATTATAATGTTGTAAATTTAACCTGTCAATCAAGAAACTTTTCACAGCGTGTTCTCAAAATATCGCGACGGCAGAAGCTAGAGTTGACGTGTGTCCAGCGAGGACGCATCCTAGTGTATATTACGGGTCGCTTTGTAAATCGTCTCCTCGCCTTCCACAGCCAATAAGCCATTCGGAGTGTTCCGTGAATTGCGCCACAGTCTTGCAAGGATCACTAAAACCGATCGAAGACCCGGTTATGACAAGGTGTCGGCGTCGTCCCCTCTCACGACGTCTAAAAGGCACAGTCGATGTCCTTCACACTCGATGTCTGCACCATTAAAAGGAATGCTCGCGCCACTTCCCCCCATCACCGACCGAGTCGCCCTCGCAATCCGCGCATCTGTCATCGCAATGGTCCTCGACGCGTTATACACGTAGAAAGAAGGGAGGCCGCGAGTCCGAAATCAACGGCAACGCGGTCCGGGAAAATAAAAATGAAAAAAGGCCCCAACGCCCACTCGTGGTAATGAGAGCCCACTCGGACGCCACGTCGCGATGGCTGGCCGGCCAGCTGGAGCGTTGACGCAGCGAGGCGACGCAGTGCGAAAAGCAGCATAGAGTAGCAATATGCGGCCGGCGCGACGTGGAAATGTCACCAACGTCGTCATCCACGTTTCCCTCGGTCACTCAGCCAAGCCGTATAGTATAGCGCCGACCAGCTGTTGCACAGCATAGCCAGCACAAACTTCCCTCGACGTATAGGTGTGAGCTCAGGGAAGCACAAGAGCAACAGCTGGCAAGCTGCCGCGTCGGCTGACGGCACGACCACTGCCGTATATAACACAACGTTGCCAATTGGTGTTGGTTTTGCTGATTGTTAGCGAACAGATCTGGTGATCGCGAACGGTTGTCATAACTCCGCCTGGCCACGGGCATTCGGCGCTTATTGTGTTTTTCTTTTCTTATCTGGTACATCCAAAAGTACGTACGGCAATGATTTTTTTAGGAAACGTTGCATGACTCGCTGTTCTTTTACAGAACAGCGAGCTTTTGTACGAGCTTTTGTAATGAGTGACGTAACTGAGCTGTAGAAAAAAAATTTTGGCGACTACGGGTAGTGAGAGTTATCGTATATATTCCTAAAAGACGTCTTCCAACGTTCACTTGAAAGTTATTGCACTATCTCAATTCGAAAAGCACCACTAGGGCAGCAATACTCAAATGAAAATATTCGGAACAGTGCGACTTGTGGCCTAACTTATTCCCTTCCTCACATCATTTCCCTCAATCTCAATCAATCACTCATTAACGTTAAAGAACATCAGTTACTCATTACAATTTAGGACCCATCCATTACGGCGTAGTTACATGTAAATACGGGCAGTATACAAGTCCCCAACAATATACTTCAATGAAGCTGTCTACATTGGGCCGATGTATTACCGTGTACCTCTGTAAAGCGAGCTTTAGGCTACACGAAAGCGGACGCAGCTGCAAGTTATTCAAGCGACACAATTCAAAGCCATCCTTTAAAATTGCATTAATGGACTTATGTACAGCCGCAATACCAGTGTACTAAAGCTTAACGCATAAAATAAGACGGCGAGCCGTCATATGACGACAAAAAAAATCGAAACAAATCACTCTTTCCCGAATAGCTGCAAAATCACTCAGCAATCAAGCCAGTGTTTTGATGCATTTCCAATTACCCAATAGCGCGATGCATGAAGAAGGTTACCAGGAAAGTGCATTCCGACTGACCAAAGACACTCAAGAACGACAACAACGTCTCTCGAAAATATATCTTCCTAGTCACAACAGCACATAAGAAATCATTAGGGCCCTTGTCAGGAAAAGCGCCAGAGTGTACGTTTTTAGTTCGAAATGCAGCGTCAAAGGATGCCGCCACCGCCGCCGCCGCCGTCTATACACGATATACTCTGGACACGGCACTTACGCGGCTTCTTTGATGCTGTTCATACTCGGAGAAACGTCATGCACTGGAAACTTTTTTTTGCTCGTAAGGACAAGCTACGATGCGAGGAAAGCTATGGAAAGTAACGCGTCATTCTGAATAGTTGGTGTCGCGCGGTATTTTTTAACGTATATATGGTCAAACTTGATACGGCTTTCCCGCAGCCTTTCCTCGAGCTTTTTACCCCGCCACTTGAAAAGATTTCTTTAGTAACACAGCACTTTTTTTTTTTTCAGAATATGCATCAATTGCGGTCAAGTATAAATTGTACTTTGTTTTCGTTTGATATAGGCATTGCACTTAAGCGGCTAGCCAAGACGCTGCAGAGAAAAAGTATTTGCACAGCACTGGATTTTTCTTGCAATCAGACGACAGAAACCTGAGTAAGCGTCCACCCTTCACTTTTTTTCTTCTCTGTTTTTTGAGCAAACAACGACGCGTGCCTATGTTCGAACAACATTCTGTCCAAACTCTAAATCAGTTGGCGGTGTTTATCGAGAACCAACATGCGAGTTTGATAGAAACAAGAAAAGAGCGACGACAATGCTACGGGGCACACCAGTTCAACTTCGATCGTTTTTGTTCTCCGCCTTGCACCATAGGCCCAGTACACGGGAGGTTTCAATTTGCGAGCTCATCGCATTCAGTCCACCACGTCAACGAAATTCGAACCTGCGCGGCGGCAGCATTTCCGATGGAGGCGGAAATGTTGTAGGCCCATGTGCTCAGATTTGGGTGCACGTTGAAAAAAACACAGGTGGGCGAAATTTCCGGGGCCCTCCACTACAGCGTCTCTTATGATCATATGGTCGTTTTGGGACGTTGAAGCGCACATATCAATCACTTAATCAAAGTCGAACAGGCGACACCGTAATCATAAGCAGAACGCCACGGCCGCGGAGAGTGTCTGTCGTGTCGTAGTCATACTTATATTACAGACCTCCACAACTACCCAGACGCCAAAGACGCACATGCACAAACTTCCTGGACACATCGCTCCTGGTGGGGCTAAAAATGTCAACCGATAGTACGGGCGAGGCCACGGATTTCAAATATGCCAGAGAGTGAGGATAAACTTATGAAATGCTCAGAATAATACCTATACACTGCGGCCGCTACTGTTACAAGAGGTAGCTGCGAATAACTAAGTCCAGCGTCAGTCAAAGGTCATGGTTTTTCGACCATACCTCGACCAATCTTACACCTAGAACATCTCTTTGGGGTTGATATACGCATATCCAATCCATATAACTGCATTTCTTCCCAAATGTTCATTCATATTTTATATATAAATATATATATAGCTGCACTTTCATGGTATTCCGTCGTAACACGAAAGAGAATCACGCAGTCATCGAAGCATAGCTGCAACTTTCTTGGACAATGAGAAATACACGCGCATAAATCTGCAGTCCACATATTACAGCAACAAAGAATTAAGCGGCCCCATCGTTTCGGCGTGCGCGACAGTGCACGCCGAAACCCACGGCGGTGGCTTCTAAGCACAAGAGTTTACGACTTGGGTCGTCCGGGCTATATACACAGGCTCGACTGGAGAAACAGAATGATCGCCTCCCCGTATCTTTGAGAAGCGCACCTATAACATAAAGCCCTTATGGATTTACCCAAACCCTTTTTCCTCCGTTTTTCGTGAGGCCAATTGACAAAGCGAAAGGCAAAAAAAAAAAATACTAGCCGATAGCCAAGGCGAGCACACGTTCTCATTGCCTCGCGATAACGCAGTGTACAGACTGCACCGCACAATCTTGCTTTCTATTATTCGACGTTGCCTCCGTGCTGAGTCATAAAATGTCCTGTGTGCGTCGTTCGCCCGTTCTAGACCGCGTTTCTCGACGCAACAAAAGCAGCTTCACCGGCTTGTGCCCCCACAATTACTCTCCAATGAGACAGCACCAACTAATATATACACGCACAGTCACTTGTTACGAAACCCAAGTCATTCGTAAAGGACAACCTCGTGGTTTCGTTCAGTGCGAGGACTAACCCCATTTGTTTCATTACCTTCTGATAGATCTGCAAGCAAAAGTTTTTTTTTTTTCTTCCAGTTTTGGTGGCAATATCACCAACTATGGTGTTGCACCAGCACGCCATGAAGCACTGACTCTTTCCGGTCCTGAGTGACAGAGTGCGAGTTCAACAGACGGTACCATATAACCGAAAGTGCTGCAGATTTAACAGGGCATTAGCCACGAGAAGTGGCGGTGCTAAACAGCCGAGAAAATACACATCCGTCCCACATTTGCGCTCGCGTGGTTAACGGCAGCTATGCGGCGTTGACTTTGTTTATTCTTCGCGTTCTGTCCGACATGAAAGCGCCAGTACAAAAAAAAAAAAAAAACTCGAGAGAACAAAACAAAAAAAGAAAGAAAAAATTGTCACACCGGCCGCTCAACCGAACGTCAAAAAGTGCGCAAATCGCGGCGACACGCCATGGAGTGACAAATGCATTGGTATGACAACAACGGCAGAGATGCGCCCGGTCGAATAAGAGGGAGACAAGAACGGATATTGAAATGAATTTTGACAAAACGTAACTCGACCCTGTGGCACGCAACGGAAGCTTCAAGTCCCGTCAGCCAATCATAATTGGGGATTAGAAGCGAAACTCTGTCAGTGGCCGCAGACGCCTACCGAACTGAAACTATACAGTCGCGGAGTAATAGCACCTAGCGCAACACGCGTCATTCCACCTTAATGTCAATAGCACGCAGCCCTCTCTCGGCGCTCATTGGATGACGAGCCACATAGGCCTCCGCAGCGTTACACGGAGCTGTTAAGAGCCCAGTTTCCTGCAAGAACAGCTATAGCCGATTGCAGCATTAAAGGGACACTAAAGTCAAATAACAATTCAAGCCAGAGTGAAAGCTCAATGTGTGACGACGTCTAAACCGACACTATCAACAACAGCACCCAACTTACCGAGAAATTAGTGCAAATGCGCGAGAACACATGTATACCACGAGCGGGGCATTCCCAAAACGATCCCGGTGACGTCAGACTTACCACCTACAATTAATCACTAGTAATTTAACTAGCACCACTAAATAAAGAACCTTCCGTGCAGTAAGAGGCGTAATAAAATGCTGCTTGTTCGTTCCCGTTTGATTAATGGAAAAAAGAGCCGCCGGATGTTACCATGGGGAATGGCGCGAGTGTTTCAAACGTTCACCTTTCGCCTGGTTAAACTGGACAGGTCTTGCCATCTAGCGGGGCCCATTTGAACCAAGCACGCTTGTCATCTTTGAGGCGACGGCACGAAATTGTTCCATGGCCGTTGTTGCTGCTGTGGCTCCCGCTACTTTCGTTCTGCTGCTACAAGTGTCGACGGCCGCGCAGTAAAGCCGGTCAACGTTGTGCACGGCAACAGTGACGTGAAAGGTTCCACATGAAGCGGGTAATTCGAAGTGGGCTAAAACGTGATCTTATTTCAAAATTAGCATTTCCTCGGCACAAAAGTATATCCTTACGACGTTTATGGACCGCTACTTCAACAATCATGCTACGACAAAATATTTGCCTTTAGTGTCCCTTTAAAAGCCCACGGCATTTTCTCCTTAAACGCGAATGCACATAAGTCCGCATCAATGGGCGAACACTCCAGATTAACGCAATCAGCCAGCCGGCTGGTAACTTCACCGTTGAACAATGTCAAGTGCATGAGCGGTGCTATTTCTTTAGTATAGTAGGCAATCAGCTACCGCGCCCGTCATCTGCGTGGAACCTATCCGAAATTGTTTAGTTCTATCAGATTTTAATATAGTGATCGCAAAGCTATATCACGAGAACGCAGGGAATAGGGCACGAACATTGTTAGATCCAGTGCACTAAAACATTCACCATGTCACATTGGTTACAATATTTCCAAAGTTACATGTCTTTCCAATGCTTGCTGATCATATAGAAGTTCCTGCGAGCAGCTCCACGGATGAGGCAGAAGACATAACCCTCCATCACACGCTAAAAAAAGGCAATGCCCGAGGCTGGGAAAAGCTCTGACCTCTGCGGCAGCGTTGGGTTCCCGCGGAGCCCTGGGCAGGAAGGAAGCACCACGAGGCACATAGTCCAGCACCTGGTTCCCGCTGCCCGCTAGACTGCGGAACAGCAGCGTGGTACACAGCACCAACGCCAGCGCCGTCAGCGCCAGCTTCAGCATACGCCGCGTGTTGCGGCGCATGGCTGCTGCTGTGGGACGCTAGTGTTGTCAGGAGGAACAGCGGCGGCCACTCCCAGGCATCCTTCGTGCGCAGGTTATCCTCACTTGAGCAATCGGCAGCTAGGCTGTAAAATAATATAAAAACAGACCGATGGGTTACCTCCCCACGAAATGCTTCAGGTAGAACTGGACTAATGTAACGCTTCGAATTCAATCATTCCAACCTCTCGAGTATAGTCAGTGGTAGCAGCGCCACTCCACTGATACCCGCTACCACCGGAATCTGCCAGTTGTGAACGAAGCATGCCATATATATATATATATATATATATATATATATATATATATATATATATATATATATATATATATATATATATATATATATATATATATATATATATATATATAAGGGAAAGAAGTTTATACCTAAGGGCTCTAAGGGCTCGTTTTTTCGTGTTTTGACACAATATTAATGAGATCTAACAGACAGTAATGCCAAGGAATGTACAGGGGAAGTTATTAGAACCAATGGAATGTAAATAAGAAGAAAGAAAAGTGGATGAAAAGGGTGGCTCAGCGGTTAGAGCATCGAACGCGTTATTCGAAGGTCGTAGGTTCGATTCCTGCCCACGGCTGGTTATTTTTTCATCCACTTTTCTTTCTTCTTATTTACATTCCATTGGTTCTAATAACTTCCCCTGTACATTCATTGGCATTACTGTCTGTTAGATCTCATTAATATTGTGTTAAAACACGGAAAAACGAGCCCTTAGGTATACACTTTTTTCCCTTTCATATATATATATATATATATATATATATATATATATATATATATATATATATATATATATATATATATATATATATATATATATATATATATATATATATATATATATTAAAAGTAATTCCAGCAATGTCCTGGAATTGTGGAACAGGTGATAAGATAAAAAAGTGTGAGTGAGTGAGTGATACGTAAGTGAGTAGGTGAGTGGAGTAACTGAGTGAGTGAATGAGTGCGTGGATGAGTGAATGAGAGTGGGTAGATGAGTGAGTGAGTGAGTGACCATAGCTTGTGCCCATGAAACCGTAAAATTTAATTGAAACGCAGGATTCGGGGCAAATGTGCTGCGCGTACAACAAAGGATGCGTTGTCCATTGGAAGAAGCTATTAACGACTGGCACACAAGACCACAGGAACGCTCCTCGCTGAACCTATAGGCTTATTCATCGGTAATTTTCAGCATGGGAAGAGCCACTTGAGAATCGTATTCTATAGCCTTCTATTTATAGTCGCATCCAAATTGTCATCGCCGTCCCGACTTGTGTCACAATATCTCGCCTAGCATTGCGGACAAACCATCCGCTCTATTGCACATAATTAAGAGATTAAAAATCTCATCTGGAGCTCAGGCCCCACAGTTCACTTTCGAAACTCTATTGCATCAGCTAGAGATTAAAGTGCTTTCCTAAAAGCCAATCTCTGTCTAACTTTGAGAACCGTTCCGACTCTCGTTAGCTTACGGAAGAAAACGCACAGCGAACTGCATTACTGAAAGCCGACATGCACGACGTTCCAGAGATTATATACGCTTCGCAATCTGCGTTAACGAGTTAGCGAAGAAACTCTGCAGGTTACGTACATACGACTGTGATGATGATGAACTTGAAGACGGTGTCTTCTTAAGAATTACTTCGTGCGTCACTCAGTCGAACCCGGTTAATCAAGGACCCCGAACTCCTAATCAGACATTACAGAGAAAGCGGGCGCCATTCATCTGCCATACCAGAACTGAAGCTTAATTTGTCTCTCAAAGGAGTGTATGCAGTGCCTCGCTGCGTCATCGGTACAGTAATCATTTCGCAATCGATCAGCCGTCTCCGAAGCGCGCTTCAATTTTAAAGTGGCATCTTCGTAGAGCGTCGCTTGAGGCTCGCAGTGACGAGGCCATGCTGTCTTCGTATACCCTGGGCCATCGTCGTCGTCGTCGTCGTCGTCGTCGTCGTCGTAGTAGTAGTAGTAGTAGTAGCAGTAGTAGTAGTAGTAGTAGTAGTAGTAGTAGTAGTAGAAATGATGATGATGATGATGATGATGCACGTGATTTCACACGCTTACAGCTTTGCTTTCCGACGGCTTTCACGGAGTCAAACTGCTGCTATACTTTGTTTTTCACGCGGGAATCGCTTGGTATAAAAGCTACGACTTCTCTCCCTATTCCCGTACACCAACTCACACGGCTTCCTTCTCAACCTCGTCTTCAAAGGCCAAGTGACTTCTACAGACATAATACACACTGTTTTTATGGCCACCCTCCGCTGTGTATGATTCTCTCTAATAACGGTATACGTAGGTTATGAAGGGACTTTATTCTTTTGTTGTCCTTGTTCTACTCCCGTCATCACACACGCACCTGCACCCGGCAGCGCGATTCGGGCCGCCACGAGATAATCGGTCACAAGACAACGTGACCTGTAACGGTGCTGCTGCTTTTTTTTTCTTGTTCCGCTATAAGTAATTCGGAGTCCCAGAGACGGCACAGAGGGAAAACCTCTAAACCAGCTCGGACAACATTGGCGAAATGAGCGCTCCGACGAATATGCAGGGTCGTCTAAAGTAGGGCAGTGGCTGTTAGAAGGGGAAAAAGCGTCCGTGTTCTCGATCTGTCCAAAACCAAAGCGACAATGCGCTAAACGCACGCGTCCCAGTGTAATCAAGCGTATCAGGAATAATCGAAGCAGCATCAGAATCAGGCTCGCCGGCGTGCTTTGAAGCTGCATCTGTGCAAGCCAAATAGTCGACAGCCGACGTTTCACAGCATGACACACGAGAAAACGAAGATCTGGCGTATGGAATATGGCAGTCATAAACGCGTTAGAAAAGTGGCTGTAAGACTGATTGATTGGTGGAGCTTTGACCTTGCGGCCTCCGGGGAGTTAATTATGTCTAACCGCTGTTCTTTAGGGAGTGTTTTCCAGCAAGTGGATCCGCCGCGGTGGCCTGGTGGTTACGGTGTCTCCCAGCCGCACTTCAGATGAAGGCGAAACGCCCGAGGACCGTGTATTTTCGTTTAGGCGTACGTTAATGACGTCCAAACATATACGGCGCCCTACTACGGCGTCTTTGATAATCATATCGTGGTTTCTGGAGACGTTACACTCAACAACTGTTTTCATTTGCAGAAAGTTAACACGCAAACACAAGAAGACACATAGACAGCGGAAGGGGCGGTTCTTCCAACTCACTTAGTGTGAAGACCTATGAATAAGAATATAAACACATGCACATTCCGTAGTAACGAGCTTATAGCGTATCCAGCGTTCGAATAACCTCGTCTCTGATTGACAATAATAACCGATGTGTAACAAGTTTAATTTCTGTAACGCCATAATGCTTTCGTAGTTCATAGTTCGCATGCTGTCCGATATTAATTTTCACCAAGGATGTGGAAAAACGTGCACGTGAATATATCAGCCCACGACCGTCTTTGAATGTCGCTTAATTCAGACGAAATGTGACCTTCGTCACACCAAGTATTCGAGCCCGGAACCCCGAGCAAGGAACCACAACGCCATCACTGCTACACGTACCTCATAGTGTCTACTATGTGTACGACGGTCATTCTGTGGAGTTATAGTGCCGGAACAAGGCAGCTCGTCTACGACGAGTTCACGGTGGGATGACACTATGCGAGAAACTTGAATAGAGAACAAATGTGACGACAAAACTTCCTGCTAACGTTACTAGAAGACTCTCTAGCAGTAGGATCATGCCTACAGAGTAGTAACTATGGGTGCAGTTCGCATGAACTGACCCGAACCTAAACACTGCAAATTTTCTTCACACTTCCAATACATACTACGCCCCATCTTTACGAACTTCCAAAGAAACAAATATATTTTTCAGATATCTAAAGGCAGTATGATTCCAAGTACATCCGGGCATTAGGCACATTGATTGATTGATTGATTGATTGATCAATTGATTGATCAATTGATTGATTGATCAATTGATTGATTGATTGATTGATTGATTGATTGATTTATTTGTGGGGTTTAGCGTCCCAAAACCACCATATGATTATGAGAGACGCCGTAGTGGAGGCCTCCGGAAATTTTGACCACCTGGGGTTCTTTAACGAGCGCCCAAATCTGAGCACACGGGCCTACAACATTTCCGCCTCCATCGGAAATGCAGCCGCCGCAGCCGGGATTTGAACCCGCACCCTGCGGGTCAGCAGCCGAGTACCTTAGCCACTAGACCACCGCGGCGGGGCATTAGGCACATTGAACTGTATAGTGTTCATATAATGGAAGTAGATGAGCAAGGCGGTTAATTTTCGAAAGTCACAAAGCCATTTGGAAACGCGAAGATAGAATCTAGGCGCATCCACGTGACGACTATCACTTCCAAAACGAGAGTGCTCAGTAGTCAGCTTTGTCAAAATTTTTATGCGATCGATGACTGATAATTTCTAGGATAACATCTATCAAGAATCAAAAATGTTGAGCACATAAGAATGTGAAAGTAGAGTGGCTGACGGAGCTCAAATAAATAGGCGGAGAGGTGAGCATAAAAAAAATCCCAGGCAAGGCGTGGGTTCTCGTTTAAAGTAGTGCAGCTAGCTGTGGGAATTGCGAGACCTCTGGGATAGTAGCTTAACATCGAATCTGTAACGCATAAGACACGGATACAATATACAGAGACGTATAGAGAGCACAAACATTGACAGCAAACCACGTTTATTTCGGAACACGCAAGCATATATACTATAACAAATCAGAACGATCTCACGCATCGCGCTCACATCACGACAGTGAGAAACCTTTTAGACAATCAAGAAAAACCGTTCTTACCACTGAACAGAGTACCGCATACGTCGACAGCAATGACACCCGATAAACAAGGAATAATAAATAAAACTTGACGGTAATCCAATCATTGAGAGAGAAAACTAATGAAGTACAAATCATGTATTATGCATCCTTTTCTATTCCACGTGCGACATGACGTGAGTACACGGTGAATCAACGATTACGGCAATGGCAACGGCAGCGGCTGAGGGGGTGGTACACCCACACGAAGAATAGTTGAACAGCCCATTCGCGCTGGGCGGAGTATCTCGCAATGTACGCCACCATTTAATGCGTAATTTCACACCCCAACACCGCTACACAATCGGGGCGCAATATTTTTGAGGACAGACAACAGCATTGAGTGCAATATAAAAGCCCTCGTCCCATCGTGTTCCTCTCTCTCTCTCTCTCACACACACACACACGTGCGCGCGCGCGCGCGCGCGCGCGTGTGTGTGCGCGCGTGTGTGTGTGCATGTGCGTGTGCGTGTGTGCGTGTGTGTGTGCGTGTGTGTGTGCATGTGCGTGTGTGTGTGCGTGTGTGCGTGCGTGTGTGCGTGTGTGTTCGTGTGCGTGCGTGTGTGTGCGCGTGTGTGCGTGCGTGTGTGTGTGCGTGTGTGTGTGCGCGCGTGTGTGTGTGCATGTGCGTGTGCGTGTGTGCGTGTGTGTGTGCATGTGCGTGTGTGTGTGCGTGTGTGCGTGCGTGTGTGCGTGTGTGTTCGTGTGCGTGCGTGTGTGTGCGCGTGTGTGCGTGCGTGTGTGTGTGCGTGTGTGTGTGTGCGTGCGTGGTCTTTTTCCGAAAAGGAGTTCCTGACAGCAGACACACGGCACAGAGCGAACTCCTTTTCAGAAGCGGTCTTTTTCGTAAACGGCGTTCGTCGATCTCTTTTACGGCTCCGAATGATTAGCCTCTAAACCAGTGGGCGCCAGCAACTTTCGAGTGGTGGGGAAAAAAGAGCGAATGCTTATTTTTCTCTCACCAAAACTCTTTGTAAAAACAAATTTCATATCCCGCAGAAGGTGTAATGAACTCTTTTAATGGTTATTTCCTTTTCTACTCTCGTAAGCAGCTACAACGCGTCGGCAATATCACGTGGTGACGCTCGGTCTTGCGCTGCTTTATCCTCTCCTTGACGGCTTTTGCAGCGTCTGCCTCGCTTTCCAGAGCGAGAAGGCAGGCCGTGAGGCTTGCGATCCTCGCTTTTTCTCCCGTACGGTCGCCCATAACGTGTCGAGAGCAGCGAAAAACAAATACGGTAAATAAGAGCACAGTGGTGCCAGGCGGACTTGTGCACGTCGCTAGTTATGGGAATGCTTCCTTATCTAGTGCAAAAAACTTTCACATTGGTGTTTCTTCATCTCTTATTCTTAAATTTAATTGAAGAAACGAGCAGTGCAACAAGTCTTTAATTTGTACATCGTGATACATCGTTTAATTTTCATTGCTTCTCTTTTAAATGCTATAGCGCCACGCTTTCGCTAGCGTCTTCGAACGAAAACACTAAAAGGAGATCGTTGCTGCCGTGTGTCTGCGCCGCAAACACCTCTTTGTTAAAAGTCTTTCAACTTCGTAAAAGACGGCTTACTTAAAGGACTTTTTGCGCGTTCGTGTGACACAGGTATTAGTCGAAATGCAGATCACGCACGATTGTCCTACAGCCCTAACGCGCCCCAGGCGTAGCTGTCAAGGCCACGTCGCTTTAAAATAACTATACGCCCGCCACTTTAGTACACGCAGCGAGACGCGACTCGTCGTCAATTTAAAGGCGAACAGGTGCGCCTACAGACGTGTATAATAGAGCAACTTCGAAACCAAACACGTCCTCTTCGGCAGCCTTAAAGTGTCTCGCCGAGCGAGCGGAACAAATCAATCTCACGAAGTAAACTTTCTGCGTTTTGTTCTTCTTTTTACACCACTGAAACTTCAAACTATACAGAAACGAATAAAATTGACAGACTAAACATAGTCGGCCATAGTGTAGTAGACAGAGCAGTTCTGATGCCACCATTCGCAGGCGACGTAAATTGTAGCTCGACTCGTTAGGCGGTATATTATACTGGGCGCTCATAAAAACGTGGGCGGTAAAGATGCTAGGCAAAACGTATCATTAACTTCACTAAGGCACATACGTACTGAAACGGACCAGCATATAAGTACACGTAAATTAATTCGAAACATACACGAGATGCGTATAATTTTTTATGCGTCTTACTGGTATACCTCCTATAGAACAAACTGGCTCATCGCTTAACCGAGCGTCAAGCACGCGAGACGGCATGCAATAAGCTCATAGACTAAAGCTTGCACATAAACGACAGTGGCGTAGCAAGTAGCAAGTTAATCAATATACAATGCAGAACTTGTACACAATTTAACGATTAACAATACAACGAGATAAGTAACTTTTGGTTAGCCTCAATACAGAAAACACAGAGATAAAAGCAACATGTGCGAAATCAACGTTTCGTGAACTTGATGGTAGACATGTCATTTCTAAACAATACCAAACATAATCATAAAACTGTAGTGTAATTTACGATTCCTTCCAGAGTCGAGCTGAAACAAGGACGTATCTGCCGGTACAAATATGCACTCTGGGTATAGGGTTAACAAACAAGTGGTGCAAATACAGACCCCGCGGCATGCAATACAACACTCGGGTAACATGATACAGATGTCGCGACCGTCTGCGCCGCGCAAAACCCGCACGCACACCTTCGGCTGTTAGCCGAGTTATACCGCAATTCCTATATGCGCGCATTTCCGGAACGTTTATGCGCAAACGCCCGGGCTTCCGTAAAACGTCGAGAAAGTACAGACACGCGTAAAGCGGTCGACGAAATGACGGGCCTCGCGCTGCACGCAAACAGCATTCGGTCCGTCACGAAGACCAAACGAAGACCAAACACGCAGAGCCCGACGGCAGAAACACAATGCCGCACAAGGGGGGCCTCGATTGAGTTGACGCACGATGCGGAGAGAACCGCCTAACTAGCCGATCAATGCGGACAACCAACGGCGAAACGCGCGGCGGCGGCGGCGCCGGCGAGATTCGGGGAATGAGAAGACTGCGAACTGTATACACACTGCAACGGTAGAAAACGCCATGACCACTTAATAGATATTCGCGGACTTGCCATGCCCTTTCCGAAAAGCCAACGTCACAGACGGCAAAAGATATACGTATACCGACTTGCGCACCGAACCCTTCTGTGTAAACTTCTTTCACCCGCACTCACGCGTTTAAATGTAGTTTTTTTTTTACTTCAACTATGATTGATATGTAAGGTTTAACGTCCCGAAACCACCATATGATTATGAGGGACGCCGTAGTGGAGGGCTACGAAAATTTCGACCACCTGGGGTTCTTTAACGTGCACCCAAATTTGAGCACACGGGCCTACAACATTTTCGCCTCCATCGGAAATGCAGCCGCCGCAGCAGGGATTCGATCCCTCGACCTGCGGGTTCCTTCAACTATAAAAGCCAGGAATTCCCTGCCAAAAGATGTTCGTTCCCTACCACTTCAAGGATTTCTGTAAGCCTGTTCATGAATGTTCTTTTTTGTTGTTTTCTTTTCGCCCTCCTGCAATAGCCTCATTGAGGCTGCAGTATATATGTAAAAGAATAAATAAAATAAAATGAATGACCTTTAGTAATATCCCTAGCTCCTCTATACCAACCAGCCTCTCTAAACACCGGCTCTAAGGACACGTCGACAAGCACCCACGCATGCAACGGCATGCTACGAGCTCCGTCGTTCGTTTCGGTATATACTTCCCGATTCAGCGGGAAAAACTCCGCCTGCCACGAAAAATAATAATAATAAAAAGGTTACAGCAAGAGCATCGACGCACGCACGTCTTACTCCACTGCCACTTCTAATTTCGCTCTCATTGCTCTCTGGCGCGTTTCGCTTCTTAAAAACGGCAACCCTCTTTGACGCGAAAGTCTCGCATCGAGAAGCGCCGCGCAGTCATTATCGTCCCTCGGATTTGGCCCCGTCACTTTCTGCACTCGTTCGTCAGTCTTTAATTGCACCACACCCCGTGCACCTCTCGCTGCAACTATTAATGACCCTCTGAAACTCGCACGCTCGTCTTCGAGTATTCATTCATTCATTCATTCTTTCTTTCTTTCTTTCTTTCTTTCTTTCTTTCTTTCTTTCTTTCTTTCTTTCTTTCTTTCTTTCTTTCTTTCTTTCTTTCTTTCTTTCTTTTACTTCTTTCTTTTTCTGCTGTACCGCTCATACAAATCGGAGACGAGCCTTCCCCGCAGAGACCTGTACATCGCAAGCGCAGAAAATTGACGGCGTTTATAATGGAGAACGAAAAATAACGGGGGGAATGGGCACTATGCTCACAGCGGAGATAATCAAAGCGGCGCAGCGCGGCCACCGGTGCGTGCGCTTATACACCTATACATTCCTCGCCGCTAACGCGGTATACCGCGTTAGCGGCATATATATATATATATATATATATATATATATATATATATATATGGTCGGGAGCGCGCTCGACGCAAAACGTGTCGTCGTAATTTATTCATCGCCCGTATCGGTGACGGCAGCCGGGGCGCCCGAGCTGCGAACGTGCCGTGTAATCGCATGCGCTGCCTTCCACGGCCGATAGGTATGTGCGCGCCTATACGTTGCAGACCGGGACAGAATGGCGCAGCGGGACAAGTTCTGCCGGGGCTATTGATATAGCAGTAAATGGAGCCGCCTGCGTCCAGTGAGGTGCTGTGCTCGGTCAGGCAGTGTGACGATCATTGTTGGGTTTTACGTTCCAGGAAGGAAGCAAACAGAAAAAGAGAAGGCAGGGAGGTTAAACATATAAACTTCCGGTTGACCACCCTACACGCTGGGGGATTAGGGAAAGGGAATGGAGAGATGAGAAGGAGAGCGAAGATAAGGGAAAAAATGGAGACAGAGACTCACTGTCCATCTCTCCCTCACTCCTTTCACTGCAGCGTGTACAACTCCACCGCAAGTCAGAGTCGTTCACACAATAATGATATAATTGTTCGGGTTTATTGTCCTGATATTGAGACGTTAAACCCCAACATTTACGGTAATTTTGAGAGACGCCGTAGTGGAGGGCTCCAGAAATTTCTACCACCTGGGGTTCGTGCAACGTGCACCTATAAATACAAGCACACGGGCCTAGAACATTTTCGCCTCCATCAAAAATACGACCATAGCGGCCGGGATTCGATCCTGCAATCTGCAGGTCAGCAGCCGAGTGCCTTAGCCATCAAACCACCGTGACTGTACCGATGTTCACACGAGCCAAGCCCGTCGTCCACAAAAATCTCAAGAGGGCTTTCACTGCATCGTGGGTTCTCGAGAGATGCGGACGGCGCTTTAACTGCAGCTGCACAGAAAGTGGCCGATCATCCGGTCGCCGCAATGCGTTGGCAAGTACTTGTTTCTCTGGGGCAAGTCGAGGACGTTTCAAAAGAACGATATGATTGCGAAAGAAGTTTTTTGTGGAGTGCTCGGACAATTTCGACTATACCTGGGGTACTTTGACGTGAGTGTAAACTTAAGTACGCAGGAACTCAATCAAACAGTTCACTTACCATCGGTGTCGCGTTGCTTTTCTACTATACTTGCCACTCGCCACGTGCAGTAAGCGTCAAAATTATAGGAACCACGAGACGCGAGAAAAAGCTGCCGCTTCGGCGGGCTGCCCTGAATACAAATTTCCAACCTAAACGCGCTAACATCCACTGCGCATTTCGACCCCATACCAGCTACAGATTGCTGAAAAATTCACAGATCTATAGAGCTTGTCCCAGATCTACCAAGTTTTCGCAATTCTGCAACGATCTCTAAACCTTTGGCACGCACTGTACGTACACGTGCGTGTTTGTTCGTTCTGTAGCTTTCGTTAATTTCTGTTGTAGGCCCGTGTGCTCAGATTTGGGTGCACGTTAAAGAACCCCAGGTGGTCGAAATTTCCGGAGCCCTGCGCTACGGCGTCTCTCACAATCATATGGTGGTTTTGAAACGTTAAACCCCACATATCAATCAATCATCAAGCTTTCGTTAATTTAAAAGACCAGCCACTAGCAAAAAGCCAACATTCTAAAGTTCTTTCTCACCCTACAGGGTGAGAAAGAACTTTGGAAGAAAGAACTGAGAAGAATATCCCAGTAAACCGTGATCTTTACTTATCGGATAACACAGCAGATTGTGCACAGAACGCGCTGATTCATCTCGCCGAAAGCGAAAAGCAGGCCGAACTCGCACGCTATCGCGAAAAACAATCGCCAAACGCGCGTGCTGCCACCGCTTCTTCAACAACATGTACGCATCCGGCCACAAGATTTCTCATCCGTTATACTCCCGGTGACAGGCGTCGCGTCCTCCTGATGACGCTGATGAAGTGCGCGCACCACAACCGAGCGAGACCCGCTATAACGCGTCGTATAGCCTCGCCAAGCTCGCTGCATCGTTAAGCTCTTTAACCCCAAATAAATACAGAAGTGCGGAGGAACAACACTGTCAAACAGGGACACGGGAAAGCGTCACGCTTCGCGAACCAACGCGTGTGTCTATAGCGGACGCTCTCGGACAAAAAAAGTAACAAGGGCCGGCAGCGAAATCGTGACTGAAACTCTCCAGCGCGGGATTTCCATACGCGCTCACAGCACGCGAATACACAGCGCTGTTTCGGTAACAAACGTCGTGTCGGGTTACGGCACCGGAACTTTCGGTCTCTCGCAGTGCCGGGCATGCGGCTCACCGTGACAGCTCGCTCTATATAAAGGTCACCCTTGCTCTTTTTTTTTGTTTCTTTTGATAAGCGCAGTCGTCGTTTGAACCACTATAGTTCTGATAAGGGAACATTTCCTTAAAACATTTCTTGAAAACATTTCCTGAAAACATTTCCTGAATGTATACACGCGTATATCCACCCTTGCCCTCCCCGTCACGCATCTCTCGCAAGCAGCACTTGATATGTATAGATCTGTATACGCCCCTCATTCAAGTCAGCTGGGTTTCCGTTGCGCTCTGCCAACATAAAAACCGTGCAGCAAGCTTCGGTCAACTTTTTTTATTATTATTATGCTGTATTCTATACATCACTTCACGTAGCTTTGACTTTCAGGTAAGTTCAAGAACATTAGCGCGCACACTAATGTTCTTGCCTATATTCGGAAAAACACGTTGAAAAACTTCACATTTATTTCGAAGTTTCTATACCGCCAACTGGCCTTTGTCACATATCTGATGAAGGACAGTCCTCGATTGGAACGTCGATATAAATGTGACTACACGAACGCGCTAAATAACATGCAAACACGAGAGCCGCATTTATGGGGACAGGGAAAGTAGAAATATTGAATAAACCATTTTTTTTCTTTTGTGCTTTATTCGAAATCTGCGGTATTTTTCTTAACCAGAATCAGTCTTTTTTATTTTGTTTTTGCTCAGTGTTTTTTTCCTCTCTAAAAATTACAAATTTCGAAACTTGTGCGGTGGCCTGCCGTGCCCCCATTCTTACAAGTATGACACCTTGGGCTAGTTGGTATGGCATGACGATAGTTATAGCGCGAGAACAAAACGACGACACAGAGACAAGAAGCCCATGCTTACGTTGCAAGGGATTCCTTGCAGTTCAAGCATCATAGCCCTATGCAGAGGTTCCAGTTTGCAAGAAGGAGTGCGTTTGGCACTTTCTGACAATAACGGGCCTAGAACTGCGAAAACGAAAGAGCAGGTGCATCAAACTTTCTCTCGGGAAATCTATATCTGGCCGGGGACGTGCCATCATTGGTAAGAACCAAAACTAAGAAGTATAACTAGCTTGGAGGACATGCGAAAAACTGTACGGGCCAGATATTTTCACACGGCATCAAAGGATGCCAATGCACTTCACGGCTTCACCTTAAAGACGCCGAAACTTGGTGGAAATGCGACAAAGCCCAGCTGAACGGTAAACCATTTATTCATAAAGAACACCTCCCAGCATTTCTTACTGGGGCTGTTAAACCATATTATCCGGAACTAGTTCATCCAGAATTACTTGCTAGCTAAGTGTCTCTTTGGGAAGACTGAAAAACCTAACGAGTCGTTGAATTGTCGTGTAGGAGCGCACTCCGAAAAACGTTTTCTTCGGACACTAAACACTGAAAATGTGCACTGTCGACGTTTGCTCACTTTTAATTATGGTAATATAGCCCATGTGAATGTGCTGGACTGCTCTGTAATTTCACCAGGGCACTGCGCAGCGCAGCGCCTATGCAACCTTGACCTTCGTCGACAATACTTTACTGACAGGGCTGCAGAGCAGACGACAAAAGAGGCCCGCCAGACAAGACGTTTCAACACAAAAAGAAGAAAAAAAATCTTGTTGACGATGAATATCTGGCTGGTGCCTATTGAACGGGCCCATCAATTTGCTGTTATCTCGTCGTACTTTAGAAATAATGCACATTTTAACTTTAAGTTAAGTTATTTCCAAACAAGCGTTTTTTTTTTCTGTACTGATGTTCCTCTATCCCAACAACCACAGTATCTAGATTCACAAATTCCGGCCAGTATTTAGATATCGTAATAGGCAATATGTTGAAGCAAAATCATTGTTGTGTGGGAAGGTGCTCTTCTTCAACACAAAATTTAATAGCTATTACCGGGTGATAATTACGTAGCCGAAGTAAAACAAATACAAAAAATCGGAGGTACAATCTTCAGCAATCGCTCAGTCTGCTTCAGTAAAAAGAGGAATGGCTTATGGTCACAGATAGCAAAATATTTACTGTAACTCGTGGTTTCGGAGAAAATGGTACATAAACTTCGCCTAAAATACATGGCTGGTACCGGGCTTAATCCTGTTCCCTCAAGCGCGGTCGTTTTCATGCTAAATCTTTGTTCCTCCATCCCCCCCCCCCCTACATAAAAACTGTGGTTATTTCCTCTGTAGCCTCGTTTTCTGTCCACCATAATCGCAACACACGCACGCCACACCACGGAGTCAGTATGCCGGCCACTTCAACATCGGTCATCGCTTTTGTACAAAACGAAATTAAGAAACGTGCGTCGATGCACAACTTCGATATCAATAGTTCTAAGTGACGGCCTCCCCTTTCTGCTTTGGTAAGAACATCGACGTTCGGATAGTGGCGATTTCGTGCCAGCACCAACTCCCCATGCAGCTGCACCGTCTTAATCGGAACCGGGTCAGATCGGCGAACGCGGTATACAGAAAGTATACGCATACCATTATACGAGTACATACAGGGGCCCACTCTCGCATTCACGGGCCACGACTCCATCGAATTCACTCACGAATGCGTCGACTGGCCTGGCCTTGCGATCGTGTAGCAGCCATGCGAATGAGATTACGAGCGTGCCTGGGCGCAATAAGCGCCCGGGCAGCGGGAGGTAAGCCCGCTCGCAGATTTAACGGAACAAGCTTTTCAATGCGTGCCGCGGCGCGCTTTTCAGTGTGTATGCAAGCCTGTATAACAGCTCACGAACTCTGGCACGTTAGCAAAAAGTCTTCTTCAACGCATTGGAACGGCAATGCGGCGTGGCACCATTAAACTGTCCAACAGCGCGACAGCCCCCATGCAGAACTATTTAACGCAGAAACAAAAATAAAACTAGATTGCTAGAAAAATTATACCCTAATTAATGCGGATACTGAGATGCGGGGGGAGGCAGCGTGGAAGGCAGTGTTTAAAACAGCGCTAGAATGGTTAAAGAAATGTACGTGAGATAGGAAACATAGCAGCACGTGTTAATGTGCCACGCCAAGAATCTATATACATGGTACAGCCCGTGGGGGATTATGCCGATGAATTGACTATCGCCAAGCCTATCAGTCTGTGTGCGCTTGTTAAATTAGGCTACATCAAGTCATTCGTTAATTCAGTGAACCTTCCAACAGTGTTTCAACATTCAGATAGCACCATGACCAGTAAACAATGCTGTACTTTTGGCCATGAACCACGGATGTCTTCGGCACTCCGTCGAATGCGACACGTACACAAAACCGCGACCTTGTAAACTTTAGTGTCGGGTTTAGTCGGGGTACGGAGACTATAAAAAACGAACGAGTGAAACATCCCGGTCTAACTTGATCGCTTTGAACTGTCCGAAACCGCATCTACTATATCTCGCCTTTTTGTAGCGTTAGCTACACTGGCCTCGCTGAGCCAATTTCGCGTGGCACTGGTCTGCGCATGCGCAATGATACTCCGCCACCGGTGTGCGCGCAATTCGGTGCGCTGCGCAGACGATCAGTGGTGTCACGCACCGGAGCCGGCACCTCCCTCGCACTCGGCCGCGGCCGCGCACGACTCGCCGCCGCCGGTGTGCGCTTTCCAGAGGTGTGCCGTCATAGCCTTGGTAGACATATGGACGCCGACGCGCGCGCCTTCCCTGTGCAGTCGCCATCTGACACTGCGCTGCAGCCGCTTGATAGCGCCTCTGACTGGCGTTTGCGACTGTGGTATAGCCATGGAGAAGGAGAGTGCAAATGCTGCTCAACGGTGCAATAGAGCGGAGAAGCTTAACTCATCGGATCCCGAAGTAGTTGCCCGGCAAAATAAACATACGTGTGCCACATAATACGTATACCGTGTGTGTGTGTGTCATTGAAACAGCTGTAAGCATGATATCTGGAAAGCTAAGAATAATCAGCTGAACCTTTGCTAACGCTACGTATATCCTGGCATAGCTGAGCTAAGTCACTGCCATTTTTTTTTTCCCATAGTGGAACGTGGCTACTGAGACCACGAAAAAAAGAAGAAAGGTATAATTTATCGCTGAATAATAAGGTGAACGGTAAAAAGGGTGGCCCAGCATATATATATATATATGTATACAAGCTTGTTTCCTGTCGGCTATAGTGCGTTGAAATCCGAGAGTTGCTGGCGCAGCGCAGGCGACTTGGCGAGGCTTGCCTTTCGGTGCACGCCCATACGAAGCCGTTCGCTAACCATCGAGCGCTGCTATCTCACTCGCTCGCGGTATTTGAACAGGCCCGATGATGGATGAGGGCTCGACGTCAAGCCGCGCCGCTCCGCACCGCGCTCAGAGCCTCGGGTAACGCGGTTCTTAATTTGGAGGCACGCTATAGCTGTGGCTGATGCCACGTTCTCTCGTATATGCTCTGAACGGCGTCGAAAAGCGAAGGGCGAAGCAAGAGGGAAGGAAAATTCCAGCAGTCCGCAGAAACGCAGCTCGAAGCTATGCAGGCACGCATACCCCCGTGCAACGCCAAGCAAGACTCGTTGGGGCATGGCGCGACTGCAGCGACGTAGAAAGATTATGTAGAGCTGCTTCGTTTTACGATCATTGGCACATTTCGTGTCGCACTACGTTAACGTGCCTGGCGATCGATAAACAGCTGTATTCTTATTGCACGCAAAGAAAAGGTTGAAAGGATACGAGTAATACACGTAATCCGTAGCCATTAATAAGATAATACTTTACCGAACAAAACCAGACGTTACACATTACATAGTAGCGGAGTAAAAAAAAAACAAGAAAGTCTGCCGAACTTGCTGGAATGTTCTAATCGTTCAAGCACGATCACAATTTTATCGACTATTTAACTAGAAATTTTCTTATTTTATTGGTCTAAAATTGAACGCCAAGTCAGTACTCAAGCCATTTCCATACCCAGGAATTTTTTTTCGGAGGGGACCCACTTGCAGAGCCACTGGTTCATTACAGTGTCGCAGTGTTTAAGTAGAGTTCCCCTTTTATATCTTCTGGCCTCGTTTTTATAAAACAGGCAATAAAGAAAAAAAACACACCACAGTTCCACTGCATGCAGCGACCAATCGCATGCACTGACAAGGACAACCAAATCGTTCTCGGCCGAAATCCTGCCACATATATCATCGCAAAACACGTAATACAGACGCACTATGACGCGGAGATAAAATACTGAAAAAAAATAAAAGCAGAAAAAGTAAAGCGAACAGTAAAACACGAGCTCGTGGCGAACGAATAAAATGTTCTGCCCTGGAGAGGACAGGTGCCGCGGTTGCATGCGTGTTACTGTACTTTCGCTTCTTATTCATTGGCGATAGAACCAAACGCACCCGCTATACTTCGTCCTTTCCTATTTGCGCACAGTATGATATTTATGTTTTATTAATACTATTTCCGCAAATTGAGTCGAAGAGAGACGCCGATAGGAGTACTAATTCGCGACAACTGTGTCGCGTTCATTCAAGGCTTACTTTTTTCTATATACACGCGTGCTTGAGCAATTTGCATAGCATTGAAATGCGGTAAAGCAGATACAGATCGAGGAAGTCCAATATTTATTTTTCTTTTGATCGATTTTCCCAGAACTTCATATAAATGCATGACGCATAAAATGGAGTCTTAATTGCTCGCAACGGGCATACCAGGGAAGAATAAATAAACATTTTATTTAAACTGCCAACTGGGGCAGTAATCGCATGTATACGGCACATGCCCCACATCAACATAGCCAGCATAAACAAGGATGCATTAAATTAAGATAAAAGCAAGAAATGTGCGTATATGAAATACGTTGACATTGTTTCAAACCTTGTTTTACAGTGAAAGCAAAATGGTTGTTCATGCATGTTAAGCTCCAACTACTTCTGAGAGAAATAGAATGCACGGCGCATGATTTATGGCAGAGATAAAATGTGCCGGATCACATCCATCATCGTTTTGGGGAGCTAGCTGACTTCATCGCCTAATATCCGGCCAGCTCATCTGCATATGAATATTCGCTGTCAAGAGTCATTTTATTGTCTCCACATCCGCATGCGAGAGAAGAACCGAACCCCCACGCATAGGCCGCGACACGCGCTACAACTCAAGGCGAGCACGCGCGGGTATACGAGCGAAATGGGATGTTTTATGCATACACAAGCGTACAAGCATTTTAACGATGCGTGCAGCTGCATATATAGTTCACTATAAACTGAGCCATCCAACACTTTCGGCATGCACCGCAATGGCCGCACACAAAGCGCCCGTCATGGCGAGCGCGTCCGTCGCACACACAAAAAAAAGGGGCTGGCGCAACACGCCGCATCGGCGATGCAAATTCACGCGTGGGACCGCGTTCCCCCCCCCCCCCCTCCCCCCGCTAATGCCGCAGGGATCGCATACGCTGTTCGGAAGCGATACCGAGACGTGACGCGAATTCGTCCGGTTGCGGAAAAGACTATAGCGCCTTACAAAACAGTGCGCCCCAAGTTGCGGAGCGCCGTGCAGTACACACAAACGGCGCGCCACGCAGCGGCCTGCCTTTATCGCGTCTCCCTCGACGAAGCGAATTCATTTCTCGTTATACGCGACGTTCGGCTCGGAATCGTGCTCCGGAGAAAATGTCCGCCGCCCTTATTTGCCGCCTGCAGTCTCGTTTGAATCGCGAGTGTCGGCAAAGCGTGAGAAAGTTTGCAGTTATGCATTCGCCTTTTTTTCTGTGTCGTGTTGTGCGTCCCTGTGCGTGCGTGCGTTTCGTGTGGCCTCTGAGTTAAACGTGGGGCGAAACCCGTGACGATGCAACAGCACACCAGGGTGTCCGGCCAGCGTCTATAGGACACGGCCAATAAGGTTTAATTCAC
The DNA here is from genome assembly GCF_043290135.1 of Rhipicephalus microplus. Taxonomy (NCBI): domain Eukaryota; kingdom Metazoa; phylum Arthropoda; class Arachnida; order Ixodida; family Ixodidae; genus Rhipicephalus; species Rhipicephalus microplus. The sequence continues at coordinate 236,635,098 of NC_134701.1, read as the reverse complement.
CTTTAACACGAACCTTTAACATGCACCTTTAACACGAAAACTTCGATGCGTGGCCAGGGCTAGTTTGATTGATGCCAGCCGCGAAGTGCTGGGCACTTTTGCCGAGATAACACCTCGCTGGGCTTGGATAGTATGTCGGCATGTGTCGTTAGCATCTTGGCAACATAGCCCAAACGTACGTGGTGTTAGCGTCAATCAAACTGCTGCAGGACACGCAGCAGAGCATTCGTGTTAAAGGTACTGACGGCTGTATACGTGCGTTCTCAAAACTCAACCGCTTGGCCGAAAAAAACAAGCGTCCACATAGGAAAGGTGCAAAATATGAGCACAACAGTGAATTCTTTAATGTGTGGCTTTCCGAAGAGGCACAAGAGGGTGACTGAGGCGAAACCTATAGCATGTGGTAACAGAGCTATAAGAAAATTCATTTTTTGACAAAGCAACATCTGGTCGAAATGACAGGCCTGAAAAGTGTCACGCGCCTTTCCAGTTATATACTCGGCGCAATATGTTCCGCGGCGAATACAGTTGGCACACGGGAAGTGCATCGCCTTCATAATCTTAGCAATATGTCCGGTTCATAATAAGGAATGAATTTTCTTTTTTTTTTAATAATGCAGACATGTGCTTTTATCGGGGCGCCATCCGCAAAAGCAACGCACAGTAACGAGAGCGATTCGCTTCCTACATATACGCAGCGTAAATTTCGCCACTGTGTCGTTTAGACATCGTATACAGTCACCGCTGCAGGGGTCGAAAGGACGACGAAATCGGCGCGTTTTATTTCAGGCTAGCAACTGAACCCTGACGCTTATTCCTGAACAAGTGTCTCCCTGAATGCTCAACCTTTACTCAGCTCCAAACGGTTTGAAACTTTGACAGTACACGCTAAAAATTTATAACCGGTAAATAACAAGCTATATACTAGATAGCGGTTTGAATAACCGCCGGACGTCCCGTCACTGCAGAATCAAAGCCATCGTTAGAAACAAGCATAGGTCTGCAAACTCGCACATGAGTTGACTTACTCAGAATCGGATCAAGCCGTCAGCCTGCACCTGAGTTATTCCGGGTAATATTCTTGCGAGTTTGCGGCGATTCCAGTTGAAACAAAATTTTAGTGAGCGCGAGTCCGAGCGTGCGCGTCCAAGAACAAAAAAATATTGATGAGTTTACAAGGAAAGCATATATTTCTTAAAAGTGCGTGAGTGAGCTACACATTTTTTGCCCACCTATATATATATATATATATATATATATATATATATATATATATATATATATATATATATATATATATATATATATACAACGCGTTTCGCCAGAATCCATATTTCCCATCGACTACAGTCGCGGACGTCTGTCCGAAGAAGAATTTGATTGGCTTATTATATCAACACAGCGAAAAGGATGCTCCTCGCTACATTGAGGCACTTTACCGTGACACCACGACACAACACGCGAAGAGGGGAAGCATAACGAACAAATACATATATTTTCGTTTGTTAAGAATTTATAAAGTAAAAAAAAGAGAAAGAAAACGATAGCGCTGAGACGAGAAAAGCGACGTTGCAAACGCTGCGCTTTCACCTCCATTAGCGTTCTTTTTGTTCAAGCATTATAAAGGTTTTTTTAATTATTTATACTTGTTTTGCTGATGCTCACCCAGTATACTTTGGACACAATGCTGGCGCGTCTAAAAATAAATAATAAAAATAAATAATTAAGTAAATCAGAAAGAAAGAAAGACAGAAGGCACTATGGGCATATCTATACGACATAATTTATCGTAAGAGCTGGATTTTATTTTCTTTTCTTACAGTGAGTAGAACTGGAACACTGGAACGAAATGCTGACGGATACGATGTCATCTGCAAACCGTAAATCGCCTATAGATATTATCCTGCATTATCCTACAGTCTCCATTCATCTTTATAGTTATTCTTTTTCAATCTAAGCGCTTTAAATACTACTAGACAAGCAGCAAATAACAAACGATTGCATCTCTCTGACGGACCCCTTTGTCGAACGGGACTTTCTTGCTTTTGTAGTACTGAAACATAGTATACATATGCAATCTGCGCATATTGACTATTGTGTTCACGTGCGTCGCAAGTAATTCTTGTCGATGCAATTCCTCCAGAACAGTACATACAACTCTCCGCCGAGTTCCTCCAAAACAGTACATACAACTCTCCACCAAGTCCTCTATCATTCTCATAATCAATACTTGCCACATTAAGGCTTTCTTTATATTCGGTAGATTTCGCAATTACTTGATCAAACGCATGCAAGTAATGTCTGCTATAGAGTGTTCATCTTTTTTTTTTTTTAAGGCAGCTTGTTGCCTAGTTTGATTGAATACAAGTATGCTTCTTGTCCTATTCGAATCTCTCTTCATGAATATTTCGTATACAATGCTGAAAAGAAGGCTGATCGAAACGGTCTTCAGTTTTTCGAGTATTTCTAGTCTCCCTCTTTGAGTAATACACTGCCGCTCTTCCAACTCGTATTTCGCTCTTTCAAAAGAAACAAATGTAAAGCATGCTGTTACATCAACGCGTTAAAAGCCTGACATTTTTTTTCCTTTTGTTATTCTTTCCTTTCCGAGAATGCCCTTATACCAAAAAAGACGAAATTCCGTCTCGGCAAAACCAAACAAACTCATTGAAGGCCTCACGAAACGAAGCAATCGTTCGCATAAATGAAGTCTTCCCATATATCTCAGCTCGATTTCCAAGTGTGCACTTGTTAGACTACATCCGGGTCACTCGAGTGGGAGTCAAACGGCACGGCCTGTCTCTCCTCGCCTATACACAGCTGCGTTTCTAGTGACATTCAGCACATCACAAAATGTATTACTTTATGCGCAAGCCGACGCTCTCACAGTGTGACAGCAAGTTGGGAATCGTTTCAGAACTACGTCTACCTTTCTTTAATTTTTTCCAGGTCGTAACGAATCGAATGTTTGATACATGCGGCGCTGTACGAGACGAACGGCCATGGAACGGAGGAAACGCTAATGTTGTATACTTACAGCTTACGATTGGGGCTATAAGTAACGCACAGAAAGAACCAATATATAGCTTCTGCTTCTCCTAAACTCAGTCTCATTCGTTTTGTTTGATGCAGCAACGGATACGTGTTATTACAAACAGTCGATGCGGACTCGCATTGATGTGACATAGTACTTGTTTATCGCTCGGCGGCACGCGGGGCTTATTGGCACTATTTCTGAACGCGCCACACTAGGCGACAACCCCGAAAGCTGTAAGACGAATGCTGTCAATCAAAGCGTATTGAAAAAAAAAAGAGACGGGAAAGGCGCGGAACTCTTTAAAAGTGCACGTGCGCGTCATTCGCGTGCTCTTTGTAGCGAAAGTGATTTACGATTCTCGCGACGTCAACTTCAGCTTTCCTCCTTGCTTTATTTTTTTTTGTTATTCCCTTCTGTACGTATAATGTCAACGAGAAAACTTCAAACACGTTAAAAAAGGGTACAGGGAAAGGAAACAAAGTTGAAACGAACATCTCGACTCGCGCCTTGAGCTTGTAAATGGCAAAGTTGTGTTTAAAGCTATAGGCGCAAGCACGACCTTCAAAGTTAGTCGAGTCAAGTTTTATTTTTTACGAGACCATGCGCAGTCGAGAAGGGAAGCAAAAACGTGAAGCTGACAATGATGATCGCATTGCGTGGTTCGTGGCCAACGTCGTGCAAAACGCCAGACCTCCACGTGAATTGGAAACAAATATATAGTTTGAAGAAGTACGATGAAAACAGTACGTATACGGTATACCATTCGAGATATTAGCCAGTGTAGCTTGTGCGGGAAGTGCCTAGAGCGGCTTTATTTTATTGCGTTCGAACTACAAAACTTCCACGGTACATTAAAACCTTACTTACAAGTTCGCTGTGATTGCCCCTTCTGTGCAACGTCTTACGAAATTGTTAATCTCAACTTTTTTTTTTCCCAAGTTATGATGTACAACATAGAGCTGACTCACTCTCACATGTGTTTCGAACTTCCACTCGTTGTGCGTTGCATAAATCACAAATATCCCTTTCTTCCTCACTCAATATCTCCCTCACACACACAAACGTGCGCACGCACGCACGCACGCGCATACACACACGCTTGTGCATAAATAGACGCACGGCGCCTCCCCTCGATTTTATGTGTCCACGAAGCACAAACGCTGGCCTCGCTTTTATGCCGCGCACGTACCCAATCGTAAAAAAATAATAATAAATAACTCTCCCGCGTTATGCAGGCCAGGAAAAAAGTGCGGTACCTATCTCTCAGAGGGGCGGCCGCAGATACACGGCTTGGGAACGCAGATAAAAAGTCGTATCCCTCGGAGATACATGCATTAACCTTGTGTTTCAAGGGAAGACACGAAGTGAAGAAAAGTTATATCGATATACGCCAAGCTCCGCCGTTGAAGTTGATGCCTTTGGAGTTGCGTATGCGTGTGAAAAAATCCCTGCAACAATTGGCCGGCGCGGCGCAGAATGGTGTTATGGTGAAGCGTTTTCCTTTCTTTTTTTTATTCGATAACTATACATGAGTAGTTTCACTGACGAACCTGAACTTATACACGCGAGAACAGGGCTATCAATGTATGCATGACCGTCTATGCCATCTGTCCTGCGAATAGTAGTCCGTTTCAGCAGCGCGGAAATGTTGTAGGCCCGTGTGCTCAGATTTGGGTGTGCACGCTAGAGACTCCCAGGGTGGTCAAAATTTCCGGAGCCCTACGCTACGGCGTCTCTCATAATCATATCGTTGTTTTGGGACGTTAAACCCCAGAAACCAATCAATCAAAATCAATCAACCGTTTCTGAGAAGCGAAATTCAAGAGGCTGCAGCCAGTCCGCGCCAATGAAAAAGTCTGCGCTTTCCTGACCACCGTATACACGCCTGTGCTCTTGACGTTTCGCACAAAGGCGAAAATATGGGCACGTTGATCGCCACAACGAACTTGACCCTCGCAGAAGTGTGAAGGCAAAGTGGCCAGAGCGATCGAAACGTCTATCTATACTGCATATGCTTTGAGAACAATGAACGAGAAGGAGAAAGGAAAACAAAACGCACATTTGGTGTTTCACAACGGGGAGACATCCGTCATAGCACTTGAGTGGAAAGATAACAATGGTCTTAGGTCAGAGCACGGCGTGACGAAGCTGCTAATGTTAGCGACCTTAAAAGCGCGATAGCTGGCGTTGAAGTGCATTTGCGAACTTTCCTAGAAAAGCTTCATTACAGTCAAGGACTTGCTCGATAACTGTTCACTGAATGCCGTGTCGCCATTATATCATGCCGTACATAACAGTGCAGAAGAAGGTGGCGATCGCTGGCGTAAATCCAGAAACACCACAAAGGGGGACACAAGCCATGGAGGTCATTTTTTTAATATGGGTTGTATTATTTTCATAAGGATTAAATCATACTATGAAATAAAGTCTAAAAAACGAGCATGGGGTCCGAGCTCGAAAATTTCATAGTTATATTGAGTCTTCTTTGAATCCGAGCGGATTTTGCTATTTCCATAGTCTCCGACAGCTTAATTATGGGTATTGAACACAGGTGCACAATAAAAAATATTCATCCTTTAAAAAGTGTTAAGTACTCTATATTTAGCTGTCAAGTAACTTAAATGCATCATGTGCAAAAGCTAAATCTCAAGGTGGGATACTTGAAAGGGGTGCCCCCCCCCCCCCCCCGCGAGCCTGAACACCAGGGGGGCTCCAACCCCCTGACACCGCCATGACTTACGCCAATGGTGGCAATACATATACCGAGTTAGGCGAACAATAGACGAACAGAAGGAGAACTGTAACAGTAGCGGGCACCAACCCAGCTGTACGCGATCCACGTAACTTACCGCCCGGCGCATCGATGGAGCAATGCGAAATATGAATGGTTAACGCCGACATTCAAAACCAGGCGGCGTTACGGATAACAGGTCTCGGTTTCCGTCGTAACAGGCTCCATTTTCCGACCCGTAACGGGTTCCCGCCAATTTCCGCGCATACCGCCCGGCCTGAAACGGCACGTCACCCCGAAAGAGCACGCTTCATCAAACACACGGCCTTTGCTTGTTTCCGGGTTCACGTCAACGCGACGCCGGTGAAACCACGCGCCGAACGCCTGGAGCTGCCAGGAGCCCAGGACTGAACTCGGAAGAAAGTCAAGCGAGACTCGGGGGCAGCAGGCCAGGCAGGTGCTGTTGAGCAGGTACGGTCAGAAAGCCAGATAAAGACTAACTTACAAAAGCCTGTACTTCCTCTACTTTCGTCTGTATATTTCGTTATACACGTGCTGGCTTTTCCTCCAGAACGTCGGACGATACATTACTATTTTGGGATAAAGTTCAGAAGTGGTCGCGCCCCGAACCAGTCTCAAAGAAGTCAATCTATCGCTTCCAACTAATATCGTGTGGCAAACAACAAAACAACCTCCACACTGTTTCGGCTTCAGAAGAGAGCAAACAAGGAACCACGCAACGTTCTCGAGCGTTGAGTGGACACGCCTTGGTCCCTCAGCACTGCTATGAACGAAGTCGTGGATTCGATTCTTGGACGTGGAGGCCGCATCTTGATGGAGCGAAATGCGAAAGTGCCGACGTACTTAAGATCTAGCCGCATGTTAAATAACCATCATGTGGTCGAAATTCAACCAAACTCCTCCCAACATTCGCCGTATCTCATGATCATATTGCCACATTCCTTCCTCGTGTTTTTTTTTTTTTCTTGTGGTTGTCGTAAGAATAAGTTTAAAAGTTATTTATGCGGACAATTTAGTGACATTTCGGAAAGGAAGAATGCTTGTGCATCCAAATATGATTTTTGAATGAAGTTCAAAGGGTATTTATGCGGACAATTCAGTGACATTCCGGAAAGCAGGTCAGAATGCATGTGCATACAAATATGATTTTTGAATGACGTTTGGGTTACTCACGGAGCCGAATTTCATAGCAAATAAGACACCATCAAAAAGTTCCAGTGTCACTGCGGCGAACATCTCAAGCTTGGGTCCCGCTACTAGGGTGACCTACCGTCTAAAATCATTGACTAACAAAATATCGGAGAACGTAAAATTTGCAGTTATCCAAATATGAACCGCGCCTTTGAATCTCTCTCCCAGTATTTGGCGGATCGCATGTTAGTCACCAATATCACTGCGCACGTTCTGCGGACCTGTGGTGAATGCGTCAAACGCGCGTTTGTTACCCTCATTGCCCTCAATAAACTGAACTCTCAACTAGTTTCGCTTTGTGTGGTGTGGGGTCGCATATCCCAACGAACGCATGTCAACGCCACACCCGTGCTTCCTATCGAAGCGAGTGGATGGGCGGAGACAGACCGTAAAATACCGTCGAGCGAAGCTACAGCCTTCAACTTGCCAAAACGCAGTACGCTTGTCGATGTGGTCGGCTGCTTCCAAGGGCCACTGGTGCATCAGTTTATGGCATTCTCTGGCCATAAGTGGGAATCCCCGGCACCTCGATTAAATGCCGCACGATCGCTTCGTTTGCTCAGCTCATACGAGTACGTATCACCGACAATTAAGCTTATCAGTTGAAATGTAAAGATACAACAGAGTGAAGGTTAATGAACACATCATCATCACGCGGCGTGATGATAAGGGGAGCCGAGCGAGTGTCAAGAGGTCTATTGTATCCAAACGAGCACATGAAAAGAGGATTTGAAAGAAGAGCACATCATCGGCTGAAAATTGACATACACCGAATGCAAGAAAAGAGTGCTGGTTTCGATCAACTACTTTATTCGTGACGTAAAACACTCGAAATAACATTACGATTAATAACAGTCAATTCATGGTTTAATCAATTCGTGGTTTAATCAATCATAAGGAAATTCAATCAACTATAGCTATCACTAACCACTGCAAGAAACATCAGAACCAGTACTGAAAGCGGAGAGTACAAAGCGTGCGTTCGCGTTTCAAATAAGAACGTGGGCGCTAGCTCCTCATGACAGAACGACGCCGGGGCTCATAGTTCGGCCACTGGTTTCGCTTATTCTTTTACCGCCTGTCACACATTCAACAGGGAATGACCGCCACCCAAAACACAAGCGCCAGAAAACTTGTTCACTTACCTATCCTAATCCACACGTCTTTCTGGAAACCAGTTCTTCGAGGCGTCGCTATACGAAGGCCCACAAGAAGACGCGCACAGCGATCACAGAAACAGGCACACACTGCCTCAGCTACCGAGCTCCGTCCAAGGCTGCATGCTCAGTTGGAGCTCTCGCACACCATCACACGGAATCCGCAAGCGTTCCGACACACTTTACCGGTCACAGGAGCTGACATTAGTTCCACGGATCGCAGAGACTTCGAGCAGCTGGCTCGGATGCCAACGATCACCTCGCGTCCTCGCGCTGCACACCAACCGCGTCTTACGAGCCGGCAAGCGCCGCTCAATGCGTGCCCAGAGGCTGGCTTCTCTGCACGTGTGAACGTTCGTTCAAAGGTTTGTCTTCTCGTGCCATCTGACGGGTACAAGTGAAAGCATTTGATTCTCAATAGATGGCGTCAGAGCTGACGCTTGTGGCGACTCTGATCTTTCAGTCGACTGTGCAATAACGTAGTCACGGAGGAAGGAAAAGGCTTTTTCCTTCCTCCGTGAACGTAGTAAAGTTTTATATGCCAATCTCAAAGGCTACGCTGTAGCCACATGTTTTAAACTAATCAATCTATTTTACAAAGCACTACTACAACACGCATTTAAACAAGTTTTATGTTAGTTTTTTACAGTGGTGTTAAATAAAAACTTTGCAAAAAATTTTGAGTTGAATTTTTTTATGAAGTGAATACTAATGACGCTGCATTTGTACTGTCTAATTACATGCAAACAATATAATTCTACTCGCATACTAGTTGCTTTATTTACTTTATTTTATTTAGTAATTGTTCAACAAAATAACTGGGCAAGACAGTACTTTTTTTTTTTTTTCAAAACAGAGATGGCAGCACACTAGACTAGCGCGTGTTTAGTTTGAATTCGCTGGACAAAACAACGTGGCAACTCCCCTTGTTCAAAGCAGTCCGTGGCGTATCCCTATCCCTCTCTGTATTTTGTTTTCGTAGGCACTGAGCACCAGTTTGCTCGCCCAAAGTGCAATTTTAATCAAACATGGAGCTCACAGTACCCGCCTTTATGAAAAGGTGCATTGACTCCTACGAAGCGCTGAGAGGTACGAACTGATGAGCATCGTGTGTGGCTGCATTTTCTCACGCCGGCGACTATCGTTACCTTTAATTGCTGCTTAATTAGCCTCGTTCGAGTTATCTGCACTCGGGTTTTGAAGACTCCGCTACCATTTCATTAGAGTAACAACACAAAGTCATGCGTTTGAGTGCTTTCGTATTTGTAAAAATCAAAGCTAATGTTTAGTACGTAATGCTCAGCCAGTGCCTCCTTTATAACTTAGAGTTATAGAGGAGGCACTGGCTTAGCACTTGGCACGGTGGCTGATCCCATCATCTCATGTCTCATGCGCTCCAGGTGTTGCCACGCTCCAGGTATTGTTATCTACCGACATACAAAATAAGCAGCTTTTAACCGACCAATCAGCGTCTAACATCTGCTTTGCGGATATTGAACGGGAGGGCGCCACTAGCTATGACGTCATTGTTTGTCGGCGTATCTGAGTCGTCCCAAAAAATTTACTTTTTACGCTATGTATCGGAAGTGTTGAAAACTGCAAAAAAAAAAAAAAAAATACCGCGTGCGCCCACTAGCAATGACAGAGCATGCAAAACAGCAGTGCCTCTTCTTATGCTCTTTTGACACTTCGGTGTGTACTTAGTCACTAATGTTCTTGTTGAAGTAAATGGATGTCCAGCTTACATAAACTGGTTTTTCTCAAAATTAACCACTAAGCGTTAGCAATTTTTGTTGCGTTTTCGTATTGTCTTATTTGTTCCATCGTTGGTCATGCTGCTTTGTCTTAATTCCAAATATGGACCAAGTGATCAGGTTGTTCTGTCGACTGATCACGTCAAACAATCCCAAATAGTGTAGTCACTTTGGTCACACTGCAATCGCAATGTAACCACGTACCCTATTTTTATGCATTAGTTTCAGTGCATATTTCCCACTTCTTAATCTGAATGTTATAATGTGAATGCTGCCAAGTGGGCTGCGATCCCTCAAACACAATCTACTGAAAATTCTAAATACTTATGTTCACGCTACTAAATTATCTCTCTAGAAATTGAAGATGTATTTCGCTAACATGTAAGCATGTATACGGCATATTCATGTATAATGATGTAAACCAAATTATCATATTTTGTTTGAGTGTTTTGCTATTTATGCAAATATTTGTATCATCGAATGTTCAACATCCTCTCATCGTGCATCTGAGTGTCAAATTTCTTTTCTACTAAAATGTTTATCTTCTCGCGCTGTCATGTACAATGCCTCCTAAGCCCAGTTAAGCTGCTGACGGCAGCATTTAGCCTCTGAGGACATTTCTAGTTTGTACTAGAACAAATAATAAAATTGAAGCATGCATATATATATATATATATATATATATATATATATATATATATATATATATATATATATATATATATATATATATATATATATATAGGAAGGGAAAGAGTTGTATAACTAAGGGCTCGTTTTTCCGTGTTTTGACACAATAATAATTTTTTCACAATAATTTTTCAGCCACTTTTCTTTCTTATTATTTTACATTGGTTCTAATAACTTCCCCTATACATTCCTTGGCATTATTATCTGTTAGACCTCATACATATATATATATACATATATATATATATATATATATATATATATGTTTTGTGAAGGGTGCCCTTTTGTTATGGTTCTTTTTGAAAAACACCAGTTTCTTTATTGTCTTACAATGGCAGCCACAATATACAATAGACATTACTTCTTGATTGCCAGATAGTGTGTAGTGCCTGAATGTTTATACTGTTAAGCTTAGAAATTGGTGTTTGATTCGCAGTCACACCGATCACATTTCAAAGGACGAAATGCTAAAATGCTTGCCAGCTTAGATTTTACTGCACATTAAAAAACTCCTTTATGGTCAGAATTAACACAGGATCCCCACTACTGCATGCCCCAATATGGTATAATCACAATGTATTTTCGTTTGTAACTGGACTTTGCTACATTTATTAATGACAATCTTAGGTTCAAGCCAGACGCTGGTAGCGTGTGAAAAAGACTGACTATTCTTATAGAAATCTGTATAGAAAAGCTGTTTAAAATGAACTGCACCCATTCATGTGGAAATAATGTTATGAAAGCGACAACATAACAATCGAGTGTTAGAATGCTGCTCAATTGAACACTGCACTGGTCATTATCTTGAATGATATAATGAAGTCCAAGGTATCTTTTCATACATTTGTGGAAACTAGCTAAGCTCACTTGTTAAGTACTTTAAAATCCAGTATATCTGCTTCCAATTGATAAGATATCAACTGCACCTGAGCAGGCACTCAAAATCTAGAATTTGATAGCAAGCATGTGCAAAAGTTCCGCAGTGTCAATTGCAGACATTTTGTTTTCACTCTACTCTACTCTACTCGCTCAACTAATTGTAGCTTGTAAGACTGGTTATTGTTTGTAGCTCATAAGACTAGTTTATTTGTGTCATTATGGAAGGTTAATTACAAACAAAGCCCAGCTTATTTTTCTCTTTTAGTGTTTTTTTAGTGTGACACCATCAAAATTCTGTTTCCATGCATCTTTGCTTTTCCCTTTTATTACTGTCGTATTGACAAATTGCAGAAACATTCACAAGCTCTATATTTTACAGGAAAAGTCCCAAGTGAGGTTGAAATTTTGTTCTGGGATGCTGTTGTCATATCAGCGGCAGATGAAGACCAAGCCAGTGCATTCCGTGAACAAATCGCTCAGAGAAAAGAGCGAAATCTCATCCCTCTTGTGCCGTACCACGTGTTCTCAGATCCACCTGGACCAAAAGTTGGTAAGCAGAACCCTATGTTTTGTGTGTGAAACAAAGCGCGGTTAAAATAGTGGAGCTTACTGAGACTCACTCAAGAAATACATTCTGCACTCACGGCTCACTCAGGCTTAGACTTACTTAAATTATCCTGAGCCGGACTCACTCGGACTGGCACTCACGAAAATTTTCTTCAACCAGACTCACTCAGATCAGCTGCTCAGGCTCACTAAAATATTACTTACGTCGACTCACGCAGGCTCAGACTTACGGCTCCATCTGAGTTGGAGTTAGTTCGAGTGAGCCGACTCGCGAGTCAGTTGGCATAAATTTATCTTGTTCGACCATGGTGTAAATGCTCTTTACCAAGAATATCTCGCAAATACCGTACTTTTCTTGGCGTCTTTTGATATCGTACTTTTGAAAACGTACAAGTTATAAGTAGTTGCAGATGAGTAAGGACATCTTTCTTGAAAGAGATGATTACATAACGTATATTTATCGTGAACTTTCCTGGAAGAGTTGACGTAGGAGAGGGGGAGATCAAGGCTACCCCCTACGTAATTCACACCTCTGTTCACCAAATATTGAAATGGTGCACGAACAATACTGCTTTGGAATATGCGTGAATACACGTGAGTATAAACATGAATCCTGGGAAAGGCTAATAGTACTGCTGAAGATGAGCTGTGGGGCAAAGTGCACTACACACAGACTAACTCAAAAAATATATCTTGCGCTTTGAACAAAGTTGCACTCCGACTCATCGAAATTTTTTTGAGCCAGACTCACCAAAGTATTACTTACCTGGATTCACTCATACTCGAATTCACGACTCAACTCGAGTCCGAGTAAGTCGACTTATGAATGAGTTTGCCGACCAATTGTGTGGAGATTGTGTTGTTATGACAGTTAGAATCTAGAAAAAATCAATTCAATATATTGCACACCCATGTTGCCAAACACCTACACACTCATAAAGAACTGGATAAACTCGGCTTTTTGGAAATTCAAGTTTTAGAACAGTACTAAGATGAAATTTTTCAACTTTCACCACTTCTTTATGCATCAAATATTACTTTGTTGTTGTTCGTGGTATTTATTTTAATCACCCTCCATTTGATATTATTTTTCAGGTTCAGGTGGTGCGACCCTTCACATACTTGAGCACCTTCGTAATATGTATGGAGAAGAACTGCATCGCATGAGGATCTTGCTCATTCATACTGGTGGCCAAAGCAAACGGCTGCCTAGCCACAGTGCTCTGGGAAAGCTGTTCGCACTTCTTCCAATCGATTCGGCTGCTGAATTTCAAATGTTTGACCTAAAGATGGCCATGTACTCTCCATTCCTGGCCAAGATGAAAGCCGGGGTGTTTTTGACTTGCTCAGATGATATAGAAACTTACACGCTTCCTCTGCTTGAAAACAGCTCAAGGTCTGGCCAGTGGAGCTTTGACGGATCCGGATTTACCGCACTTGCGCATCCATCGCCCGTTTCAGTGGGGCTAACGCATGGAGTCTATGTTCTGCCAAAGGAAGTTCAGTCTGCCACCACTTGTGTGACAACCGAGTGTCTCGAGGTTTTGCAGAAGCCAACGGAGAAGCTTATGCGTGACAAGGGTGCAGTTTTTGAAAAAGGAGGTAAGGGGAACTGCCACTCACAGAAGCCACGTTGAACAATAAATTGCAAGGGAATGTCACTCCAATTGATTTAGAATGAATAGTAAATGCATTATTGAAACATTTTTTAACGATGCTGAACTAGCACTGTCTAAGCATGCCATATGGAATCTGAAGGGGATCACATTAGAGTTCTAAATATAGGTAACTCAGTATATCAGATATATTACATAACAGAGGTATATTCAGGGCATAATGTTACTGTTCAATGTACACAAAAGTTTCTTATATGTATGCTCGATATATGTGGGTTTTCAATAGCAGCATTAAAATGGCACTTTATTAATCGATACATGCTCTTGGCAGTTAGCGAATATGATGCTACAGCCAGAACTCCTGAAAGATTTCTAGTTTGCTGCTGAAAACTATGGTACACTGCTAAATTTGAGCACGTGTAGTTATCAGTTATAATGAATTGAATATAGACGATGCTTTGCTGATTATTTCATAGGGAAAGTGGTTTTATGTCCTATGCTCTTTTCATTAGCAAAATTTAACCGTATTTATTTTACTTACAGGAGACGGCAAAGAGGAGTTTGCATACACTGACAGTGCATTCTTCTTTGACTGCTCTGTCGTTGACAAGCTCATCAAGTTCTACACCCAAATCAAGCCAGTGACACAGGAAATTGATGCCTACAGGGATTTCCTGCAGCTTTTAGGCAGACATTCAAGGAGTTGTGTTTCACAGGCAGGTGGAGGTGGAGCAGGTGATCAGCTCGGTGTCCAACAAATACTACAAGACTGCAAGCTGCACGTGGTAGTGCTGCCATTGTCAAGATTTTACCATCTCGGAACAATGCAGGAGTACATAGACAACTTGTGTTTCAGCGAGACCTTTGCAGAGGAGTTACAGACCTGTAGGTTTGTGCACAGCAAGCTTATTCACCTTGAGGCTTGCAAAGCTACCAACATTTCTGGAGTGGTAATGCGCTCCCTCATTCACTCAAGGTCTACTGTTCCTCACTCCACAGTTGTAGAATGCTGTAGGTTTGAAGTTCCCGTTAAACTCGGAGACATGTGCATTCTCAGCAACTCTCGAGTGGAACATCTAGCCGGCAGAGTTGTGGAAGTTCCAGGCAAGGCCATAATATTCACCGTCAGTGTGAAAAGCGACACTTGCAAAGGGTACGTCACACTGGCATTTGGAATTGACGATGACTTGAAGACGGCAGCACGTGATGCAAGGGAACTGTCCTACTTTGGAAAGAGGTTAGGTCAGTTGGAGGATTGCAAGCTCGTTATCTGTGACTCGCTGTTCAAGACCTCTTCTGCTGCATCGACTCTCTGGGAGGCTAAACTCTTTTCGGTGAAACCCACAATGACAGAGGCATTTCTGTCAACGGTAGGATTGGTGCAAGCAGTACTACAGAATGTCCCTCAAGTGAATGAAGAAAAAAGCATTGTAAAGATGAGCATGGATGACGTTCTGAGATGCAAAGACATAGGGGAGCTTCTGAGGCACCAAAACACAATATTCAATTGATGAATGAGCCAAGTTATCGCATGGCATTTTTTCAACCTTCATGCCCGGTGTACATCTTACTTGTGATGCCAAGGTGCATTTGTGAAGTAAAAGTGTAATGATGCTTAATATTTTAGAGTAGTCCAGAACTGGTCTGCGATGTACGCTGCTGTACAGACAGCGATTGGTAGAAGCATTGCTTCGACCAATTGCAGATGGCTAATGGCGACGAAAAGAATAGAAAGAAGAAATAAAATGATTTCTCGATTGCACCCCTAATTTACAGCTGCGAACTGGAAACTGTACACCACTGCAAGTATTTCTCAAAAGCACTCAATCTTAAGTTATACGATGTTTCACAGTTGCATTTGCAAATTCAACTAGATATCCAACTACACGTTCGAGAAACACTGTTAACTGGTACACCCCATGGTCCGTACAAACTATGGGTCACAGCTACGACAATTTCACCTACCCACTGTACTGATTAAGTTTTTTTTTAATCAATCAATCTGATTTTTATTGACAAACCAAAAAAAAGATTACAAGATATCTGGACCGTTAGCCTACATTGGCTAGTGATCGGTCCATATCGGAGTACATAAAAGCAGCTTAGCAGAGCATATTTAAACACAAATATACACAATTATTTATACATATAACTATTCACATATGCACATACATACTACATACATAAGTGCGTGTACATATATGCAATTTCACAACATAGCCAAATATAGTTTGTTTCATCATCATCGTCATATATAATAAGTGACTGGGTAAAAGCACTAATTAGCCCAGGAGAAAGTGAAAAAAAAAAAGCCTATTTATATGTCTTGATGCTACAAGCAAAATAATTTCACACTGTGCTTAAAATTTCTTGCTACTTTAACTTCTAAGGGTAGTCGGTTCCAAATTTTAGTCCCATGAAATTCCAATAAGCGTTTCCCATATAAGTTATAGCTTGTAGGTAAGTTAAAATTGCCATTCGATGCGTGTCTAGTGTTTCGCGATGGTATTGTAAATAGAGTGGAGGAGAGGGGAAAGCTAGTGCCTATAATTCTCTGAACAAAAAAGGCAATTTTTAATTGCGAAGTGCCCAAACTGCTAAGATTTGTTGTTCCTGATATGTAGTTTTATATGAATTTCCATGGTTTCCACCTATTATGCTTAGGGCTCTCTTTTGTAGTGGTAGTAATGGCTCTAGGTATGTCGTATACGTTACACCCCACGATTCAATACAGTAGCTAATATGTAAATGACAGAAGGAAAAATACAATGTTCGAAGCACGCTGGGGGGAAAGCATTCGCGTGCTTTGATTAAGGTATAACAACCGTAAGCCACCTTTCTACAAACACTATGAATTTGTTCTTCCCAGTGAAGGTGCTGGTCAAAAATTACTCCTAAATATTTAAAAGAAACCACTTGTTCGATAGGACTGTTGTTCAGGTAAAGTTGCATAGACGCCGTGTCAATATCCTTTCGCCTTGATTGAAAAACAACATACTTCGTTATCCCCGAATGTAGTGTCAATTTATTCTGTATAAACCAGTTGTTTACGTGTGTCAATTCAGACATTATGTTCGCTTTCAGTGTTGAGAGACTATCTCCTGTGAATACTATGGCGGTATCGTCCGCGTACATTAATGCTTTAGAGTACACTAGTGTTTTGGGAAAATCATTTATGTACAGAGAAAAAAAGTACCGGGCCTAATACGGATCCCTGGGGCACTCCACACACTATTGTGCTGTATGCAGATTCGTTATTGTTAATCACCACTTTTTGTTTGCACGAGGACAAGTAGCTTGAGAAGAACTGGAGTGAACTGTCACTGAAGCCATAACTTTCAAGTTTTTGTAATAGTATGTCGTGGGGAACTGTATCGAATGCCTTTTTAATATCTAGGAAGACTGCTGTTGCGATTTCACCGTTGTGGAGCGCAGTGATTATATTGTGCGAGAGGGTTAGAATGGCTGATACAGTAGACCTAGCAGGAACAAATCCGTGCTGTTGTGGGCATATGATGTCGTTGTCAACCAGAAAGCGTTTTAATTGAAGGACAATTATCTTCTCAAAAAGTGTATTAAGGCAGTTCAAATTAACAAGCAATAGTTTACGTGTAATGCCTAAAAATTCTATTTTAAGTCTCGTTTCTTTAAATGTTTAGCTTTCCATGAAAAAGGCTTCTTGAGTGTGTCTTGATTTTTGCAGTGCGAGTTCAAATGTTTGCCTCAAGTAAACCTTTCTCTGTACCGCACGTTGCTGCCATTGTGTCGGGGTGGTGGGGCTTGTCAAGCTGCAGATATTGCAGCTTTTACCCTGATATCCTCACCATGAATGATACTTTTCTTTTTTTCTATTCGACCTTTGTTAAAATTGTATAGATTATTATGTATCGATTATGGCGAAATAAACCAAATCTCAAATCAAATCAAGCTCACTGAGATTTACATAAATGTTTTTAGGTTAAATGTCGCTCAGACTTGCCGAAACAATATTCAATCTCGCTCACTTGAACTCAGGCTTATCATAAATTGAGGGCAAGTTTCGCTCAAATGCAACACTGCCCAAGACCACATACAGTTTGGCTCATTCAGCTTGCAAGGAAATGGTGCATAAATCCATCACCAAGACGGACATGCACTTACAGCCAAACACAGCTTTAGAAGTCAGTGGCATTTTGTCAAAGCCAGATGCACACACGCCTGCCCCAGTGGGTTTGCACTCCAGACTGACATCATGAGCCATGCAGCCAGCTAGCCCACCTTCGGAGAACACTGTTGAGTGCATAACTGGGACTATTTCTTGAAGTCGATCTCCTACCGTGCTTCGGTCTCGTGTGCGGGGCCTCTCCGAACTTCTCAAGCTGTATCCAGCTGTTCTGATGGGCGTCTTTCTTTGAGCTTATATTCATCCAATTTATTCTCTGTTCCCCTGTATATTGAATAAACAACAAACCCAACTGAATACAAAGCTCATTCATACTCACTCGCTGGAAATAACATCCAGCCAAGCTACCTCAGATGTCGAAAAAGTAGTCCCAAGTTAGACACACGACCACTCAGACTTGCACTCACACTTATACAAATACCAAGGCTCA
This sequence comes from Rhipicephalus microplus, assembly GCF_043290135.1. Classification (NCBI taxonomy): domain Eukaryota; kingdom Metazoa; phylum Arthropoda; class Arachnida; order Ixodida; family Ixodidae; genus Rhipicephalus; species Rhipicephalus microplus. The sequence continues at coordinate 236,616,863 of NC_134701.1, read as the reverse complement.
GGACATCAAACACTGATTCACTGAAGCTCATGAAATCCTAGAATCACTTGGAAACGAAAGAGAGCCCATAGCTCACCCTGACTCAGAATTGCCGTTTAGTTTGAGAAAAGCGCTCTTGTGCAGCTGTGGCCATAAGCAAATCCTATATCTAGTCGCTCTCAGGTTGTTTCATATCTTTCAATGCCCCTAATCTGTATCGCAGATGGCTGCAGATAGCGAGTTGACCAGACAACACCTGCTAAAATGACTATTTTTACAAAAGCAAAAGCTCACAGGGTCCTTTATGTATTCATCTAAGACGACTTGAAGGCAAAAGCTATCTTCTTCTTTTACTCTTAATGACCAGCGGTTATCCTGTCTACACGCTACATGCCCGGCCCATGTCCATTTCCTCTTCTTTATTTCAACTATGATATCCTTAACCCCCGTTTGTCCCCTAATCCACTCTGCTCTCTTCTTGTCTCTTAAGGTTACACCTACCATTTTTCTTTCCATTGCTTGCTGTGTCGTCCTCAATTTAAGCTGAAAATATATTTTTAAGTAGAAAATATATTTGACTTTAAATACAAACTAAGCACAGACTGACCTAGTTCGCATGGTATATCAGGTGAAGAAGGCAACCACTTATGGGTCAACAGTCCAGCCACACCAGAAAGCAAGCCTCTTTTGGGGTACTCTTTTATGCTTCTTACTGAGTATCAAGACTGGCTTATCCTCGCGGAGAGTACTAAACTAAAAGGAAGCACACATCTCTGTGCAAGAAGCATCAGAAGTGTTGTGGCTCGGGCGAGTTGGTTATCCAAGGGCTTAGCTTGTATTAGTGCAGCACATCTAAAAAAAGGAAAAGACTGCACTGACGTCAAGAAAGGTAGACGTTATAGGCATATCTGTGTAGTCTTTTACTTTTTTCACATGTGCTGCGCTAATACAAGCCAAGTCCAAGTGAGAAGCATGACAGTGAAACAAGGGAAGGGCAAAGTTCAAGGTTTTCCGTGCTGCCCACTGGCTTTTGCAGGCCAGCCGCACTGTATTATTGCACGAGCATGATGCACAGTTGCTAACTACACACACTTTCTTTTGTTTAAATTAGTGTTTATTTGGCAACATTCGCTTCAATCAAACAATACGTGGTGATGCGCAGCAGTCATCAATTCAACTTTGAAGCCAGAGGCTCAACCGCAGATACGAAAGCTTCAACAAAAACCTCCTCAGAAAACCTTTCAGATGAAAGCCTTGCATTTTCTCTAGTCTCTCTTCTCTCATCAGGCGCCATTTCAAGGATGGTTTTGAAGGCAGCTGTGTAGCTGGAAACACTGTCCGCGAGAAATCCAGTGCGCTTGCCATTGTAATCGGTCACTATGTCCATTTTGGGCCCTCCGGAATTGTGAGCGACCATGAAAAGGCCTGCAGCCATGCATTCAACGACGCCTGAAAAATATAAAAGAAAAAAACATGACACATGTACACACTAAAATTACATGTTCTATTTAGAAGATCCTTACATGAAACTTGATATTCCACAGGAGCCTCCCAATAAAAGACCACTTAAACAAAAATACCAATTCAACTACAAATTAGGTTGGTTTTGTATAAACTTCGTTAATCAAAAACTTCATGTCACTCTGTAAATGGAGATGCTGGCAATGTCAAGGTCCCTTTAAGAAGTGAAATTAGTAGTGCATGTGCTAAAACACTGTTTTACAGAAAGAACAACAGATCAGACAAATCTTTTTGCACCTGTTTTCTATAGATAATGCCCTGCCTAAAAAGTGGTTAAAGGTACGGAAGCAAAAAAAAATCGTAATTTTAATGCAAATGGGTTATGTAAAGGCAGAGTTGCATTTGAACACATATTTTTTAGTATGGAAACTCCCATTAAATTAAACATAATTTTTTGCTCTCTTATGATTCTGTTTAACGAGGGTCTATGCTACTAAGCATGCCTTGAAGCAAGAAGTATAAGCTGCGAGCGAAATCAAAACATGCAGAGCTGGACCTGTAGCTGAAAGCGTAACTGGCATTTTCATTCAAACTTTACATGATTTTATAAAATTGTTACTTAGTCATCACAACAGTTTTCAGCAAGACTGATCTTACTTTGTATACAACGTCCATGAAAATGAGTTTGCATAACTGTAGAGACATTAGGTAAAAGATAGGTGGTAAAGCCAGTGCGCATATCTATAACTACTGGTCTTGTAAATTCCGAGGTTCACATACAGCCATATTGAACCCGTAAGTGAAGGGTCTCGGTGTCATTATTGAAAAATTTAGATTAAGCATTTCTATTGCACCTCAAGAAGAATCAGTGACACAGAAGTTTCTTTTCTTTCAGTTGAATAGACATCTTCGAACTTGACTAGCTATGCCAATATTCAGCTGGAAACCACAGGACCAAACTTCACAGGCACTTCTGTCTTTTAACTGATGCCTTCAGCACCTTATTGCTGCTGCTAACGGGACTGGACATCTCCAGCCCTTTCAAGCATGAAAAAGAAGGCATGTCTTACAGCACCTTCCCTTTCCCCAGTACAGGGTAGCCCTTTCCAGCATGAAAAAGAAGGCATCTCTTACATCCCCTTTCCTTTCCCCAGTACAGGGTACCAAGTTGGAGGCGTCTTCTGATTAACCTCTCTGTCCTTACTTTACTTTTTTCTCTCTCTCTGAAGAAGTCTCATTGAAGAGCTTTGAATGTGCTAGCTTACTGTTACGTAAGGTGAGGTACGTTAAGGGGATTTTTAATGGGCACTGAGACCGCGATCATGGTAGAAGCAACGTCGTCTTCCTTCTCTACCTGCGCTTCCCTTGTTTTTTTTGGTAGTGACACTTCGTATCATTCCTCCTGTCTCAGACGAAGCGCTCTGGGCGAGTAATTCTTGTATCCTTCATGTAAACGGCTTCAGGCGGGTAACATAAGTCACCTCTGTCTTGCATGAACGTCGGCCACTAGTGGCAACACGTGCAATTTCATAGTTGACCTCGCTGAGATGATGGAGTATCACGAACGGACCCGCGTGGTGTGCCAGTAGCTTTTGGCTCAGGCCACGTCTGCGTATTGGGGTCCACACCCACACTACATCACCGGGGGCATAGGTTACATGCCCGTGTTCACTATCGTTGCGAGCTTTGGAGGACTCTTGCGCTGCCAGTGTTCGTAAGCAGGCAAGTCGACGTGTCTCTTACGCACGACACAAAGTTTCCGCAATTGTGAAATCATCATGGACGACAAAAGGAAAGATAGTGTCCAGCATATGTCGAGGTGAGCGAGCGCAGAGCAGATAAAAAGGGCCGTAGCCTGTCATTTCGTGTTTCGCCGTGTTGAAGGCGTACGTGACGAATGGTAATACTTCATCCCAGTTATCGTGGTCGGAGGCAATGTACATTGACAACATGTTGACGAACGTTCGGTTTGTGTGCTCGGTCAGGCCGTTAGTTTGTAGATGATACGCAGTTGAGTGTCGGAACTTGGAGGCACACAAACAAAGTAATGATTCCACAATATCAGCGGTAAATTGCCGCCCACACGCGAGGTGGCCCGTGTCGGAGGATGACTTAATGCAACAGGAACTCATCGAGAAAGTGGGAACCCATCGTGGACAAGTTTCTCTGGTAAAGAAGACCATTTCGGACGCAGAATCGGCCTTCGCTTATTGACTTCCTTGCTCCAGGGAAGAGAGCTTTCAAGCTTAGGTCATTACGCTGCTCAGCGGCGAAAGTCACGGCATCGGGAAAGCCAAACAACACAGAAGCAATAAGGTGGTCAAAGTTATTGGCTTCACAATCTGTCGTCGCTAGCAGCATCCTAGAGAGTAATCCGCATCAGCGTGTAGACGGCCAGTATTTTATGAAATGGTGAAGACATATTCTTGCAAACAAATGGCCCATCGTGCGAGGCGGCCGGATGGGTCACGAAGATTGACCAGCCAACACAGGGAATGGTGATCTGTGACGATAGTGAACGGGCGACCATCGATGTATGAGCGAAACCATTGCACGGCAGAGACTACGGCTAGGCATTCCTGTTCGGTCACTGTGTAGTTGGGTTCAGGCTTGCTTAAAGAACGATTTGCGTACACCACGACCTGTTCCTTCTTACCAGAACGCTGAACGAGAACGGCGCCGATACCAATGCAACTTGCGTCTGTGTGAATTTCCGTGGGCGACGAAGGATTGAAGTGCTGAAGTATTGGCTGCGAAGTTAACAAGTACTTCAGCTGATGAAAAGCGGCATCACACTTGGAGGTCCACTGAAACGGGCTGTTCTTGCGTAGAAGGCTCGTCAGGGGGTGAACGACATCCGCAAACCTGGGTACGAACCGGCGGAAATACGAGCAGAGCTCGATGAAGCTACGCAGTTGTTTCACAGATTCAGGACACTCGAACGATTCAACCGCCACTGTCTTTTGTGAGTCAGGTCTAATGCCATCTTTATTGACCAGATGTCCCAACACCAATGTCTGTCGCTCGCCAAAGTGGCACTTTTTTGAATTCAATACAAGGCCAGCTTTTTCAATGCAGTTGAGTACAAGGTCTAGGCGAGTGTTGTGCTCCTCAAACGTATGTCCAAAAATTACGACACCGTCAAGGTAGCACATGCATATATGCCATTTTAAACCACGCAATATAGAGTCCATAAATCTTTCGAATGTCGCAGGAGCATTACATAATCCGAATGGCATAACGCCAAACTCGTAAAGTTCGTAGGTCGTAACGAATGCTGTCTTTTCTTTGTCAGCTGCGTGCATCAGAATTCGCCAGTAACCTGATCTCAGGTCAACAGATGAAAAGTAGGATGTGGAATGCAGGCAGCCTAGAGCATCATCGATGTGCGGCAGTGGATAGACGTCTTTCTTGCTAATAGAATTCAGTCGGCGGTAGTAAACGCAAAATCTCCACGTACCATCTTTCTTCCTCACTAGAATAACGGGAGCAGCCCAAGGACTTGTTGATTCCTGTATTATTCCCTTTTCCAGCATTTCTTAGACTTGCTCGTTGATGATCTTGCATTCGGATGGGGCCACTCGGTAAGGTTTCTGCCTAATGGGATGCGCCGACTTGGTGTGGATCTGATGACGTATCCGGGACGCTGCAATTAAGGGCCTGTGGCTGTTTTTAGAAAAATCAAACACTTTCGAGTGCTTAGATAGAACGTCGAGCAGTGTATGACATTCGCTTTGGTCAAGTGACTTGCTGACCATTTGTAGCAATTGGGCATCCTGTGAACCTTGTGAGCCTAGATATTCATTTTGGCTTGTAGCATCAACAAGCGCAACCAGCGTCAGAGATGATTCGGGTCTAAATACTGCAAGTTTCATGCCGCCTGCCAAAACTGCAGGCTCCATGGAACTGTCCATTGTTCACACACCTGCTCGTCCATCAACGACTGACATTATAGAATGGGGAATGAGGATGTTCTTTTTCAGGCACAGTTGTTATTGGAACATATCACAGGAACACACACAGCAGAAAATGCAGAAACGACTGTGTCCATGGAGACGAAAAAGATGCGTTCACCCGGACAGGAATTTTCCAAGAGCGCCACTGGGAAAGTACCGTGTACGGAAAGGTGCCCACTTCTGCAGTCTACAGTTGCCCCACACAAGAAGTTGATACCCAAGATAACGTCATGTGTAGACCGTGGAATAACCGCAAAGTCTGTGCAAAACACCTTGCCACACAGCGACATGTCCACAGTACAATATCCCACCAGACACAACGTGTCACCATTTACACCACGAAATGTCACACCATGGTTCAGGCAAAACATCACTTTAGGTCCTAGCAGGTTCTTAAAATTTACACTCATGACTGAGACTGTCACACCTGTATCCACAAGCGCCATAGTAGCCACTCCATCAACAACTACATGAACTCTCTTCTTCAACATAAACACTGACGGGGGTATAACTGTAGATAGCGCCTGTGATCGCGGCCTCACCCCCACTGACCACACCGGCTAGTTTTCCGGCGGCGGTGGCCATGTGCGTCGTCGTGGCGACGGCGCTCGTGGAGCACGTGGAGCTGGTGGTGGCATCAAACTTCGATCAGAGGCCGGCGAGGGGTAGCGTTACCCGGTAGATGCGCGTGGTTTCCGTGACGTGGAGAGCGGATGGTCGAAAGGTTGGTGAGACATGTACTAAGGCTGCCGCTGATATAAGCGGTGGTCACAAAAACGTGCGATTAGACCTGGAACATCACAGCTATAGCACACCGGAATTTGTCGAGGGGCATGTGGCTGCTCAGAGTAACGACTCTTTTCGGAAGGCATGAGATAGTGGTGCCGCTCTTCAGGGGCACCGTAGGCAGGCGATGTTGGGTAACCAGGCGGGCAAAAACTTCGTAATTTGGAGGTGGTTGACGTGGGAATCCAGCCTGCCGTGTGCCTTGATATTCATAAGCATCTGCTGCGTTGATCAATGGTTGCCATGGTGGAAGAGAAACAGGAGTCCGCACACGTTCTGGGTCGCTTGCGTACACATCCTGAAAATCGCTGGTGCAATGATAGGTCTGCTAACATCGAAGCAGCCCTTCTCTGACAATCTGCCGTATGGTCGAAGCAAGGTCATTAGGCAGCACTGTTTCAACACTAGCCGCAGTGGGGACACTGGACAGGCGGCCAAATTTCGAAGAAATTCGTCGCATCTTGAGGGATTCAGAGGTGCGACAGTGCTTCATCACGTCAGACACGGAGTTTAGGCCGTCTTTCCCAATTAAGAAATTGTACACGTCTTCGGCTATACCCTTGAGAACGTGTCAAACTTTGTCTTCTTCAGACATCCTTGCATTCATAATCTTGCACAGCTTCAAGATTTTTTCATGTACGTCATGCATGTTTCTCCTGGTAGCTGTGGCCTCTGAGACAATGTCTGCTCCGTGCGTTCATTCGTGTCAGAATCACCGAAGCACTTCTGCACTTCTTCAACAAAACGTTCCCAAGTCGTGAACATGTCCTCGTGGTTCTCGTACCACATGAGGGCGGTGTCAGTTAACGAGAATACAACATGATTGAGCTGTTCGTTCGAGTCCCAGCCATTGCTTCTGCTCACCCGCTTGTAGTTTTGAGCCACACGTCGACGTCTTCTCCTGAGGTCCCGCCGAAGTTTGGTGGCACTCTGTAGTACGGCACGGAACCCAAGCATTAGATGGCTGCTCTTGGGCCATTACGATCGGTGAAGGTGGGATTCCGGCGAGGAGGCGGCTGCGACGAAGTCCTGGTAGTGAAGCTCCTGTCTTTGGGTTCGTCCTACCCAGCACCTCCACCAAACTTTTACGTAAGGTGAGGTAACTTAAGGGGGTTCTTAATGGGCACTGAGACCGCGATCACAGTAGAAGCAACGTTGTCTTCCTTCTCTACCTGCACTTCCCTTGTTTTTCTTGGTAATGACACTTCGTGTCATTACTGCATCATCCTTCCAGAGATACAAACTGCTAGCCACATCGATAGCCAGGCTGGAAACCAAGCTTTCATCTATTTCTACAGGGACCAATTCACAGACACTTTCTTCCTTAAACCGATACCTAAAGCATCTTACTGCTTTTGCCAAAGGAGTGGGAAACTTCTCACCGAAGTGATTTTAATGTACTAGTTTACTTCTTTATATACTTTGAAAGTGCACAATGTTTGCTTTTTACAGACTGATTAGCTAAATTTGAATTGCTATAGCTTTGGCTTCATTATTTGGCTTAATAGGGGCTGTATATCAATGGTTCATGTAGAGGCAGAAAATATACATTTTCACTATGGGAAATGTAAGATATGTGGATTGTAAACACATATAAGAAGTGCAAGATAAGTGATTTGTAAACGCACACAGTTACGAGTGTGAGAAAAATACTTACACATTCCAAAGTGCTCATTCCACATAGTATGTATGGCTGCAGATGCTCTCTTCATTTCAGACATCAACTCTGTAAAGGGAACATTGAGCTTGAACTCCACATAGTCTTCTATGCCCATCTCTGCGGCAAGGCTCTTGAGGCTGATGACCCGTTGCTCATCTTCCTGGTTTCTGCAGCCACCTATCATCACGAACTTAATCTTGGAAAACTCGGATTCAGACAACTGCTCCTTGAGCTCAACCAGCACTTTTAGCTGCAACTCATGGTCTTTTTCTGGACGAAACTGTGACAAGGAAAGCACCCTGAATTCGGCACTCGACGCGCTGTCTTTTTCAGTAACGGGCAATGCTTTAAACTCAGCAACACTGCACGGGGGATACACCAGGACAGTTCGCGTTGGCAGCTGCCACAGCTCAAGGATGTGCCCCTTTGTCCAGCTAGAATTGACCATCACGAGGTCAGCACACCAACCACAGTATGCGTATAGCTTGGCAAACATGCGGTAATACAGCAGCTTGATGGGTGTAAGCACTGCACTTCTCGAGATGAGTCCCCTGTTGTTGTGAGCCTGTACTCTCCTTTCAACAGAGCTCAACATGTCTGTGCTGATAGTTGGATAATGTGTGTAGCACATTACCTTGCAACCACCAAGGAACTTGAATATGGGCATTGTGAATGCATAGCCAGTGCTGTCGATGAATATGGTAGGTACAAAGCTGAGGATGGCTTCTAGGCCCACTATCATCGATCCGAGGCTCTGACCTAATATAGTGAATACTGGATACAGTCGTGCTTCAACTAGCGAACGGCTGTGAAGGAACACGAAGTGAAGAGTGGACTTCTCAAGCTTGACATTGAAACGCTTTTGGGCTTTTTCAACTATCTGGTCTCCGGATACACCATGGTCACCTGTATACACAATGCACTGATGGCTCGGGTACCTGCAAAGTCATAAATGAGATATGAATTGTCTGTCCTAAGCAAAAAAAAATTAAAGCATCATGTCCTGTTGGTAGAGCATTCGGCACACGGAAATGTCTGTGCACTTGTTCACAAAACCTGAAGTCTAATGTCTGCATTCTCTCACGATTTGTCTACACCTCACCATATCAGAGGGAATACATATTTGAAAGAAACAACCGCACTTACTTTTCTTGGACCGCTCGAACTGCAGCCCAAAGCACCTTCTCTCCACCTCCGCATGCATCGGCGTAGGGGTGAAAGAATCCCCATGTCTGCGGTGCTTCTCCAAACCTTTGGCGACTAGCGCGTCTGACTGCTCTTATTCGCAGCCACAGCAACGGAAGAGCCAAGGGGAGGCACAGGACGAAGAAACTGATGAGCAGGAACAGCATCGTGCACACTCTGAAAGATCAACAGGTTGACACGTCAACGTGACATGCTATCACCTCGGCGAAACTGTTTCAAACTCACCACGTAGCGCGCCCAGACACTGGCGATTCCTCGGTAAAGATGAGAAAGCTCTCGATTTCGTTGTAATGTACACAGGAGGCAATATTTGCCATTAGAACTCACGCCGTAAAAGGGTGCGTTCAGTGTCTGCAGCGTGTGCGCAAAATCACGCAAGGTCCGAATAAACCGCTGAAGATTCCGGCAAGTCGCGGGGCGAGACCCGAAAGCTACCGCGCAGCAAGCGAATGAGCGAATCGCCAAGAATCACGTCAACGATAACAGAGAGAAAGGGCGCAGGCGAGAGCATTGCCTTCTTGAAGAGAGGAAACAACAGGAGGGATGTTCGCGCTTCGCTTGTTTCGTTTCGAGGTCTACAGCGCCTTCGTGAAGCGAAACATGATGTAGTCAACGTAGGCACTTGAGAATTATAGCAGATAATTATATAATGCAACACATTACATTCCCATGTGGCTTTCGATGTAATATTTAATTCCGAATTGTGTGTTTGACAAAATTGAATTCATGATAAGGGCAATTATTTCACTTGTCGCTACCCTCATCTCTCTATCATGCAACACACATACGTAGTGACGTAATGGCGACGAGCTTACAGCTGTATGGGCTGTACGCTGTGATTGTAGCATGTTCTATGTTCTTCAGTTTCATGTCTCGCAGTGCCGCTGCTGCGTGCGGAATCCGCCTGTAACTGTTAGTGATGGTTCGCGTGACAAAGTATCTCTGTAGTGCGAAAAGAGCGCCGTACGCCGTCTGTGGATTGCTATCAACGAGCTAACGGGTGGCGTCTCCGTCGTCGAATTTGGGTGGTGGTGCCAGCTATGCGTCATTTCGACCACTCACTTCAATTTAGCGATACGAGTTTGTTTATATCGTGCAAGACGTGAGAAGAGGACGCCGATAACGCCATGCCCTTCTCCTGGTGTCTCTCAAGATGGAAACTGTGGATACAGTTCGTCGTAGCCCTGGCCTACGGGCTTGTGATCCTTGTTGTGGTTCCACTTATCAGCGTCCAGCTCATGAACAAAGGTGCCAGTGCAGACGTTCAGGCCTGGTTCAGCAGTGGCGTTTTTGTTCTCTTGACTCTTCCCATAACTTTCTGGGAAATAATCCAGCACATACTGAACTACACGAAGCCACACCTTCAGAAGCACATAATTAGGTAGGTGCATATCCCGTTTTCTGTCCGGTGTAACGTGGGCTGCGACATATTCATCGCTTTTTTTACTTTCCTCATTGCATTCTGCCTTAGCAACAAATCTCGCGCAAGGTGTGGCGAAATCAAGTGAACGGTTCGCGTTCGCTAGGCTCTTTGAATATATACAAGAATTGAGATGCCTGCCCTTAAGCGAAACGTTAATTAGCGCTGCATGCTACAACGTACAGAAAATAATAAACTTTTAAAATATTTTATTTGCCAGAGATTAAATTAATAGCAAAACAATTTTGGTAAATTCATATAACTATACAATTGTCTTTTTCGATTGTTCTTGCGATATTTGTACAGATACCCCACTGCTCAAGCCAGTTGTGTCATTTGCATCATTTCACAGGATATTGAACACCTGCTTGTGAGCAAGCACAGCAGATGCACAGGAAAGGAACAAGCGTGGTGTTGAGCGCCTTGTGGGACAACTGTACCAATTATTATACGATTCCAAGAGCATGTGGAATTGAGAAAATGTAAAGAGCATATGTTGTTCGAACAAAGAAGGTTGCAGGAACCACTGTTTCAGCCAGGGGACTTGCAAGCATTATGAAGACTGCTGGTTTGCTGAACAGAACTAATGTGCTGACGTTCGCCTGCAATAGAGGAGGAGGATAAGGTTATGCTCAGTATAAAGCGAAGGGCTTTGGAAAACACAATCTGTAGTAATTTCATCCTACTTTTGGCCAATCTGCTAGAGCAGGTATGAGCCATTCTTGTGGGGTACAATCAAACAAAGGGAGTGATGAGCATTCATGTTATAGCAATTAACAGGTAGGTACATGTACCATTGTTTGCTCTTTCAATATGCTGAAATGAAAAAAACGGAACCCAATACGTACGTCGAACCAATCCAGGGAGCTAACTTTTCTTAAAATACTGCAACTAAGAGGACATAAGATACGGATACATGTATTTAAGTTTTTAAAAAATCCAGCCTGGCTTTCCTTTTTTTCAAGTGGCTGTCAACATTTTAATGCAACATTCTTGTTTTGCCATGCTTCTGTAAAGTGTAGTGAAAACAAACTGCTTATTTGTAAAGGATATGTGGTACAGTGCACCGGGCAGCAAGGGTAATAACAGCGATGGCATTAGCACACACAATGGCTCTGTGAAGCAGTCAGTATTGTTGAAATAGCTATTGTATGGACATTCTCCTATGATTTTTGCCGTCGCCATCATGCGTCAAATATGTATATATATATATATATATATATATATATATATATATATATATAAAAGGAAGATAGAAAAATAAATCGGAAGAAAAAACTCCAAGGCGCCCACCGGAGATTCAAACCAGTGACCCATAGCTCCTCAGTGCGCTGCACCAACCAAGTAGGCCACACCGCTGATACTGTCCATCTCACTAACGGCGAGCTATGAATATACACCATTTACCACTGGCTTACTGTCAATGGACTTAAAAAGAAGCATCTGTAACAAAGCATGTACTTCGTTTGAACAAGCTATTCATGATTTCCCTAATCATTGACCTGTCCGATAGCTTGATCAATAGAGGGGTGGGTTCACTGAAGCACATACAGCTTGATTAAAGGAGCATTCCAAAATGTCTCTGGCTCCACTTTCACTCTGAAGCAACAGGATAAATTGCTGGCATCAAGTCCAGGACTATTCGGGAAGTTCCTAGTCTTGTCATGCCTGTGAATTCGGTTGCCATCGAAATGCGCTCTGCCACTATCACTTTAGGCGGACAAACTCAACTTGCTCGCTGCCCCAGATGAGTTGTGGTGTTGCTTGCACCGTTAATACATGGAGCGGTTTCGTTGTCGCAACACTGTACACCTCGCCATAAACCTTGCAGACTGACGTCATAAACTTCTTACTGCACAACTTTCGTGCTATGTGCCTACTCAATTCGCAACTCCAAAAAACGCTCCATGTGCTGGCAACATTGGTTAAAAAAAAAGTGGCGCTGCTTCAAGGTCAACGCGGCACTTTCGCTTGGCACTGTGCTCAAGTTTCTTGATTGTGGCGTCAGATCGCGTTGCTCTGTCGAAGGTGGTAGGTACTAGCCGCAGACCACGTCATTCTCATCGGCATAAAGGATTTCACTGGTGAAAGAGGAAATAGTTGCACTGTGAATTTACTTCGACGGAAAACCAGTAGCTTGTCGCGTTCCTCGTTGCCAAACTTGGACTTTGTCTCGTGCCAGACTTCACGCAATCAACTATTCAAAACAACACCTGCTGAAATATTGTGGTTACTACATTACTGTCAATTCAAACACAATCAACAGTGTTCACTATATTTTGTATGGTTCCTAAATCTCTTAGCCTTACTTTGTATAACAGCCCGATGTGTTGCTATCGCATTCATTGCTTTGGCCTTGTGCCGAACCTGTGACTTTTTTATGCAACCGGTGAAGGAAGTGATTTCCCATGGTTAAGAAGGCAGTTGTCGTTATTACTAGCATTTGAACTGCCCTATAAATTAGGCTTTCTACAAATAGAAGTGATGAGTCTTCCTTGGTCTTTTTATCGTGCATATATTTAGCTGCTGCATATAATCAACTTTAAATTTGCAATCATTATCATGAAGAAAAAAAATGAATATCTTTTACAAAATGCATTATCAGCCTAAATATACTTTCAGCATCTGTTAGTCTGGCAAATTTTATGCTGTGTGCCTGAAAAACCTGCGAGAATTGGTGCATCGCAAAGAAGCATCCAGATTTTGCCAACGTAGCAAAAATGCAGAGACATCTTGCTTAACCTTGCTTTCTTTATGTTTTATTGATTGATTCGTGGGGTTTAACGTCCCAAAACCACCATATGATTATGAGAGACGCCGTAGTGGAGGACTCCGGAAATTTCGACCACTTGGGGTTCTTTAACATGCACCCAAATCTGAGCACACGGGCCTGCAGCATTTTTGCCTCCATCGAAAATGCAGCCGCCGCAGCCCGGATTCGATCCCGCGACCGGCGGGTCAGCAGCCGTGTACCTTAGCCACTAGGCCACCGCGGCGGGGCTCCTTTATGTTTTATTATGATAGAAAAAAAAGGAACTGCCAGCAGTTACGTGAACTATTTTTATGGCGTGTTTTTTTTTTTCTTGCAGGATCCTATGGATGGTACCAATTTATTCACTCAACTGCGTAAGTACTATTCCTATTGTACTTAAATGTAAGTGACTAGCTGCTCGGTTACTTATCATTCAGTTCCGCTTTGCTTTTTCTCCTGCTGCAGTGGCTTGCCCTCACATGGCCAAAGACTGGGATATACCTTGACACAATTAGAGAGTGCTATGAGGCGTATGTTATATACAACTTCATGGTGTTCCTGTTGAACTTTTTGCACCGAGAGCTGGAGATGGAAATATCTATGGATGAGCACAGGCCATCTGTGAAGCACATTTTTCCACTCTGCTTTCTACGGCCCTGCCCAGGGGGATTGTAAGCCTTCCTTCTAGTGTATTGCATGTATTCTTCTACCATCTGTAAAAAGCAGAGGAATTTCTACTCGGAACTATCTTATTATTAGTGTCTTTAAGCAGATTTGAAAGTGGAATAAGGTTAAGTTATAGGGTCTCAACATCTTGAAACTGCACAGTGGGCCTTATGACATGTGATAGGGAAGAGCTGCATATTTAGCTTATAACACTCTAGGTTCTTAGCTATGCACCAAAAGCACCATACTACGTATATACTATAACTTTGTGCGGTAATTTCAGGTGTGACGAACAAAGTCTCTCAAATAAACTTTGGCACACTAGCACTGATAATATGGAGCACTTTGCCATCGGTACAAACTTCTTTGTTTTAAAAAAAGCTGCTCACTGCTAACATATCAATGTCCGAGCCAGTATGACATCATTGTCCCTCTAAGTGTGATATCAAGTGTTGGAAACAAAAGATTTTGTCTATGGTTCACTGGTTTGTTGCTCAACAACAGCTTTCTATGCATAAAATTATTGTCATCACCACAAAGCATTTCGACTGTACAGAATATCTACCACTGAAAACATTTATCTATTCAAACTGACCCCAGATATATATATATATATATATATATATATATATATATATATATATATATATATATATATGAAATAGATGATCAGAGTTTCTTCCGGCTACCGTAAAAAAAGTTATAAACTTCGAGAATAGTGCAGTATAGGAAACAAAACAATAAAATATTTATTTAATCCTAACAGTTTCGGCTGGTGGACCAGCCTTCTTCGGAGGATGTAAGTGAAATGATACAAGTTCCCATAGCAGAGGGTCACCCTCACAGTTTAAAGACCCTCCAAAAAAAAAGAGACAAACGGGCGGACGAGGTAGCAACAGACAACAAGAAGCAGAAGAAGGAGAGGAACTAGAAAGGAGCGACGGATTACCCGCTCGTTTCCGGCGGCTCTCCGTCGCTCCTTTCTAGTTCCTCTCCTTCTTGTGCTTCTTGTTGTCTGTTGCTACCTCGTCCGCCCGTTTGTCTCTTTTTTTTTTTGGAGGGTCTTTAAACTGTGAGGGTGACCCTCTGCTATGGGAACTTGTATCATTTCACTTACATCCTCCGAAGAAGGCTGGTCCACCAGCCGAAACTGTTAGGATTAAATAAATATTTTATTGTTTTGTTTCCTATACTGCACTATTCTCGAAGTTTATAACTAATATATATATATATATACTGCTCATCAAAATCTAAACAGACCACTGTTTATAGATTCTCTATTTAATGGAGTGCAGCCACAGTGGCTGCACATCTAACCAGAGGCTGCAAGCTACAGGCTGAGATGCTGCAGCAAGTATTGGCGGTTTAAACTGCTATTGTTCATTAGTTCCTGTGCCACCAAGATTATGTGATTTTGATCAGTTCATCAAAGAATGTCTCTGGTCAAGATTTTGTTTTAAAGCTGCTGTAAAAACTGAACCCTATGCTCTTGGTGCACCCTTGTCTGATGTTGCTAGTACGTGCAAATAGGAGGCAGTCTAACTAGTTTGGATACTTAATTATCAATTGTGATGCTTACAGAACAACAAACATTACTTCATACATGTCTGTTCGACCAATGCTTGTGTTATTTCATTTTAGGCGCTTTATAAGTTCCTGTCGACATGGTATTCTTCAATACACCGTAATACGACCAATCACAACAGCGCTGGCCCTGTAAGTTCGCAGTCTTCAAAAATATTTTGACTGATCTTTTAGATGCACTGCACTCTCCTCTAACTTCTTTCTTTCTCAACTTTTTTTTTTCCAGAATTACTGAAATGTTTGGAAAGTATGGAGAAGGAAAGTTTGATCTTGGATATTCGTACCCATATATAGTGGTTATAAACAACATATCGCAGTTTGTAAGTTGAACACATATATCTTTAAACATTGCATTCGTCCTGTGATATGTTAGCGATTCCTTTGAATAACTTGCTGTGTGCATCATCCGCATCCTGTTTTCTCTTGTCTGCTGTTCTTTCTTGGTAATGTGCACTGTATTGTGCTGGTATCATATTTCAACATGTATGCACTGTATTTTTCCCAGGTCGCTATGTACAGCCTAGTCTTGTTTTACAAGGCCTACCGCACTGAACTGACACCGATGTCCCCAATACCGAAATTCCTGTGCATCAAAGCTGTAGTGTTTTTTTCTTTCTTGTAAGTAACATTTTGTCATACTAAAATATATTTTTGTGTAATAAAGCTCATTAATTCTGTAGCAATACTTGGAATGGTTAATGATACCTGTCGTGTACAACAGGGAGCAAGATGAGTCTGTACACGCAGCTGCAAGGTTTCATTTCGTCCTCTTTATTTTCTTCAGATATTGCACAATTACTACAAAAAATAGCATCCCCTATATTTTTCTTTGATGTCTTGTCCAAGTTCTAAATATCCATAATGATCGTTCTGCCGACAAAGTCAGTGTAAAGTGATTGTGGCTTATGTGCAAGTGTAGAAAGAAATGTTGAGATCATTTGGAATTCAACGATGTGTATGGGTAACATGTTCTAGTACTTCCAAAGCCCAGGTATAAAAATAATTATTAGGTATGCTTGAATGAAAAGCCCTTGACTTTTCAGGCATGGAGGAAGCTTTTATATTGTTTGGTAGGCAGTAAAATATATGAGTATGTTTCTGTATGTTTAATTCCTTACTGTGCAATAAATAAAAACGATCCAGTCTCTCTTGGTAACGCCTTAATTGCATGGCTTTCGAGTGTGTGAATTGAAAGTTAAATAGCATAAAATGCTCAAAATACAGTGCGAGCTTGCACTAAACTGACCAGGTTGCCATTGTGTTTTCATTTTCTTGTGTTTTTTTTGCTTCACTACATGCTTCAGTGCAGAAATAGCAACTCGCCAGTTAGATTAGCCTTGCCAAAGTCTTTCTTGCATCTCCAATTTATCTCTCTTTTTTTCACAAACAGGCGCTCAGCTCTAAAGCATTTTTTAAATAGTGTATGACTATGAATAAAAACAGTGCTTTAATTTTTCAGCCAATCGGTGATCATCTCACTGTTGATATACACGGGCTTGGTGTCCCCCTCTTTCTTCAGCGAGAAAGGAACTGCAGGCGACGTGAACAGAGGTCTTCAAGTAAGTACTGTTCCTTTTACCTAGGTAGGTAGATACGTAGAGCAGTATTTCTTGCCCTTTGCTGTGGTAAAAATTCAAATTTAGTTACCATCTATGTCATGACAAAAATAAAAATGGAAGCCCTTGCAAGCCAGCCCTTTGGGCTCATTCATACATGTGGCTCCAGCTGTAACGCTAAGTCAGTTTCTGAAATTTCAAAGCTAAAACTAATGTAGCCCCAAATCATATGTGTTCTTAACTGTGTTAAAATGAAAAAAAAATACAGCATGTCTCCTGTTGCTTTGCGGTCGGGAGGATAACAGTGTTCCTACTACCATGCAGCAAGATTTAAAAAAAGGAAGGCTGGTGTCACTAGTAGTATCGGTGTCAAATGAAACCCGAACAGCGGCAAGTACTCATTAATGGTATGGCGTGCACTGAACCATCATGCAAACTTGCAGCTGTTCGGGTTTCATTTGACGCTGATAGTGCATATTGTGTCAGTAGACTAGAGTAGCCACTAGTAATATTTTTCATTAATAAGGTAAATCAGAGAGTTATAATTACATTTGTAACTCAATAAGTGCCAACGTAATTATCAAAATGTCAATGAAGCATATGTTGGCATGTTGGAATGGCATCTAATTGCATTGTTTTTAACAACATAGTGATTTCGCTCGGATTTCTCTAGTTAATAAATAAGACCATAAAATCTGAAAAATGGCTCATAACTAAATGGCAGCACACATAAAACAACAGCACTGTCAAACAGGTGCATTGTGAGGTGGCCAGTATCAAGAAAAAATGCAGAAAGAAAAATTGTGGATCACCTTATCTTCCACTTTCTGGCCGAAACAACGCAAGGCTTTGGTAGTGAAGAGTCGGTCGTAGTCATAACAGTGCTTTGGACACATTATGAATAAAAAGTTGGCCATGAGACATAGATAATAATAGTGGAGTACAGTCGTGTAGAAGGAATCTCTGCATATTTGCAACGCATGTTGTTGGCCCTCATTCTGTACACTTGCAAAGTACGGAATGCTATCTCTGAGAATGGACAACATGCGAGGCTGTTACCGTATTTACTCGCATATTCCTCGCACTTTTTTCGGCGGAAAACCGATGCAAATTTGGGGGGTGCGAGAATTGCGCGGAGAAAACTTTCCACGAAAACGTACAGAGCGAAAAAGAAAAGTGGCCGCAAATCGGGACTCTCACACCAGCTACTAACAGCAACCTTTGAGAAGTACAAATTAAAATTTACCTCAAGAATAAAAGCAGAGGTTCAACACAAGGCAAGATTTATTTGAGATACAAAATGTGCAAGAAAATAGTCGAGAATTAGAATACCCTACGCAAAGCTTGTGGGCGTTGCGGTAGCATTCGTCACTCAACCGTAGCCCTCAAAAGGTAAGCGTAGGATGTCAGTACTGGGCTGATGGCTATTTAACAGAATTGTCCCCAGATTCCATCTGAAGAAATAAAGTGTACCATCAATCCCAGGCCCAACGTCTTGGTGGCTTTCAGCTGCCGTAATCAATAGCAAACACAAAGCTCGTCGACTCCAAAGAGCCTACCGACAGCCTTGTTGCCGTTGTTTAGTGCATGATCAATCACTTTCAACTTTAAAGCAGCCGTGTAGCTTCAGTATCGCCCCATAACAACACAACATACAAAACAGGCCGTAACATGCACTTGCCGCTTTGGCTTGGTTTGGATTGGATTGAATCTACGTGCAATAATAGTACGATTGATGCTTAAGAGATGGCAACAGATGGCGCGTGCTATCATCATCAACGGCTGGAACGAGCAGACGACTTTATTGCGGCAATTTCCGAGGGTGCAATAATTACTCGAGGAAAAAAAATCGTAGTTTTGTTGAGCAATGTGGGGGTGCGAGAAATATGTGAGTGTGAGGATTACGCGAGTAAATACGGTACTTGCAGTAAGGTTCTTTGAGGGTGCTTCTTTCTTTTGCGTGTGGTAACATGGCGACGTGGTATTTTTAACACTGTGCAGACTTTATTAATCAGCTGGAAAAAATGAGCATGCAATTTAGTATGTTGTTCAAAATAAAATAGTGCAGATGGATGTTATTTGTACAAGCCAACATATGCCTCATTGGCATTTTGGTTATTAGGTGAGCACTTGTAGCATCATAAAGATAATTATGTCTAATTATCGTATTTACTCGGATCTAGGCCGACTGCGATTCCAAGCTGACACCACAAGAGTTCGAAGCCTGGGAAAAAGACTTACCTTGAATGTAGACCGAACGAAACAGCGAAGAAAACATTAGAAAACATTTATTGAATGTGAAGATTGAACAGAGCAGTTGGTTCATGATGCGAATAACTCGAGAAACCTATACAGCTGCTAGTCCTGTTGCGCATGTTTCTTTGTCATTTTTTTCGCACTGCTTCTAGCATCATCAACATGCCACGCTCATTTTGAGTCATCGTCGCTGCTTTTTTTGTCACTGACTTTTTTCTCGCTGTCTTCAAACAGTGCACAATTCTCAATGACATCAAGCACATAGGATATGCCGCACTTTTTAAAAGAGCCCGCAATCGAAGTTCACGGTTTGTCGTCCCATGCTGCAGCCCCCCCCACCTAGCAATGCACATTTTCTTTCATACACTCCAAAGTCCCGCTCGGTTTGAACATTGGACAATGACTTCCCGGCTTGGCCAACTTTCCGTTTATAAGCGGCACCATAACAACACAGCCTGTTTAGCACCATTGAGGTATGCCACGCACAGACCACTCAAAGTGTGACTCGAAATGACAAACGGCCCGTCTCAACACTCATCACAAAAATCAAAATGGCAGCTTCACGCGTCTAAACACGGAGGAAGGAAAAAGGTAAGGAGAGGGCATGCCCAGCCGGCGCAGGGCGTAAAAAATGTGGCGGAAATGACATCATGGCGGCCATATTCAGTAGGCGCAATGGCGGCGTTGTTATGGTTACGTGTTGCGCAGTGAAGCTGGTCTAGCAGTGAGCGGCCGCGGCTGGCGGCGGAATGTGTGCCTCCCCAGGTCTCGTGCTGAGCCGTGGCGGACAATATCTGTGCTCTGCGCCGCGTTATTGGTTACGCAATGTTCGTCTGGCTGTTACATTACTCTTAGCAACGTTTACAAATCTATTTGTCCATCACGGGGTTTCAACAGTGCGTAGAACAAGTGCATATCCATGTGTCGTTGGGCACCATGACACATGACACATGACCAGCGAAATGGCGTTGGGCACCATGACGAAGCTGAATGACGACGAACGCCTTGCAGGTCAGTGACGGTTGAGCAGTGCTCCTGCTTGTGACAACGGACGACGCTGTTGAGCCCAGCAAGACGCCGTGAGGACCATGTGCACATACGTAGTTTCGTGTTGTGTGTGTACAGTAACAACTTGCATGTGCGTATTAAAACACCTTTTCTGTTCCGCTTGGTACACTCTCCACCAGCATTGCATGTAATCTCAACGTAACAGCAACCACGTTCAACTGTCACTAGCACCGTGCTCAAAGTCACCACGGTCGCAGAATGCTGACGCAGGTGAGTTTCACGCGGAACACGGACACAGTGGCAGGACGCTGCGTCAGTCGCGTGGCGGAATGCAACCGTAGAAGGCGCACGACCGATCGTGTTGTCTGTACAGTTGCTCAACTAATGACGTGAAAGCACTCGGCGTTGTCAGTGCATCTAGCGCGCGTTCTTTCGTAGTTGCTTCGTTGTCAGCGAGCTGTTACTCTTTGTTATTACTCGGACGAAGCGATTTCGCTGAAGGTGTCCCACTGGCTCTGAGTGATGAGCCCGGTTCCATTAGTTTCGGATCGTCACGACACACGCGCTGCGCAGCCCACGTGCTTTCTGAGCCGGAGAGGGAGTCGCGCCTTCTGCTTCGCATTCATAAGTAAACAAGAGAGGAGAATTTGCCTACTCAATATGGCCGACTTCCGGCTTCATCGCGGCTTCACAACGAGTGACGTCAGGGCCTCTCCTTACCTTTTCCTTCCTCCGTGCGTCTAAATGATGTGTTGGCTTGGCTTCTAATGGCTATAATACCGTCTAGGTGGCACTAGTTGTGCACCACTTTTCTCAATGAGAAATGGCGCACTTTTCACAATCGATTGTAAGGCGACCCTGGTGTTTGATGCAGAGAAATTTGAAAGAAAAAAAAAATGATTGGCCTGGATTCAAGTAAATACAGTAATCGAACCACATTAACCAAAAATGAGCAGTGGCTACTACAGCGTACTGGGAACAATATGCATTAGGTTTGCTTCGCATGACATCATTCCTTCTTTTTAAAATGCTGCTGCATGATACACACACATACTACGCGAACTTTGCATTATGGAAGTTGATTTACAAGTAATGTTTGTTGTCTCTTTTAGCCCAGTGTTGACTGATATGAATGCACCATGGCGTGATGTTATGTTTGTTGTCTATGTTCGATAGTATCTGTTCCTCTAACAGATGACTATGCTATCATTTTAATTCGGCCCATTATTTGCATTATTAACAGTTTTGCCCGTCATCCAGTGTCACACTTATTTCTAGTGCATCAATTTCGTTACTGCCGTCTTATCCTGTAGAACAGCTTCTTTATTAAGTGAGGTGTTTTATTGATAGGGGCACGTTGTTGCTATTAACCTACAGGAGAGCCCTGAACTGGGCTTATTGGTGAATAATTAAACAGAATAAAATAGAAAAACAATACAGTCGCTGTGTCTGTCATGTTTACTGCTTCCAATTATTTTGCTGTTTGTTGCACTTCATTGATACATGTACTGTCGCCACATAGTCATGAGAGTGGCGATGATCTTGGCCATGATACTGTGATGTTCTATGTGGCTTCAATGTGCAGGCAATTTTCGGACCACTCTTTTTGGCAAAATGTGTACGGTAGAATCTAGTGAATCGCTAGGAGTAAAATAGTGAAAATTACTGATGATGCATGTGGTGCACCTTTCAGAGCTGGTGAGAGCTGCCATAAAGAATAACGAACTCATTTTGTTTCGCATCTCTCTTTAGGACTTCCTGATCTGCATAGAGATGTTTGTGGCCGCGGTTGCCCACTACTTTGCCTTCTCGCACGTCCCATACGTGGACCCGCACGCACGGCCCATCCCTTGCTGCCTGTCGTTCATGGCCATGTGGGACGTGTCCGACGTGACGCAGGACGTGTCTGACCATATAAGACATGTCGGTAAGGCAGGCTACTCCCTGCTGCCTCTCATTCATGGCCGCGCGGGACATCTGACCTGACGCAGGATGTATGAAAGGCCGTGCTAGCCATGGCGGTAAGGCAGGCCACTGTGTGCTTTGCTCTAGCTAGGATTGGGGCATGTGACACACCATGGGCCTCAGGCTAAGGCTTTCCTGTCCCTCCCCTTTCTCACTTCCCTCGTGGACTTGCCTTTGTGGTCCCTGCTCTGACGAAACTCAAATGCAAATACCAGCTTCATTATGAAAAATAACTTCACAGCTGTGTTGGCTTGATCCAAGTTAAACGCATGCTGCTCTTGCGGAAACTCTGCAGTAGAATTGTCAATGACACCACCATATCCTTGTCTGTCATTCACGTGTTACACAGTAAACGTAAGTTTACAGTACAATAGTAGAAACTCCAGCATAAATGTGTAACTGAAGAATGGCTAAATACAGACATGCAAAAGCATCTCTGAGCTTAAACTGTGATGAGATTACTTGTAAATTTTGTTTATAGGTGAATATTTATGGTAGACTCTCGTAACAGGTGTTCAGTTTACTTAGACAGTAAGGGGGGGGGGGGGCAGAATTCAAGTATGAAACAAATCATATTTGAAGCAGTTGCTCCATTTATGTAGCAGTTTCATTTCTAAAGTGATTTTCATTTATTGAAAATTAACTGTGTCCTTTGTGCCAATTAGTCATGTAGCATTAAAAAAAATGGTAATGGAACAGTTTAAAAATGACGCTATAGCTCTTATCACTAAATCACAGTTCATTTCTTGAACATACAACTAAGAACTAAATCACAGTTTAGTTCTTGAACATACAACATTTTATTGTGCATGATACAAGGTTGCTGTAGCTCAAGGATCAAGTAAGCTTCGCTTGTGCAGGTCTCATGTAGGGAGAAAAAGTTCGCGAGTTCAGAAAGCTTCACTGGGAATTTAGGTCCTGTTTAATTTAGATTTCCAACTTCATTAACAAATTAAAGATGCCAGATCGAAGTAGTTTCTATGATATTTTTTAGTGTCTCCTGAAATGTGATTATTTGAAGTAAAAAAAGAAAAGGCAAGCTTGTGATATGGTTGTGACGCAATGCATGGTCAGGACTATTATTTCGGGAATTATGAGCATAGATATTTAACTACAATTAGTGGTTTCTGAAAGCTCTCAATATATGTAAATTAGGTGCAGAATGAATATTATAATTACACGCAAAAATTTTCTTCTGGGCTTTGGAGGAGGAGGAGGAGGAAGGGAAGAAATGAAAGGCAGGGAGGTCAACCAGACGCACGTCCGGTTTGCTACCCTGCACTGGGGGAAGGGGTGAGGGGATTAAAGGAGAAGAGAGAGAGAAGTGAAGGGCAACGTGTGTGTAGATGTGACCTTGTCCATTGCACGCTTATAAGCGGGCGCGTAGTCCGGTCGTCTTTAAAAAAATTAGCAGTGCTCGCGTCGCTTTGCCGGCCTGCGACGCGTACAGCCATGAACCAAGGATCTTCTCTTCGGAGAAAGGTCTACTGTCAAGGGTCTCTAACGTTTCGCGTAGCAAGTTGTGTTCGCTCGAAAAACGTTCACATGAACACAGTAGATGTTCTATTGTCTCGTCAGTGTCACACGATTCACATTGGGAGTTATCCGTCATTCCTATGCGAAAGGAGTACGCCTTTGTAAAAGCTACTCCTAACCACAGGCGGCACAGTAAAGTTGCATCCTGGCGGGAGAGGTCCGATAGAACTTGAAGCTTTCTCGATGGGTCCAATTTGTGTAGGCGGCGGTTCCTGACACTGGGGTCACTCAGCCAAGTTTCAGACATGGTGTTAGTGAACGAGTGAAGGCCCCTTGCAGCGTCGGTTCTCGACAATGGAATCGGGGTTGTCTGGGCGTCCGCGTGGGCGGATCGGGCAGCATTATCAGCAAGGTCATTACCGACAATACCACAATGTCCCGGTAACCACTGGAACACTACGTCATGTCCTTTCGATAAAACTTCGTGAATCACTTCTCTGATTTCATTCACTAGTTGTTGATGCTCCCTTTGTCGTAAATCTGATTGCAAGCTCTGAAGGGATGCCTTGGAGTCGCAGAACACAGCCCATTTTTGAGGTCGGGCTTCCGCGATATAAGGTATAGCAGCAAGTAAGGCGGCAAGCTCCGCTGCTGTGGATGTTGTCCTATGCGACAGTTTGAGCTTTATAGTGACCTGGTACGCCGGGATGACAACAGCACCTGTGGAGCTGTCAGCCGAGACCGATCCATCGGTGTAAATGTGGGTCCTCTGGCCGTATTTTTCGTTGAGTAGCGACAATGTCACCTGTCGTAGGACCACTGTTGAATGACGGCTCTTGTTCGTTATTCCTGGAATAGTGAGGCACACCTCTGGTTGTTGTAGGCACCACGTAGGTGACGGTGGTCTTGTTGCTGGAGTGAAGCCGAAAGGAAGGCATTCTCTATGGGCAGAAATAATCTTTGAAAACATCGCTTGTGGTCTTTGAAGTGGCAACACTGCAACATGGTGACCAGGAACTCGGCAGAGGTGTCTTATGTGGGCTCTCAAATTGTCAGTGGTGATGTATGTTTGAAGTGGATGCTCTCTTGCGATCATAATTGCCCCGTAGGTTGAGGTGCATCGCGGCAATCCTAAGCACACGCGTAGTGCTTGTCCTTGCAGACTTTCGAGGGTGCGGATGTTCGTCTTGCACGTACTTGCCAGCAACAGCTATGGAAATCATTGTATCGTGAGTGGGACAACCGTAGATTCGAGTTGGAGATAATATTCTGAACACCTCTTAGTTATTTAGACAATCACAGTTAATGATAGTACTAATTGCACTTTACACCTTCACAAGTTTTTTTGCATTTCTGTGTGTAAATGCTAGCTCGCATATGTTACTGAAGCTGTGAAGTGAAAGACTACTTCAGGCAGCATATATTCAACTAGTATGCCACCCCATCGACATTGTGAGCAGGGTTAACACACAGTATCTGTAGTCTTTGCTAACATCAGTGCCTCCCCACTGACTTTCATAAACCGCTGTGCTGTCAGCATACCTGGTATAATTCGTGCCTCAGAAGAATTGTTTCTTTCACTTTGTTTCTTTTTAAACGGCGATCAAGACCGTGCGCAACATTGCTGATTTGTCACAAGGAATCAATTTTGTGACAATAAAAAGGAAAGAAGAAAATATTATAGGTTCTTGCTATGATCCTGAAACATAATGATTTCATTGACTGGGCTAAAAATGTCCAAGTGTGCTTTCTTCAAATTCCATGGTTCAGTATCTGAAAGCTGGTTGATTTACAGGCATCACACAAGTGCAAATAATTTCATTTCATTAACAAACTTGCTGGCAGAGACCCTGACACTATCAAAAAAAAGAGGGGGAGGAAGGTACAAACACTTACACCACTATTGAAACTGGATTATGAGAAGTCATTAGTCGTGCCTACCGTAATTACTCGAATCTAACGCGCACCTTTTTTCCGGTTAAGCGAATTCATAAATCGCATGCGCGTTAGAATCGAGTACGAAAAAAAAAAAAATACGGTCATTCTATTGTCATTGGCATTTCCAAAATGGCCGCCCCCTACGTGCGTCGGCATGGCGCGTCGGCCATTTCTGCCTATGTGTGTCCCATGTGCGGCACTTCGTACGTGTGCTGAGGAGTTCGTCACCTTGTAGTGCATTAGCATCGACGGCATGGAAGGGCCGACTCCAAAACTCGAGTGCACCACGATGCCGCTTTTAAAAGAAAAGTCATCGCACGTGCAGGAACGGACGGAAATCGGGCCACATCGCGGTCGTTCGGAGTTCCCGAAACGTGCGTGCAGGACTGGCAGAAACAAAAGCAGAAGATTGTTGACAGCAAAGCTTCACGCAAAGGCTTCAGTGGACCACAGCAGGGTCGGTTTCCGCAAATTGAAGAGCTGCTCGGCGAGTATGTGCTTGAGCAGCGAGCGGCACAGCGGCCCGTGACGACAGAACTGCTCCAAGTGTGGGCTATGCAATTAGCTTTAGAAAAAGGTCTAATGCAAAGCCAGATTAAAGCGAGCAGGTGCTGGCTAACGAGCTTAATGAAGAGGAAAGGCTTTTCCCTCCGCAGGTGAACGGGCATATGCGAAAAGTTTTGCGGAGGAGTACGATGAAAAGCTTCACAGTTTTCACAGGTTCGTCCTAAACTTGCGGCACAACAACGGCTACCTGCTTGGGCAAATCGGGAATGCCGATCAGACGCCTCTTTACTTCGACATGCCTGGCACCACAACCCTCGAGAAGAAGGGGGCGAAGCAAGTTCGCGTGCTGACATCGGTCCACGGTAAAACTACAGTGACGGCAATGCTCTGTTACACGTCAGATGGGCACAAGCTTCCCCCCGTACCTCATATTTAAATGGAAGACGCTCCCGAAAGGAGTCGTTTTTTCGCGTGGTGTGATCATGCGGGTTGGCGAGAAAAACAGGTGCGCGTTGCAATCGATGTCTTACCTTTTTTTTTTTCGTTGTGGAAATCGGGTGCAGGTTACCGAGGGCGCGGTAGAATCGAGTAAATATGGTAGTCTCCAGGACTGCTTTCACTATCCGAAGCAATTTCTCTGTTTGAAGTCCAGCCTGCTGTCTCAAGCCAACATTTTTGGCTTTGAGCTTTTACAGTCCACTGTAGTAGTAACCTCTCCCATAAGTGATAAAAATTAATTGGGGGCATTTTTGTCATTCAAAAATCACTACATAATTATAAGTTACCTTTTAGTCAAGGGCTCTAAAAGTTTCAACTACCAGGGATTCTTTACTGTGCACCTAGATCTTAATTGCATGGCCCTCAAGCTTTTTCACATAGGTACATTGAAAATGTGGCCGCCACAGCCAAAATTTAATCCCACGGCTTGTGGGTCAGCAGTCAAGCACCACAGCCACTAGACCACCCTGGCAGTTCTCCCATGAGTTAACGACACCAGACAACATTATAAGGTGGCATAATATGTACCAAAAGGTGCTTCTATAGGTAGCCACTATGCATAGCCACGATGCAACGATATTTAAGCGAAAATATGAAGGAGGCTGATACTAAATCAAATAGGATAGTGTGTAATAGCAATTAATAATTGTGTGAACATAAAGAAATTCAGATTTAATTATATTAATACATGAGATGACACTTGAAATATTAATGAAGTGGTTGGTTTCTCTGTTTCTAAGCATGCATTAACTTCCTCTCCTTCTTCTGCCAGTTGTACCTCATTTTTGTACAATGTCATAGCTCTTGGGTTCTCTCAGATCACTTTGTCAATTGATTTTCCTTTCATCAGTTTCTCTATGTTCATGTCTTACTCGACATTACCTTACCATCACAGTATAGGCAGTGGTACTTTCTTTCTTTTTTTAGCGTAAGTTTGTTGGTCGTGGCCACTTTGCGTATTGGCCATGACCGTTTGGTGTCAGCTTGTAAGTAGCTTCAGCTTCGCAACTAACATAAAAAAAAATGTACCTAAATGAAACATTGCATGAAGGCAAAAAATAAATCTAATTCAGTGAACATAGCCTTTTGTTCTCCTCAAGTTGGTTGGAGCCGAATCAAGGATGCAAAAAAGGAACAGGGCTTCATCTTGTCTTATCTCTCACCAACTGACCTATCACTAACTTTTTTCTGCTCATAGACAAGTATAATTGTCATGATATTTTTTTATTGAACTAATGACGCTGATCATACTCATTGTCAGCAAAAACTGGTCCCACATAGAACCAATAACCATTGTGCCCATTATAATAGTATTTCTTGATGTTGGTGGCTACATTGTGTGCCATTCGTGACTCGGCTTTCATTTTATTGCTACGTGGTGAAGCCACCTTGGGCTATCTTTTTTACATAAATTAGTGAAATAACGGATCCCCATTCATTTGAAATAATGGTGCTGTTTTATTTTTGAAAGAAGCTCCGCAACTTAAGTGGAAAAAAAAGTTTCCGTGAATTTGGTACAATTTCTGCAATTTTCATGGTCGGGAAAACGCTAAGCAAGGCAGCACACCTTCTGGTAAATAGCTGCAGTTAACCAGCAACAGTTTGTGGCTCTTCATTACAAGTGATGCAAAGAGTTCTTGTGGAAAGACCTATGTGAGGCGATGGTCTCCCATAATTAAGATCACTTTCAAAGTCTACAAGTGAAATGTCTTTAAAATTCCATTAAACTGCAGCACAATTCCAAGTCCATGCTGTGTAAAAGCGGCACCATTCTGCCAGGCTTCAAGCTTCGGTTTTGTTTTTAGCAAATTTGATAGAAGTGTAGCCGTTGCTAACATTTCTGCCTCCTCGTCGACTTCCATAAACCACTTTGTTAGCATCATACCAGGTACCTTATGTCTATAGATGATGATGATGATGCTCCTTGAAATATTGGCACTTACCCACTCAGAGGGATCGGCCAAGAGTCTATAGGAGCATTATCTTAGCTTTATAGTGTTTATATTTTTTCTTAAGATAGTAATGAAAATATTGTCAAATTTTATTACTGATATTTCACCAAAAAGAAGTTTCTTTGTTGACAAAAGAAAAAAAAATGATGGTACTTTTGCAACGATCTTGATATGTAATGATTTCATTGACTTATGATTGACTAGGCTAGATTACAATTTAAGTGCAGTATAGTTTGGTGTACAAGCAGTGTCAAAATGGCAACACTTTGCCAGGCTTCGAGTTTCAGACTTGTTACAGAACAAAGTGAACAGGTGTGGGATAACCGCAATAATGAAAGGATCTTGTTTTGACATTTCTTTTGGTTGAAAAATGCTGCGAGTGTGTTTTGTAGCATGTATGTGGAGCCCGTTCTGTCAACTTTTGTGCATTTGTTGTTTATTTCTTTGATGTAGCAAAAGTGTAAATGTCTGATCACCAGCTCCTGATAGTGCTTTGATCAGCAGTATTGTGCAAATGAAGCTATTAAACCACAAGTTCTTGCATGTGACTAAACACTACTATCCATATTTACACTAAATGGCCACTATTGTCAAAGCTATCTCTCACATGGTACCAAGGGGTAAAATGAGCCAAAGTTAATTTTTCAACGAGTGAGACTGCTGAGCTTCAGTGACTGCGCATCTTCATATCGTATGCTTGTTTCTTTTGTGATGTCCAAAACTCAAGGCACGTACAATATAAGGGAAGGAAGAAAACACCTAGAAAGATGGCCTTCAAAGGTCGTTCTGGGAGGTACAATAACTAAATTCACCCGTGAAGGTATGCAGCCAGCTTGTATTGCACAGAGCAGCTTTTGTTAAGTTTTCTACGGTGCTTGATTCTGTTTCTTTATTAAAAAAAATGAAATATGTGCTGGCTTTTTAGTTTATGAACTGGCTCTAAGAATTACATATGACCTCCAGGCATGATATTGTTCCATGCTCTGTCCACGATGTTCGCAGTTTTGTGGGTCTGTGCTTCTACTTTTGCTGATTCATAAGTAACTTTGTGGCTTTCATGTAACCCCTCACTGACCTTCTCAAACAAGGCGTCTCGCTTAGTTGGGCACATTATTTTGTAGAGATCAAATTGCAGTTTTTTTGTGGCCAATTTTTTTAACATGTTATTTGGTACATCTTTTTTCGAAATATTTCATACACATCTGTAAAAGCGAAATGTAGGTTCACGCAACTGGTTGGTTTCACTGCACTGTTTGTGGTGTCTTCCAGGCAACACTGTAAAGAATACAGTTCAACGCAGGCCAGACTACTTCAGCGAGCGGAAGCTTCTCTTGGGAAGCTTTTCAGACGACGCCTGCATTCCAGTGAATGAGCCTGGCGACTTCCTGAATGACAGGCCATCTCGAAGTGGGTATCTGAGCATTGCAGGCAGCTCTACAAATGCGCACCTGACCTAGGTGCCCCTTTTGCTAAAATCTAAGTTTAGTTATTGTGTAAGGACGGATTTGTCAGCTTCCTGCCATTACCCTGATGATCATGCTTACAATGTCTGAGGGGATTGTGATATTGGTCGCACTGTCGGAGTTGCCCCTCCTTTCCCCCTTTTTTTTTTTCTGGCAAGCCTACCCACCATTTGAGCAAACTGCATTACTTAGCTGCCATCTTTTGCCGTGCAGATTTGGCCCTTAGCATGACCGTAGCTTTAATTTCTTTTTTTATTTGCGATTGTCATTCTATAGAATTTTTTTGTAAGTACGAGTTGTGCAGCTTAATTTTGACTATTTCTTCGTTTCTGTTCACCTATTATTGCACACCTATTGTACATACTATTTGCAGGTTTCTCTAAACAATTCTAAAGTGATTGTATGTGTGCAAGTGGAAGTGATAATATACATTTTATCGTGCATCACACCAAAGCTTTTTTTTTGTGAACTACTAGTGACATGAATACTGGTACACCATGTGCATGCTGTTATTTTTACCATTGTAAGTTCATGTGACAATGCACCCTGCATGATTAGAATCGGCTGGCTTTAGCTGTATTTCAAATGAACTTATATAGTGCTGAACGTATACAACGGGCTTGGTTTTGTTTCGCTAAGTGATAGGTGTTATGTTTTACTGTTATATATTTTAGCAGACTTTTAGTTCGAAAAATTATCCAAGCCAATACGATCTGCACTGTTAGCACATTTTTTGCAATTATAAAAGCTTCACTTTGTAATGTAATCTGTTATTTTACTGCTGGCATCTCTAGTCATTCCAAAATGACCGTGACGCTGTATGGCATTACTGTTCTAAACATTTGTACTACAAGGAGTGCCTTATTCAGACACTTGGGTGAATGTTTGTCAGGTAATCATTTTCTCAATGCGAAAAATAAATTTATTCAACAATTGTAGTATAGGTCTCTTCATCTATTTATGGAATATATGGGTGTCCAACATTTTTTTACATGAGGTTGCAGAGTTTTCTGTGTGCTGTGTACACTGTATTCGGGAACTGCTGCCTATTTTTCACTTAAAAGGATGGACAACTACCCAGAACATGAATTCAGATTGCTCCACTAATGGAAAGATTGTCCATAGCATTGACTGAAACCAACCCCCCTTTTTTTTGTCAGAAATAGATTTATATTTTTATTCGTTGATAGTCGTGAAAAATGACCTGTGGCGCCTCTGGCGGCAAAAAACATGAACGATCTGATGTACCTGGCCCGATGGCCATTGATTGCTGTATGCGGTCGACAGCCTTTTTTTGTCAGTATTGAAATATTGTTGGTTTCTTTATATTAAAAGATATAACTCCATAAAAATAAACACATAGGCCTACTTTATTATTATACATTAAAGCAGCACCACGCCGAGGTAAACAGCAGAAAAGACACAAGGCAGAGCTCGTCTTGTGTCCTTCCTTTACTCTGTCTTCATTTTTTGCGCTGTTTACCTCAACCGGCTATGAATTGTTACCAACTTTCCCAGTTTTCAATACTGCTAAGCAGCACCAACTTTGAGTGGCATTATGATCCCATGCTGATCAGCGTGTCTTGAGCAACTTTTCAGAGAGCCCATGAAACTGTGCATGCAGTTTTCAGGTTTCTAAGATTTCAGAGCAACGTAGTTTTGCTACCCACATTAGTGTCATCTCAGAAGCAACATGTACTGCTACTCAGCAAGGCCATGCATAAGTGTAGTGACGTTTTCAGTGACTAGGCTTGGCTCATGTGTCGAGATAGTACCAATGCCGGGAGAAGCCACCCATAATACATGGGCAGGCCTCCTTTGGTGCAGGCGCACACGTGATTATATAGAGGTGTATAATGCCACATCATCTCTTTGTGACAGCTTGGTATTCTGAAAAATATTTGGAAAGTTCAAAATAAAGGAGGTTAAGCATAGCTACAGTAGCTTCTGCGAAAGCGTAACGACGGCAGCCTTCACAAATCGCGAGATGGGCTGACGGCATTGCTATCGTTTCTCAGCGTTATTGAAAAAAACATACATCTGTGTTTAGATCCTTTCAGTTAGAAAAATAGTGCTTGTAAATTAAGTACTTACGTGTTTTTAGGAATAATTACTGCAACTACAAACGCTATGAAGAGGGAGCATTCTGTTGTGCAAATATTAAAAAGAAGTTAGGTCAAGGGAAATAGGGCGGGTCTCTTTAAAGGGTCCCTCACATGGCCTCACTGCAAATTTGGGTAATAATTGAAAGTTGTAAAGCATCACCTAGAAGACATCATACTGGATGAATGCGTCAAGTTGGTTCATTATTAGGCACGTTAACATTAATTGGAACCGTTTAGTTACCATGTCTCCACAGGCTGAGCTGCTGGAGCCAACAATCTCCCCGCTTTTGCATCAGATAGCGTCCACAAATTGCATAGCTGCCTTGCGTTCTCTCAAGTGCCAAAGCACAGAATGCGCATCGTGTTGACGCAAGGAGTCCTACCTGTCAGAAGCAAAGCTGTTTAGCAAATCTTTCTTTGTCAGCATACCAAAAAAACTATTATTATCTTAAAAAAACATGTTCATGTGTGCCGCAGAAATAGGGCTCAAAAGCGACGGCGACGAGCCAAAGGCCCAAAGTGTGCACAAGGAGAGAATACTAGGTAACGAGAAAGGTAGTGGCGGCTGCGAAAAGAACCTGAAGCGATGGAAGGCCACTGACAACGTGTCCATAGATCTACAGTAAACTCTCGTTAAGTATAATTCTGTTTAGAAGAATTAAAATGGGAGTGTTTTGTTTACCATAGACTCAACGCAAAAAAATATGCTTAAGACGAACCGCGCAACAGGCCTCTTTTGTTAAGACAAATTCTCGCAGCGACCAACAACTGCAGGGATTCTGTGCAACGAACATTACAATCTCATGGGGGATTGAGGGGAACAAGAGAAAGCAAAATGGGGGAAAAAAAAAGGACATGAAAGCAAATTGCAAGCAAATCGCGACGTGGAGGGAGAAGGCGGGTAAGCGGGAAAAAAAGGACAGCGCATAAAGCTGGTATATCCATCACCCCTAGCCTGTAGGTGGAGAAAGGGCCGGCTTTATAAGCAAAGAAAGCAATAAAAAATGTTTGTCTTTTCACATTCTCGCAATCTTTAGTTCCCCTACAATAGTACAGTATAGAACAGAACACAAGAACTTGCCAAGAGGGGAAAATGCAGGGGGGGGGGGGGGGGCAAAAAATATCCAAATGAAAGTGAAAATGGGAACGATTGCCTGTACATTATAATCGCTTGAAACGAAAGCCACATATGTGGCACTAGCATTCCAATCAGAGGGGTCTGATGCATTGTCATCCTTGTCACACAATGGCACCTAAGCACATGTTTTGGTCAGTTTGCGTTGTTTTGCATAGGGCCTGAGCGCATCATATCCGTTCCTAGTGAAATGCAGCAAATTGCGATGCGCCATATTCAATATGAAAATGCTCAACAAGGGAACGTCATTTTGAACACTAAGCTGCGTCATGCCTTTTTTGTGTGCCCACGGCTTGTTCTCGTGAGTAGCGTAAACGGAGATCTTCAGCTGCGGGTTATTTAGAAAAAGTTACTATGGGCTGAAAATAAGAAAATATCCGAACCTCATAAAGAAAGCTTGCAGACTTTCATAAGCAACTTGGCGTATACTTATACTGGCTTTGTCAAGGTAGCGATGTGCAATGGAGGCTTATTCAAAAGTAATAGCAAAGCCAGTAAAACAGCCTCTCAGAAGGTGAAGTTTAGTACACTATTTTTTTTTTACTTCTCACTATACTTTTCATTGCATTCTTGTCACTGGAGCAAGAACACAGAATAACCTCGCCACAGTGGTCTAGTGGCTAAGGTACTCGGCTGCTGACCCGCAGGTCGCGGGATCGAATCCCGGCTGCGGAAGCTCCATTTCCGATGGAGTTGGAAATGTTGTAGGCCCGTGCGCTCAAATTTGAGTGCACGTTAAAGAACCCCAGGTGGTCGAAATTTCTGGAGCCCTCCACTACGGCGTCTCTCATAATCATGTGGTGGTTTTGGGACGTTAAACCCCACATGTCAATCAATCAATCGAGAACACAGAATATTAAATAAAGAATCATTCATGTGTCATTCACAGTGATATTCCATAGCAAGTTAGGATGTGCATCTCTAGACCAGTTGTAAATGTTCAACGGGTACTGACACGAAAATTTTCAGTGGCACATTATCAGGGACTGATGAGCTCTGTGGCTAAATTGGCGATACACGAGCGGCCATTTAACATGTTTTTGTCATCGCTACTAGGTATACTTGTGCATGAAGTGACTAGTATTGACACTTAAGCGTGAGATCACGCTAGTGTCAGAGAAAACGGTTCACATTAGTGAATGCACCAAATGAAAATTGACTATAATGTGAAAGTACAATAGCATATCAGCATTTTCTGAGCACCGCAATTGCTTAGAACCACTTTTGTGTATATAGGAGGTTCGTCCGGCAGTTACCAGTTAAAATCAGCTTTCAAAATGGGTGTCAGTACCTTTTGATACATGTGCCCTTTCACACTCTCAAAGCACTGCTTCCTTAATAGGAGGGGATTTCCGCAATAAACGTCGACAGTTTCCATGCTACACAGGCATTTAAAAACTTGAAGGAACAATCTCTAATAATTATCTATGTAGCACATTTGTTTCCAGCACACTTGTTTCTTGTATATCCTCTTTTGATACCCTTTTCCATTCCCCCCCTTTTTTTACAGCTATATTTTTGTTGTTGTTCTATGGACGATAATTGGTAAATGCTCAATATGCAGGGACCCACACCGAAAAGCTGCCTCTGTCTGAAATTTTATGCCAGGAACAGATTTAAATGTAAAATGCGATATTCCAGTAAATGCACCTGTGAAATGCAAACATTTACTGGTGCAAAGGGTACTAAATAAAGAACATGCAGTTAGGTATGTATGATACCATCGTTCCCAGCAATACATAAAGTACCAGTCTCCTGCAAAGATTTTTATAATAATGTGCGGTTTTATGTGCCAAAACAACAACATGAGGGACGCCATAGTAGAAGGCTCTAGAAATTTTGACCAACTGGTGTTGAGTAACAAGCATATACATTGCTCAGTACGTGAACCTCTACCATTTCACTTCCATCAAACTGAAATCGCCACAGCTAGGATCGAACACGCGTCCTTTACGCCTGCATCCGAGCACCTTAACCACTGCTCCAATGCGGCGGACCCCCGTAAAGTTCTTTAGAGTGTAAGACAAGTGCAAAAACAACAAGCATAAAGTTCTCAATAGGTAAATTTTACTTATGTGGTTATGCAACAAAAACCGGAAAAAAATGGTTTGAGAATTTTTTAGGGCATATGGAGATGTTGCTTGGGCGACTATGGAAACCTGCAACTCCCAGCACCGATACGAGGACATTCCCGCCATAGAAAGGATGACATTTCATCTAATCCCAGCATATTGAACTTTAAAGTTCTCAGAATTCAGTGCAAAAGATATGAAGTATGCTAACAGTAATTACATGAGTGGGATAAGTCCATAGCATGCCAGATGGTGTACTTAGATGGCAATTGTTTTAAAAATGTTTCAGGAGCATCTAAATTCGGTATTCTTGTTACTTTCAAGTATCCTCTTTATGTATTTCATTGTTGCCAAGGCAATTTCTTCGTCATATGCTGGTTATTGAAGCCCCTTCAAATATTATTTGCAGAATTAATGCCTAAAAAATAAGTGCATACTCGTGAAGTGATAACATTTACCTATAGGTTATGTATGCTGTATATGCTTAATCATTCTGTGAATATGTAGCCCCAGCCATTGATGTAGGCCGATTACAAGGAATGACCTATTGCCTTCTTGTCTGCTTCCTAAAAAAAGAACAATTGTACATGAATAGGATGTGCAAAGATGTTCGATGAGCGAATGTGTGATAAACAAGGCCATACCAAAGAGAAAACATTTGTGTGTGCCCAACACTGGATTTATTGGCGAAAGCTTACATGACCAAATTTCTTCAAAGGATCACAGCATGTTCAGATGTTTCTCCATTACCAGGTGAGGTGGCCGCAGAACTTCGGATTCTGAGAACTCTGAAAAATAACAATATTGATCAGAAACAAGTCCTTACTACCACATTAGCTTCGTAACACTTCAGAGAGTAAAAATGAAGGTGATATGATTTCTGCACCTTTATGCCTGAAATCAAGAAATTTTTATACAAAGCAGCCAATGTGACTACTATACTTCAATATCCTGAAGAAAAAAAAAATTCTTACATTGGCTACAACACCAAAAAAAATAGTGCTAGCTAACAAATTAATGAGAATGGATAACATTGCTTCAGCTCAAGTGCTTAACTAAAATGGCCTTTGCAAAAACTTAGTTTATTTCAAATAAATGTCACACTATAAAGCATAATAATTTGAAATTTGAAAGTAAGGTCATGGGCATGCTAGAGACACCTTAAGCCATATTTTCTAACGTCCAACTTAATTTGGCACTTTAGTGACCCTAGTTCATTTGCTTAGATATGACGCATGCCAAACCACCGGGATTAGCTGCTCGGAAGTCGCACGATCCCGGCAAATGCAATCGAATGTGTCCGGCTTGTATGCCAAATCACTGGGATTAGCTGCTCGGAAGTCGCACGATCCTGGCAAATGCAATCGAATATTTCCGGCTCGTATGCCAAATCACCGAGATTAGCTGCCTGGAAGTCGCACGACCACAACAAATGCAATCGAATATTTCTGGCTCGTATGCCAAATCACCGGGATTAGCTGCTCGGAAGTCGCACAATCACGGCAAATGCAATCTAATATCTCTGGCTCCAGTATTGGCTATTGCGGTTTCCTTACTTATAATATCCTTCAACGCTAAAGTCGAAATATAAAGGCCCAGTTGAGTGCAGGCGACGCACCATTGTAGATGTCCTCAAATGTGATGGTTTCATCCCGTCCGTCCAGTGCTTCCAACATGGTGTTAGAGGTTGGCAAGAATGGCAATCTGCCAATCTGGCGGAGACAGTAATCGGTTACAGTCAATAAGAGCACAGACTGCAAACACTGGCTACTACTTTGGTTAGAAGTCTACAGTAGTAAAGTCATTCAAAAGCCCTCAGCTCTAACATCGATTAAAGAGGGTGTCACTTCTTTTTAAGTAAGGCTCTGAACGTTACGATAGTGGTAATCAGTAAAACAGTCAGTGTGTGTAAAAAAATGATGGCAACAACTAACTATTCTTTACTGAATTGAAGTAATCAGCCTACACTTGAACAACACTTTCAATGTGCTGTTGCCTTGTATCTTGAAAATTTGTAAAGTAAATTGAGCACCATAGTTATAGCGGTCAGGGCAATGTCAAATGAAAACAAGGCACTACTTTTTCTGCTCCTTAAAAGTCTGTACAAACTTGATTCAGCTTTTTGACCATCAGGTGAGTAATTTTCAACAGCAAAGTGACATGGTGCCACAAGGCTTACCATGTCCCTTTTTCAGAAAGGTTGGAAGGCTTTGTTAAATTTATATTTCCTTATGTATGATCTTTTCCTAAAGATGCTCCCGTCGCAGAGCTGTACTGTCCAGTTATGGATGACGCGACATCAACAGCGATGTTTTTCGGTAGTAGTACTACCGATGATTTTGAGCAAGCGAGACTTCGTGGTGAATTTCCCACTTGATACCTATTTGCCGTTCTACAAGGAGTTGCTGCAACAGCTTACCTGTAGAGCTGCTTTTCTTTCCAACATAATTTTCATAGGGGCATGAAGCCCCTGAATAGATCGAGCCGTGGCCAGTTGCATCTTTCTAGCATTTTCCTCGAACTATAAAAAGGGAGAGAAATAGTTTTATGTACATAAACTCGTCAAGCAGCTACAAAGCAAACGTACATGTTTTTCCGATTCCTCCAACGGGTGGGAAGCGGCGAGGTTGTTTCTCACGCTGTAAAACCTGAAGATGAAAAACAGATAAATTATCCACCAATCAAGATGCATCCTCAAGAACATTATAAAAGTCTGTCCGGCCCTTTGAGACTCACCCGTAACGCATAACTTCGGGCACACCATAAGCGCCATGCTCCATCGACGCAGGCTTCTTCGCAGAGTCTGTGAGTCTCAGTGGTGGAAGACTCATCTGACGAGAAAAAAAAAAAAAAACGGTGAAATGATGTAGTTCACAGCGTCAACACGGGAGCCCACATAAGCATCCTCACATCACCAACCGTGCTTTCAAACGGCTGCACATAAAAATCGTTGTACCAGTCTAGTTAGGGCCTTTCTACTATCGATACACACATTAAAATGTATACCACAGTCATGGGAAGACAAGTGATTATGCCGTATTGTAACAAATCCGAAAACATCGCTGTGCGCAACGCGACATGACATGCAAAGATTGATTCGCGGAGTCGTTCGCAGTTAGATTCTGCAGCTTAGCTTCGCCAAAGGTTTTAATACTTGGGAGTTTTTTAGGCGCATGTAATTACTATTAATTACAGTAAACATCGCAAGCAGCGATGTTTACAATAAGTTAGCAAAATAAGGCGTATAGAGCACTTACCTTGAAGCAGTGAACAAGCAGCTTTTAAACAAAATGGCCGGCTGAATATTAAACAGAAAAAGCATTCGGCACTTTGAGCGCCACCTAGAAAACTGATTTCGTTTCAGGGTTTCGATTTTAAACTTATCTATTGTAGTTTAAATGTGTATTGGATCTCTTCTATTACATCGCATCTTCTTTGAATACTTAAAAACTTTACCTGTGTTTTATAAACATAAAGCGATCATTTATAAAATAAAACAAGCTTGTTTCGCTTTGCACAGTTTTGTCACCGAAAACAGTCTAAATATTGTTCAGTTTCGATTTCGGTTTCTTATTGGTTAAAATGTATTTCATGTTCGTATTGTATCACTTCCCAATACTTTGTATCCCATAGCTGCCATTTCAACATGCGGGAGCTTCACGCAAGCTCATTACAAATATACATCGATTGTAAGCAAAGTAGAACAATTTTACACAGTTTCGCCACCTAAAGCACTGTCTAAATATTGTTCAGTTTCGATTTCGGTTTCCTATTGGCTAAAATGTACTTGATGTTTGTATTGCATAACTTCCCATTACTTTGTATCCCATAGCTGCCGTTTCAACATGCGAGAGGCTCACGCAAGCTCATTGCAAATATACATCAATTGTAAGCAAAGTAGAGCAAGCTCGTTCCGCTTTGCACAGTTTTTAGTCTGTGTTTGTTTGGGGCGGTGTGTTTAATCAGCGGCGTAGCAACCACGTGAGCAAGCGAGCGACGGGAGCGGAGCGCACGGCCCGCGCTCCGCTTTCCCCCGCCGGTTATTTCTCCCGCGCTTGAACATCAGCTGAACAGCGCCGGACTCCGCCTCCGCGGGCCCTCGCCCTACGCTGACCGGAGCTATGCGCGACGCTATGTTGGACCGCGTCGGGGAGCCGTAGGCTGTCGATGCATCCACGTGCTTTAGGTGTTTCGTCGTACTCGTAGCTGGATGGACGTTCCGCGTTCTCTCGAGGATGACATCATGGGCAGCCGTCGCGAAAACGTGGATTTTGATGCAGCTCTTGTTGTTGTGCCGGACATTGCACGTCGGAGACCGTGAGTATAATTGGCACTCCAATAGGTCATTTGACGCTTATGAACACTTGTTAAAAATGCCAAATACATAGAATAATTAACGGATTACAAGAAAATGAGTTATGTTCATTTTATGACTGCACCATTGTTTATTACTGTCATTTAAAATTTCGCAATGCTCGAGTTTTACATTAAGATGGACTTAATACAACGCAAATGAAGTTGCTTCTCGATAAACGATTTACAATCCTATTTTCGAAATGCGCTTTTCTACAAAATGCTATATCTACAAGTTCTGCTTATTCATTTACTGTACCGAGTGTACTACGAGGTAGGCTCAAACACTGCTGACTACCCTGGCGATTCGCTTGGAGCCGCTGCTAGCTGAAGCTTTATCGACTGCCTGGATATGCCTATCGATAAATATGTTTGATATATCATTGACCAATAGGTTCAAAATTAGAAGTTCGTATTCTGAACGAGTTAGAGATTGTGAGAAATTAATTACGGCTGTCATCACCAGATAGAAAAATAACACGCAGGCCGCACGTGTGTTGTGTGGAGTAAAATACCTGGCGCAACGGACTGCGTTCACACTTCGTGTAGATTTTATTATTGGTGCAATATACTGCCTTCCACAAATCCACACACACACACACACACACACACACACACACACACACACACACACACACACACACACACATATATATATATATATATATATATATATATTGTGTGTGGTTTCAACTCGGCACCTGGTAAGTGATATATTTATGTACCTTACCAGCTGCCGGAAATGTTCGAATGTAGTGCCTACCGGGATTTTTTTTCAGAACGCTGCACACGCTGCAAGGAGTATAGTTGGAAGCGCAACTGAGGTCACTTGAATTCTTCTTAGTAATTGTTTTATTTTTCCTAACATAACCGTCGGTTTTCCGGGCTTTTTTTTTTTTCGCTGCTTGTACTCTTGTCAAAGACATGTGTGCAAATGGCGCATTCGACCAAACGTACTGAACATCAAGTCAATATGAACTTACATCGGTATTCATAGTTATATACACTACATTTACGGTCGTAACTATCTTACCCTGTTTACGAAGATGTCTTGCATAAAACGATGCATGACGAACCCCCTCCCTCCCGACATATGCACCAACTCCCACCGCACCAGGCCCGCCCACCGTGAAAATTTTCCTGCAGAGTCATTACAGTGGCCTTGGCTGGAAAATCTCGGTTGCTCACTTTTGTTATCATCAGTACTAGAGTGTAACATGCATAACACATGCACACAACCGAGGAAACTCGATAGGCATACATGACCATAACAGCTCTAACGCTTTCCCTTATCGTTTTTTTTTAACCGGTGTTGCATTACTGAAGCCGTGCCCTATAAAAAAAATCTCCATGCCCGTGTGTAATGAAATTCACTTCTATAAAGTACCATACTTTACATTGCCGCTTTACGCGCTTAAATTTACATTGCAGGAATATCAAATGTATGCGGCGAATGTTGCATGTGACTCGGTTAAACGAAGAAAAAGAAGTTTTTGTTTTGTCAACTACAGCCATCCGTGTTTCACCAAATAGCGGACATTGAACGGAACGTATACACATAATTTTTGTAAGAGTGGATATTGCAATTTTCAAAAGAAAAAAATCGTGCCTAATTTTGAGCACGTCTGTGGCTAATGCCCAAACAGAAGCTGTTTGCGGAATGACCAGTGCATACTCGCTTTGTGAAATCAGGGGTGCCAGATAATGTTGGCTATATGGCGAGAAAGCGGGATTGACTCCAAAATTGAAACGCGTAATGTTCTTTTTTTTTTTTTTGTCGGGTGCGTACATATAATGAAGGATAAAAACGTTATATACTTAAATAGCAATTGTGCATACGTTAAGCATAATTGTCTCATGAGATTATCTTTTTTTTCTTATCGTACCTCAACTGCACCGATTGATGCGCTATCGCATCTTGACTGTTGATTCGTGAATGGTTTCTGCGATGCATGGAGTTACAATCGAGCAGTGATGTTTTGCTACACGTAGTAAAAAAAAAACTGCGGTAATGTTCTCAGTTTTTAAGCGAACCAATGTCGCGGTTGCCGATATGCAACGTTCTGTAACTTTATAAGCACGCCGGGCCTTCTCACGCAACTAGCCAAAATGGCATTGACTGCGTTAATTGTCGCTAGTTGTGATGCTGACAAGGGTATTTTGAAAGAATAGATATTGTCGGGAACATAGGACGAATAATGATACCGCCATCTGCAGCTTGGATGCTGACACATCAATTACAATTCTACATGCCACTTGAGCTCTATCCCCACGGTTATGTCAAACTGTGTGTGCGTTGAAGCGCACTTGAAGGTTTATTATACAAAATTTTTATTTATAATTATCTCATATATCAGTCTGAGTTGATTTTCTCATCTAACATTCACAACCATGGAAGATCCGCAATCAGAAACTTCTTGCATAGAAGATGCCCACAAGGAAATGTTTCAGCTAACCGTGATGCCGGACATTTGATTAACCTAGGCCAGTGAGCACACGCGAAAGAAACGTTCTGTGAATTCAACTCTGAGAATCCGAGAACATTCATGGTATCGCCTCCTGATGCTTACGTATACCGTTAGCAGGGGCGTAGCTAGGGTTGGGAGTGTAGAAGGTTGGCACCCCCCCCCCTCCCCCTACATTTTTCAATGGTTCTTTTGTATGTAGACTGTTTTACGGATAGGTATAAGTGCCATCATATTAGGCTGTTAACTTTCGGTAAGCGTTAGTAGACGCGTACGTATGCAAACGGCTGGGTTTCGCCTCACTTCCGGTTGAGGCAATACCAGTGTTTTAAATCGCATATGTTCTCCTTTTCGCTCTCACTACGCTTTCCAGTCCTTTCGTTCTGTAAAGTTGAGGATTGTTACAAAGAAATACTGAGATATCAAATCAAATCAAACTTTATTTCGTCCACAAGTTTGTTTGTTATGGAACACGGAGGCTCGAGAAAAAGCGGAACTATCCACTTGAGAAGCCTTGAGCCCCGTTTTACAGGGCGTACAGCGATAGCGCACAATACATATACAGCTTTTTATGGAACATAACACCTAAACTAATGCCACAGAACAATACAATAGTTACAAGAAATACAATATATTATTATATTTATACAATGATAAATCCTTCCCAAATCATGACAACAAAATGAGCTTTCCTTTACACAATTTTAGGTGAAAAAAAAAGAAATACAGGAAAATTTGGAGTTGTATCGAACAGAAGCTGTACCCTTTACAAGAAGGCAATGGATTAATTTTCGGTGACCAAAAAAAAAAAACGCTTTGATTGCATGGTTTTCAATTGTTTTTAAGTCAATGCCACATTTATGCAGTTCATTCAACAGTTCTGGAAGTGTATGACGAAGACTTTGTTGTGTTAACATGAGTCATCAAAGTGGCATTTTCTTGATATGTATGTTCTTCACAGCTGATGCATGCACTGTTTAAGCGCTCCCCCAGGGGTGCTATATCTCTGCATTTTGTTTCGTACATGTGTAATTATCGAATATACCTCCCGTAGACTATCTTCCGAAATTTGATCGGAACAATGACAGACTTCTTATGTGAGCAAAGTTGTTGTGTATGTCATGTCTTGACTCCTCTTGCGTCGACACCAGCCGCCTGTGCGTTTCCCGCTGCTCACCGCCAGCGAGGTCGGCGGTATGAAAATGTCGCCCACCTCTTCGATACCCCATTGAAAAAAAAAAATAATCTGCTGAGCAACAAATAAGCAGCTGTAGGCGTGCAACGCCAGTGATCCGTGCGTCCTGCCACCTTGTTAGGTGAAAAGGAATCTCATCAAGTAGCCCTCAGTCGGTTCCAAGGATCGCCAACTCCAGTGCTAACGCTAAAACACGATCTTCTTTGCTTCCGTTTTCCATGTGCCCCAGGGATGCCAGGAACGCGCGATCAGAAATTAAATGCAGATGTGTATCGAAAATGGGAATTCCGAAGAAATTAATAACCTTAATATTTCACCACCGACACGCCTCCCTGCACTCCTATTCTCACCTTGCTCTGTTAATATTCACCCCTAAACGATTTCCCACTAGAACCCTGGTACCTTGATGCACGCACGAGATGGGTGTCAAGGCGTCAACCAATAGCAAAGTTACCCGCGTCTTCGAGCGTTCCATTCGTTATGTTTGCCACTTCTCTACTTTGTCCGACACTTGTTTGACTGGTTGGTTCTTTGAGCGTTATGCACCGACTGACCCAGACTTCAAACTGAATCTTCCAACGATTGTCATGACACGTCGCGGTTGTCTCAGACGTCGAAATGTGCTCGGTGGTGCGCGCGTTCTCGACGAGTAGACCGTGAGAAAATGAAGCTGACCGTGAAGAAGAATCATAAGACGGGAAGCGGCGATGTGTGACTGAGGGTCCTGACGCATACACAGTACGGCGCTTCTTTCTCTCCGGGAGCCGTGCTTCGGTCGTGCGTTTCTGTTCGTGGCGAACACGCAACTCTCCGCGCCTTCCGTGCCCCTCTTTCAGTTTGCGATTCCCTGGCTCTCTGCTTCGCGTTGAGGCATCC
Source organism: Rhipicephalus microplus (assembly GCF_043290135.1). Classification (NCBI taxonomy): domain Eukaryota; kingdom Metazoa; phylum Arthropoda; class Arachnida; order Ixodida; family Ixodidae; genus Rhipicephalus; species Rhipicephalus microplus. Next base: position 236,572,573 of record NC_134701.1, on the reverse strand, counting down.
AGACAGGCCCAGGAATGCATGTATACACAAAACGTGCCGCCCGCCGAAGCACCTGTTCCGCACCGGGTCGTGCAGAACCGCAGTAGGTTTACCGGCTGTTGTGAGAGGGGACGTATAATACTTGTTGTCACTGGAGCTGCAGTTCGCCGATAACACCGGAGTTGGCAGAGAAAAGTTGAAAGCCATCTTTCTTTTCGCCGTTGTATCTTTATCTTGAAATTATGATGCGGGTCTAGAAGGCATCAGCATAATTTAGGCACCCCAACGGTGCATATCACCACGAGTTACAAACATCTATACCGCAGATCATGAGAATTCCCCGCCGCGGTGGTCTAGTGGCTAAGGCACTCAGCTGCTGACCCGAAGGTCGCGGGATCGAATCCCGGCTGCGGCGGCTGCATTTCCGATGGAGGTGGGAATGTTGTAGGCCCGTGTGCTCAGATTTGGGTGCACGTTAAAGAACCCCAGGTGGTCGAAATTTCCGGAGCCCTCCACTAGGACGTCTCTCATAATCATACAATGGTTTTGGGACGTTAAACATTACATATCAATCAATCAGATCGTGGGAAGAGTGCGTTTACACGAAAGCATTCCGTCCACTAACGCGGTCACGACTGCTGCCTGGAATTTGAGTGACGTATATACAGCACTGCTTCGCAAGTGAATTCTTTTTTTTTGCTTATTTTCTATATACGCTGGTGCTGTCAGCAAAAATATGCGAACTCCGTCAAGCTTGCATGCGGTGTAAACAAAGGGCACGTTTTTTCAACGTTTTATTTCTCGCTCGCCGCGTCAAACATGGCACGTGCTAACGAGTAGGCAGGAGTCAGTATCGGTACACCGGTTAGCGGACGCTTCTCCACGATAAAGGGAGCTATTTTTCATACGCACAATTGAAACGGGGTCTCTGACAAATAAAGTGGCAAGACGCTAAATCTTTGATTGATATGTGGTGTTTAACGTTCCAAAACCACCATATGACTATGCATGAGAGAGGCCATAGTGGAGGGCTCCGGAAATTTCGACCACCTGGGGTTCTTTAACGTGCGCCCAAATCTGAGCACACGGGCCTACAGCATTTCCGCCTCCATCGGAAATGCAGCCGCCGCAGCCGGGATTCGAACCCGCGACCTGCGGGTCGGCAGCCGAGTACCCTATAGCCACTAGACCACCGCGGCGGGGCGCCGCTTAATGTTTGGAAGATATAACACCTATAAGCTGAACCCTCGTTTGAAGGAAACTAGCGTTACTGCCGAGACAACTCCCCTTGCGTAATTTGTTTCAGTAATTTGTCCACGGAATCAACAGGTTATGTTAGGTCAAATGCATTCGGGGAGGAGACGTGTTCTAAGGCGAGTCGCCACGCTTTAGTCTCAAGCTTTAACTTTCGAAGCCTCCCATCTTACCTCTGCACACTCAGGTATAATAAAAAAATGATTCTGATGTCATCGAAGTAATTCACTTCATAATAACCTACTGCGGCATGCTTATAATGCTCTTACGCTACTGTTCGAAAGAAAGCAATCTAACCTACCCAAAAGCTGGTCGTTTTATTAAAAGGGTACTGAAGAGCAAAGCGATATTTTGCGTATTAGTGAAGTACAATTTCACCACACGGGAAACACCGCTCTTACCGCGGCACGAAGCTTGGTTAGCGAGAAAACGCACGAAAAGAAAATGCTAGTGGATAGATGACGCGTTGAGACTCATGCACCAAACAGCGTGACGTCATAGCATTCGAAGGCGTCTGCTGGATCCTACGCAGCTTTTAATTGATAAAAATTAACTACATTGGCATATGTGGGTGCCGTAGACTTATAGCATAGGAAGGTTTTATCGAACGAATGTCGTGAAAATACGAACAATACATTTAAAAATGTTCGACGTCACGCGCGAAGATTTCGGCGCGATATTTAAAAATGGAACTTCAACCTTGATTTTCTCTGCTAATAATGAACTTACGGAACAGAAACGTATATCATTAGAGTTCTCAGAGTGGAGTTTGTCAGTCTAGACGAAGGCATTATTTCTCTTTAGCATTGATTTAATGAAGTCTATACCAGCATATGGCTAAGCGCACTTACACGCGCAGGAAAACGTTCATCATTCATGGACAGCTCGTGTTCACTTTATTCACTACACATGTACGTGTACGTTCACACTTAAGAGAACTTTGCCATGAGCCTCCCACGCTTCAAGTTTGTCACCCACATTTGATTGTTTTTGTTATTTCCCTTTTCCTCATTGGTCAATTTTTTACGCCACCAAGAAAGCAATTACATGGTGAAAAGTAGTTGTGAAACTAATGTGCAAGTTTCTTGAAGTTACTCGCTTGAAGTAATCATTACGTTACTGAATCATCACCCCCAAAATAGTAATTCGCGTTGCTTATTACATGATACGTTATTACACCACTGTGATTTCATTACTGCCAAGTATGGTAGCTGCATCGCAAGCGTTGCTGTCATACCCGCGTTCATTCCCAGCCTCTTTTAGCTCATTGCAGGACGAATGCCTTCCAATGATCTCCAGCTTATTCTATGCTGTGCGAACTGATTAAATTTTATCTCTTTGAACTTTATTTCTTCACTCTATTCAGCTCCCTGTCTTCCCTGAATGCGTTTCCAATCCCATGGGAACCTTTTTTTTTTTTTTTGTCCTTAGTGTCCTACGTTTGTCTGTTCTCCGTGCATAAATGCATACAACCTGGCTGTCCGTGTTTCACCGTGGTGTGAATCAGAGTTTCCTGTGCACTAGAGGGAACTATGATGCTAGTGTCTATGGGACACACGGCTAGGATGTGGCATGGTGCTTCAGCGAGTATGGAAGTTCACAAATTTGTTTAATCTTCCTTCTTTCGGCTCCGTTTGGCATCGCGTGGCGCGGAACCGCTTTGTCACGAAACGACGATCAGAAGCTGTTGAGCAGTTTCACCTTAACGGTTTAGGCTCACGAAGTGTACAACGGTCCGTTCTTTTATTGGTAACAAAACTATAAAGCACCACAGTAAACGAAGTCGCAAGTGCCTTTGAAGCCCGCAAGCACGAAGACTATGTGCAAGATTAGACTAATTTGTGTGCTACCCATCATTCCCATGGTCGCTGAAAAATGACGCAGCGCCAGTGTCCCCTCTAGTCAGTTTTAGAAAACTCTACGGTGTGAATGGGCGCGCTAAAAAGCGAGCACGTCACCTCCGCTTTCTCATCCAACTGAACGCGAGCGCCGAGCGGTCTGCAGCAGCCGCTCAGGCGGAACGAGCCGCAAGGGCGCGCACAGCCTGCCCATCCTCGCGATAACTTGCAGGAGCCGAGCCGCGATAGCGCTCGCCGGAAGTGAGTGATTGGTGCTTCCGGTTGACTCCGCCTACCCGCCGCCGTGCAGCACTTCTTTAGGCCTGACGCTACACGAAACCCGATGTCTTGGGTGCGTCAGAGGAAACCTTGGAAGATTGCGTGTCCATGCACGGTGTGTGACATGCTGACCTTCTTCTGTATAGTGTTAATGCGAAACGGTCTAAAGTTTCTGCGGCACTCGCTACGGAACCTTAGCGGTAGTGGCATTTTGCTGCGGATTTCTAGGCCACGGGTTCGCTTCCTGAGCGTGGAGTGCTTCACTTCTAGTGAGGTGAAATGCTAGAACACTGATTAATGTTAATGCGAAGCTTTCACATTACTGCACATCTCAAATTCAGTGGTATTAAATAATAGGGACCGTTTTTCTGCATTGTGAGAAAAAGAAAATCAAACTGTGAATAAGTTACTGACACTGTAACCCCCAATTCTCACAAAACTTCCGTATTGCCCCGCATATTGTGACTCATCATCCATGTATTATTACCTAGACACCACACTGTCCCACTGACAACTTCGAGTGACATGTAGTACATGTCTAGTGCGGCGTATAGGTTAGCTATCACTTTGAAAGGTTGGCAGGTAGCCAGACGGCAGGTGGCCAGACGGCAGGTGGCTAGACGGCAGGTATTATATGCGGTACACTTAGTGCTTTTCTTGTCTAATCTAATCTACACCATTCTCGGATATTAGTTAACACGTGCCCTGGCGTTGTGATTTACCAACCATGAAGTACACACATTCTGCTTCAGTTGTAAAACTGTCAAAGCTTGCGCGTCGCTATAAAGCACGTTCTTCATTTTCTTTTTGTTGCAGTTATGCTTGTTGATTTAATGTAGTTGCAATCAACGTATAAGTGATTCACCAAACCTAACGCGTCGGTGGGCTAGTTGCATGGTGTCAATGCACAGTGCTTGTTTAGCTCGAAACGATACCACCTGTCGTCTGTCTTATGTTGTATTTATTTATTTATTTATTTATTTATTTATTTATTTATTTGTTTGTTTGCGCCAAAGAAAGCACTATGTAATCCTCGTGTGGCCCAGGACGGCAGAGAAGTGGACGCCCTTCACCTTGCACTTCACACGTCGCCCAGCAAAAACGTAAACACTAATACAAAGTGCGAAACCGAGCGAGAGAACGTGGGACGTTGATGGAGGGGAGATACTGTAGGGTTTCCTCATATAAGAGGGGTTCAGTAAGCAGATCCGAGACGGCCGATAAGAGGGGCGCTTTGGAAGCCAGTGATTCTCCTCGCCACTCTATCAAGCCTCCCACTCGGACGCGACTATCTCAATATGGCTGTTCCTTATACGCTCCGTTTGACGTCATACGCGTATACGAGGCGGTGCTCTTCCTGTAGCGTATCATATTTTTTTAGTGCATGGAGAGCGCATATCTGTTGCTTCGTAGAGGAAGGTGTGAAGTATACCAGCTTTGCGATATAAGTGAGTGGTCGTGTCCACACTCGAGGAAATGCGTACGCAATCGTGGCCGGCTTGGACGTTTTGTGGAGTTCGTTACATCTTTGGCCAAACGAATGCTTGAAAGCGAAAAGAGTGAAAAGTGGCTTGGGTGGGACGCGGCTGCATGTTAACAATGTACTTTCGAATTCACGCTGCTATTAACAGGTGTCTCCATTGGTACTCATTTAAATAAAAGGGGAAAATAAGCAGCGCATATTGTGCCCGGGGTTTTATGAACCTTGAAAATCTAGGTGGTGTTGACCTTGACCCCTATACGATACGTTTCGGTATACTATATACTCGCGTTGCTTCCAGCGGGATCAGAAGATGGTTCACTTTGCGCGTCACAGCTTGTAGGACCCATGATTTCACATGTCTTAGACAGTGACGTGAGGGTTCAGTTAGGCTGCCAGAAACAGATGCCGAAGGTTGTTCACATCAATAATGCGATACTAAAATATTCATTGCCCCGCCGCGGTGGTCTAGTGGCTAACTAAGGTACTCGGCTGCTGACCCGCAGGTCGCGGGTTCAAATCCCGGCTGCGGCGGCTGCATTTCCGATGGAGGCGGAAATGTTGTAGGCCCGTGTGCTCAGATTTGGGTGCACGTTAAGGAACCCCAGGTGGTCGAAATTTCCGGAGTCCTCCACTACGGCGTCTCTCATAATCATATGGCGGTTTTGGGACGTTAAACCCCACATATCAATCAAATCAAAATATTCATTGAGAGTATCTTCGAGCGTGTGCCATGCTCCTTGAGCAATATGACCCGTTTGGCACAAAAAAAAATATACACAAGCAACAAATTTCTTATTTCAGCCCCTTCAATGCTAACAAGGAAGCTGATGTTATCAGGAGCATGTCATGAAGTGACACAGTCTTTCTTTCTTTTTTTCTTTCTTTCTTTCTTTCTTTCGTTCGTTCGTTCTTTCATTCTTCCTTTCTTTATTTCTTTCTTTCTTTCTTTTTTCTTTCTTTGAATTTTTCTCACAAAACACTAAGCCTTTCCGAGGACTGTAACTTTTTTTAAAGTGAAGATATCGGTACTCAAGCAAACAGTTGACGTCCTTTTAGAAATTAAAAATTTCCTGAGCCTCAGACTCCTCCGACACATATCAGACTTGCACGTATCACCAGTGCTTGCTTTATGTCCTTCTTTTGTGCTTTCCACACATTTTACGCAACTAAATGTATATAGATAGATCTAAAAAAAAAAGTTCGCCTGAATCTTTGTTCCAACGGCAAGTTAGAGGAGTAAGAGTGGGCATGGTCCAATGGTGTGACGCGAGCGTGACGTCAACTCTCGGGATATAACATTTGCCAATAGTCTGACAGCCCATACAACGAAACGAAGAAGCGGACCAAGCAGCGGAGTGGTGGCATTACACAGTCGCTCTTGCGTCCTCGTCATTACCGCTTGCTTTGCAATGGAAATATCGATCCTTCAGCGTGCTGTCACGGCTAAATGCTTTGAGGCTTTTTCCATATCATGAAGACAACGTTTGGTTGCACAATCTTGGAGTTTTTTTTTTTTTTTTATACAGAGCTGCCTTGCGTGCACGAAGTCAAGGATATTCGCCAAGGCTTAGGCTTACGAAGTGTGTATTCACAGAAAGCGTTCTCTAAATGCGTAGCTCAGAGGACTACGTAACTTCGAAGACGCACTTGGCTAACTTCAGAGCTCGATAGACCTCATTCATTTACTATCACTCTCGTAAATGCGGGTCTGGCACCGTGACCCTCGATTCGCCTTTGTCTTCTCTTTGTTCGGCCCCGTTCGATATAGGCGCTCCCGTAATCAGCAATGTGCCCGTTGGCGCGCCGTTCGCCATTGTACATCATCAACAAGTATCATCATCCTATGGTTTCTTCTCTGAAAACAGATCGGTTACAACGCAGATTACATTTATCTGTTGGTTTTCTTTGAACACCATTCAAGGTATTCGACGAATTGTCGGATACACCGAGCACAATAGGCTCAATCACATTCAACCGTTGGCACTCACAGTTAGTCAACGCTCTCGAGCTCGAATATTGAGCTGATTGCGCTAAATACGCGTCATATACTTTCAAGCCGTGATCGCATCATATTTTTTTTTTCGAGTACAGTATAAAATGTGTTCCTTACTGATTGATAGTAGCACGATTAGGTTCTATGAGAGAAGTTGTGTACTTTCTATGAATGAAGAAATGAAGGGGAATTGTAAGGGCTCGTTATTTTTTAGACACAATAATAATGAAAAAAAGAGAACAATAACACCAAGAAAAGCACATGGGACGTCATCTGTACTAATTATCATGTAAACGCGCAGAAAGTGAAGCGGGAAAAAGATAACTTGCCTCTGGCAGCCGATCCGTATACTTCGAAATACACATCCGATGCTCTTCTCCAGTTGTGCGACATCGGCGGTCATCCCCCAGGTACACTTCATTGGGTAGTGTTACTAGTGCATCTGTGTATTTAACTCTGGGAGTGTTAGTGCCAAATGCAGTCAGGCCGGCGATTGGTTTGGAATGTGTACCGATTTAATGTACCCATGCGAACACTTTCTATTTCTCCATTCTCCGGATTCGGCTTTCGCCGTCGGCTATACAGAACGTGTAACGTCGTATTCGGAGGGTTAAGGACCGACCATGGCTAGTGTTCGTGTTTTCGATTACTGGAAATATATTTGCGCTGACTAAGCGAGCTTTATGAACAATAAACCTCTTTACTTGTACTTAAGGTAGAGCTGCTTTTTAGGATACATGTATGATATTCCAACCGTACAGTCACAACGCAAGCTATATTAATTCAACGTAAATGTTTACAATTGAGAATTCCTATCCCTGTAAGCAGCAAGAAAAAAAAACAAGAAAGTGGTAAAAAAAAACTCCCAAGCATTTCCCCGAGGGTGAACATGGATAAGTGCGAATACACGGGGTGATGCTATGAGGGGTATTTATTAATTCGCACTATTATATTTATTCATCACACTATGGTGCCTCTATGGTGTAATGGTTCCTGGGAATCGCAATTTGATCACACGGGGGAGTTTACGTTAACTCACTGGCGAATGCCAACGGATTTTAACTTTACTCCCCCTCACGACCCGCTCTTGACGGGAGACTGAGAGAGAAGGCGGGCGCGCGAGAGAGAGGGGTGCGCGCGCAGCTGCAGCGAGCGAGGAGAGCGGAGAAGCGAGCGAAGGGGGAGGGGGTATAAGGCGCGTTACTGACACCGATATCAGCGTCGCGTCCGTGGCTTATTCGGTAGAGCGTCGCGCTGCGGCCCGCCAAGTCCTCTTTCTTTTAAAGATAGAGAGAAGACTGCGGACGCCGCCGACGGCGGTGGATGGTTTGGGGTTGCTTATAAAGTGTATTCACACTTAAAAGGAGGATTGTCAATGAGACGATAGTTCGATTTGCTGCCATTCATGTACTGGCGGTGATAACGAAAGAAGGGCTACAGGAATAAGAGAAAAGAGAGCGAACACTGCACGGAAGATCGCTCACGATAACTGCAACGCAAGATGACTTAGTGCGGTACCCCTTCAGTAGTTTACGAGTGGGCAAACGCATACTTTCGTCGACAACTGGTGGCGGCTTTTGTCCTATAGCAAAATCTGTTCTGAAAATGCCCTTTACGATGTAGCCGATCTAAGGTCTTTCGGAGAAGGGTGAATATTTCCAAACCCCAGGCAGCATAGCCGCGACGATCACATCGTGGCTTAAACGAGAAGTACGTAATATAGAGGTAAGTAATAAGCCGTTCATCGTGAAGCAATTAAGAATTGATATATTATATGTTATTGATACATTTTCTTCTGGAGAGCCGTTTTTTTTAAGCACTTACCGGATAATATTATCTCGTATGAACTTAGAGCAATATACAGAGTCAAAGAGTTGCCGAAAGCTTTGTCCGGGGCGCGATAACTCGCTGCTTGCTTATCAGCCATATTATATTGCGTTTTTGTATCGCACTGACTCGATGGTTCTGTACTATTGTGGTACATTGCAGAAAGCTTTGCAACACCAGCCGAATGTGAGATGCATGGCGGAGTGATTGGAGTGGCAAGCAACGTTGTTACAGAAAATCGCTTCGATACCTGCGTGAAATTTGTGGTTTGAAACCCATTGTGGGTACGTTCGAAATTAACGTCACAAAATTTAAAAAAAAATGGCACCATATCCACGGAGTGAATGATGGAGAGTGGGGCGAAGCCTTCGTACGTCCACGCGTCCGTCTGTGTGACCGTCCATGCGTCTGTTCGTGCGCCCGTCCCTGCGTTCGTTGATGCATCCGCCCCTGCGTCCGTTCATGCGTCCGTTCATGCGTCCATCCATGCATCTGTCTGTGTGTCCGTTCGTCCATCTATTCAACACTCCAAGTCCCACCATCTCGCATCTTTTTATTATATATTCCCCATATAGAAGCACCGCCATTCAGTGGACATTCCAAGGACTAAACGAGAGGTGGCACACGCACACTTTCTTACGGCTTGCGCTTGGGGTCTACTTCCCACCTTCAACCACCTTGAGTTCAAGGTATATACTAGTTCACTGTATTCATGGCACTGCGGCCATGAATACTCGCTAAACCTTTCTAAAACCAAGGAGGTTACGCCCAGCGAGTATAACGTAGCAACCTTTTCCTGTCAGATAGGGCTCAATGTACATGCCAGTGGCTGCTAATGTGAAATGAGAGACAGGAGGATTCAGCTTTTAATTTCTTACGGCTTGCGCTTCGTATCTGCTTTCCCCCTTTAACCACCTCGAATTTATTCATGGTATATACTAGTTCATTGTATTCATGGCCCTGCGGCTCAACGCTCGCTAAACCTTTCTAAAACTAAGGAGGTTACACCCAGCTAGTATAATGTAGCAACCCTTTCTTGTCCGATAGTGCTCAATGTGCATGCCAATGGCTGCTAATGGGGATCGCAGCGTGCGCGTTGACTAAAAGCCGAATGCTCCTGTCTCTCATTCCCCATTAGCAGCCATTGGCATATACATTGAGCACTATTGTTTATTGTTAAACAACGCACAGAAGAAATCTCTCACCGGCACCACCTTGGAGGTCAAATGTTATACCTATTTCGGGTATGTGCCACTAGTGGTTACGTACTACGAGGGACGCCCAAGCCACGCCATAAGGAGCTTCGCCCCTAAAAGGAAAAGAAGTGAACGCGGGACAGGATCATGACAGAACAAGCACTAACTGCAACAGACGCCTCTACACATTCCCCTTCTGGCCTGTGTACAGCAACACTTTTTTTTTGTCCGCGGGCAGAAAACAGTGTTCGTGTTCCCAAAGAGTGATTTCTACAGTACGATGAAATCACCCCCGAATACTTTTCCTCCTATGTTATACTTTCGTATGAGTATTCTCATAAATCAGAAATGCTTCGAAGATGAATAAACACCACCTATTCGTCGTATACATTTTAATAATTTCACACATGCGCAATGCATGACAGGTACATCCACAGTAACTCTTTCCCCTAGTCTTTTTTATTACATTCTGCGCCTCTACTTGTCATCTGCTGCGAGTGCGGTGTCGCCCATTCAGAGGCGAAGCACTTCCTCGATATGTAGTCACTTGTATACCTGCATTGTGTTGTTTCGGGACGAAGCTGAAAAAAGACAGTGATCAACAAGAAGATGCGGTGTTGAAGGGATCAACAATGATAGATCAATAAGTGCTGCTGAAGCCGGTGTTGCGACAATAACAGCTCTCTATTCGGTGCGTCTTGCTAATGGCCGATGTGTCCACCTGTCACCTTACCAAGATAGTTATTTGTTGGTATAATAACCTACCTGTCTTCAAGGTTACATTGATTTGCACTCAACGCTTGAATGACAGTGACAGGTTCACCTATATAAAGTATAGTGACCACGTTTGTAGCTCTCAATTCAACCACTATATACGCATCTCCACAGTGCATCCACGCTTTTCTCGGTTCTTGGTACATGTTTTTTTCTTCTTGAAACATCACAGTTTCGAATAGTTTTTGGATACATTAAAAACACTCTCTCCAGTGACAAAAGCGTCAAAATTGGACCATCTCTCTGTTCGGAAACCCTGATGTGTTGCGAAGCAGTATAGCGGTGCGCACGGCGTCGACCCGGTTGAAACGAGTGTCGAAGCAGGTGCTAGAAGAACGGTTCGAAGCGAAACTCGGTGTAGCGTTTACTCGACTAAACGTTTGTTTGAAATGCTAAGACATGTGAGGCGGGCTGGGTTTCGTGTAAGTTTCATCGCAGATAAACGAGCCGGAAACTCAACCTGTGGTCGAGCGTTGTGGGTGATGGAGAGGGTAAAGCGAGAGAGAATTGTGTTGCGAGCCGTCGGAGGGGCCGGCAGCTGCTGCGGGTAAGGGAGAGAGTGATGTCAACGCGCAGCTGTGACTTGACCTACTTGGCACCGCTCCAACACCTGCGCCGAAGGGGTTTGTGCGGACGTACGGGACAGAGTTACACAGGCCAGTCGAAGAGGTGATTCGCATCTAAAAGCTATATTGTCAAGCGATAGCAAAACAAAGCTACAGAAATTCCAAAAATAGTATTGGCCTCGACAACGTGCGGGACACGTGCCGCCTTACGTCATCGTCATCTGTGAGCACCGAAGCAGTGATGACGCAGTTTTGTGGCTCTGCAAAGATGGGTGTTGCCATACGAGCTCGAAGCGGCCGCTTCACGGCTATCAGTGACCCCGAAATTGCGACCGCGAATCGCGTTAGCCTTCCGGTCTTGCGCATCGAAGGTTCAACGTACGTCATTACAAGAAAGCATGCGCGTCGCGAGAGCCCCGTGGGCGCGGAACGCCGCCTTGATGCAGCCTCGCTCAGAGGCAGCAGACGTGTGGAACCACTGAGCATTACGAATCATACGAGAGTGATGAATAGTTATGCTCGTCGGGGTTTGCCTTGGATGTGCGTCACGGAAAGAAACGACGAGGTTGCGAGGTAGATGTGTATAATGAAGGGTTGCCGCAATGTAATATACCAATATTTACTTTAGCAGTAATTTCATGGAAAGTATTATCCATTCCGCTACGCACTTTGCAACGAGAAGTGTATTAGCTGTAGTGAAGACAAAGCGGCGTTTGGGCAAGGGCGCATGCTAGGCTGGCGAAGTGAAGAAAAAAACGAGGTCAGAAATAGAAAAGCCGACACAGCGTGCGGGTCTCGCTTGTTTCTCTCTTCCGTAGCTTATAGCCACTCTTCTCTTATCTGTGTTATTCACGGACTTGCTCGCAAAAGGAGCAACACGGTAGAAATGTTAAGGACGCAACCTTGCACCTAGACGAAAAAAGAAGGAGACAGGATCCTGTCCTGTCCCCTTCTTTTTTCGTCTACGTGGGTTGCGTACTTGACCTTTCTTCATTCTGAAGCAACTATAGGTCCACAACATGCATCGGGAAGTAACGCTGTTGTACCGCATTAGAACCGACCCGAGTGCTACCGGAATTCGTTATTCAAGACTGGATGATACGCTTCCCGCCGTTCTGTACCTTCTGCAGTGATACCGGAGATAACAAGCGTTCCGTGGCTGTTCGCACAGTTTGATACTGAGAGGAAAGCATCGGTCTGCAGGCTTCGAACATTTCCAGACGTCGTTTTTCCTGAAGGTCATGCGTGGCAACGAGGAAGAGAATCCGTTGGTTCTCTTTCTGTGAAGTACGAGACCTTTCAACACCTGGTGACACACACCCCTGCTTTTACTTCGCACACACACACACACACACACACACACACACACACACACACACACACACACACACACACACACACACACACACACACACACACACACACACACACACACACACACACACACACACACACACACACACACACACACACACACACACACACACACACACACACACACACACACACACACGCACACACACACACAACACACACACACACACACACACACGCACACACACACACACACACACACACACACACATACATACATACATACATACATACATACATACATACATACATACATACATACATACATACATATATATATATATATATATATATATAAAGAGAGAGAGAGAGAGAGAATAATTTCAAATGAGCAGAGCGCGAAAGCTGTCTTGTCTGTTTTATTTATTGTCCGCAACACAAGATGAGGAGGCAGGTGGCCTTCCAGTATAGACATCTTTCATGGGCGCCTGCGAAAGATCTCGAGTGGGAGACAAACACTGCGGGAGATAGCGGTGAAAAATGCTCCCCGAAGAAGAAAGGCTTTCGTTTGACCACTGCAATGTATTGCGAAAGGGTTATGCAACATCTTAGGAGAGGAAGCACTGTAGCACAAGTGCTCGCCACTGTTTGTTGTTCCACGTATGCAAAACATGGGCTGATTTCACAAAGATTTTCGTTCGTTAGCACTGTCTTCTCTTCGCCCGTCACCTTTTCTAAATGATATGCTTAATGCAATATCTTGCTCTGGATTTTAATTTAGAAACATGTCTCTAGCGCAGAAACTTTTTTGCGAATACGCACCCAGGCTGTCCTTCCATCCCTCTAATGAACTGCTTCAGGTCTACCCATGCAACTCCATACACCTGTCATCATGATGCCTTCCTCTCGCTCCGCCCACTGTAACTTCTTCTTTGATGAAGAAAATTCTGGCGCCCCCTTTCATTTGAAGCACATTTGCTTCTGAGCATGTAGGCGACGTGATGGCGTCCGACGTAGAGGGGCTGTTGTCGCAGGTTAAATGAGCAGACGAGACGTACAGGAGGAAGCGAGCTGCCGAAGTAGAGCAGTGGCCGTGGCGTCCGGCGAGCCAGTAGCGTACGGACATTCTATGGGTGCCGCGAGCCACCAGCGCTTGTCATAATTTTCTCTAGCCTGCTGGCCACCACTAGCGCTACGCTACAGGCAAATTTGAAAGAAATCAACTAAGGGAGAAGTTACGCTTCCTTTGAGCACTCGAGCTATACCATAAGCCAGTATACTGGCTCATGAAAGTGGGGAAACTGTTATCCACCAGATAATACCACAAAGCCACAACGCAGACCCGTACGTTGCAGAGTCGATTGCTCGCCTCCTTGTTTGCTCAGCTGTTAGTGACCATCTAGAAAAAGTATGTATCTGCTGTTCCAACGCTGCACAACGAACTTTGCTTCGACAAGGAAGCTTTTCTTTCTCGGCATTTCGTAAAGATTGCCTCGTAGTTTTGTTCTCTAATCAGTTGAATGCCCATCTTCCCTTTCATAATACATTCTGTCCTTAGCTTGATCTGGGAGAACTGATTTACCATTAAATTATTCTAGTGCCTTGAGGCTATCGAGACAGATCGTACGCACAGCGTATCAGGTTTCTCGTTTCACAAGTGGCTCGAACAACAAATATTCACCAGGAGACCTTCATTGAAAGTCTGAATACATGTAGCACATGAACCTGACGCAGACCTGTCTTTAACAAACGTATCACGATATTATAAGCAAGTCAGTTAACACGTCCGCTTTTATAACCAGCTTCCTTTGCCTATTTAAATTTTGATCATCCTGCTCACGCTTTTTTTTTGTCCTTAAAAGCGAAACTCATAGCACTTCGCTCAGGCTTGCTGTTCCTTCAGGTTCTTATAACGACCCGCTGTTGCTGACCATAGTGAAGTTTAGTTTTTATGATGCCATGCTTAGTTTTCATGATAGCCCTAGCTTGCACCGCGATGTAACTATAGCTGTCCTCCTGAGTATTTTGTTCAGAAAAAATTGCGCCTTCTTCAAGCGGCAAAACTTGGACGTCTTTCAGGTACTGGGTTACCAAGCCTGTGCTTGTCCAACGAAAGGCACGTGCACAAATCACCTCACGTCGTTGTCGCATAAGGGCCCCCTAGAAGAAAAGAAGAGAGAGACAGAGAAATTGCGCTGTGCAGTTCACAAATGGTTTTATCTACGTCAGTGTTGAGCTTGAATAAAGCTTGTTTTTTCTTTTTCTTTCTGCCTTCTGGTGCCACAACAGAGGCCACTTAATGCTCGGGAAGAAATAAACATGTCGCTTTCAAATTACGTTTTCACTACCAGGTGAGAATCTCCACTTTGACAAAGTAATTTATCTACACGTATACTAGTCTAGAGATGCAGCACTAACCTTTAGGAGAAACGCACAAGACGTACGCAAAAGAAAAGGTGGCGCTCTCAGGCGTGACTGGATGGCATCGTTTTCATCTCTGGCGTTTCTTATGCCCGTAGAAACATAAAACCTTGCGCGGAATGGGTTCCAAAGTGCTCGCCCTCTTTCATTAAGGAAATGAAACTCCTTCCCATGTCTCTTTGTTTCACATATGAAGACATTCACGAAGTGATTTTCTGAGCTTTTGTTCCTGCGTACAACTACATGAAGGCGCGTGCAAAAAGTCGCACGAGCGTGTACGGGTGGATATTTTTTTTTATTCGTTTCCCGTTGTAAAAAAGGGGGTACCGCTTTTGTAGACTGTTTGGATGTGTCTGTGCCTTGCGCCATTATGCGAATCTTACAGGAAGGTTTTCGTGAGCTGAGCTTACGGTTGGCACGAATCTCAGGTGGACAATTTTGCTTCAAGACAAAAGAAAGTTTTGTTATGTACGTTTTAGTGCGTTCTGCAACATACGCCTGTTACTCGGGAAACATTTAAAATAATGTAATATAAAAAGAAAGATGCCCACATGTGGTTGCGATGGGACACCTGCTTGCCACATGACTTGGCATTAGTATTATTCACAATATCAATTCGAAAATGAGATACTGTAATATAACTATTCCAGTTTTTAGCCTATTGTTTCTTAATATACGTTAACCAAATGAGTCACGTCGCCACAAAATTTTTAACGGTGAAGCTGTTCTTACTCTACAGGCTTTCATGCTCAGGATTCGTGGTAATGCTCGCGGGCGTCATGAACGAGTATGCGCCACAGAGTTTGTGTAAATGCCAGACTACTCAGCACTGGCCACTAATGAAGAAGTCAATAGTTATCCCATCAAACTGGTTAGTACCACATACCTGTGGCCTGTCAGAACACCATCATCATTATAGACGCGTATGTGACACAAAATTAGAATAAATGCAACGGCACACAACTCGAATTAGAAAGGAAGAAGACAGCAGGTAGCCCAACCATTGATGTGTGCGTTACCATAGTCACACCGCTGCCACGTGATGCTTTGTGGTTTACGAAAGGTGGTGGCTAGGCTATACTACCACTTCAAAGCTTAATGAAGAGTGCTTAAAAAGAGCAGTGATACAACTTACCTGAAAGACTTGCAAAACGCGGAAATTTCATAGCCGGATGAAGGGAAGACCATCAATAATTCTCAAATCATATATGGTTTTTTATCAATATCTTTCTAGACGAAGGTACGTGAAAGCTGCATCTTACCTGTGTCTAAGCGGCAAAAATCTGTGGGCTTACCAAGTGAACTCAACCTGAACTGAGGATGACGCAGCGAGCAATGGAAAGGAAAATGATGGTTATAACCTTAAGAGACAGGAAAAGAGCAGTGTGTGTCAGGGAACAAATGATTGTTAAGGACATGTTAGTCGTGATCAAGACGAATAAATAGTCGTGGGCAGGGAATATGGCGTGTAAGGAAGATAGATAACCGCCGGTCATTAAATGCAATACATTGATTCCGAGAGAGGGCTCACACGCGAGGGGGGGACAAAAAGAGCTGGGCAGATTAGGTCAAGAAGTTTGCAGGTATAACGTGGTCGCAACAAGCACATGAGTTGATTGCCATAATGTGAAAGAGGTCTTTGCCCTGCAAAGGGCGCAGTCAGGCTGCTGCTGCTGATGATGATATAAAGATATAGCGCCTAAAAAAGGCGCTATATATAGCGCCTTTTACTTAACGTAGTAATATTATGGAGCGAGGTAGTTTCCAAAGCTCGTTAGCTCTAAAGCCCTCAGTTTCGGCTGGATTTGGCTCGAACTGCTCACGCATGTCAGACTATTTTATGTGTCACTGCCGGCGTTTGCCACGTAACGGAGCATTCCGCAAGAGGCAAAAGACGACGCGGCTTGGCTATGCGGCTCACTCGATGGTGGGAGGGTTTCCTCTCGAGCAGCATATTGAAGCGATTGCGGCGGGATCACGCCAGTGATCCAAGTCGTGACGGCTCGATGTCTTCGCCCGCAACTGCGGACTCGTCCCTCCCGCCTCTGCGTTGCGGAGAGCTCACGTTCCGCTCCTTCCAATCTGTCTTCACCGCTCCGCACGCGTAGCGTTATGAAACGGGCATCCGAGTCGAGCACGCGTGTACCAGAGCAGATCGGATTACGAATTCTCACGTCCCTTTTTTGTCAAAGCGCAGCGCCGAAGAGCACCAGTGTGCTGAGATATCCTCGCCCCGACTGTCTTTGTAGGCGGTTCTTGATGCATGCCTGACATGTGCACGTGATCGAGCACATGTACTCAAACAAAACTTTGCTGTCTCTATACACATGCCCACGACTCTTGGCGAAACTCACTCACGTCACACGTGCGGATATGTGTGCCCTTTTGGATGCAACGCCTGCCGGAAACATTCACATTGGAACAGTTCCAACGCGTGTTTTAGGGCGAGCCGTGTGATTGGTTGTATTTGTAGAGTTCGTCTATAGAAAGTATTGAACTGTGATAAGTGAAAACGAATAGCCTAATTTATGAGAAAGAAAGTTTTGAGTTTTGATTGATATGTGGGGTTTAACGTCCCAAAACCACCATTTGATTATGAGAGACGCCGTAGTGGAAAACTCCGGAAATTTCGACCACCTGGGTTTCTTTAACGTGCACCCAAATCTGAGCACACGGGCCTACAACATTTCCGCCTCCATAAAGTTACGAGTCAAGCGGCGGTGGAAGCGGTTGCGGGTCTGCCCGCATGATGATGGCAATGAACATGCGCCTGCGCTTTCCTGCTGTATGTGAGAATTAGACCTAAAACAAAGGTTTAAATGGTTGTAACGAGGTTCCCTTTTTGACTTAATCGCTTCACATAACTGTCATAGCCAAGAAAGCAAGGAAGGGGGCCAGGGGGGGTGTCCTACCTTTCTGCCCTAGAATTTATCAACATTGAATGTGTAGTAATGTGTAGTATAACAGGCGCACACAAACGCACGTACGGGCATACAAAAAATGTGTACCCCCCCCCCCCCGAAAAATGTTTCTGGCTGCACTGCTGCTTCACATTTTCTCGTAGGAGTGCGAACGAGAAGCGGTGAGAGGTCGCCCCTCCACCCACCCCCACTTACCGAGTGTTCTTACAGTATGCTGTGTCTTAGTATGCTCACCGACGAGGCTTTATAGTGCGATCTGTACAAGTTCATGTTCTCTGTTTGTGTGTGTCTCAGTACGCTTTTCTTGCCGTTGTTTCCACTTCACTATGTAACAACTAGCCTATTTTTGCGCTATTTTTGCGTTTCTTCCGCTAGAATTGACCTGTCTATTTTATAGTTCCCGTTAAACGTTTTAAACATAGGCCGTATGCGCGGCCGAACGGCTGCAGAATCTTGCTGCTCACTGTTCGAGGTCGCGGCCTTCACTATATACCGAGGCTGCTGCATGTCGATGCTAATGCATGGAAAGTGAGCATCTACGCACACTAACAGTCCTTTGCTGGGTGGTTCTCGTACCATATGCGCAGTATGGTATAAGCGCTGTATACAACAGCTTGCACAAGTTTTAATCGACGTTCCACGGCTCAGGACGGCTGTTGCTGGTCATCCTCACCGTATAAGTAACTAGACAAATACTATATCATACTGGTCAGGCCTTCCATGACCAAGCACTTGACGCTCGCCAGTACAGCTACCTTATGACCACCTTGTAACAAACCTCCCTTAGCGATTTGGTGAGTGGGAAGGTCTCGAGCAGTTTTCCGCCATTCACATTTCTGCACTCTTTTTCTTTATCTCTTAGTTAGGCTGTGTCACAATGCAACTCTCAATAACGAGGACACTCTGCCCTCTGCATCCCCCCCTTCTTGTTTTTACTCCATGCCGTTATGTTTCCAACTGCACTTGTTCTTTTATATCATCTACACCAGTACCCGGAGCAGTGTTTATGCAGCTTTTACACTTCCTCTTCATTTCCGACGGGATGGAGCACTGCGCCGCTGAGCAAACGCCATTGTCCGGGGACCGTGCACCGGTGCTGTGTGTGTATACGTCTGGCTGGTTTTCCTTTCGCGCTGAGCTATACACCTGCGACGGCCAAACACGGTCGAACAGGACGCGCGCTTAGACACAAAGAATGCGCGTTTATAGGTTCGGATACAGCGGGATCACCTGTTCGCTCGACCGCGTCGCCTCTCCCGCAGTACATCCTTCTTTGCTCTTAAGCCCGTGTGCTGTGCTACTGTCGACGTCATCTGCTCAACCGAAACAGACAACATTTGTGGAGGTTAATGGTCTCGAGCCGATGAGTCTCTCTTCGACCCGGAGCCCCGACCGCAGACCCTGCAAGGCGTTCGGCGGCCGTCCGCACCCCACCGTGGGAAATCCGCATGGCTGTGGAGTGTTTGACTTTGGGACCAGGAGGAAATTGATTCACCTTGCTCCGCTTCCCGCCAGCTGCACCGTTACTCGCTGAGGAATTAAACAATGAATGAACGCAGAAGGACTGTGCGCGTATACATGTTTATTCATATGCCGGATCATCTACTTGGCCGCTCGGAGCGCCTGGACATTGGCATCCGTGTGCTCAATGGGCGCAGGAGAGTTTTCGTGTATGAAGGAAATTTCGGTGAGAACAGTTACCTTCGAGCTCCGTGAGAACGTTGGTGCTTTCGCTGCAGAACAACTACCACATGGTCATGTGAAATGCAAAAAAAAAGAGAAAAAAAACAATCCGGCAGCCATTGCTGCATGGCTTGCTAAAATCATTCAACGATATCGCCGGTTTCCGTGTGGTACTAAATTTCGTTGTCTTTTCTGGTACATATTACTGCTCGTACACAAGGGTGAGTGCCGGAAAGGCGGACAAAATTATATGTGCACCTTTTCTGAATCATAGTAACCGTCATTCTTGTAGCTGTGCGGTGAACTATATCAACAACTTCGACGTTGCAACTTTCAGTGTAGTGTATGGGAACATTCATTAACTACGCGAATGTTCGATTTGCTTATTTAATGAATGCCTTTTTGTTTGGTAGGCCGATTTATTGGTCGATAACAATGTTACGAAACGACATGTTGGCTTCACGCCACAGAGAAAGGCTACTGTTTTTTTTTTTTGAACACGTTAAGCTTCTTTTCGGGCACTTAACTCTGCGAGCGTAAGCATATTTTGTATTCCATCCCAGAAACACTAGCGTAGCCTACAACCGTATCCGATACTTCGTACGAAAATTCATCTCAGCAGCCACTGAAGAAATGCAGAAGACTGTACATCAAAATGAGGTCCACTTGATTCTGTCTTCTACATGCGAGAAAATGCGTATATTGAGCCTGAAGGTACGTTCATGAATAGGATGAACTGCTCTGTGCAAAGGTTTTTACTGCCCCATCGCACCGAATACGGTCGCTGTATACAATATCGTAGGACCTTCTCATCAGACCCATTCTTTGTACAACAGGGGTATAGCTTATTTGTGTGAAAATGATGGCCAGGAAGAAAGCACGGATTTGCGAAACGAATTGACAGTGTTATTGTCTGCACTTCCTGGCATGGTGTACAGGAAGATTTGATTGCATGTTGCACATGACGCAAGTATTCTTTAGAGTAATAAAAAAGCAGCATATACCCACGAGCTGAATGATGACGAGTGGGGTGAAGCTCTCCGCAGGGAGACGCACGATCGCACGGACGGATGGACGGGCGGGCAGACTGACGGATGGATGGACAGATAGACAGGCAGACGCACAGACGGACGCACGGACGGACGGACACTCCAAGTACCGTCATCTCGCATCTTTTCATCATATATTCATCATATACAATTGCACGAGATGCGAGCATGCGGCTCGAGACGTGAGACGCGAGCATGCGCAGTGGGGGTGCCGACGCCGCCACCAACGCCGGATTTGAGAGTTGTATTATAGGTGCGACTATGAAATGCTCCGCATTTAAAGTTAATGGCCACTAGCCAAAAAGAAACCTACAAGCCACTGCTGCGCGTGCAGTAGTTCACTTTCTGGAGGAATCAGAAATGTCACAAAAGTACTAAACCAGAAAATAAAGTGTATTCACGTTCTGTTAGCAGGTATGTTTCACTTCAGTGTTCCTGTGTTCACATTTTGGTGGAGGAATATTTGTGAAAACAGTGCAGTACTAAAGGGACTGCTGCCGAGAGACACGATCATTTTTGACCGTGTTTTAGCAAACTTTCATGTTGGTGTGGACATTTTAATTGCGTCATTACTGTGTGTGTGCGTGTGCGTGTGTGTGTGCGTGCGTGCGTGCGTGTGTGTGTGTGTGTGTGTGTGTGTGTGTGCGTGCGTGCGTGCGTGTGTGTGTGCGTGTGTGTGTGTGTGTGTGCGTGCGTGTGTGTGTGTGTGTGTGTGCGTGCGTGCGTGTGTGCGTGTGTGTGTGTGTGTGTGTGTGTGTGTGTTTTAAAACCCTGTAAGGTGTGGCCAGATTTTTGGATCGAAAAACTCAGACTCGGTGCGTAAGTGATCTGCAATGCACTTTTGTATAGCTTTGTGTTTAATATCTAATATGCGATCACGACCGTTGTGCAAAAGAAGATGCGTAGCTGGCGATACGCATGGCACCACTCTCCTTATATACATTTAGTAAAAAAAAGGGGGGGGGGGGTAGGAAGTAAATAAACAGTACAAAGTCCGTGTGATAATAGGCGGATACCAAGGGAGATGATGCGTATTGAATCCTTACGAATTGTTAATTCAGAGCACGCTCAGTCGAGAACTCTTAGTAGATGTGAAGAAGACGTTGACGCTACTCACCTCTTATTGAACCTCGTAGTACAACTATAGATCAATGTAGGTAAATAAGATGACCCAGCCTAATACAGTTTTGTAGCTGTAGATTATGGGAATAAGCTGATTTGGATGCTTATAGGCTGACCCATGACCATCGAGTCCAGTTCGCGGTGTAGTTTTGCCTTACACGGCGTTTCTAACGTTTCCACAGTTCCCTGAGTTGACCACTAGTCGAATACGTAAGTAAAGAAACCTTTATATCTTTGATCTGAGATAACGTATGCATCGCAACTTGCGGTACGTAAAATATCACGAGACTCACTGAATAATTTGCATTGAAGGCATTGCGTCGTGGTGGTGGCAAGTTTGCAGAAAAAGTGACCCGTACATTTGAAGGATTTTTTGAAGGACATTTGAAACATTTTTTTCTGCTGTATTTGTTTTATGACACGCTTCCTCTGTGTTTGATCTACCCTCTCGCTTTTCCCCTTCCCCCGACTTCTGCGAAGCCTCGTGATGGTAAAATAAATTACTATGATACGTTTGCGTATATCTCCAGAATGCCGTATTTGCGAGAACTTGTCAAATATCTACAACGGCCGCAGTCTAAGGGCCGATTCCCCTATATATATGTCGTGTAATACTACTGAAAATAAAAAGTATGTTTAATGAGATTAAACGCAAAGAGGCTCAGTTGATATTGTGCCAAATCTATCAAATGACTGTGACACCCATATTCAGTTCCGACTCACTCTATTCAGGCTTTAAACAGTGTCATGCAACAGTGTCGACATCGTTCACGATGAACTGTTGTTTCTAGAAACGGCGCCTGTTAAACCAGCTTTGAAACACTAATAGCCTTCCTGGCATTTGTGTTGAATGAGAAGCAGCGTTGTAATCTCAGACGGCTGCGATTTTCATTACGGTGTGGTTCGTTTGCGTTAAAACCGCATCTAAGCGCGCGCGTTTATCAACCCGACTGTGCGGAGACCTGGGTTCTCAATGCATTGACTCACTGAATGAAACCCGATGCAATACGATCAGCACAAAGTTAGCAGCAAATGAAGCGAGAATAACGAATACAGCAAGGCAGTTTGTTTCGACAGTTGAATGCGCAAAGTCCTGCGACTGTGACACTGTTTTCTCATTTAAACCCTCTTTATTCGCACTTGCAGATACACACACATTCATCACTGTTAGCGTCTTTCGACTGAACTGATACGATCGTATAACTGTTGTGGCGCCCTCGTGTCGCGTCGAAACAGCGAAAGAGTTTGCAGTTTTTTCCGAGGCAGCCTTTTATTCTATCTTTATATATCGTAGACTGAAACGGCGATAAACGTACTGCGGGAGTATCTTTTTCTCATTCCGCTATCTACTCATTCCCTTCCAGAAAGCCATAGTTCTCGATAAACGCTATATAGTTTCTCAGTACGCTATATCATAAATGGCATCGGAGGAATGTACTTAGTACTTTGGAAAATGATGCGTTCGAGCGCGTGGCCCATGGGCCGTGTCCTCGTATGCGTAATGTTCTTTTCAGGTTTCAACCTGGTTTAAAGTAGCTAAACGTCCTTGATGTGCCCTCTTGGTTTGCCAACGAAATTTCGTAGTGCAGTCTACGAATGAGGATGTGTCATTACTATATATGGTTCCCTGTCTGGCTTGAACTCGAAATTAGTGTGCATAGAAGGGCTCTGGTCTTCCCATAAGAGGACACGAAGTATCACCATAACCCCCCCTCTTTAACATCCCCACTCTT
The DNA here is from genome assembly GCF_043290135.1 of Rhipicephalus microplus. Classification (NCBI taxonomy): domain Eukaryota; kingdom Metazoa; phylum Arthropoda; class Arachnida; order Ixodida; family Ixodidae; genus Rhipicephalus; species Rhipicephalus microplus. The sequence continues at coordinate 236,549,141 of NC_134701.1, read as the reverse complement.
TGGTCTAGTTCTAACGGAAACAAGCCTCGCAGGGAATGCAAAAATTAACATGAACTGATTAGGTGCTCCCAACAGTGACCTGCCTTCGGTCCATGTCTTTCGGGAGTTTAAAATGGGAATTGAGCAGCTCATGAAATCAATCAGTGGTCCTGGGCCGCGATTATCGTGAATAAACCTGCATGACCGTAATCTTTTATTTTAAACAACGGTGGGATATCTCCAACTGAGGACAGGTATGGGACGGTACCCCTGAGATTACTGGGCGGGAAGGCGGAGCTTACCCCTCTGGGCGCACGCCTATGCAGGCGGGTCATAGGCCAACTGTATGACTGTAAGTTCGACCGCTCTGACTCTATCGAACAGTCGCTCACTTCTATGGGCACGGAGGACGTCACCGTCGGTCTTCCGCACCGGTTCAAATCACTGCACCGCGCCAGAGGGCCCGCTCTGCCTTTTTCCGCGCGCTCGCACACACGTGGTCATTTGGCTGCGGTCCCTTACGGTATAGCGGCCGGCGGCATTCACCGTTGCCGTCACGCCTCAGCTACTACCGGCAGGACGTACGTCTGTGAGGTTGCGTGTAGGGGGTTGGTAGCAGCTGCCCTCTCCCGTCGGGCTCCACAGGTCCGTCCGTAGGTGAGCGCGCAGACCCGTATATAGTGATCGTTTGCGTAACGCTAACCGCGTACCACCGCAGAATAAGAAACAACAACCGTGGGGCGTTTTGTGGAGAGCGAGAAATGGAGAGTGTTTTCACGTTGTTGAATTCTCGGGGCAGGCCCACAAGGCGGAGAAACCGCTTACTCTGACGTTCTCGCTCCGCTGGGAAAGGAGCCAAGAGCAAAAAGGAAAAGTGGTACGGGTGATGGCAAAAGAAAACAACACGGCAAGAGAACCGAGGACATCGACGGGAAGCCAGGCATTTGGGCGGTATGAGCGAGGGAGAGATGCGACAACTGCCCTCTCTGTCGGATCTAGCCCTCCTTGCGAAGTCGTGGTGACGTTGCCGAGAGCGAGAGATAGATTGGCTTCTGTTTCGTTCTGTTTTTCTCGTTCTTCATTGGGCCACCGGAGGAAGTTCCGGTGTGTCTGTGTCGGAGGTGCCTAGCGGTGTGCGCTGTGGTGGCGGCTTTCACCGAAGCCTTCGCGGCAGTACTGGGATGCGCTTGCCGCGTTTGTGACAGGAGGTTGATCATTCTGCGACTTGTGACGCGCGCGCACAACCGATCTCACTCACTCGTTGGCGTACCGTCCGCCCAGGCGCAAGCGTTAGCGTCTTGTCCACCACGGAATAATGGACTCCGGATCGTGCGCGTTTCTGGATCAACGCCACGGGATGCGACGCGCATATGCTGCGAGCCAGAGCGTTGCCGTTTCAACGTGACTGCGTTCAACGCCGCCAACACTGATGTGGTTCTCCTAAACATCGTCGACAGTGCTTCTCTATTCAGTTAGGGCATGTGAGCCTTTTGTGCTACTTCCATAGTGGAGTATTATTTAGTTCTCGTCTTCATCGCGGGCGACAGCCATGGCGCGAATTGCTTTGCGGTCTGAACGGCGCTTCTGGTGGGAATGTGCTGTCCTTTACGGCTTGCTCCTCTGCTGGATGTACATTGGTGAGTAACCGATTGGGTGGTTCATTTTTGTCGCTGAAATTTTGGCAAGCTCAGTCACGGGCTTTCCAAGAATATTTGATTTTAGTATTCAGATGTTACTTATGTTTCAAAAAGAAAATAATGACAAAAAGAACCTCTGTAATTCAGAGTTTCAGTGGTGTTTGCGTATGAATGTTATGATCGTGTACTTAGATCTCATTGGTCAGATCAGGTTTTCGCTCCATCAAACAACGCACATCGCCGAATATAACTTAAGAAGGGGATCTCGAAGCATTGATGTAGAGGCCGATGAACACTCCCTGTCTAATCAACATGAACTGCATGGTGGACTTCTTTGCGCCCAGTATATGCATTCGAACAAGTAGAACAGTTGACGTGCACAGAGCACTTCAGCGCAACATAGACCACTCATTGTTCTTTAGCTCTATGTAAATACACACATTGTAGCAAACACTAGGGCTTCATTCGTTATTGGTTCAAGCACGTTGGTGCTTAGCGCTGATGCCTTTTTATTCATGTGGGCGAACCGTTGCAGCATGCGGCTCAATGTAGAGGTGCTTCAAATGAAGGCGGCATGATTTCCCACTACGCTCATTAATCTGGCGAAAAAAAATGCCTCCGAGTAATTCAAGCGCTAGAAACCTTGACCCCGTTGATTCGAAAGGCAGTTGCTGACCCTGTAGAGTTTCATTCGGCACCGTCTGCTGAGCCACGTGGCTGACACAACAGGAGGGTAACTTGCACGTCATACACCGCCCACTTTCAACGTAATTGCCCACCGCAAGGGTAATTCAAAAGCACAGTCGTTTAGGGCTCCATTTGCTTTTATGCGCATCAGGCCTCCATTCGTAGTTGCACGTCCGTGGTTACTTCAATGCAGGAAGAGATTACCGCTCTCTCTCAGTAAAGTGAGTAACACTGCCTAAATCAATGTTTGTTCAGTGATCTACATGACAGTTTAAAATACACTTCAAGTGAAACTAACTCTGACATACATGACAGCACGCGATGGAAACATAACGGAGTGCGTATACCGCGTTTACTCGTTTGTAACGCGAGTTTCTTTTTGCCAGATTTTCGTTACCTAAAGTACACCCTAACGCTGCAATCGCGTAGCAAAACTCTATTTTTTTTCTTCTTGGACGTAATGAAAAGTCAATGCTCGCGTTACGATCGTGGTCGTATTACAGCCGAGTAAATACGGTACTTTTATTCTGCCTTGAATGCGACAAACGTACTTAGTCTGCATCTGGCTGCGTCTAACTATAGTATGTAATGAAAGCACAGAACAACCACTTCGCAGCTGAATTACCGTAATGCCCCACAAAAGCTGTTATAATTAAAAATCGCTCAATTCGTGTCCTCTTTTTTACTTGATGATGTGTGAACATCATTAGAAAATGCCGAACCAAAATTGTTAAAATACACCATTGCAATAAAAACGCACGAAAAGTAGGAAATATCACTAGACAAAGAAAGCAAAGTAATGCGTGACAAGCGAAGCGGTTGTATGCCAGAGAAATGCCCGGCGTCAAGGATGTGGACACAAAGGCGTGAGAAATCGACCAGCACGGTGTTTGCTGTCGCCCGGGGCCAGACGGTTATTTCCTGCGTTTACGTTGCGAGACGTAACGCAACTGCGCTATCTTTTTTGTTCATCCCATCGGGAGTGGCTCACGTGGAACAGCTAATAACGAGGTTGCAAGGTATGCGTCCTCACATGTTCTTGCTAAACCTCGGAGCAACTGGAGAGATGAAATAAAAAGGAGGTTTGTTCTTAGTGTTTCATAAAAGTAGATGTTGAGGTCTGTTAACATTTAATGAAAATTTTGTGCATGAAGGAAAGCTGCAACGACTAGTCAATTATTAGTTAGTCAAATATTGCTGGTTAAGGTCAGCTTTTAAGCCTTCATGCTGATAGTGTTTATAGAGTAAGAGATACTTTCATTAGGTACGGCCGGCTTTGTACAGTTAGTTTAGTGCTGCGTGGCTCCTACGTATTGTGTCTGTAGCGTGGCACGGCGCGTGTATACGTGCAAGTAAACTTGTTCACGCACCGCTGAGGTTCAACACTAAAGACGCAAAACTGTTGGCTCGCTTTATATTACTCCCTGAATATTCTTCAACATCTTCTTCTACATTGTCTACGTCTTCGCCCCGCCGCGGTAGTCTAGTGGCTAGGGTACTCGGCTTCTGACCCGCAGGTCACGGGATTGAATCCCGGCTGCGGCGGCTGCATTTCCGATGGAGGCGGAAATGTTGTAGGTCCGTGTGCTAAGATTTGGGTGCACGTTAATGAACCCCAGGTGGTCGAAATTTCCGGAGCCCTCCACTACGGCGTCTCATAATTATATGGTGGTTTTGGGACGTTAAACCCCACAAATCCAAATCCCTTCACTACGGCGTCTCTCATAATCATATGGTGCTTTTGGGACGTTAAACCCTACATATCAATCAATCAGTCTACGTCTTCCCATTGACACTTGTGCAGGGCCTATAGCTCTTAAGAGGCGAGAGACATGGGCTCTTGTTTTGAGTGCGAAGCATTATACTTAGTCGCATGATCTCGCGCTTCGGCGTCGGTGGTGGCGCCGTCCACACGCCCGCTGCGTGTGCTTCTCGTGCCGGCCCAGGGAGACATCCGCAAACCTGTCGCTCCCCTCCCACTCTCTCGCCTCGCAAGGCCGACGTAGGCAGTGTCTGTTAGTAAAAAAAAAAAAACACTGCTCGCGCTGCACAACCGTTGACTGGCCCCTTTCACTGTTTACAAACACAGGTCGTTGATGACATCTGGTTTCGTCTACCAATGTGCCTTTGGGCAAGAAAAGATTTTGGAAATCCTGACGATCTTCTATAGTTTCTTTCTTTTATTTGGCAAAATTTAAAAAATGGCCCCCTGATTTTCTACAGTTTTCTTCTTTTATTTGACAAAATATATTCAAGTAAATCTTCTTCTGAGCTGCATAAAAATTAGAAGAGACTTCATTTTATCTGAGTCTAAAGAGAGGTTTTCTTTACCCTTAAAAAAAACTTGAAAGCGTGGTTTCAGTTTCGACGTTGGGAGCTGGTAAATTAGGTGACCAGAAATTGTTTTTGCAGTACAACGCTTCCAATCTGAATCACGCATTCGGAATTCAGTCAAAGGCGTTTTTACTTGACTTTCGCTTGACGTTAAAGGCAACGCTTCTCCAGCATTCAATAAATAAGAATAATAAGGACGAAATAACAATTAAATATTCCCAAACCATAGCCGATTACGCAACAATCACGCAATACTCCCCCTACTCTGTGACGCATTTACTCGGGTTCACGCCCGTGGGAAGATGCATGTGACATTTTTGTTCGTTCGTTTGTTTCCTCGGGCACATACCTACTCTGGAAAACAGGCCAGGCGTCGCAATGGTAATTTAGATAATAATCATGCCGATGTCTTCTTCATACTCTTAGAAGACTCTGCTTGCATGAATACACATAACTGGCCTTCCCTAATTAACGTTAACCATTGCGTAGCAATCGCCAATTTGTTGTTTTCGTGATGCATAGCCTTTACCGTTACCCTATATACTGGATAAAACCGCTGGGGTTGGACAAGACGAACCAGCATTGTGAGCTACTATGCTTTTCTATCGAGTCGTTCACAACGCGGCTATAAACCAACTTGTCCAAGTGGACGGTATATATATATATATATATATATATATATATATATATATATATATATATATATATATATATATACATATATATATATATATATATATATATATATATATATATATATATATATATATATATATATATATATATATATATATATATATATATATATATATATATATATATATATAAAACAAGTTTAGAGGCTACAGTATCGTCGCGTCGCAATATACATATAGACATTTACTGCGTCTAGCCTTGTGTTACTTTTAGAGCAAGTGGATCGACTGCCGGTCTATTGCTTGGAGCCTCGAATCCAACATGTGCAGTGCGCGTAAAATAGTCGCCCCCGTCTGCACTGGAGATTTGATAGTCGGCTCGTGTTGTCGTAGCCGCTGCGCAGTACTTTTTTTTTCTTTTTTTGCCAGATGCTCGCCACGCGTTGTCGAGAAGCTGTATACTCAGAAGCAGATTTTATTCTCCCTTTATCGCACATGCAACCAACATTTAGAAGTATATGTGCGATGATTGTGGTGTGCTACGAAGCAATGTAGTCCCGCCATACGTTAGCGGCAGATGCTGCAGTGTCACGTACAACTATAGACCGGCTTAATATCAAACAGGATGAGAAACCGCACAACGAATTCAAGAAGGTGCCCCTTCATAAAGGGTACAGGGGGGGGGGGGGGGGAAGAGCATGGTTCCGGGAAGAAAACCATTGAGCCGGATGTTTTTATACTAGACAAGTCGCGTCGCACTGCAATATTTCAAATCAGAACTACGAAGAAATCAATGGCCTGGCACGAAATGAGCTCAAGATTGGTGAATACAATATCAACAGACCACTACTACTATATGCGCTGTGGCTTAAATAAAAGTTAGAAAATGACGAAAAAAAAAGCAACTTCGTTTAACCGCTCCCTCTACAATTTTCGTATGGCACCAAGCTGCAAGAATACTTTTGATAGATACAGGTAGATTAGGCAGCCACTTATTTAGTTTATTGAACGTGTAGTTAAAATACCAGGATTAATTAAGTTCCAGTGTGTGTGTGTGTGTGTGTGTGTGTGTGTGTGTGTGTGTGTGTGTGTGTGTGTGTGTGTGTGTGTGTGTGTGTGTGTGTGTGTGTGTGTGTGTGTGTGTGTGTGTGTGTGTGTGTGTGTGTGTGTTTGAGCGCCAAGTTCAAGAGGAATGTTGAGCTCGAAGATGCACCCGGGATAGCGTTCATGACAGCGAGGAGGTACAATCACCGAAAAGCCGCGTTGATCTGTAGTCCCTTAGCGCTCCGAACTGGAAACGGCTAGGGAAGGAGGAAAGCCGTCCAACTTGTGTGCGGCTGTAGACCTTGAGAAATGTCCGAAACATGAATTCCAAGGAGAACGAAAACACCGGTTATCTTCGGAGTGGTGGATCACTGATGTGTGTGTGTTTTTTTTTGTTTCTTGTTTTCTGTTTTGGCGGACTTGGAGGACGCATGGAGGCGCGTCCCTTCGAAGCCGACGAAATTCCCGAAACTTACTTACCGAAAGAGCGAGCATGGACAGGGGAGAAACCAGAACGCCGGAGAATCACTGGATAATCTCCGAGAACTGATTGATTTACGCACGAACGTGTACGCTCTTCTTTGTTGTAGGCCACAGCAAAAAACGACCATGGTGCAAAGAAAAAAAGGTTTTGTCTCAACGAAAGGTTGTTAGATCTTTTGAAGTGAAATCGGGCGTCCAACTCTGCTTTTCATGTCGAGCTTTCCAAATGTCTACTTTCTTGCTTTATATATATGTCTCCATTTTTCTTTATAGTAGGGTTTTGAGAGGCAGTGATTCTTTAAATTGTTCTGACATTGGTAAACGTTAGTGTTGCCAATGAAAATGTGGTCAAGGTTAATCTTATAGTGAACTAGAACCAACGTTCTATATCACTATAGTTTGCCTGATGAAGGTCTGCATGTGCATTCTCTTACGCTTTCCACTTCCCAGATAGTTCTGGTAAAAAGCTAAGATTATTTGGCCTTGCGAAATAAAGAGAGCAAAATACAAAGAATGACAGACTGTCATTTTTTGTCATAATTGTCAGACTGTCATAACTTGTCAAAAGAATGACAAATTATAACTGTGCATGCTGTGTGAAGGAGACAATGGAAACAAATAAGTACAAGATGGATGACGGTGAAGACAAAAGATGAAGGTAGAGCATATAATGGGCAAATCTATGCTAGAAGCTCAAAAGAGTCCAAGACCTTACTGCTGAAAACAAAGTTATATGAGGTCTGGCCAAGCGGCCTGAATTCTAGATTTGCAGTTTTTCCTGGAAATGGTCCAGTACACTGCCTATGAAGACGTTTGACTGTTTATAGACTGTAGAGGATAGCTTGAATATGTGCTTCTCAACTCGTTATACTATGGTTACATTGTACAACTAGCCTTTGCATTACCTACTTAAATGGGTCATGAACGTTTGTACCTGATTTTTTTTTCTTCTCCGTAAAAAAAAAAAAACACGTCTCTTCCGCCCGACAATTTCTAGAAAATCATCGGAACAAAGAAACTCGTGGGCTCAGAATTGTAGTCATCAGAGACACCCCATTTGTTACAACGATGACAATGACGAGGATGACGACAGAAATATCAAATCAGATGAGATAAAATCAAATCACAACAACAACAACAACAACAACAACAACAACAACAACAACAACAACGTTTTTTATCAGAAAAGCATCCATCGAATTTATAAAACTAATAATACTGTTTGGAAGTTCCTCATCAGAATTTGCTGTTGAGCTCGCAGTAGCACGTGAGAGGACATCGCCAAAGATGTGGCTATATTAAGCAATTCGGTAGTAATTGCAAAGAAATAATAACAATATATAGAAACACAAATGCCCTATAGGAAAATGGTTTACAGAATAAATGGGATCATGGCACTGCGAAAACATCTCAGATCCAGGTCTCACTCGGTGTGCACGAATTTCCTCTGGCCAATAAAAGTGTAGCTTCTCTCGTTTCGTTTATTGTAGTTTTTTCTTTCCTCATGCGGATTACAATTATTGCCGTGGACCAGACGAAGCCTCCTTTTCCGTCGCTTACAAAACATTGACCGCGCTGCTTGGTCAACTTTTTTGTACTTTCGATGTGCGACAAAGTGAAGTGTTTTAACAATACCTTTAGTCCGACAGTGGAGGTACAAGGAAAGCGACACATTGTTCAAGCATGATATCTGCAAGATTAGCGGCTGTGGCTGGAACAGTGGCGATATGTCTGGCGCGAAACAAAAGCTCATCAAGTCTTTCTCTCGTGACACCCTCACGAGAATGCGATTGCTGTACGTACCGCCAGATTTCGTCTGGTTGCTTGAAATGGTGTCAATAACTTGGTGATCACTCCAATTTCCTCGCACACTCAGGTCTACAGCCATGCATTCGCACCATGTATTCCACTAAACATGGCACTTTCAATGACGTTATTGATTATTTAGTTGTATTTTTACTACATTTTATGCCTTCTCTAAAATTATTGTTAGAAGAAGATAACCAATTCGTTCACACAAACTCCTTACGCGTCCGACAGAGTATACACTTGTTCATTTTCTCAGTGAACGACGAAGTTGATTTTAGGCAGTGTCTGTTGACATCAACAGCGGGCAACCGTTTCGACCTTATTTGGTGTTTCATTGTGAGAAATGAAATGGCAGCGTGCGATAAATGGGTCCACTTTAGTGTGAGCGAGTCTTTCCTTTAGACTGCAGTGACAAACATTAACGGCGTTAGAACAGTTGTCCTAAGGAGCTGCTCACTGCACTCGCCTCTCGTTGTGCTGCGGACAATAAAATGTGCACACATCGTCTTATCTCTCTCTGTTTCGCGTCTTGCCGGACTTATTTAGCGTCGTCGCTAAACAGGATGCCTGTCCACTTCCTCGTTTAGACAGCACGCACGACGACAAGCGCACATCTCTGTCAATTAACCACCGACGATTGGCGTCCGGGAGTCTTGTGTCGACTACGGAATCGATCGAGCTGTACAAGTCCCTAGATGGCAATTTAAAAATGCAACGGGACACGTGCGACGAGTTTTTCGGCGTCTACAGGGGTCGAAGGAGTTTAGGTAAGGGTGTAAGCCAGCGTGCCAGCAACTTTCGGGAGTGCCCGATCTGTCGGCTACACCTACACAGTGAAAGCCGTGACGTGACCTTTCACGCTCCGGTATAGGCAAACACGGCCCAAACATTGCCCTGAGTTACAGAGTTTGCCCTTTGAAAGCCCATCGAAGCATCTCCCAGAGGGAGGTCAGCAGAGTGCAAGTCGGCATTTTCCCCGAAGTGTATTGTACGTACCAAGGTGGAGACCTTATAAACTCTCCGGCCATACAGCACCGACGCGAGGAAAAAGTACGGATCGATGGGACGGCCAAGTTCAATGGAAGCTGCCATTGAGACAAACGATGGAGGCCCATCTCGGGGGAATCTTTTCTTTCCCTGGAAATTGGCCGTAGTTCACTCGGGGCATTACCTCCGCTCCGGGCCCGTGATGTTTTTCAATGCCATCGACCTTCGTGGTACGCTAATTTATACGTCGTCTGTTTGGTAGTGCTACTCTGTTCTATTCCACAGGGCTGGTAATTTAGATAGATAGATAGATAGATAGATAGATAGATAGATAGATAGATAGATAGATAGATAGATAGATAGATAGATAGATAGATAGATAGATAGAGAGATAGATAGATAGATAGATAGATAGATAGATAGATAGATAGATAGATAGATAGATAGATAGATAGATAGATAGATAGATAGATAGATAGATAGATAGATAGATAGATAGATAGATAGATAGATAGATAGATAGATAGATAGATAGATAGATAGATAGATAGATAGATAGATGAAAGAAAAAAATCACTTTATTATAACAAGTAGCTTTTATCATTGCATTGTATTATTGTTTCTCTAAATAAGCGAATTCATGCTGAAATTTGGCATCAATGGTGTTGCCTTCTCCCTTTGTATTCGCCATGCACGACGCGTAGCGAATTCGGCCCAGCTCCGGAGTATAGCTGAAGAGAAAAATATAAGTTTAAACAGTTGCTGATTCACTCCGAAAATCACAGAAAAGTTCGCAAATAGTACATCGCACCCACACCAGTTCCTTGAAAACATACTTCTCTCTGTCGCTTCTTGTTCGACGATTTCTCGTCTTTTCTTGAAATCGCATTTCTGTCGCTTACGAACACCATGCGCAGAAGGTCAGCCAACGACATTTACACTTCGACGCGAAGAAAGTCTCTCACAGCGTACATACAGAGCCGCACTACAAGTAAGGTAGCCATCGAGGCCGGCCGCCTTGGCGTAGGACGGGGCGTGTTGCAATGCGTCAAAATGCGATGCAGTGCTACACCCACGCAACCTTCACCAACGCACACGGCAAACGCGTAGGCCTGGGTGTTTTTTTTTTTTTTTTGAGATTTGCTACTCGCTCTAGCGTGTCGCTTTTCCGCTCCGTCTCTGCAAGCGAAGTCAGTAGCTGAGCGCATGTGTATGCGAGCTCCTGCAGGAAATCATGGCGAAAATAAACTCGAGGTAAATTACTTCCTAAGGCGCAGCAAAACGCCTCAAATCTCGCTTTCTATCGCAATTAATACTCTTTATCGTAAAGTTCCGAGGAAAGCTTAGAACACAAGTTATAGAGCATTAGCTGACATGCAGTGTTATGCAATGGGTTTGATGTTTTGGCACTGTTATTCAACCGATAAAGTGTACTGGGGCGCGTACGCCCTACGCGTTGTAACGAAACGTTATTGAATAGTAACATTGATGATTCTGGGAGCAAGGATAGCATAAACTGTGGTTACGACCTTCTGCAGAATAATTAATCACACGAAAGTTCATCGTGCTCACGAGACTTTGAAGTGGGTGTCTCCTATCTGTTTATGATATACCGAATGCATTGCGGCGCAAACACAGAAGTCGAAAGCTGGATATGTCACTGCGGCCTTGGTTTGGATTTCGTGAATCTGTAGGCGCCGGAATTGCGCGTCACCTCTATTAAAGGTTAAAAAAAAACATGTAATTATTGCTAATGTCGGTATTTTCACCGTGTGCTTTTGATGTAGCACTTCCGTTGCGGTGCCTTCATGAACGTTATTCAAAACACTCGTCACGTCGTTTTGACGGATAGGAATGAGAATTTCGTATTTTTTTATTACAATGTGCCAACCCGGTGTGTCTGCGAAGCCTTTTAGTTCCATGAACAGTCGCTTAATGTGTTTCATTTTTCTTTTATTATTTCAATAAACCTCATGGTCACGTTTTAGGCCTTACTTACGACCCGTCTGTTTGCCCGATAGTTCAGATATTACATCGAGTAGGCTTCTTTGTTTTTAATTTGTCCAGCGTGGAGCGACTGGTGTGGCGATCGCTGCGATAATATACGTTTCAACCTTTCTACAGGGAATCCTTACGAAAGAAAACTTCTTGGCATTCGAAAGGTTTCCCCGGAGTCATACTATACAAGCAGCGTGCTCACCTAAAAGTTTGTGTAACCCCACACCAAAGTTCATATGGCATTCAGTCGAAATAGAAAAAAGTACCCACTTCTATAAAGAAATATACAGTATTGAAACCGAACCTCTCTCTATATAAAATAAACCTTGTCCATGTCGGGCTTCATATTTCGTGAGGAAAGCTCCGTTCGTTGATTCCACACATTGCATTCGTAAGCTTTCGGCATGAAGTCCTTAACATTTCGCAGACCAGCCGACGTATTCTTAGTATAAAAGTTTTGTGTTGAAAAGTAACCCATAGAAACAGTTATATAGCTAACGAATGCCACTAGGAGGAGAACAGCGCCTGTTCACTGTAGGAAGTGTACAAGAAAATGAATAAAAAAAATAACACTTATCAGGGCTGCATACATCTGCTATCAATGTGCCACACAACTTGATGAGTAATTTCAGAAACAAAGAGGCATTGAATTGTGTATTTTTCAGTGAACCCGTTCCGTAAACCTCTAGAAGTTATAAAAATACCGAAACACTGCATACCTTTATCCTGCAGTGACTTTTTTATAACCTGCTTACTTGAACAGCTCTTTAAATTGCTCTCGCGAGCTTAACGTCAAACACGAATACTTCACGTCACAAGATATTTGTGAGGACACCTATGAGACACTACAGCCATTTCGAATGCGTTTCTATAGAAATTTTAGGAGAAGGAAATACGTTATCTTCTTTTCAACCAAGGCATACTGTATATTTATAATGAGGGGCCTTAATTAGCTCTTTTATTATAGCCTAATTTTAAAAGCGGAATGAGTTTTAATAAGTTTTTTTAGAGTTAAATTTGGGGTAAATAACATTCAGTGCTGCAAAGTGTAAATGCGATTTTTCCTTTCTCTTTTTTTTTTTCGGAAATGAAACCACTCGCAACAGCTCGTCCACGTATTTCTGGAAAAATAATAACTGCGTAGCCAAGTCGATACTTTTTCGGAATGTTCCCGAACTCTTCCAATTTTCGGTACAGGTTGCTACTAATTCTCTTCCCTTTCGAGGAGATTTTCGCAGCAGCCAACAAAAATTTTCGCAGGATTCTCCGACACTAACATATACACTCGCTGGTTCCCTGCCTTTCAGTATCCGTGGATGATTCTTGAGCTCGCTGCACCACTGGCACACGTGTATAGGACGTAAACCCCAAGGGTGGACAGCGAATTCCACGAAAAACCCGGCTTGCATTAAAACGGCTGAGTCAGGTCCAGAGGAAAAGGAACTTCGTTTTCTTTGTTTCATTCTCTCCAACTTCGTGTCTATACTCCGCGAAGACGGTCGGCGTACTTGGCCACAATTTCAAAAAGATGTCTTAGTTGGAGCACCTTTTGATTTTGTTTATCGAGATGAAATAGATTTGGCGCGCAAATAAAGCACTGGCTACTATTAGCTCGTGGTTCGATCGAGTATGCAGTACAACAAATATGCGTACAAGCAGTATACGTTATGGGAAAAAAACACAAAACCCACATACGTAGAACAACCTTACCCCAACGTGAAAGAATGAATGAATGAATGGAACCTTTATTTCAAAGAAAAGGAACGCCCTGAGCCACAGTTTCGGAATATGGGAGGAAGGATTATTAGGAGCACAGCGTGAGCATATACTAAGATAACACCAGTTTGCGTTCATCCGTTGCAGTAGACGTACAAAGAGTCGCTATCACCCGAGTTTGTCGACCTCTTCTAGACCACTCGAAACAGAGAAAGCGTCCGAAATGCTATTGATGATCTGATCATGTTTGTGGTCATCATAAAGGTGAATCCGCACGTATAGGTAACGGGACAGTCAACACGTCATAATACTGACGACGAAATATCGCTCAGAAATCGATATTGGGTCACAATCATTGGTGCTTTTAATTTTAAGTTTAGGTTGAAATTTGCTCAACTTTCTACAGATAAATAATCTTTTTTGCCATGTTGAGGTCTTCCCATATTTGGCGACCGCGTTCGATAACGTATCACGCACTGGGCCTCTCTGTCTCTCTCTCTCTCTCCCTTTAACTTCGGTCTCTATATTTAAACGAAATTCTTTTTTCCCGAAAAGATTGTGCTAAGGAACCAGTTACGGTCTTTTCCGACAAAATGTCTAATATAGTGCGCCTAAGAAAAAGTTCTCGACTGCATAATTGTCCATTGATTCAAGAGAAAATCTCGTAACACTGGAACGCAATCTCCTGAGCGCATGATGGCATACACACGCAGCTTCACTCTTTGATGTCGTGCGGACATTGCGTTAGAGATGAAGCGTCACCCCGCTATGCAGGGTAGTTATAAGGCCCCACTTTTATTTTCACCTTTTTCTGTTTAATTGTGACCGTTTTATTTATTCTTGTGTTTCATTCTGTTGTACTTTGCATATCGTTACCTAAGCATCACGGTCAACGTTATATGCCAACGGTGTCCCGAAAAACGTACCCGATTGATTTTCTCTCAACCCAATTTCTTTCTGATGAAAATAAAATTTTTCATCATAACAATCGTATATAATTCTAATTTTTTATCGCCTTTAATCCAGCCGGAACCCTTAGATCATGCCACAATGCAACCGCTGGTTCGTGTACTGTTTCAATTTCTACACCAGCTGTCTTTCTCTCTGAAAGACAAAAACAACAACTAAAAACAACAACAAACAGGTTAGTTCGCAAAAACAAGGCGGGAAGATCAATTTGTTCTGTGTTTTTAATGTGTAAAGGGAAAGAGACCCGATAAATTACTTCGGTTGATTTTCTTGATTGATCGTGATGCAAGTTAATGAGACCGTCTTTAAGCTTGTCCGCCATGCTACAGCGGCGCGTTTCCTGTATTCTTCTTAGAGAAGAAATGAGAACAACACACAGGGGAGGATGTTCCTGCTTGCCGATGACATCAATCTCAGGTCAAACCCTGTACACAGAAGAAAATGCAGCGCCTTTGTTTTTCAGGAACACCTACGGGAGCGGTTACACCTGCCACATGTATCCACAGTTCAGCGCTGCCGGTGATAGGACGTGCAGCAATAAAAAAAATGAAAACTTCGTCGTCGCCCTCCTTATCCCACTCGCGGAAAGAAATCTTTTCCAACAGTCTCGCGAGCATGCGCAGTTCGCGAGTGGTGGCTTCTTTCCCAACGGCCCGGAAGAGGGGACGGTCTTGTTGTTCCGGTGGAAGCGCGCTCCTCGGCGAAACCGCTGCTCTCGTGCGCGCATTTCCGGTTGAAGAAACGTCCGCTCTGACACATTCCTGGCAACGGTGCTGCAGCCTAGTTATGTAGCCAAGTCACTTACGACGCAACAAACCTTTGCGATGTGCACACGTGCATTATAAACAGTCTTGTTTCAATTTAATTACCGTTGCTTGAACAATTCGGTCGTTAATAATAGAATACGAGAAACGCCACGAGAAGGGGTTGAGCCATCTAGGAAAGTATATTAGCTCCGCAAACGTGAAACTTGGGGGAAGGGCGAAAGGTTCAGTGTTTTCAGATATTTCTTAGATGAGGCACTAGTGGTTCCAAGGCTGAAACTGGACATGTGGAAAAGCGTGTCGCCGCTCCACTGACGACAACTGGTTGGTTGGTTGGTTGGTTTAGGATTTTATTGAGGTTGTTTTGATTACATTTCATGAAATGCACAACACTGATTAGACCCATAGCCATAGACTAGTAGGGGGTCTAACGGGAGAAAGCATACAAGCAGAATACAATCTGTATAAAAAATCAGAACATCAAAAAAAAAACTTTGATTTTTCAAGAAAACGAACAAAAATACAAGAAGATATCATTGGGATTTAAGGTGACGTAAATGCTTGATAGAACGTACAGAAATGTATAGAGAACACATTGTTGCATTTTGTTCATAAATAATGAAATAAACAATAAACAAGTACAGACGAAACATCAAACTATGTGTAAGAGAGAGAGAAAGTGAGAATGAGACTGAACTATGTGTAAGCTTTTGTACGTGGTCAATACTATTGTTCTACATGTTGCAAATATTCTTTTGAGTGCGCTCGAGAAAGCCCTAGAATCTTCAATCTAAAGTGGTATGTTACTCCACACTTTAGCTCCAACTAACTGTAGTAAGCGTTCATCATACACGTTTTTAGTAGTTGGAAGATTAAAATTCCGCAATGTCATGCATCTGGTGACGTGGGACGAGGAAGAAAAGATAGATACATTGAAATGTTCTTCAATATATTGGCGCAACTTACTATGGGCGATTGGTCACGATTAATGCACTTATTGATGTCACAGATTGAAAATTAGTTGTTTAATCATTTCATAAATATAATATAAGCTCGCAATATGTCGTCCCAAGCTGGACTGCATAGGAATGCAGCTTGATGATAATGATGATGATGATGGCCTATAAATATGGCTCACACCCACTCTGAAGTATTGGCTGACTCAGCAGCAATACTCTGAAGCAAGACTTTAAATAATTGCTGCTTTTTCTTCTTGTTCTTCCAAAAGGCCCGGCTTCAGTTGCTATACGGCACGTATATAGGAACTAAAACTGGAGCAAAAACTGGACGTTACTGGAGCAATTTTCGCTCCAGTAACGTCGTTGGTTGTAGTTGGTGTAACTGTGACCTTATTCATTTTTAGTCGACCGCTGACGAGAAGTTGCATTTACCCATTGTTGCGCATACGCGTTTTTCACGAAGAACCGCCACTACATGACACACAGTGCAGTGGCAGGAGACGCCGACAAACCTCCCTGAGGCGCTTTGCACCTAAAACAATAATTATCGGAGTTCTACTTCCCAATGACACCACGTAATTATGAGAGGCGCCGCAGTGGGGGGCCCCGGAAATTTCTACCACTTGGGGTTCTTTGACGTGCACCTAAATTCAAGCACACACGCATCTAGTATTTAGCCTTCATCGAAATGCTACTGCCACGGCCGGGATTCGATCCAGCGGCCTTGAGTCGGCAATGAAACACCACAACCACTAGACAACCACGGCAGTCTTTTCGATCATGGAGTCTGAACTACGTGCGCTTACTTAGAAGAACATTACTATTCACTGTGAAAATATGTATGCATTTAACCGCGACATTTAGTCCGTAAAACGTGTGCAACAGGATAGGGTATCCTATTAGGATATTACTTCATCGTTGTGGTTAATTTGTGTGTGTGTGTGTGTGTGTGTGTGTGTGTGTGTGTGTGTGTGTGTGTGTGTGTGTGTGTGTGTGTGTGTGTGTGTGCGGGTGTGTGCGGGTGTGTGCGGGTGTGTGTGTGTGTGTGTGTGTGCGCGCGCGCGGATGTGTGTGTGTGTGTGTGTGTGTGTGTGTGTGTGTGTGCGCGTGCGGGTGTGTGCGGGTGTGTGTGTGTGTGTGTGTGTGTGTGTGTGTGTGTGTGTGTGTGTGTGTGTGTGTGTGTGTGTGTGTGTGTGTGTGTGTCACAGTCTGGTTTAGTTGCACAGACCACATGCGAGTAGACGAATCGCGTAACTTTCCTGCTTGTGCGTCATTTTTAGTTATTCGCCAGGCTGAAAATGCGGTGCCTCCGATACGCAGTAATTTGTTGTGCCGAAAGGCTGGGCGCTTCCTCATTCCATCAGATATCTACTTGGGCTTCCGCGTACGGTGACGGCTGCTTCCCATCGCATAGTGCCAAAGTAAGAAAAAAAAATACGAGGTGGTACGTTGTAGATGCACTCTCGCCAAGGTATACTATTGCAGACAACAAAACGGTTTAGTGAAACAAAAGCTCAGCTCCACTGAAAATATACACAGGTGCGCATGTTTGCAGGACTGCTTCTGTACGTTAAAAGAGTTTGACACATACTGGGCTAGCATCTCGAATAACGCTACCAGAGAGAAAACGCCAAGGCTGTGCGGAACTCGCATCACAGTCACAACGACAGCTGGAAGAGTGACCTTGCTTGCTTGTACTTATGCTTTGGCTTGTACTTACATACTGCGGGATGTTGTTTATCAACCCAGGGGGTTGATTTCTAAAGATCAGTTGAAATTAGCGCTCTGTCCGCGCTTACTGACACTTTATACTCACACTTCTAAAGCCCATTATAAGCTATTTTAGGTCAAATAATGCAAGTACTCTTGCCAGGTGTCCACTACGCCAGGTCATCATAATTTTTTAAGAAGTATACACTGTATACTAGAAGTACCATGCAAAGCGAGGTACCAGCTACACATCTGTAAGGCATTGTGTGCACTTTGTCGATGCTGCTAGGAATGACACGCTACAGAATATACTGTGAGAAATTCGCCCTCTACTTGGTCAGTCTACTTCATTGGGTATGAACCATGCCCATAACAAACAACAACAGCGATCCAAAATTATGGCTGAGAATTTAGTAGTTGATGGAAAGTATAAGCCGCGCTCTTGTCGCATAATTCATATTGGGTGATGCCTGGCTGTTATTTTACTCTTTCCAATCTATATTACACATGCTGATGGGATTTCTTGCCTCACGTTATGCCTTCATACGGTATTTTTGCAAATTTTTAAGCAGAGGAGTATCTTTGCGGCAAAGTACTCGACTGCCATGAAGAGGGTCCACGTTCAATTCCTATTCGATCCTGAATACTTTTTGTTTTAATTTCATTTGTTCTCATTTAGCGCGATAGAGGTTACAGACACCAACCAATGTGGCGGACAACTATGACATCAAAAACGGCGGTTGCTGCGATCTCACAATAGCTTTCGCTGGGAAAGCTGGCATGCGCTTCTAGCGCCATAGGCTGCTAAATGTCGACCTACAGTACAACCTTGTGACACTACCCCCTGCCGCTTGCTAAGTTTAGCCAAACATTTAAAGTAAATTATGGAAAAAGGAAACGTTTGCGGCTCATACCAATGGAAAGGTATATGATGTCACTTGACTTGACCGCACAAAATTGCTTTAAGTGTGCCGTATACCAGACAATATTCTTTCTCTTTGCATGATGCACATTTAGTTCCTTAAGCTCCGGTGCGTCGCTGTTGATGCATTTTCGGCAGTCGTAAAGTTTTTAAACCGTTAGCAGAACTTTGCATATATATAAAGTTTAGGAAGTGTGCATCACCACGTACTCTGCGCAAATGTCCCTGGCGTACGCATACAAAGAAAGTTATTTCCTCCTTGCTAATGTGGGCAAAGTGGGAAAGGCTCTTTTACTTAGAAAACTTTATCGCCGCTTACGATAGAGGCAGAACTTAATGGCCCAATAACGCATTCCGTCTCGCTAATATCCGCTGAGTAAATGTAAGGCGAAAAAGCCTCAGCCAAGCGAAGTCCCATTTACGCTATAAAACTAACCAGAAAACTCTCTTCATTGCATGGCAACACTTTAGCCTGCGTCGTAATGTTGCATAAGTAGGCGCTTTTGAAATCTTGTTCTCATAGCTCTGGAACTTTGACCCCTATATATATAGGGGCGCTGTGAATAATCAATACATACTCAGTCGTGCATTATGCTTTAGCAGTGTGCCGGTTACTTGAATCTACATACAGTAGCGTTTGTTAAAACTAAGTTCTGTAGTTATACGAGGGGATACCGAGATTATTGAGCCACGTCGAGAAGTGGAGGGTTCGGAATTCATTCTGAGCACGCAGAAACATTTAGCGCTGAATATAAGCGCATGAGTGTTTATTCTTGCGTCTCGTATTTCCTTAAATGGGGTCACTGCAGGAGAAAGGAATCCGACCCGTGTCTTCGAACTCGCAAGCTTGGAGCAATAACTATTCTTATTCTTATACTAACACTTATACGCCCGACGTCACAACCGATAAGACGCTCTCTATTTACGTGTTATTCGCAATGACGTCATAGCCTGTACGCACGAACCAACCTTATACTTACTTTGCGTTTTCCTTATCGGTTCCAGGCTTTTAGTGCGTTTGATATAGTATGGTGGTATTCACAAGCCAATTTGCAGTTATATTTTTCCCTGTTAACATTTTTGCGCCCTTGATTGATCTGTGGAGTTTAACGTCCCAAAACCACTATTTGATTATGAGAGACGCCGTAGTGGAGGGCTCCGGAAATTTTGACTGCCTGGGGTTCTTTAAGGTGCACCCAAATCTGAGTACACGGGCCTACAACATTTCCGCCTCCATCGTAAATGCAGCCGCCACAGCTGCGATTTGATCCCACGACCTGCGAGTCAGCAGCCGAGTACCTTAGCCACTTGACCACCGTGGCGGGGCCATTTTTGTGGCCTTATAACACACGTAGATTGTACAGAAACCCAAGGAAAACATGATATAAGGATAAGGTTGGTTTGTGAATACAGGCCACAGCGTCGCGGGGTCTAGTACGCGTGGTTGAAACTGAAGAAAGCACCTTAAAGGAACCCTGAAACACTTTTTCACGTAACCATAGAATTCATTCACTGGAAGAGCTTATTGACTCATGAATTCAACGCCGCAAATATTTTAAGAACCTGTTCAATGTGAGTGGAGCTACAAAGGTTTGTCGCATGCTGCAATTGCATTCTCTCTCTCTCGTGCTGACGAAAGCGCTGCAACCTAAACAGGAAGTGATGGCAGGGCCCAACGTTTTTAGATCTAAAAACGTTGGCAGGGCCACAGAGAAACCTCACGCGCTCTTTGTGACCTTGAGCACTTTTTCTTTTTTTTTCTTCGAATGCGCGGCTTTGTCATTGTAATCGCGTGCGCACGCGTGGACAAGTAGCGGCCTCCCGCGGCGATCTCTGTGACGAGCGAGTGCGCCATGTTCAAATCAGCCAATGGCTGATAGATGGGCAATTGACGAGTGATTTTTGGGCACATTGCGTGATTTGTCGAGAGAAGAGAAAGCAATTTCTAGCTTACTTTGATAATTTATTGTGAATTCCAGGCCGCGTGCTGTGCTACACTATTTGGCTCGCGGGGTTTCGGGAGCCATTACTACCGATCGGCAGCGTTTTCTGACCATGCTAAAAAAGTGTTGCAGGGCCCCTTTAATGTTTACACGAGTCAGTGTTTAGATGGTAACACCCGGCCGATTAACGCATTGTCTGTTTGAGTGGCATACAAGCTATAGAGTTTGTAAAAACATCACAGAAAGGAAAGCCCAGCTTGGAAACACGTGCGAAGTTGCAATGGGCAGTAGTGTACTCAGCAAGCACTGAGTGAAGTCGCCTAGATCCTCCAACAATGCTCTGTGGGGAAACTGTAGCTTTTCGCGTAACTCAGCAGTAGCGTGGTGAGTTGACTCAGAAGGGTCGAAGTTTAATGTGGCATCATTTTTCTGGCTTAATGTGAAATGCCGATGCAACAGGACTTTATTTACAAAGGCTTCGTCATACAAGCCAGCGTGAGGAAAGGTCAGTCGTGCAGGCGAGTTGCCACTGCTCGACCCTAACTCACTCAGCCTGACCGACTATATCGTTTACGCTGGCCTGACAAGCAGACGTCAGCTATGCGTGAAGTTTCAACTTCATTTTTATTGTGATAACAAATTTATGGACACTCCCGGCTGGATTTTGCCGCCAGCATCAGCGTCGATGTCATGCACCGTATGTATATGTATACGTATTTATGAATATGAAAGTTTC
This sequence comes from Rhipicephalus microplus, assembly GCF_043290135.1. Classification (NCBI taxonomy): domain Eukaryota; kingdom Metazoa; phylum Arthropoda; class Arachnida; order Ixodida; family Ixodidae; genus Rhipicephalus; species Rhipicephalus microplus. Next base: position 236,527,829 of record NC_134701.1, on the reverse strand, counting down.
TAGTGGCTAAGGTACTCGGCTGCTGACCCGCAGGTCGCGGGTTCAAATTCCGGCTGCGGCGGCTGCATTTCCGATGGAGGCGGAAATGTTGTAGGCCCGTGTGCTCAGATTTGGGTGCACGTTAAAGAACCACAGGTGGTCGAAATTTCCGGAGCCTTCCACTACGGTGTCTCTCATAATCATATGGTGGTTTTGGGACGTTAAACCCCACATATCAATCAATCAATATGAAAGCGTAAAAAAGAAAAAAAAATCTCAGAAAAAAAGGATCCAGCGTGCGGAATCGAACGTAGGACCTCTGCGTCGTGAATACCAGGCGTTAACCACTAAGCCACCGAGATATACCTCCGTCATCGCTTAAACGGCAGGCTATTTATATATACCACTCAACCGTTGTTGGCGGGCATCTCGGGGTGGGGGGGGGGCTTATCGTGTTTTCAGCGTTATCTGCAAGATGGCGCAGTGAGCGCGCGGCGGCTCTCATATCTCACGTGTATTTTGGCCCGCGCAAATAATAAGGGGATGTACGCTCGATTAAGTGCCTTTATCTTGCCATGGGGAGAATCGTACGTCTTGGCTAGCTTTTGGATTTCGCCGGAACGATTCTGTTGTAGTTACCGGGCGCACAAATGTCACTGCAATCGTTGCACAGCCTCCTTTTGCGAAAAGGGCGCGCTTTTCAGACACAGCGAAGTAACAACTGAGACGATTATTCGCGTCCATCTGTACCTGTGAGTACGTTTCGTGCGTCATTTGTGCGTGAGAAACGCGGGGCATATTTCGATCTGCTTGCCATTCTTCGCGTGACCTTCCAATATGTTGCTATCGCGTTCATTGCTTTGCCTTTGTGGCAAAGCTGTGACTTTTTCGTGTAAATGACCTTCATGTAACTTCATGAATCTTCGTGTACACGACCTGGCAATTTTCGTTCCGACCATCTTTATTCCGAGACCTCAGCTCACACGTGACCCTTGTCGAACGAACACACCTGCGACTTTTTTCATCTTCCTGACGTTTTCATAACATGTGTTTGTGAGAAAATCTCTGCTCCATCATGAGTACATCATAACTTTCGTCTTGTCTTGTGCTAGGATGAGCCGAGGTAAAATGCGCGAACATAAATGTTGCGGGCGATGTCTCATGCCGTAGATGTCGGTAGGATATGTTGCACTGCGCTTAGGTTACAGTATTTGCTCACGAGCCTACAATGTCTTTTATGCTCGCGAGTAAAGTAAGAGAGCGCGGTGTAACATTCTTCTCTTTGTTTTGTACTCAGGACGCATTTGATAACTGCGAGAAGAGATCATTCATGCAGTGCAAGAACCAAAAATTGCTTCTCCTGTCGATACGCTCCTCCATTTCGTTGATTAGATTGGTGTAAGGTGGTGTGTTTTCCACTTCAACTCGAACCAAGTTGTTTCAAATGCGCATCAGAGACATTCAATTTTACATCGATTCGAAGGAATAAACCTACTTTCCGGAAAGCTCTGCAAAGTATGGCTCTTCATCCGTTTTTACGATCGGGATTCACGAGTGATTCATGCTCGTCGCTACGCTTTCGAGACGCGCCGTTCTGTTGGATGTTTCCACTCCGGCGCTGCCAAGGACCTGGCAGTATCTGCGAGAGCGCCCTCCGGGGTGTTCCATTCAGGCACTGATATTGTGTCTTTCCTCGAGTGGGGAGAGTCCGGTCCCGTTCAGCTCGATAATAATGGGTTTATATTGGCACCGATCATGAACAAGAGGCCGACGCTGTGCATTTGGTCGTCGTGGCAATACCGGTTTCGATGAGGCCATCCTTGACTTCTCCGCACGCACTAAAGCGGTCTCTGCGACATTGCGCTTGCGTCAGAGGCGTCGGAGCAGCCGAGCTGTTGCAATCTTTAGGAGCGACAGTTTTGGTGCGTCTAGTTAGATGTGCTAGTTGCTAAACTGCGCTTGGTGGGCTTCTAAATGGCACATCAGGAGGACAGCTTCGTTAGGGAAGCCATGTGCAGTATTGTAGCCCTTCAATTGTGCGCCTGCCAAATTTATTTTGTACATTTGTCCTTTTTTTTTCTGCCCGCCGAGGGTCACAAGAAAGCTTAGGAAAGCTCAAACGTCGTGGTATGATTATCAATACATATTTCTTACATTTTACACGTTCAATTTGACAGATTTCTTGCGAACATGAGGCTTTGGGTCACTCATGAAACTCTTGTAGGCTAAAATGTTCGTAATCTAAATTTAATGAATCCTAGTGCCGGAGACATCTCGTATTTTCGAATGCGACGAGCCAATAAAAAATGACAATTATGAATGAGGAGCTTTGTGAGTCCTGCTTCAGATGCTCAAACTGCAAGGGCTTTTATTCCTAACTCCAAAGGGCACATTCTAACCGAACGTGTGATGCAACGCCACCCACTCGACAAACAACGAAACTTGTTTGCATTAAAAAGACGCCCTTGACCATCCAATGGCAAACAAAAATCGTGCTCACCAGCTTAAAAACGTAGCTTTGATAGAGAATTTCATCGCGGGACTGTGCCCCTATGCTTCTTGGAGTCCTGTTCAAAACTACGCGATACATATTTATAACATACTTATGGGCAGTACCCAGTCTTTTCGATAAACTATAGCCCGCTATTTTTCTTCGCAGAACTCTTTCCTTTCTTCAGCTCCAGCACGCATATGACAAAACGGATAATTATAGCTGTTCGGAAACTCGGATCCGGAACGACTTGACGGAGCCATAGTAAATGCAGAGTGTAGTTCTACCACGCATAATAGTATAGTTACACTAAAATCGCTGACCGTGGGCAGTATTTAAACTGCACAGTTGCTTTACGTAACCTCTTGTACTGAGTGTAAATGTTGTGTTCGTTGCCATGCGTCACCACTCTGTACTTCGGTAACGTTGTTGAAACGTATTCATAGAGAGAGAGAAAGGGTAGTGAAAGCCAAACGATTGGCCAGCGTATATTCGCCTATTCGCTGTAATGCAGGGGGAAGAAAGTAGGCGTAAAAAAGGTAGAAAGATAGGTTAGAAAAAAAATAATAGGGTACGTGGCCCTTCATCAGGTGCCATAGGCGATGAATGGACTGTCTGATAGATATGTGAGGTTTAACGTCCCGAAACCACTATATGAGTATGAGAGACGCCGAAGTGGAGGGCTCCGGAAATTTAAAACACCTGGGGGTCTTTAACGTGCGCCCAAATCTGAGCACACGGCTCTACAGCATTTTCGCCTCCATCGGAAATGCAGCTGCCGCAGCCGGGATTCGATCCCGTGGCCTGCGGGTCAGCAGCCGGGTACCTTAGCCACTAGACCACCGCGGCGGGGCGAATGGACAGTCTGAACAGTTATTGTAAATTATGGAGGAAAAACAGGCAATAAGAAGAAACCGCATGTCAATACGACAAACACTTCTTGGTTGAAGGATCAAAGTGTGCGACAAATTGTGTGTGCTTACAGCCACGGTGTTTGTTACACCCACGGCCGTGCCGCTAGCTGTCTCTGGGCGCCTCGCGGCGCGGACCACCGGCTTCCCTGCGGATGTGCGCGGCGGGGATTTCCTCTCTCGTTGCCAGCTGACGACCACCGATAGCGCCTTGGCCGTCGTCCTCGGCAGGAACGCTTCTTGCCACAGGCTCGCGAAAGGGTTGAGAGAAAGAGAGGGGAGGGAAACAGCCTTTGCCCGCTCGCACGACTGTCTGGTCGGCTGGCTGCAGCAGCGAACAACTCGTTGCAACAGCAGCGTCTTGGTCGCCCGCCACCGCAGCTGACGCGCGCACTCGGCTTGATTAGGGCGGCATGACGAGAAAGGGGCCTCGAGGCAGATAAACGCTCGGCTTCTAATGCGAGACAACGTCGCGATGGGCGGAGCAGAGATGAGCAGCATCAGGTTATGTACGAAGAAATTTGTATCGTGGCTGTTCATTGGACGCTCATGGTACGGTCAAAGAAAATAGCAAGATGCCCTGGGATACAAAAATGGGGAGAGATGTTTACCTATGCTAGAGTCAGGAAATGTTAGCAGGGTCATCTGCTTAGAGCGCTGAAGTATGAGATGACACCATTGGCACAAACAACTTCAAAAAGTACTTCTACGGGCGAGTCCAATCGCTCGTGCTAACCTTGTAAACGATTACGTTTGTTGGCGCGAATTTTAACGAGGTGGCAGTGGCACATCCAGCTAAGTGCGATGCTTGATTTGCTTTATGTACCACAAACGGTTATCATTGTCTTCACTGAACGTTTTTGCATGCTGCAAATGACAGTAATGGGCACTAAAATGATTTCTTGCCTCAACTGTACCTCTCTCTCAAAAAGGAGTGGCACGGAGGTAGAGAGGTAATGTCTGTACATCTATGCAGGCGTTCTTCTGTACTTTTGTACTCTGTACATAGAAAGAGCAAATGAGAGAGAGGTAGAGTGGTTAACGGTGATTAAAACTTATGGTTTTGCCCGCCGCGGTGGTCTAGTGGCTAAGGTACTCGGCTGCTGACCCGCAGGTCGCGGGATGGAATCTCGGCTGCAGCGGCTGCATTTCCGATGGAGGCAGAAATGTTGTAGGACCGTGTGCTCAGATTTGGGTGCACGTTAAAGAACCCCAGGTGGTCGAAATTTCCGGAGCCCTCCACTACGGCGTCTCTCATAATCATACGGTAGTTTTGGGACGTTAAATCCCACAAATCTATCAAATCAAAACTTCTGGTTTGCTGCCTTTCACACGGGAGAAAAGAGAAAGCAGAGCGCGAGCCAAAAAAAAAAAAAACAAACAAGCGTGCAGAAAAAAAGATACAAGAGTAAAGGTAGCATCATAGCCTCCAAATCAGGCTTGCGCCAAGTAAAACATTATATAAAGGCCCTGCATGGCGCAACAATGTGAAGCGTGCGACAGCTGCGAATTGATAACCAGGTGCTGAATGGCGCGACAAATGACGCGCACTCACAAACGCACTGTTTATAAACGTTTGCTGATATCAGCAGTGCCTGCAGCTTGCGGCTAATTGACAATAAGTGTTCAATAAAATTACGAGAGAATATGAAGGAGACAGTGATAACGGGTAATAGAGCATTGCCTTATCTAATATATTGCTGGCACTTGTGGTGACGTCGAGTGCTGCAGATTTAGGCATTAAAACAGATGACTTTTCGCTTGGTTGTGTGTTTGAAAGGCTAGGGCAGTGCTGCGAAGGGAAAAATTGTTTATTCTTGTGAATGTGAAACGTTGAGATATCGTCCTACGGGGACAGGGTCGCGTTTTTAAGATGGGCAGACATAAAAAGAAAGAAATAAAGAAAGAAACAAAGACAGACAGACAGACAGACAGACAGACAGACAGACAGACAGACAGACAGACAGACAGACAGACAGACAGACAGACAGATAGATAGATAGATAGATAGATAGATAGATAGATAGATAGATAGATAGATAGATAGATAGATAGATAGATAGATAGATAGATAGATAGATAGATAGATAGATAGATAGATAGATAGATAGATAGATAGATAGATAGATAGATAGATAGATAGATAGATAGATAGATAGATAGATAGATAGATAGATAGATAGATAGATAGATAGATAGATAGATAGATAGATAGATAGATAGATAGATAGATAGATAGATAGATAGATAGAAAGCTCCCTCAACTTCCCCACGTTACATGAGCTGAGCGAGGAGCACAAAACAGTATTATTCATAAAAACTACTTCTTACGCTAGAGTAGCTCGTAATGAACAAAAAAATTAGCCAATACGGATGCTGGTAATATCACCATCAGGGGCATATTAACAATGGGAAAGGGCACTTACGAAGGGAAACCTATATGTGAATTTGGTGCAAAGCTTTTTTTGATAATAGCGTTTCTGCGAGAGTTGCCACTCTGCGGAACGTCATCAGCGTTTTTGCAAGCACGGCGTTGCCGTTCGCTTCGACACAGAATCGCCAACTGCAGGCCTTTAGACACGTATTTCTGTGTCTGTTGACAAAAAGAGAGAACGTTGTCTACCTATAAGGGGACGTAGAACTTTCAAAGATTAAGTAACGTGTTTCATCTGCGCCAGCAACATGCATTACTGATAAGGTGTTATAAGGAAGGTATACTTCGCCCCATTTCTCGGCTACACTGAAGTCGCAGTAGCTGAACAGCCACTGAGAACGACGAGGAAGTGATGTCTACTTGCTAATTTCTACTTAATCACCGCGCGGTCACAAGTCCTCTCGCTTGTATTACGCCTCTAGATGCAAGCCTTGGTCAGAAAAGACGCACTAGGAAGAGCAACGTTGCCGCTGATAAATGTCATCCTAGAAATTGAGGCGCAGCTGGCACCGACTCAAGAAACAAGTCTTCATTCGCATCGCTGCAAAAATAAGTAAATAAATAAAAAAATCTGCACTGGCGGGAGAGGCAGAAAGCAGTAAGAGAATGTTGAGCTTTGGATAACATAGCCTGGTTGTTTCGAATGGCTATTTCGGGCACTGATAAAAAAAAAAGAACAAGTGGAAGGTTCCATATGCTCGAAGTCGTGCGCTGTGGACGAGGAGAAAGCAATAGAAAATCTCCAGGAAGAGGACTGCCTAAGATAGCTCCGCTGGCATGCAGAGCTGTCACCGCGCGTATTTTTCAATAACGCGTGTGGGATCCCGTGTTTTTTTTTTTTTTTTCCACTGCGTCGCTCTGTGCCCGAAAACACTATGATTCGCCGAGTTTTGTTTCTATGGCGTGGTATTTTTGAGTATACCACGAATTCTCTCCCGTAATCTCGTGGTTCGTAGTCGTTTTCACCGAAGCTGAGCTTTCCGAGTGAAATGTCATCCTGGCTCAATGAATAGACGGCATCGTACCGCGCCTCACGGAAACGAGGCTAACGTTCTGGAAGTAAATTATTTTGCCCTCAAATGACGCGAAGAGAAAGGGGCATGCGAGCCATCGTGAAATGGCTGGCGGGGGAGTCTCAGAGGCGGGAGGGGCCGATTCCGACTTCCACGATTGGTCTTTACAGCCAATCGCCGAAGAATACTGCGCGTCGCCGAGGGCTCCAGTCCCTATGTTATGACCAAGCCAGTCGCATTGCCTCCCGAAACGATCCTCGAGCAATAATTTGCTTCGTCTCAAGAAGGCAAGGAGAGGTGACGTCCGGCGATGCCTTGCCTCGCTTAATTTTGTGCAGCGTCGCGTAGGCTACAGGTGTCAAACTACATCGGCCGTATACCCTGAGTCAGTTTTGCGTGAAAGAGTATTTACGATTGGCCAGTGCTCGGCTTCTCGAACCGCTGATTGTTACTATTGGTGGGCGCAAGTCGCCAAGTACAACATTTTGGGACACCCGCGCGAATCGCGCCGCGAATCGCACTGCTGAAGTGCTAACGCGTGCTGCGGCTTCCACGCGCTGCATGGTACTGCCGACACATGCAGTAATAACGGGTGCACGCGCGTCTCGCGCAGCGAGCGAATGGGCAGTGTGGGGCGCCCACGCTATCGTGCAAATTGTATTGCCCTCGAGAAAGCTAGGTGCCTTCATGCAAAGATTAACAGGCGTGCACTGACCTGCATGCAACGAGACGTCCGCGCTATATTATTCTAAGTAGAGTCTACAGGCCTCTTCGCTTCGGAAACGCTTTGCCCCTAAAATAAGCCCCACGACGCCTTTTCGAACCGAAGCACAAGCGGTTCGTTCAAGAGGTCGTGGACAGAAGAGACAGACACCGTCGACAAACAATATCGTTCTAAGGAAAGTTGTTGAGTGGGGAAAAACAGCCAGCCAACGTTATCAAGCAGCTTGGTTTGTGTACGATGTAGATGCAAGATGTCGTACGCACGCAAGCACATGCTCACACTCATTCACTAGTACAAAGTGTCGTGGCCTAACAGCTCAAAGAACGGGACAGATAGTGCACTGCAGTTTAACTTGTTAGTTTCACATTTATAAGACGTGGTTATCGCGAGACTCATCGTCCTAAAGAACGTGTTTGCATGATACACAGGTGCGACGTCCGGAGTCTCCCGGTTCCTGCCGCCAAAGCTGGACATCGACACTGCCTACATCGACATTCCTGCTAACAGCACCCTGCGCATAACATGCTACGGAAGGTATCCGCTGGCCTGGTCCCTCCCACCGCTCGGGGTAAGTCTGTCCAGAAAAGATCAAAAAGCCTCATATTTTCTTATTGCTTCGTCTACTTTTATGCTTCCACAGAGTTTTAAATGCGAAGCATTTCTTAGCGAACTTCGGCGACTTTGAATCTATCTATCTATCTATCTATCTATCTATCTATCTATCTATCTATCTATCTATCTATCTATCTATCTATCTATCTATCTATCTATCTATCTATCTATCTATCTATCTATCTATCTATCTATCTATCTATCTATCTAGCCACCTACGACTTTTAGCTCTCCTGGCCGTTTAGATAACGGTATCAATACCAAACTTGGTATGGCATTACATGACTGTATGAAGAACATATTTGACTAGTCATAACATGAAAACCATGACACGTATGTATTACACTTCACGGTCCGGCAGCTCTTGCGGTAATTCAGTTCACAAGGCATGTTGCAAAACTGGTATGGTATGACATGATTGCATGGAGAACACAAGTCACAGACCCTTACATGAAAATAATGACATGCGTGTCATGTAACAACATGACTACATGCCACACTCATGATGCGCTCGCGGCCGTTTCGCTTGCGTCACATATACCAAATTTGGTATTACGGTACGTGAATGAATGACGAGGGTATGTGACTGGTGCAAACATGATAATCATGAGATGCATGTCATGTAACATGACTACATGCCACGCTCATGATGCGCTAGCAGCCGTTTAGCTAGCTTTACTTATATGAAATTCGGTATTACGGGACATGAATGGATGACGAAGGTATGATACTGGTGCAAACATGATAAACATGAGATGCGTGTCATGTAACAACATGACTACATGCTACGCTCATGACGCGCTCGCGGCCGCTTCGCTAGGTTCGCATGTACCAAACTCGGTTTAGCGCGACGCGAACGGGCGACATAGGTAAATTAAACATCCAAACATGATAATCACGACATGCGTGTCATGTAACAACATGACTACATGCCACACTCATGATGCGCTCGTGGCCGTTTCGCTAGCTTCACGTATGTCAAATCTGGTATTACGTGACGCCAATGGATGACGAAGGCATGTGACTGGTGCAAACATGATAAACATGAGATGTGTGTCATGTGAGAACATGACTACATGCCACAGTGAAGGTGCCAATACATTTCGACATGACGCGGTGCGCGTGCTCACCGGCGTTCATTTCGTCGCGTCACGCAGGCGTTGCCACGCCAGGCGCCGGTCCTGCCATATACTCGCAGGCGCGCGCCGTGCTGTGTTGCTTTAACGCATGCGCGTTTCAGCGCGTCCGGCGTCCCTCCGTCACGAAAAGAGGGAGACGCAGTGTTGTCTGGGTAACGCATCGGCATAGAGTAATGTTGCTCTATGGCATCGGCACGAAATGCAGCATGTCGCGTTTTACGCCAGTTGCCGTCAGGCCACGACGACGGACGCTGGTCGCGCCTGGGGTTAGACTGTAGAGTGCTCGCGTTTTGCTAACATACCGTCGCTGTGCCCATCGTGGGCGCCCGTCAACGCTACATTGGAGTATATTGGGCCCTTCATGATACGCTCGCGGCCGTTTTGCTATCTACACATATACCGAATTTGGTGTTACGTGACGTCAGTCGATGATGAAACATATGACTGGTGCAAATGTGATAATCCTGACACGCGTTCCATGTAAGAGCATGACAACATACCACGCTCATAGCACGCTCGCGGCCATTTCGCTAGCTCCACATATACTAAATTTGGTATCACGTGATGTGAATAGATGACGAAGGTAAACGACACATCCAAACATGATAATCATGACATGGAAGTCATGTGCGGCATCATTTACCTCTACTTCGTAACGTTGAGCTGCTTTTAATGTGACATATCAGCATTTGTCATTCATGCTTCGCATATCATTGATTCCCACTGTGCGTGGGATCTGCCAATTTTTTTTTCTCTCCCACGTCATTGACCACACTAAACTGGAACGCCACTGTTTATCTGTCGCGCGTTCTGTATCTTTTGTTGCTTTCCTGATTAACTCAATCATGAACGATTCATTGCATTAACGTTTTGTATGTCGGGAACATTTATCCTATAATAATCTTTGAGTTTTCTACCCCCTTTCTCCCTTCTATATATAGCCGAGAGGGTTCAGCTCGACCTACACTCCTGGCTTTTTTTCAAGATTTCTATTTCTTCTTCACCTTAATTTCACACACAATAACATGTAAGGGTGTTTCCTCTTGCTAATAACTACACATCTTTAGTTTCACGTACGTAGAGAATTTGCGTACGTAGAGCTTCTACGTGTAAGCATTGCGCATGCGCAGAACGTTGCGGCAGCACACTGGTGCGTGCGGCCGTTATCTGATTCTTCGCGTGCGTTTCTTGCGCTTGGAGACAGCTTCGCGCAGGTACTCGCACAAGATAGCGTGTCGAGCGCAATAACAAGATAGCGTGTCGAGAGTTTTCTACGGCAGTGCTCATGATTCCTAATAGATGGAGCTACGTGGTAGCTCTCACCGTGCTTCAAGTATACGTGTAAGTGTTTCAGATGGTGGCCACATAACGTATACGTGGACTTTTCACGCTTGCGTATGTGAAGTCTTTACGTGCGTGAAACTAAAACTGCTTACTATTACGTTACGAGAAACACACGGCGTGGTACATACGGCCCCAGTCTCAGCGAAGCAGAATCAAATGAACGGTCACATGAGGCACGTAGGACGTGAACTCATTCCGACTGTTTACTGTCGACGCACTCATTGTAGATAGCGCCAGTTGACGACTAGTCGTGACGAAGGCTCTATGATCGGCTATTGTTTTCGTGAGGTTATCTCTGTTGTGCGGTTCGTCGCGACCGCGGGCTGTTTTTAGTTGTTGCCTTGCCTTCACTATATCTGCCTTACACGCACGCACGCACGCACGCACGCACGCACACACACACACACACACACACACACACACACACCAGTGAGAGAGAGATAGAACGTGCAAGAAAGCGCACAAGAAGCGCCATTAGGAGCACGGATAATTGGGTTAGTTAGTATTGGTTCATCTTTTAACTGAATAAGGGTGCGCACTGATAATTTCCTGTTCTAGTGACCTTGTCTTAGTGCGCGCCCTTATTCAGAGCAAAGATGAGCCATCGGCACTCTGCATTTGTCCTTACTTGCTACAGTATTCGTAAGATATTATTCTAGCCATATATAAATGTCAGACAGAGCCAGTGAAGGTGACTGAATAATGAAAAATGACAATTAAGGGCGTAATAAACGCAGCTGACATGCTTACTCATACATATAAAATCTCATCTCAGCCTGTGCGGTGAGGGAACGTTCACAACGGCAGAACAAAGAATAACGAGCTTGTATACTTTCATACCAATCGGAATAATGCACTGCAGAAACTTTGTGGATCTCACAGTTAAGCCACTCATGAAATTCGAGCTACAGAGATCCTGGGGATTTTCACGCCGAAACCATGCAGTCGTTACGTTGCTTAGTTTCCGAAGCGTAACAATATGGGCACGCCACAATCGAAGACTCCCCGTTTAACTGTGACCACCTGGGTTCTTAAGCATGCATTCGCCTAAATTTAGGCACATTGACGCTTGTTGTGTTTCACTTGCATCGTGTGATGAGGCCACCGTGCCTGGGAACTGAAACCGCCACCTTCAGCTTAGTGCAGAACTATACTGCTAAACTATACTGAGGCGGGTTTTCGTGTCCGAAACATTATGCTCATGCTCCTACGTAGTCGTTCCCATGGTCGTGTTAGTAGTGCTCCGTCTGTAAACGCGTGTATATCTCGTTTGGTTCACCAACCACGTCGCGTCATTGCATGTGGTGTTGGTTTGGGTTCAAGGGAGCAATGCCATCGGGCCTGCATACCATACATAGTGTCTAGCAGGAACTGTTTCTCTGCTCGTATGACCCTGCTCTTATCGCTCGAGCACCTCACTTATTCAGCCGTCAACAAGCTTTGCCCATTCGGGAGGAGCTTACGCTAATTGCGTCTGAGACCGTTGAAACAACAGAGTGGTAACTTAGAAACATACGTGGAGTACCCCGTGCATTTCGCGGCCGTGCCGCGATATTCAGCTCTGGTGAAATGAAATAAGAACTTTATCAAACATAGCAACACTTATATATAGTTTCCCCTTAGACTAAGCGCGTGATAGCGTCATAATAAATTGATAATTTTTCGGCGTATTCATGCCTTAGCGCAGTTATCTCGAGTGGCGCGTTGTGCTGAACCCAAGAAAACCTTCGTCTCGTTGCCTTCCAGAACTTCGGTGGCGCTATGGAGGTATAGTGTGGGACGAAATGAGATGCAACTTATGATAAACAAAAATAGCAAAATTGCATTGTTATGGTGGAGTTCAGTTGTGTCCACAGGTATTAGCGTTGCCTCAACCGGCCTTGTCTCCACCACTTGTGTCCACCAGCCTTGAATGACGTCTGCAAAACCACTTGGTATGCTTAAAACGAATATTCCCAGACACATCTTGTAAACCCTTGTATGAATGACAAACTAATCAAGGGCGATCTGAAAGGCAATCATGTGCAAGAAAATATAGAGGATGTGATTAGAGGTAATTTCAATGTAAATGTGAAGAAAGAAAAGTGGGCGGAAAGATAACTTGCAGTGGACAGAGACTGAACCGGCGACCTTTGAATACCGCTGTCTGTTGAATCTCATCAATATTGTGTCCAACAAAGGTAACGAGCCCTTAATTGTGCACTTCTTTTCTTCAAACGAATCAAGTATCATTTTAGTTCTTATGGAATGAAATAGTGGCGGGAAAGGGAGCGTTTAAACCACCCGATTTTTTTTTTAATTCTGCGTATTACATCATACACGCATAGCAGAAACGCTCGTACAAGCAAATGTGGCAGAAATCTTTCCCTTCTTCCTTCTGAAAAAACAATTGTGGCTATGCCCCTGCATGGATAACTATGCATTTCCATGTTAGCTTTTGCGAGTTCCTCAATGTTCAGATTGTCCCGAATTCAAAGACCTGCGCGTACTGTTTACTTGCGTTCGTAATCTTACATTTCCGACTCACTGAGCCCGTAGAGTGGCTCGACGATGGCCTTCGGCTTCGATGTCTCACTGAAAACCTTCCTCACAGCATGCTACCACAATATCCCGCGGCTGACAAATCAGTGACTGCGTTTTATCTCTGACTGAAACTCTGGGCTTCCAGGCAGGGAAAGTGTACATAACCTTGCTCGGTGGTCGAGACAAGGCTTTTACGGTGCTGATGGGGCAGATTCGTCGAGACCCAACAAATACGCATTAAAATCCCTGGCGTTGTCTTGTAGTTCGTTCGACGCATCAAAGCATTGATACAGAGCTTATACCAAGGTCGATAACTCTGTATACAGCGGATACTGCACGCTGCGACGGGTGTTTGCAGATTTATTGCACTGTGCATACGCAGATCTCGTGTTTACGCTGTCCTGAAAAACTGTGAAACTAAGGTTACGTCACGGTGTTCTCCCTTGGTGCGCTATTTTTTTTTAAAGTTGGTGCGCTATAAGGGTCAATGAACTATATATGCAGTCTATTTAATTAGGCTTCCACAAGAGCTGGGCTACCAAAAACAATGCTAGAGAAGAACACGCTGGAGAATGGCAGTAAACGAAATAATAACCCTTGCGTGTGCAAATCCATGAAATAATCTGTGCCTTTTTAGAAATTGTGTCTCCAGAATGCAGTTAAAATCCGCAACAGCTCCACCTTCGAGTATAGTTTGCGGTTTATTAGCAGTGAGTTATCAATATAATGACTTCTAAATTCTCAGTTATCTTCAACAAATAAGCGTCAATGAAAAAAAAACACTAGCACACATACTTCTTCCGAACTAAATGGCAAGAATTATTAGAAAGCCATGGCACAATGGTTGTTTTGCCAATACGAATTAAATGTGTGACGCCTGTATGCATATGTGCCTATATTGCTTGTTCCTTCAAAACTCACATCGTGCTTGCGCACTAATAAAAACGCACAAATATACAAAATAACGCGTTGTTATCTATCGCGCATTCGTCATGCAATATACGTATTGCTCGAGCCAACTCTAGTTCCATCCTTTTCGTTTATGTTTTTCAGGACAACGTGTCTCTCCGCTCATCCATCTATGATGAAGAGGTGAACGGCATTCGGCCGTTCAAGAGTGTTTTCGAGCTCAACACCACTGACGTCATGGACCTGGGTCGATACATCTGTTACTACAACGGGACCACAGATCTCACCAACTCGGGAAATGCTACGTCAGTATACGTCTTCGTCAATGGTGGGTGCTTTTATCGCGTTCTGCATCCGCGCACTGGCCGCCTTTTGCTTTAAGATACTTGCAGAATGTTTTGCGTTCATGGAGTACATAGGTGTTTTTATGCCACTCCAGCACGAGCTTTTGGATGCTCAGAGAGCACCAGCTGCGTATTTTCGGGCCTATAAGGGTGTATAGTGTTCTTAATGCCACACGACGTTTACCAAGTCGAAGGCTGATGCAACACAAGGTGTTTGACGCTTTTACCGTTATATGCAATCGTATAAACAAAAACAAGATTGCTTTCAATATGCAGGAGACCACGCGCACAAGGGCGTATCGCAGCTTCGTGTGCTTCCTGCTTCATCAAGTTGCACCACCTTACGCAGATGGTACACATCGTGCTATGGGCAAAAACAGCTTAGTTTTCAGCAGCGTTGTAACTGAATGGTCACTGTTCATAGCAGTTGTTGTAACTTGACCAGTGGCAACAGTACCTCATGTTACTAGGAAAACGCAATGGTCATGATGGACTTGTAATCGTAAGAACAACTTGTCTTTTTAGCGCTATCATCATCGTCGTCATCACTATCATCATCATCATCGTCTTCGTCATTATCATCATCAGACTGACTACGTCCACTGCAGGACAAAGGCCTCGCCCATGTTCCGCCAGTCAACTCAATCCTGTGCTTGCTGCTGCCATTTTACACCCGCAGACTTCTCAATCTCATCTGCCCACCTAACCTCCTTTCTCCCCCTAACCCGCTTGCCTTCTCTGGGAATCCAGTTAGTTACCCTTAATGACCAGTGGTTATCCTGTCTACGCGCTACATGCCCGGCCCATTGTCCATTTCCTCTTCTTGATTTCAACTAGAATATCCTTAACCCCGGTTTGTTCGCTGATCCACTCTGCTCTTTTCTTGTCTCTCAAGGTTACACCTACCATTTTCCTTTCCATTGCTCTCTGCGTCATCCTCAATTTAAGCAGAATCCACTTTGTAAGACTCCAGGTTTGTTTTTAGCACTAACGCATTGCCAAAAGAGCTGTTTCACATAACTTGGTAAAGCCGACACCACGCGCATAAGCCAGAAGGGTTCATCTTGGGCTGAAATTGTTAAAAAATATATTTCATCTTTCAATGTGGCTTGATCGCTGAGTTTCATCTTTCAATGTGGCTTGATCGCTGAGTTAGGAACAATGTCAAACGTCTTACAGGGGCACTAAAGCGCAACAATAAATCGCCTGAGCCTCAAGTTTCGCTCTTAGAACTCTAATATTGTTAATTTCACTATCACAGCTTTGTTGATAGAGGATACAAGTAAGTTTAACGATTCATTTTTAAATTCCGTGTGACGAAATCGCCGCACGAGACGCCACAAGTTGCAAGTGTATTTTTCGTATTTTTACAACATTGACTGAAGGAAATTTCTTGAAACTTGCTATGTTAACTTTATGGCCCCTCACAGGGGCATGTGCTCGTTTTTACTGTTTACAAAAGACGTAAAACGTAGTAGGTGACGTCAAAGTCTATGATGTCACAACCTTTGGCGCAAAAATTTCAAAATGACATTGCCACCTGCAATTTTTTTTGCTTTTTTTTGGTTCCCGAGCGTCTGCCTACCGTGATAGTGGTGATATTGGAATCGTAAATTTTTATTTCTTTTATATGAGAAAAGATTATGAACCATCTCCCTTAAGTTAACCTTGATGGGATGCGAAGCAGCAGCGGTGCTCATGGCGTTGATTCGGTTGAAACAGGCGTTGATGCGGGTGCTGAAGTAAAGGTTTGAAAGGAAACTCGGTGTACTGCTTACTAGGGTAAACGTTTGTTTCAAGCGCAAGGACACGGGAGGTGGGTTGGGTCTCGTGTAAGTTCCATCTTAGATAAATGAGCCTAAAGACTGGACAGATTTAGTTGCGCGTCCGTATCAGGCATACGGACGCAGCCTGATAGCTATTTTCAGTGACAGGCCGCGTCCGTACGGCTGCTACGGACGTGCAACTAAAACTGTTTATTATAGTGTTTCCACTCGACGTGTGGTCGAGCGTTGTGGGTGGTGGAAAGGGTGAATCGAGAGAGAAGGATGTTGTGAGTGGACTTAGGGGCCGGCAGCTACTTCGGGTGAAGGAGAGAGTGAGGTCAACGCGCAGCTGCTACTTGACCTATTTGGCACCGCTCCAACATCTGCGGCAAGGGGCTTTGTGTGGACGTACGGGACAGCGTTACACAGGCTAGTCAAAGAGCTGCTATGCATTTTACAAAAATGCTGCTTTGTTTATTGTCCCTTTAAACGCATTTCGTATCCTTACTGTTCGCAGATGACTACTACCTGTTCCAGCCGGAGAAACAGATGGACCAGCTGGTGTTTGTGACGGTACGCCACGGCGAGATGTCGGTGGTGCCATGCCTGCCCACGCACTCGGGCGCTCGCGTCCAGCTCTGGAAAGATGATGGACTGGGCGAGGACGAGATGGAGGAGGTGATGCTGGCACCGCACGATGTCGAGTTCGACCCGATGCGGGGCTTCGTCATCTACTACCCGCACAGCTACTACTCCGGTCACTTCATCTGCAACGGATCGGTGCCGGGACGCGTCTACAACGACTCGACCATGGCCGTCGTTTTCGTCTACCTGCGTGAGTGTAGCATGCTGTTACGTGTTGTATCTTAACTGTTTATATTAGGAAATGCGTATAAAGATGAGGTAAATAAAAAATTACTACCTACTATACTGTGACTGTCTAGAAAGAGCTACTGAATCCAAAGTGGTAGTCACACTAGAAGATGAGAGCACAGAATGAAATGACAGAAAGAAATAGAGGTATTGGGGGGGGGGGGGCATTTACGTACGCTCCTTTCCGAGAGTGTGAACATGAGAGCCAGAGAGAGAAAGTTTCCGTGCCGCGGTGGTCTAGTGGCTAAGGTACTCAGCTGCTGACCCGCAGGTCGCGGGATCGAATCCCAGCTGCGGCGGCTGCATTTCCGGTGGAGGCGCAAATGATGTAGGCCCATGTGCTCAGATTTGGGTGCACGTTAAAGATCCCCGGGTGGTCTAAACCCCCGGAGCCCTCCACTACGGTGCCTCTCATAATCATATGGTTGTTTTGCGATGTTAAACCCCACATATCAATCAGAGAAAGCGACAAACTTTTTATTGAAAGGCAGAGGTGTGGCCGGCATATAGAAGTCGCTGACGGGCTACTGCGCGTGGGGAAAGGAAGAGGTAGAAATCAAAATATCTGAGTCCGAGTTTTCTGGCTCTTGGCCAGGGGACGTGCCCTGGTAGAGTGCTGCACTGAGTTCATCATCCTACAATCACGCGAGAAATTTCGCTGCATGCAAGGTCAATTAGGATGACAGGCAATGTAGAACTAATGTTTGTAGAGATGGCCCACACTGTCGAAATGCTTGGTTTGTAACAAGTTTAGTGAGTCCAAATCATGTAAACATAAATTTAATTTAAGCATGCCTCTGGTGAGTGAGACAGGCTGCAAAAAGTAGCACGCTCTCTAATAATAAAGTTTTCTGTGCGATCGAAAGCATGGCCTCCGAAGGAAAAACAGCGTACGAATCGTTCTCTCCCTTTCTGTTCCCTCCCTTTGTACACTAAACAAATTGCAGCACCGGTGGACATAGCCCCCAACGTGTTGATCTCGAAGGAGAACAACTTTCATCCTGTGCTGAATGACTCGTTCACCCTCAACTGCACCGTCACCGTCGAAGCGGGCATCATGTTCATCATGACCTGGGACTACCCCAACAAGAACGTAAGTTCTGGTAGCTGTTTAGGCGGCTCAGTCAGGCTACGTGAAATAGCATTACGCAAAGGACGACACGGACACAAGGAGCAACCAAGATAAACGGTGCGCTACTTGCAAGTTATTTACTGGCTGGAAAAGATATACGTGTTTCACTTTCTTCGTATCATGCATACGCATACAAATACACTTATAAATACGCACATTCTCTCCTGTCAGTAAATCAGTTCTAAGTAGCACACCGGTCTCTTCCTATGTGTCCGCGTCATCATTTGCACAACACTGTTTAATAGCCTTAGTTAAGTAATTTAACTATTGCGAATACCGAGAAGAGTTACAGATTTGGAGCAATTGTCGGCCTCGCGACCCTTTCGTAGTGTATTAATTCGGAACATCTCTTTGCAAACTTGAAGCACTTTGAGCATTTCTATCTAGCCTTACGCCTGGGCGCTCTCGAGGTCATCCTCTAAATATGACACATACAAATGTTTGTATGGGAGGGCATTGCTATATGACAGACACGATGAACAGGTCATTACAATAATTGAATGAGATGTTTGATGCGTGCGTAATGAAATATTTTCGTTCAGTCAGCTAGTAGGGGTGGGTGTAGTCGTGAATTGTCGGAGTTGTGAGTAGTGGCACATACCCGTTTCCGACCTACGACGGCCCCCGCACATTGAATCCTCGACTGAGAACAGCTCCGATGTCATTATTAAAAACAAGCGCACGTCTTGATTTCTCGTCCGCACAACCCAGCACATTGCATCTCCTTTTTCCAGAGCTCCCGCATCGAAGTCACCAAGCCCATCCGGAACGACAAGCCGTTTGGGCAAGATCACTTCATGCTGTCCGTGGTGACGTCACAGCTGACCGTTCGTGACGTGCAGAGGAGCGACGAAGGGCTTTACACGTGCTCTTGCAAGGATCATGGTGGAAAGACGCACAATCACTCGGTCTTTGTCTCCGTCTACGGTAAGAGAGTCAAGACCCTCTCGGCGCTTTGAGCCCTAAAGTTCTTGACGTTCCTACAGTTTTGTTGCGCTGCACTTAAGCGTGAACGTTTAAAGAGTTGACTGTTGGGCGAATTGGTGTTTTTATATAGAAACCGTCGTGAGTTGCGCAACTAACAGGACACATGAGAAGGAACAGACAAGTAAAGGCGCATACTAACAACTGATTTTATTGAGGGAAGACTCACACCTTTAAACATTAGCAAGCTCGTGTGCCCTGTTTAGTTGCGCAACTAACGATGGTTTATATGTCGCTTGAGCATGGAGTTTTTTATACTAAAAGGGGTAAGCGTTGACAAAATTATAAAGGCTATGCGCCGAGTTACAATTCTGTGTTTTCGATTTCTTTAAATAAAGTCAGGCTTTTTTATAGACACACAAGACCTTTCACATCTAAGTGGCAGTTACAAATACCACGGATCACTCAGAGCACTGTAAACTTATGTTTGGGAACTGACAGATATCAAATGAAGGTCCACTACCCTTGTATCATTTTTCTGCACAACTTCTCCGTTACATTTTGGTCCTGTTGTTGTTCTGGTTACGAAAATTTGCAAATGTCTAGCGCAGACGTGCCAAAATATACTACATGATAAGTACTAACGGCGTACGGTCCTTATAGACAGAAACAAGGTGTGCGTACGGGCTAAATGGTATTTCTTTGCAAACGTGACTGCAGCGCACCCCAAAACAGACAGGCAGACAGGCCTACGAAGACGAGCCTTGTACACCTTTGCCTAAACTTATCTTACGCATGTGTCCAGACGAGAATAAGATGCTCATTCATTCAAAGTTATTGCAAATGCTTGATTACATCAACGTTTAAAAATTCAAAGTGCGCTTTACTCTTATATCACCTCGGCCACCTTTTAGTAAGCGTTGGAAATCATTGTTATGGTTCGTAAGGGGTATAAATGTCCGTCAACTTAAGAAAAGAAAAAAAAAGAAGCTGAGAGTTGAGAAAGTCACACTTGCCGTGGTTTCACCAGCTTTTCAAGTGGGATCGTTCATCGCCATATTCTATTCACGAAGGACACAGCTTTCAAGCGGAGCAGATTTCAGGAATGGCCCTCCCATCAAGCTTTCTGAAAAAGCTGGTGGTCGCACTTAGCCCGTAGTCTTGCGACACCTTGACGTCAGATAGCATGATTAATGCACTCCGCGACGGCGATCGCTATCGCCCCAAAGACGCCCCGCGTGACCTTTGACCAGGAGTCGGCGTTTGCTCGTTATTGTATATGCGTATATTCGCTGGGGGCCGCGTGGGTTCAGTGTCAAAGTTTTCTTCATTTTTAATTTGTTTTCTTGTTTAACTTTTTTTATACCTTTTCACATGACTTAAGCGCAGTCACGCCTCCTTGCTGCTTTAGCAATATATTTCATAATGTGTACGTTTGTACGCGCTCAACCGGTTTGGTATTGGTGCTCGTACGAGGTCATAAGAAGCAATTGAAAGGGTTCGATATAGGTTCAACGTGTAATATATACGCTCACACGTGAATTTCGGCACTCTAGCAGTTGAGTGCGTGAGCCCTTTGACAATTTCTTGAGAGGGTATTTCTGTATGAACAGCGTCAGCAATTACGTAAATGGAAAGTACATTTGCAGCCTAGTATTTGGGCACGCTGAACGTGATTTATTGTGTAACACGGTATGAGAGTTAACTGTAGCGTAGATGCGTGCAAATTTCCAAACGTAGCTCAAAACTCAGTTTTATACAGTCTTGGCAATCGCTATAAACATTCCAAATAATAGCCCATTGCCGTTGACATTGAATCCACTTGAAATCATCTCAGAATCGTTGAAAACTAACACACCGAGAAAGAGAGAGAAATGAAGAGAAATGCATTGAGATTAATCAAGCTCTATCTCGGTTGGCTACCTTATACATGTGTTGGGGGGGGGGCATGTGGAGGGGAAATAACAGGTAGAATAGAGAAGAAAGAACGAGATTGAGAAAAGAATGAATGAGCAGTGTTTGTGAATACACAACATGACAACTCGCTTGCAGTTCACAGATGCTTGCCAACTCCGGTGGTCTTCAAGAGGCTCAGAAAGGCTTCTGTGGCATTATTAATGTAGGAAACTATGGTTCAAGATCCCGTGATCTTGTTTACTAAATGTGACAAACATATGTACACATACCAAAACGTAGGCTTCTGTCGGTTGCAACTTCGCTCTTTTTACAACACTTTTAGGCGTCCGTGATTCGAAGTGTCGGTTTCAAGTGACTTCCGGCTTGTAGTCCTACGAAATATCTCCTATTCCCGTTGACGGCAGCACAACTATAAGCGCGCGAGTTCTGGTTTACAGCTCATCGTATAGTAAATTGCGGTAGTAGACGATGCCAACCCCGATCCTTCTCGTCCGTGTGCAGAGTCCGAACAGTTGGCGCACGTGAACCTGACCACGGACCTGGACACCTCGGACTCCCTGGTGTTTCCCGAGGGGGGCACCTTCAAGATGGTGGTAACGGTGGAGGCGCACCCGAGCTTCGCCGAGACGAGTTTCTGGTGGCTCAAGGACGGCGCCATGCTCTACCATGGCGGGGAGCTGCGGCTCTCGTACCGCGAACCGCGAGCTGTGCTCGAAAAGTCCAACGCCCGCTTCGACGACAGCGGCGAGTACACGTTGTTCGCACGCATACACAACGTCACCTCCAAGATCACCTTCAACGTCAGCATCTCGTGTGAGCATACCACGTTTGACGTATTGCTTCACTGTCGGCTTCAAGAAAGAACGAAAAGCCCATCAATGTATCGAGGTCCAAGGAAGAGTGTGTTCTTGTTGTTATAAAAACAGATAAAACTAGCATCAGTCGGCATTGATTGTCTCTCAGTGAAGGCTAACCAACATCTAGTCAGTGCTCGTACAGGGTGAGTAAATGCGCTACCTAGCTAAAGAAAGAATTCGCTCGAGATAAGTTGAACTCAATCAGTTATTGTTGGCATCTTTATCAGCGTCTCCGCACGAAGTTGCGGAAGATGGCAAAGGAAGAGCAGTAAGACGTTGATTGTGCTCAAAGAATGAAACTAACCATTTCATGTGTTATTTTTGATTGCCGGAGGTATTACCGGTGCTTTGGCTTTTGAAGTCCGTTACGCTGGCGGATCACTCGAGTTTAGTTTTAGCAGCGTGGTGTTACTTAAGGTGCACTAAAATAACAAAAAAATAATATTTTGGCATAGGACTCACTTTCATTCAAATGACATCAAAGCAACTTAAATAATTAGTAAATAAGTGTATATAACTTAACTTTTGGCACGCAGTGGTGTATACTGTACTGCTTGGCACTTTTGTTTAGGCATCTGACGACGTTCTGTTTGTTCTGTCACATGAACCACCTTTAACGCGATTTCTTTGTTTATTTTGGTGCATATGTGACTGAGACGCTTGTGCTACAAAGCTTCAGCGGGCACACCTGTTTCGAATTTGTTACATTGATGAAATCGCTTCAGTTTATTTTACATGCTTCTGAATGTATTCCAAAAACTATCATTGCCAGTAAAATGGTGGAGTTCTACTTGGCAACATTTACTATTTCAACCTACAAATCGTGCAAATCAAAATGTGTTTTAAATTCAAATGCATTTCTTACTCGGGCTATGTCAGGCATCCGGCGTTGTATGCGCGCCTGCAGGTGATATCTCTTCGCTCTCACTTCCTCTCCCATAGCAATAGCTGCAAGGGCGCGCGCTTATTCTCGCCCCTAGCAACCGGAGCATGTGATGGGAGAAAGTGTAGGAGAGGGTATATGTGCAGTGCTTTGCTGCTCCTTCTCTCGCCGTTCGCTTTCTCTTTTCCCTACGCCTCGCGCCCCCGTCTTCTGGCGCCTCACTCTCAACCCTTGGCTGGCAGAACACCTCTCGAGAACATCCGGAAATGTGTGCTCGAGAAGCCGATGTGAAACGCCGAGCCGAGAACGCTGGCACCCTACTCTCCCGTCCGCTCACTCCTCACTCTCGACTGTTCGCTGGCTGGGTGAATCTCAAGGCGATGGCAGAAGTCGCTGAAGGCGAATGCTTGACGGCAATGGTACTCGTACTCGGTGCAAGAAATGCATTCGCATTTTCTCGCTATTCCCTTTGGGGAGGGGGGGGGGCGCATTTGTGTGTGTGTGTGTGTTTCACGCAACAAACGTGCGCACCGTGTGTGACAGCATGCAGCAAGCCCTGCGCATCGCTACATGATGAGTTACAAACGAGTAGATTACAGTGAAGGAACTGTCCTTGCTAGTGACTTTTAGTTGCGTATGACCTGCTTGCTTCTGCGCTCTGTCGTCCTGCACAGCCAAGCCTACGGTGACAGTGGTGAACAACACGGAGCTTTATGCACACGGTTCCAACTACACGCTGGTCTGCACGGTAAAAGGGAGCCAGCCGTTGCGTGCCTGGTGGGAGTGGCGTGAGTGCGTGGACCCTAGGGCATGCGACGACCAGGGTCCTGGCCGCGTCTTCAAGCGCTTGGCAGCCGACAGCTCGCACAGGAACGCTGGCGCCCCACCGGGGCATCTGGTGCGCAGCACTGAGGGACTACGGCACCGCAACCTGACCCTTATGCTTCGCGCCCAACAGTCTGGCCTGTACCGGTGCGTCGCGGCAAACTCGCTTGGCACCGGACTCGGCGTCGCAAGGTTCTACGTCACTGGTGGGTTCGCATCTCATGTAAAAGCTTCCAGCGGCGACGTACGGCGTTCGTGCTGTAAATTTTGAAGCATGTTCTCAGGGCATGCTTAAAAACAAAACCTAATTTGTGCGAAAAAAGAGACGGAAACCCCAAGCGAATGTCGTAATGTAATTTAAAAAATGCGGAAAGGTGGAAGAGGAACTTTCTCGGTGGACAAAAGGGAAAAGCAACTGGCATACGTTGGCTTTAATAAATATTTGTTTCAGCTAGTATTTGTATCATCTCAATGTAATATTCCCTGATTTACTTTCTTGATTATCCTCTTACCTCCGTATCACAAAGGTCATAAATTTATTATGATAAACCACTTTTTTATTGTATTGATTTACTACTTACAATACGAAATTTCCATTCGTGATTTTTTCTTGGCCAATCCTACAGGATGGTTTGCTCTAGTATACTGAGGACCGACTTGCCCCTTTCATGATAGATATAGTTCTGTGAGCTTGCTTATACTATATACGTATATTACAATTCAGTTTTACTTTCAAGCCTTGCATACATACTTACATTACGGTTTAGATTTAATTTCAGGGCTTGCATGCTATTTGTTGTCATTTACGGTGAATTTGATTCCTTTCATATGATAGAATGCTTTCTGCTTTTTGCACAGCTTTTGTTTCTGACGTGCCCTAATTTACAGATATATCCTTTATTATTAGTCTGTCTTGATTGTCAGAGCTTATCCTCTCCTGGTCTTCTTATTGATGCCTGTCTGCGTAATCACGCAGACGCAAGGAACGGCTTCGAGGTTATCGCCTCAGACGTCATACCCGTCGACCAGGATCGTGTGATGCTCAGCTGCCTGGCCAGCCAGTTCAAGTACGAGGGCCTCACCTGGAAGTGGAAACCAAGAGGCTCCTCACAACTCGTCAGCCTCATCCCCAATGGTAATGGCGCTGCAGTAGCGTGGTCCATCAGTAGCTTTTTTTATAATGACTGTTCCATACACTTGTAACGTGTGTCAAGTCTGAGGCAGAGACTAATAAGTTGTACTTTTAGAGAAACTGACGATGTGATAAAGATTGCTGCCAACATTTTCTGTCCACAATCAATCAATCATTCAATCAATCAGAAAATTTATTCACTGAATCGATCAACCGATGGATCTATAGATTAATCAATCCATAACTGCTGAGTCCCCGACGATCATTGAGATTGTACCTTCGCCTATAGTTGGGTCTCTTGCTTCAGCATTTCAGTCTGCCACTACAGCAGGTGGGACACGTGAGAGTTTAGATAGTGTGAATTTAGCAGATGGGGCAATACTTCGGTACCCTTAAGTGGTGAGCTTATTGTTGGCCATTCGTGCAGGCAATCTTGACGTAAAGATGTCGTCGACGGCGTTCTCCAACAACCTGACCCTTCACTTCAACCATATCAGCAAGAACCAGTCAGGAGAGTACCAGTGCTTTGGCTCCATTCGTGGAGGAGGAGTTCAGAGGCACATCGGGTTCATCAAAGTTGACGTGCGAGGTACGGCTCCGTGCGAGTTGTTCTTGCTGCATTGCATTCGTGAAAGCTGCAAAAAGGGCAACAAGACCTTGAAGCGAACGCTTACCGTCTGCACACAGGCTCCACGTGACCTTACAAATGTTACCGTGAGATTTAGAAATTACCAGTCTTTCAGCAGTATGTTGAAAATGATGCGTGAAGGGCACACGTACGCTTTGTGTATTTGTCTTGTTCTTCCTTTTGTACTTGTTCTTTTTGTGCTACACTGATGACAGAAGCTGGCAGCTTACAATCTAACCAGAACACAATGTCGACTCCCTCCCTTTGCATAACGCCATATCGTTAAACGTTACTGGTGAAAGGGCAAGTTGACGATAATTGCAAATTCAGGCGCAGTCAGTACTCTTTCTTTTTGAATGCCCGGAATATCTTTGAACAAGCAATCTTGTTCACTCTATGAGGTGAATAGGTTTCATGCACTGTGACAAAGCACACGTGAACTGCTTTCACCCGTGTGTACTTTCACAGGGATAAGTGCATGTTGCCAAGCGTTTTTACTATTTTCTAGGTGTGCTTAGATTCAGACGATCGGCAACAACGAAAAGCTACTTCACTTTTGCCGCCTCTTCTGGTTCGAAATTTCTGCACAGATATGCGTCCACCGGAGTTCAACAAGACCAACCTACGCAACGACGTCTTGAGCGACGTCTCGTACCTCGACCTGCAGTGCACGGCGACCGGGCTTCCCGAACCCAGCATCTCGTGGCTGAAGGACGGTAAGCCGCTCAACATGAGCGGCATCGACCGCCTCGACGAAGGCCGCTGGCTCGTCAAGCGGAAGGTGACGCCCCAGGATAGCGGCTTCTACCAGTGTCGTGCCGAGAACAGGGCCGGTGCCATCTATGCCAACACCACCATCAACGTCGCCAGTGGTACGTATACACGCACTACTCGCGTACGGGACCCCCGAGAAATAGACCAACACTAATGTGCGGCCTTGTTGGAGTGACATGTGGTGACTGCAGCAGATGGATGACAGGAAGCGCTCGTGTTCCTCCGTTCGTCCGTGTCTTCGTAAGCATTTTGCAGTTGGTTTGAGAAATTGTCACCTGTTGGAGTTTTCCTTTTGGGCATGTGAGATTAGGTCCACTTGTTTAGGCTGTTCCAGCGGGCGCGCAATATTTTTCACGTACCTCATTGCAAATTTCTAAGGCGAAAGACCTCTTATACAAACGTGACTTTAATTGAGCGAAGAGCCCGCGTTGGCTTGAAATTACATGACAAGTCACATTAACACATGCTTTTACAAAGTTCAGTGGGTCAGTATCCTACTGCTGTCGCCACTAATACGAAGTTCGCTAGGTAACGATGTCAGCGTGTTGTAGTGAGCGTCAATGCTGACTAGCCGATATAGGAGATGTTGGACTTTCACTCCGAGATCGAATATGGAGGCCAGCTTTAAAAAAAAACGGTAACAACGTTCATTGCAGCTTGTAGCAGGGTTAGCGGAATACGAATTCCCGCAAGGTCGAGAGAGTCAGCTGGGGCGACTCCCTCAACAAGGGGTCGGCACGGCGTTAACGTATAAGTCCAATTGTTTCGTATCTTCTCTACGGCGCTCGAGGTCCACGTCGTCCACCCACTTTAAGACATCTTGCTACGCCGTTGGGTCATCGACCGATCGTGGTAAGGCATGCACGACACATGGAACTGTCCAAAACAGTCGGATTCCCGCAGTACGAGGAATTACTCATATGCGGCCGGGGCACTTCGTCAAAGGCCGCCACAGTTAAGTCGAAGACGGACCTATTCTCTGGAACCGCAACGTAAAGGCGTCGATGGGTGGAGACAATAGTTCGCCTGAACACCAGCGGCCAGCTGTTCTCCCTGTGGGAAGAATGATTGCCCGATTGGCAGGAACTATGGCACAACAACGGGCGCCTCGTGGCTCGAGATTTGCGAGCTGCGCGTTCATTTTCGCTTCGTGTTTGGGGCGTTTGCGGGGTATCAAGTGCATGCACAGTATAATAGCCCATCAGCATGATGTGCCCTGCGAAGTTCCGGTTTATATAAGGTGTATAGTTGACTTCAATCAAATTTAGGTTTGAGTAAAACATGTAAGACGCTGAGATTGTCATCACTATAGCCTAAACAAAAAACGTTATGAAAGCTACTTCGATGTACCGTCTTCCTATGACTTTCTATGTTAATTGTACTTGACCCACAAGCTGGTTTTTTACGTTGAGCTCTCTTCTTGATTGCTAATAAAGCTTGATATTGTTGATTTTGATTGTATATACGGATTTAAAGCAACCACGTTAAAATAGGCAGAATTGCGTGACAATTTCTTACTCTTTCAGGAATACCGGCACCTGCCATGAATACCACGCACATTGTCTTGATAAGCGTCGTCTTTGTCATTGCCATCATCTGCTTCCTCATCGTGCTGGTTTACTGCAAAAAATATCGCGCTCACATGGTGAGTACAGCTATACCTACCTATGCCTGGCCTTTCACTTAACTAGTCAAATGAATACCGTTAGGTTTTTACAGATTTCGTCAAGTAATAAGCCACTACCTTCTACACAAAATATACGTCATGCGCTATTCTGAGTTCTAAATTTCAGAATGAGTATGACGCCCATTAATTGTGCCTTAGCTGATTATGAACTGAAATAAAGCTCTATGCAATTTTCGGTTGGCCGAAAGCTATTGTTATTTGACTAGAGTATAAAGTTGGGCATGTTGGTAAGACATAATTAATCGGCGAAGCACGTTTAGAATCAAGGACAAGGGAAGGGTCCCTTTCCTTGTCCTTGATTGTAAACGCGCTTCGTCGATTAACTATTCTTAATGCTTCCGGTCACGACCTAAGAGCCAACTTACGGAGTCTTAAAACCTTTTTATAAGACGCCTTAATCTTTTTTTTTTAATTTTATAATGCGTAATGTTGCACTGACGTTTCGGCAATACGTTTTTATAACGAAGCTCGAGAAAACGTTTGTTTTCCTTATTACCTCTAGCAGTCAGGGATGCTATATTCAAATGAAGTTTTTGCTGTAAAATTCTTCGTCATTAGAAGTTTCAGCCGGCCCTGGCGATGAACATTTTAGTTGAAATGGGGGAAATGTACAAAAAATTATCACTTATGGTCGTCAACCGATCTTCGTTTGACCCCGGGAGGGCTTAATTCACAAATTTTTTCGTTCATCAGTAGTTTCTTCTACTGGTGGACCACATTTGCTGATAGTTCAACATTACAAATCAGTTGAATCTCATTTTCTTACGAATAGCTATAGCATAAGATTGTTTTTACGGAGCCCAGTTATGTTTGTCATCAAAGAAAAGAAAGCAGAGATTTCATAGGTCAGTTTACAAGACTCCCATGTTCAATAAATGTGCAGAAACTTACTAGCCCGCCTAATTTCATTTTTCTTACAACAGAAAGAGGAAAAAGAGATGGAGCTGTTGAACAAGACGCTTTTCGACAAAGGCCAAGTGGACATGTTCAACCCTGACCTCCCCCTGTGCGAGCAGGTAGAGCTGTTGCCCTACGACCAGCGTTGGGAGTTTCCAAAGGATCGTCTCAAACTCGGTACGCAGACGCATCTGTAAATGAATCTCCATAACCTTTTGGGGTATGAGCAGAAAGTCGTGGGTTAGAACCGTAAGAGCCCTTGGTCGCCCAAAAATAAGTAGCGTTAATAATTAGAAGAAAGTCAATCTCTCCCTAAAGGAGAAGTACTGATAGCCACATCAGTGAATCGGACAACTATACATAATGCATTACCAATGGTTCTATTAGCTCTGTATATGATAATAAATGATCTTTTAATAATCAAGTTACTAAACGTCATGTTACACGTGCACAGATAAACACGAGCATATCTCTTTCTATGGCCGAGAACACTCACTCCAGCGACAAGGCTGGCGTGATAAACCGTGTGAAAAGAAGTGCACAAGTGTATCGCGTTTATACCACTCGCTTTCAACGTGTCTCCAAAACTTACAACATGACGTCCAACACTAGGCTCAAGGAGACAACGTGCACGAAATGACCAGCTGTCTCGTGTGTGCAGAGGCCAGCCGCTCAGCTAGTCATTGCGCTAATTATTCTAATTATTCACACGAGACGGTGCGCGGACCACTTTTTCGTTTGGCCGCAACGTACGTTGCCTCGCTGCCACCACCATAGCGTTCTAGCCACCATTTGCGGCGGCTTACAGTCGTGAGCTTCGGGTCAACCAAATGGACTAATGTTTCCAAACAGGTGTCCCGATGTAACCACCGTTACACTGAAGGCGTTCATAAAAGTGAATATGTCTGTTATGGCACACCGTACGTGTCAAGGTCACAGCCATATTGCTTGCCTGTGAAGGGCTGCCTTCGTCAACTGAGCAGTGCAACTTAGTTTCGGGACTTGAGCATGTTCTCCGATGCTTTCAATGTGCTTCCTTAATTGAATGTTCATATATTTAGCTTCGTACCTTGCATCATGACATGCCTGATGGGGAAATTCCTGATCGACGTCCGATGAAATTAATTTGTTTTTGTTGTCCTCGTGAGAACAAACGGCGCGTGTAATATATTTATCAAATGGGGGTATGTAGGGCAGCAGCATTTTAATTGGATTAAAAAAATGTGTACTGAATACATTTAAAGTGAAATTAATTAGTAGTTAAACCCATAAACTTATTACCCGATTGTTTTCTGGATAGAAAAAAAATTGACGCAGCTTCAAGGGGCTCTGCAACACTTCTTCAAGTAGCCATGGAATGTGTTCACCAAAAGAGCTTGTTGCCTCACGAATTCATAGCCTCAAATATTTAAAATTCATTCAGTACGGGTGGACTTAGAAATATATGTCGCACGCCGCAATTACTTTCTTTTCTCGTCCCGACGAAAGCACTAAAAGCTAAGTGGGGAGGGACGGGGAAAGAGGGTAGGCCACGCATGCCTCGTGACCTTCAACATTTCTCTCTCTCTTTTTTTTCTTTGAATGTGCGGCTTTTCAGTGTGATTGCGATCGCTCGCACGGACACCTCACGGCCTGCCGCGGCGGCCCCAGCAACTCCCGATTACTACATGTTCAAATCAGCCAATGGCGGGATATTCGGGCATATGGCGCAATTATTTTTTAGTATATACACTTAGCATCACTTTTCGAGATAAAAGATTTTCAGCTGACTTCGAAAATTTATTGTCAGCTCCAGGCCACACGCGGTGCTATAATATTTGGCATGCATGTTCTCGGTAGCCCTGACTACCACTCGGCAGCGTTCTCTGAATATATGCTCTGAACGTGTTGGAGGGCCTTTTTAATATACCTAATTATCAGCTCATTTCGAGCGCTGACGCATTCTGGTGTCTGCAGGAAGGACCTTGGGACAAGGCGCATTTGGCCGGGTCGTCAAGGCTGAAGCCATTGGTCTCGGTGACCAGGGACAGCCGCTCACAGTTGCTGTGAAGATGCTCAAAGGTAAGCCTTGACATTTTTGTAGGTGCCAATAAGAAACGGATCATTATTGACAAAAATACCCATTGAATAGTGTACGTAAATTGTTTCCTCTTGTTTACCTTCTATTATTGCATTTTTTTTTTTTGTATCCAGAACGAGCCGATATGTCTCAACGCAAGGCATTGATGGCCGAGCTGAAGATACTGATTCATCTTGGTCGGCACCTGAACATCGTGAATATCATTGGAGCAGTGACGAAAAACGTAGCAAAAGGTAAGTCTAAAGGCTGCTTTTGTCTGATTTTTATGCAAGTGTTGTAAGTTCGGGCCGTGTTGTGCTGTTGGCGGAGTTGCACCATAATATATTCAACCTATGCGCCACTACTATGCAGAAGGTGAATTCTAAAAAAAATGCATTCAGCTTGTTTCGGTGCAGTAAGTAAACAACAAAAGTCAGTAAAGCCGCGCCACGAACTAGTACGTTTAAGCTACCCTAATGTGAAAATCGATATATGGCTTGTCAGGGCTTTCGTGAGATAGTTTAGCGACAATTCAGGACGTGAACATGGACGTCTAAGTGTCTCAGTTTAATTGTTTCAATGAATTCCTTCGTCGCAGGTGAATTGATGGTGATCGTGGAGTACTGCAAGTTTGGCAACCTGAGGCATTATCTTCTTAGACACCGGGCGCGCTTCGTCAACCAGCTGAACCCGTTGACGGGAAAGCTGGATCCGGACATGTGCCACAGCCCCACGTCACCAGCCTCGACGTCACCTGGTTTTCGATTCGCCATTTCGAACCCCGTTTACTGGTGAGTCGCATATGTGAGATATGGGCTGAAGAAGGATCGTCGATCGCATATGACTGCGATCATGATCACTCATATATTTATTAGTGACACTAATACCGCATACCGCATAACCCTATTTGCTAGCTTCTAGACCACCACGTCTAGCACCTGAGAATTGTCAAAAAACTCCGATAAAGTAAAATCATATAAAACAGATAGTATGGCTCAAGCTAAGTGTATGATATAATGGGCTTTCATTTCATTTTCATTTTATTTCATTTTCATTTCATTTCACTTTATTTTCAATTCCAAAATGATAGATCAAAAAACTGTTTGGACCCATAGCCAAAGGCTAGAATAGGGTCCAATGATGCGATACAAAATGGCACAGTATTCAAACGATAGCACAAGGCAACAATAGCACATGTAGCAAAACAATAGAACAAGACATTGAACCAGGTTACAAGGTGCTAAACATTGCGGATATAGTAAAGAAGGTTAGGCATTGTACAGACATATATATTCAGATACTCGAACTTGGGTAAGATAACAGAAATATGTAATTTAGCAAAAACATGGTACTTTTTTCTCGAATCAACAAATTTCTGGAAAATTATAAAATTTTATATTCGCAACAGCATGGTTTCTCAGGATATTCTACTTCCACTGCAGTTCAAACATTGACACAAAATGTCAGCACAGCTTTAAATAGCCATAAACTAGTTTCTATTGTATTTCTTGACCTACGGAAGCCATTCGACACTGTCGACCACAGCATCCTTAAAAAAAATTTAAATAACTATGGCTTTAGAAACAAAAGCTTTGAATACTTTTCCAGCTACTTCACTCATCGTAGTCAAATTGTTTCTCTAGGTGGCTTCTTCGCAAAAACCGATAAGCACAGGGGTCCCGCAGGGATCTGTCCTGGGCCCTTTGTTCTTTATATTATATGTAAATGACCTACCACTGGTCATTAATTCTGCAGAGCTACTATTGTACGTGAATGATGCAGCTTTAATTGTTACGGGTAAAATATGCAAGAAATTGAAACAAAAACAAATGCTGAACTAGCAAATATATCACATTGGTTCAAGGCAAATAAACTTAACGTCAACGCGAAAAAAACAAAGTACATGATAATCCATTCCCGACATATGCCAATAAATCTAGACAGCATTCAAATAAAGATAAATAATTATGCACTCGAACGCATCAATTCAATGAAATCCCTAGGTGTAGTTATCCACAACCATTTTCACTGGCAACCCAATATAAAATCAGTGTGCTCGAGGTTATCTTCGGGCTGTAATGCATTGTTGCAAGCGAGAAATTATTTCGACCTTGCAATATTACGGATCTTGCACTTTTCTCTCATCCACTGTCATCTGTCCTACTGCATTGATTCATGGGGTTGGACCTACACTACATACCTGGAGCCTTTACGAAAACTACAGAAGTGCTCACTAAGAATAATAACGCACTCAAGCCACGATCATCCCAGCGCACCCCTGTTTAGTAAACTAGAAATTTTACCGATGGACAGTTTGCATCAACAGAGAACAGCCATTGCCATTAATAGTATCATAAGGTATAACCGTCCTGTTCATTCGTCCATTCTTTGCTCCTTATCCCGCCCTATGAGGATTACTGCTGCCGGTAATTTCAACCTTGTTCCCACGAACAACGTCTATGGAGAACGGCGTCTGCAGTTCGTCGGTACCAAAATCTGGAATAGATTGCCCCAGGATATAAAATCGGCTGTTAACTTTCCTCTGAAAATAAAAAAACACTTCCTTGCAAACCTTAATGTGTCTCTGTAACCCCCTTCATAGTAACAAAATCGTTCCATCCTTGTACATAAGTACCACTACGTCCAGTGAAAGTTTACTGCATAGTTGTTATTACTCATTGCCTTTCTCTTGTTTGTGTATAGATGGAGTGGTATAAATTGTAGAAATCAGTACAAGCAGCAATTACATCACAAAAACCAATCGGAAACCCACTGCTGTGGCAACTGATGGATCAAATCTTAACCACGCACTTCTGTCTATGGGGCTTTGGCAACACACGAAACACGAATGCCGAAAAAGTGCACAAAAGGAGTGGAACCGGTGCCAGGGAGTGTCACTTTCAGATCTCTCAGCGTTGCATTACGGCCGCTTTAGGTTAACTTTCTTCATTTTTGCTTATTTTTTATTTATATACTCCTGTCACAGCGCCATACTGACTGGGCACTTTTAATAGTCATGAAGACATTCTAAAGGAGAAAAAGAAAAAAAATTCAACCATTCTTTGTCTCGTAGCTACCGTAACATTTCTTTGAGTCACTTGATAAGCAGAAAAAAAGGGGAAAAAAAGTCATCACATCTGAAATGTTCAGGCGGCAGAGTCGACCAACTATATTATAGAAAACTAACAAATACTAATTCACGAATATTCAAAGACACATCAGATGATACTTATTAGTATCAAATGGCATTGGTGGCCCCGCATTCTTAATGCCACATGAATAAAAGGTTTGAGTGTATGAGGAAAGAAGCAACAAGTAAACTAGCAGAACATAAGTGGACTATACAAAAAAAAGATGACTTGATAATATGATTTTACAATCATTCCGCATAAGCAGAATGATTGTAATAAGAATTATCGAAAGCGATCAGCTATAATGACGTCAAACGCTGGCCAGAATTCGAAATGCACTCATCACTTTGTAACGTCATTGTTATTGGGGTTATACAACTTGAACTGGTGCAGCAATAAACACTTAAGTGTTGTGGACATGTGCACTGGGTTTAAGTTATCATATTGTACTTGCTGTAAGGTAGCTGTACACTGTAGCTGTTCACTCATGTATCACGTATATATGTATAGTAATTTCTATTTCCTTCTTTACCGAGTGTTCGCGTTCTCTATTCAGTTATGTATCTTATTTTGCCAAAACAATTAAAAATGTACTATTTGACAGCATGCTGACAACAAATCATGAATACAAAGGACAGATAGAGGGGGGGTGGAGAAGGTTAGAGGCACAGGCACTGATGAAATAGTTGATGACAGAGTATTATATTGGGAGCTTGTTTCGTCGTGTGGGCTATTCGTATTTTTCATCTTTTCTGTACTGTCACAGTTTAAAATGGTTCTCCTCTCTCACCCTCTTTCCTTCTCTTCCCTGAGCAGTGTTTCAGAATATCAGAATGAATACGTGTCTTTTTCTTCATTGAGGAGGAGGAACAGCATTAATGTGACTCGGCGAAATTCTGACTGATTAGTTTTCTCTTCTGGATGGCGACCAGGAGCCCTTGAGCCCTGGCAGAGTCCTTGGGTTGCCGAATTATATTTGTTGGTCGTCTAGATACGAAATTAACAGTGGAATCTTCTACTGCTCTCTATCTTTGTTTGCTCTGCATGAATGCTAGAGAGGATGAGGAAATAATAGGAGTGAAAGGCAGAGAGGTCAACGAGACGCATTATCGGTCGGCTATCCTACACGGGGAGGAGGGGGGTGGGGATGAGCAAGCCCAAGAGCATATAACAACTAACTTGAGGCGGAATTACTTCAATTGCGTAATGTCGAAGTGAGAGGTGTGTTGATCGTGCTGCCCTCAATGCACTCTTTCAGCCAACAGCGTCTACAGCAGAACACGCCCACGTTGAAGTACGCTGACCTGGCCATGAGCGCCACGCCGACGAGCAACGGGAACGAGTTCAGCTTCTCGGTGTCGGATACCACTGACGGCTTTCCGCAGGAGAGCGGCAACAACACGACGCTCATGAGCGGCTCCTCCCTGCGCGACCATGGAGACATGCGCGACGCAGCACTCACCACTCGCGACCTGCTTTGCTTCGCCTTCCAGTGCGCCCGCGGAATGGAGTACCTCGCCTCGAGAAAGGTAATTGTGCACTGATTTGCCCACGCTAATGCTCGTATACTGTCCAGGCTTTGAATCTTGCAAAAAAAAATACCCCTGCCTCCATGCCCTCTGTTCAGATTGTTAACCACAGAAGCTGAAACGTATCGTTAAGTAGAGACAGTTCATGAGCCCATACGATCGGAGCAGGTCTGTGGCCTGTGACAATAAACTGGAGGCATTTGCATAGAACTTATGGAGTTACAGAAATGAAAAAAAAAACTAACTTTTGTTTGAAAATTCTCCAGAAGGGGTAGCAATCTTGAGCCTCCAACGAGAACAATTTCCAGAAGGCACTCTTTTCTAAAGATTGTTCAAACGGAAGTTTGTTTTTCCATTCCTATAACACCATAGGTTCAATGAGAATCCCTCTACTTTTTTTTTTTTTTGCACTGGTTGGAGAACAACTTCATTTGTGTGGCCTCATGAACTGTCTCTACTTAGTAGTAATGGGAGCCTTACATTTCTACAAGAATCAACGTACAGCAGTTGATTGGACTTGACGTTTGTCCCGTCGTTTCGCCAGAAGCGCCAAGAGGTTTTCAGACATTGAGACGCGTGGTCTATGCAAAGCCCGAGTTATATCTCACCTATAGCATATACACTTCGAAGTGAATTTACTCGATATACTACCATTATTTGCTTGCTTACAGATGTGTGTTAATATGAACGTTTTGTTATCAGGATTGGTATGTATGGGATAGTGCAACAAAGCTACAAATATATAGAACTGAGGAATGCTTGAACTCATTCAACACAGTGCTTTGCTGAATATTGTCTTCTTGTACCCGTGTAGAATATAGCTCTGTTCGCACTTCATAACACATTATAAATCCTTATTAGATGCCTATTACGGGTTGACGAGAATGACTGTTCGCGAAGTGCTTCTCTAACATTGTTTCATTGCCATTTTTTTTCCCATTTGCAGTTGATTCACAGGGACTTGGCGGCAAGAAATGTTCTGCTCGGTGAAGGGAATGTAGTGAAAATTTGCGATTTTGGCCTCGCGAAGGACTGTTACAAGTATTCCAACTACATCAAGAAAGGAGACGTAAGAACCACCTTTCATGAAATGTTGTTTGACAGCATTACATACGCGACAAATTTGCAGTTAGCGAATGTACTGCACCAATTCTAGCTATATGCGTATCGCACCAGCGCACCTACCTCGCACTTAACCACGAAAGAAGCAGTTATTCCTGTGTTATTTGTTGTGTTTTTTTTCTTCTAATCATTCTAATGAGTTCTGCCTGTGGTCCAAACGGGAACTCAATTCATGACGTGGTTATGACATGCCACAGCTCAACTGTGCAGAATAATTATATTGTGCTGTAAGTATGCTTGAGAATATTAAAGACATTATTAATGTATCTGTTCCATGACAATTATTCTCACACTTCGCAAGTTTTGAAGATTTCTAATCCGAAAATGTCGATACAAAAATTAATCCAATTTTTTCGTTAAAGTTGTGCAAAGAGAAGGAACAAGCCTTTGTGCGATAATATGATTTCATAATTTGAAGAAAAGCTTATAAAACATTTAAATGACGTTTCCTTGCAGAAAGATTAGGCGTAGAGCATTTTGATGTTTGCTTAATTAGGGCTGTTTTTTAAATGTGCTTTATGTCACGTTGCTGTCTAACTCACTCTCTATTCTTTTTCTTTCAGGGTCTTCTGCCGGTGAAATGGACCGCTATTGAGTCAATCATGGACCGAGTGT
The DNA here is from genome assembly GCF_043290135.1 of Rhipicephalus microplus. Classification (NCBI taxonomy): domain Eukaryota; kingdom Metazoa; phylum Arthropoda; class Arachnida; order Ixodida; family Ixodidae; genus Rhipicephalus; species Rhipicephalus microplus. The sequence continues at coordinate 236,490,655 of NC_134701.1, read as the reverse complement.
TCACAACAAAAAGCGATGTGTACGTTTCTATACCTTGATTAGATGTCGTTAGTGGTTTATACATTGTCGACGATTGGTATTTCGACTGAAAAGCTGTCGGTTCTGTACTAGAGGGAGCGGGAGCGTAGTCAATAAGCTAAAACTGGTAATTCGCCTCGTAACCCGCAACTTAATGCAACAATTTGTTCATTAAAAGGAATTCAGGCGCACGATATAGCGTATATCCTATCAATCCCCAGGTATGTTCTTACATGGGGAACAATAATCGCGTTTCCATTGCAAGTTTCATTGTGGTGACACAATATAGATTTATGAAAGGCGAAGTAAACAAATAAAAAATAAAACTTTGGAAGCAATAAGAGTCGAACCACTTTTACTATCAATACTATACAATTTTACTTGACACAATTTTCAGGTAGCATAAATCTGCGCAGAAACAATGCTGCATTTTTTTTTTCGTAAAATCACATCTTTCTCACAGTCGTCTGTGCACACTAAGGACCTTACCTCTTGCGGCAGTGAGTAATACTAAAGAAACAGTGGCATGTGACAACCCAATTCTTTTTTCATGAATTTGACTTATTAACTCCTTGACCTTGATCGTGTTGCATGCCTCATTTGCTGTAATGAAGCTTGAGCACTTCCCTGCACTAAAGATGAGACATTCACTCTCGTCCGGCGTGGCTTCGAACTTGGTGCAGCCCTTGCATCTGTTACGGCTTCTCTGAAAGTTCTCTGTCGGTCATACGATGCGCGCCGAGGCATTTGCGTTTCAATAATGTGCGCTCACAAAGACCGGTCAATACAAGCTAGCACCGCATTTTCTCGGTCTTGAAGGCCAATCAGGGATGCTCTCCTTCAGTGCATATTATTTGCCTATGGCTGGCCACGTTCGGCAATAATATTGTCCAACATCAGGATTTCCTGCATATTTTACTTACGAAGAATTCTAGGTCAAGAATCCTTCCCTGATTCGAGCACTCATTATGAGTGCTTTCTTGGTGGCATAGTCCGTCACTTAACGTGATTTTCTTGACAGGTGGTCCTACGGGGTGCTACTCTGGGAAATATTCTCACTCGGAGGCAACCCCTATCCTGGAGTTGCCATCGACGAGTCCTTCTACAAAAGGCTGAAGAACGGCTACCGCATGGAGAAACCGGACTACGCCCCAGACGACGTGTAAGCCATCACGTTTGACTTAAATGACGCAAGACACATATACTACTTGGACAAAAGTGCTTGGAAGTTTGAATGTATGAACGCTACGAGAACAAAAATGCAGGCAATAATGAAATCGTATTATTATTTTCTCTGAGCCTACCTTTCACTACTCAGCATGGAGCATGTCAATTTAACTTTGCTCAGAGCGAGTTCTCTTCTCTGGACAATTCCGTGACACGAAACACTTTTTTTTTCTGCGCAGATATGAAATCATGCAAAGCTGCTGGCAAGGGGAGCCTAAAGAGCGTCCGGATTTCTCGACCTTGGTTACCCGCGTTGGAGACCTCCTTGAGGCTGGAGTGAGAAATGTAAGTTATAATTCCTCTTGTCGCCCAATGAAGGTAGACTTGTTAAGCTTCACTGAACAGAATCGTTTGTCATTCTGCAAGACAAACGTACTTCAAGCGAAGTCGATCTCATAAGCGTCGAGTTTGAGCAAGGAAAACAATTTTCTGCATCAAAATAGAATGACCTTGAGTGTCATTATTTGGAACAATCAGCATGAAATGCTCGTACATCGACTGCATCAGCTCGGCAGCAACGTAAACAAGGTTCTGTGCAGTGAGAAACATTGACAGAAGGAATCGTTCGCCCTGTAACATAATCAATATTGTTGCGATAGTATAAATGCCGTCGGGAGCTAATAATGTGTCGCCCCTTTTTCCTGCAGTACTACATGGCCCTGAACGACCCTTACGCCAATGTGAATCTGCTGTTGAAGAACAACAACGACTACCTCACTATGGGCAACAAGCTAGATCCTGACTACCTGGACATGAAGTCCGACGACGAAAACTACATCAACACGAGCCGAACCGCCGCGCAGCCGAGTTCGGAGCCACACTACGCCAAGATGGCTGCCACCGCCAACGTCGACAACGGTAGCGCCACCTTGGGAGACAGCATGGAGATGACACCCATGATCGGCAGCGCCAAGGACGTTGACACTTCCGCTCGAGGCGTCGCCCAGGGATACATGAATGTCGGCAAGGGACCGACGCTACAACTTCGGCTTCCGCAGGGGAAGCGCCGAGACGTGCCTCCTCCGTTGTTGCCACCTTCGGGTGGATCACTGGGTGACGCGAGGGCATCGGACGACGTAAGCGAAATCTGCGCCACGCCACCGCCCGCGTACAACCTGGTCGTTAGCGTCGACGGTAGCGGGGGCATCGAGGTGTGAGCGGCCACGAAATTGCGTAAGCCTATGAACTTGGTGCGATAGTGGGCTTGGCACTGTCCAAGCTGAGACCTTACACGACAGGCTTCGAGTAATCAAGAGCTTGACCGACAGTCTCACTGTAATGGTGGAGCCTCGCTACACTCCCTGCCTATGGTTAAGCGAACGTTTTTTTCGCGCGACTCTGCTGGTCTTTCTGAGCGAGATTCATAGACTCGTTGCGCTAAGGTACTATACCACGGATTATCGACTCGTGTTTGTTAGTGTACATAGAGTTGTTGTGGAATTGTATTCTTGTCTTCTTCATCCCTGTTGCCTGGGCATGCTTGTGTGCTACAATATCTTACACCCCTAGGCCCTTGAGGAATGTGATCGATGAGTGCATCGCGTGACCGTGCGAAAGAAACCAGAGGAGAAACGATTTGGTCCGTCACTCCAGTCCTCATCAGTCAGAGTCTAGTTTGTTGCGCACGAAGTGATTGTTATGCAGGTGTTCTGACAAGCGGCTCAGTTGGGACCTTTGGTGTACACTACTCAGTGACTCGTACTCTTCTGACAAAGGATCTACGTACGCGTGTGTCAGCACATGTTACGCGTAACTGTGCCATTTACCTCGTTTGTTCCTCGTGTTTGTTAATGAATCTCCTCACCGAGTGTAACTATAGTCTGTGCATCCATTATATGTTGTCTGTTGAATCCTTGTATGTTGAGGGGAGTAACAGTCAAGCCAGCAGCATACGTGGGCATTATTATGCACTGTTCCTCAATACGGCACCTCTAATTATATTGCAGTGGCGCCGACAGGTGTGACCTGATTGCGTGGCATTGGCTACGCTTTTGATGTGCGTGCTACTCGTGGGCTTAATGGCACCTAAAAACTAATCACGCAAAATTACGCATTTGTGCAGTAAAAAGTTCATTGCGCGTGGATGTCTCGTGTTTTTTTTTTTCTTCACGTGAAACTGTCGCCCGAGTTGTATATCCATGCATCTGCAACCTAATATATGTCATTTTTATATAAAAAAGTGACAGCGTTTGGGCACTTATGTTTCTGTTGTATGAATTGTTCTCAAGTTATCTTGTAATAGATCAGGTAACAACGAGTGTGTGAAAAAAAATCTTGCTCTTTTTTATAAAGGAGTAAGTAAGCTGTTGAGCTTCAGAGACAAACATATGGCTGTGCAACCTAAGTCTATTAAGCCATACTCAATCGACCAAGTCATCTCAGGAGCTCTGTGAAACAGAAAACAAAAGAACGATCTGCATTCCAATCCAGTTAATGTGCTTTTGTTGTTATTTCTTGCTTTTTGTTTTGTATCTGCATTTTGATCTGTCTCTTATTCACATTGAGTCCCAGATAACGCAGTTCGTCAAGTGTTTTTAAAGTGTTTCCTTCATTTTTGGTGAAGTGATCGTTACCAGTATCGTGCGCAGGCGCATCACCGTCTTGTAAAGAGCACGACGGGAGCAGTATTCATGGCGAACTTTATTGTTGTATATGTATTGAGACCTTCATGCGCTGTTTTTTTTTCTTGCTCTCAAAGTTGTGTGAATGGAGAAGCATGATGACATATATAGAATGTGCTGTCTGCTCAATCGCATCTTCTCCTTTTCGTTGTGAACTAGTCATTAAGTACTGCAGCGGACTTGAGAAAGCGCTTTTTTATGCTGACAGCACCGACTTACTGAATGTAGAAGGCGGATGCACTATCCGTTAAGAGATTCCCTATGAACAAAGTGTAACTTAATATTAAAATCACATCAATCAGAACTTTGTGGGTCTATGTTTTATTCTCAGTTGAAGAAGCAGACATACGGAAAAACAAGGAACTTCATTAGGTTCCTTAGGAGCCGGTCACTGTCCCTGGCTGGCTGTTGGCTAATCCCATGCATGTTGGAGATGGGAGACTCCCCTCCGCTCTCTCACGGGCCCTCTGGACAACTTTGAACTGGCCTTTCTGTCTGAATTAAAGTTTTATTTAGACAGTCCAATTGTAATGAAGGGGCTAAAGGCAGATGCAACTGCCTGGGTGATCTTTTGAATTGTAACATAACGATAATTGTAACACAACTTGGGTGATCTTTTGAATTGTAACATAACGAAGATGACGACAGGGCATGCGGGTCATACAATATTTGGCTATGTGTATCCATAGCAAGTATTCGATGGAACAACTGATCTTTTGTGAGTATTTCTGGCTTTCAAAAGAATGACCCTTGTGGTCACATCGTTCAAGGATTTCTATGCAAGGTGCACCTCTTCTTTTTTAAAATTATTAAGCTACCATTACAGCTAATTAATAACCTATATTAGAGTTGTCCTAATCCCAGTCCTCGCTGCTGTTGAAGTTCTGCTACCCAGGGCATTGGCTGAGCGTGTGGGTTAAAGTCCAATGTCCTTGCCTGCAATCTGCCGGTTTAGAAAAAATTGGGAGACCCTTAAGCTTCGCCTTTAAGAGTTGAACGCGATAGCGAAATACGGCCCCTAGAGCGTCCTTCGACCGCTAAGTGCATCGTTATTCATATGTTTTGTTACATACATACACGGACACACACACGCAGTAGTAGATTGTACCAGCGCGCCCGCGCGAATGTATGTACAGGTTTTCGATAAAAAGCAAAAGTCGTATGGCCTCCGAGATACACGCTGCGCGCTTACCATCTCGGATGCCATAAAGAGTCTGACAATGCTTCACTAATGTCAGCACATTGTCTAGCGTTTGCTGTTTGCTTGATCAACGCCTCTGGAAAAGCATGATATGATTTCCGCTAGATGGACATAGTTGTCCATTTTTAGAGCTGTTTGAAAGCTCCTGTGCGTTTTTAGCGGCAATGGCTGCACTATCCCGGTCTTTTTCGACGTAGTTTGAGGCCTCCGAAACGTGCCTACAAATCGCCGAATGGGCTCGTTTTCGTCGTGAGACCTGTCAAACAAAATGCGTTAAAGGGGCCCTGAAACACTTTTTCAAGAAACCATGAAATGAATTAACTAGAAGAGCGTATTGCCTGACGAATTGAAGGCCGCAAGAATTTTAAGAATACGTCTAGTGCGAGTGGAGTTACAAAGGTTTGTCGCATGCTGCAATTGCATTCTCTTTTCTCTCGTCCCGACTAAAGCGCTGGAGGCTAAGCAGAGAGGGGTGGCAGGGGCAAAAAAACTACATCACCCGCCCCTCGTGACCTTGAACACTTTTTTCTTCTTTTTTTCTTCAAACGCGCGGCTTTCTCAGGGTGATCGCGCGCGCACGCGTGGACAAGTAGCGGCCTTCCACGGCGATTTCTGTAACGAGCTTTTTCGCTCACGGACGATTTTTCGCTCATAACCAATGGGGCCGACGCCGACGTGGGAAGAGAGAACACCTGTCGGAATTTCTGCGACACGAGCTCTCTTACGCTATCGCTTTAAAATTGACTGGGATGTCTGGTGGCGGCGCTGACGCGTGCTGTCTACAATACGCCCTAAGATATCATCCTTCTTGTAGAAAAGTATCCTCTGGGCGCTAAACAGGCAGATACGGCTGCACATGCACAATTCACACGGAATGAAGCGCTCATCCTTCTATCAAACCTCATCGCGTAATAAAGGGAACGATCTGCAGTGCATCACTGCTCAACCGAAAAGATGACCGTCACTCCGCTGTCAGCTATGCGCTTACGAGAGCGCCTCAAGTGGCCGCGCACGTGTCAGTGATGTGACTGCAGCTTAGGTCGCATTAACCGGCGACCTTATTTGTCATCTTGTTCTCATCTTTGCTCACGTTTTGCTGAAACGCCGTATTTTAGTGACCATTGAAGCTTTCCGAGTTGCAGAAACATGATTCGTAGCGCTTTGGGCTGCCACAAAAACGTACAATAACTCAGGCGAAATGAAGCTCCACCTCTTCTCGAAAGGTTGCCCAAAGAAGAAAAGACGTCGACGTTGGATTCAGCATGGTCGTCGGGTCAAGTAAGAATTTTCTTCGTTGCATTCGCTGGAAGGCGTTCCCGCATGTTAAGAAGGGTAGCGCTTTGTCGGATTAGGCGTATATGTAACAACCTCAAGGCCTCCGAATCGTGACGCGTAATTTCGCCGATCCACTGTCGAAGAGGGGGGGGGGGGGGGGGTTCAAGTTTTTGATACTTGTCTCCATTATTTCTCTTAATCATGGTACGAAGTGTTAAAGAACAGACCGGGAGCCCAGAAAGAACGCAGGAATCTGTAGAAGGCATTCGTGGCCTATACTAAGGTCATTGAAGAAGCGCACAGGTTTCGCTCGCTGCTCAATCATACTTTTCTTCTTTTTTTGTCGTTTTATTTTCAAGATGGCTGAAACAGCTGGATGATTTGATCGTGCCACTTTTTTAGTCGCTGTAGTTTTGACCTGAACACATCGGCGGACCGTTTTTATATATGTATACACTGAGCCAGCACAGATAAAGCTTTCAGATTCCACCGAAAGTGTGCGGCTTTCATTCCGAGTGGATTGCTCAGAGCTGTATTCGATGTGCACAGCCTAACTCAACGGGAGTAAGCACTGTATGGTATACCATTTTTTTCTTCATCCCGGCTATTTTTGAACGTTTCTGATATTCTTTTCTTGCATGCGGCATACATGTGTTCTCGGTGATTCGTTTTCCACTGCCAGCTGCCGCGGCAAAACGTTCCTGTTTCGTGAGAGCTTCAATGCAGGAAAGTAGGGTTAATAGGAAGCTAGTTCAGTAACAAGAACTCTGATGGTCTTCGAAGGGCCTTTGACCAACGCTTGGTAGACACACTAGCTTGAGTAATCAGCCGTGTGAGTTCATTAACAGTGAGGGAATAAAGTGCATCATAGAGTAAGTAGCCTGCCTTTCTAGATATTCTAGGGAAGTGGAGAATTTCTCCTATCCATATCGAAATGCTGAGTAATGACATTGTATGTAGTTGGCGGATCCCTACTAACCATGTCTCAATGTCGACCCAGAGGTCCTCCATGGCCGCGGACAGCTAACGATCGCGCCTTGAAGTGGACCAACTCATTGAGATTGGTAATATTTTCTTTCATGTTTTCCATATCAACTGTGAACAAATTAAAGGTATGGGTTAAGCGAGACAGATTAAAAAAATAAGACATATTTCTTGAGCGAGTCATAGTGAGTCCCAGTTATTTTTCTTTGCCGACCTATGTTCATATCTACTCATTCTCAGCATTACTATTCACCTTACCTGGATTCAAGTTTATAGTCACGTCTGTTCATACATTTCAAGGCAGTATCATTAATACACTATTTAAATACTTGTTCATCAGAGGTATGAATTGCATAAAGGGGTTCATTGAGCCCCCCCCTCTCCTCCCGCAACTCTTCCAGGGAAGTACTTGGTAAATATATCTTATGTTGACATCTATTTCAATAAAAATGCCCTGACTGGTTTGTAACCACTCATAATTCGTATTCAAAGGTACTGTATAAAAAGGTGCCAAGAAAAGTATCGGTTACGTGAGGTACTCGTGCTGAAGGGCATTGACACCATGGTCGAAAAATCTAATTCTACGTTAATAGACTCAGACTCCAATCGAGCCATTAGTCTGAGTATGAATGAGTGCGGACGAGTAATACTTCGGTCCGCTCAGTCAAGCTGTTTGACAACAGCTTTTAGCCGATGGTATCTGCCAGAACCTTTGTATTTCTAGAAATAAAAATATATTCCATTCTATTCTACTTCGGTGAATATAGTCTGAGCGAGTCTGTCGGAAGAAAGTTTTCGTGAGTGACAACGAGTGAGCCTGGAGTGTAAAATATATTTCATGACTGAGTCTGAGTGAGCTCCACAATTTTTGCCGACCTTGGACTCCCGAGTATTGCTTCAAACAGTACAGATCTCATCAGTACAAACACACAGTATACGCAAACTAGAACAAACACCTTTGCGATAGATTTTAGGGTGTAAGCCAGCTTCCCCGTTTTGCTTTCCACTTCAGGTGTCAGCGCAGTTATCTTTTTTTTCGGTGGAACAAGACGACGAGTGACGTGTGTTTTTTTTTTTTTTAGCTGGGGGCCTTCAAATGACACCCGAACACCACCTCGGTGCCAGTAATTAAGGTATGCATTCAGCTCTACTTGACCTTGATTTAGTGGGCAGAACAAATCTACGCGCTCTTTGTGGGAAAAACAGTTTTCTCGCCTCCCCACTGCAATGCAGGCGCTCTTCCTGCCTTCATCTGTCGGGAAATGCAACGTTTTGACTTGTGATAGCAAATTATTTCCTCATCGGAGACTGCTTCCTGACATCACAAGGGAGTGCCCGAGTCGCGAGCGCTTCAGCGGAATAGTTCTATGCTCTGAAATCAACGCAACGCAAGCGGCCACCACCAGCAAAGCCAGTCAATACCACGCTAAAACAAGGTAAACAGGAAAACAGGGCATGTTTCCGGTGGACGCACAGTGTGGCCGGAGTACTTAAAGCACTGGCGAAACTGGCTTTTCTGGCTGCAAAATTCTTGCGGGGAATATTTAGAGTTAGGGCTGTTCCAACACGTGTTCCAGTGCGAGCTGTGAGGTTGGTTATGCTTGTAGAGCTCACCTGCACCATGCACCAATATGCCTTGGATTGGATAAACTTTTATTAGCTCACCTGCACCATGCACCAATATGCCTTATTCTTGTTGCATTCGTCTCGGCAACCATGATATCCGGTGCTAAATAAGGCTGCCCCAAGGTGTCACAGGGCTGCTTTAGAGGTCATCGCTCCATGCTTTGCAATGCGCGCACGCTGATCTCTTGATGGGGGTGGTTTGTACTACATCTTGCGCTTTCACCGCAAGTTGGCGTTGAAGTTACAGAGAGCACGAAGGTCGCTTCGCCCGCTGCAGCGGCCGCGTTTGCGAAGGATGCTGGCTGCTCACACACAAAGAAGTAAAAACTGTGGAAGTTGCTCGTGCTCGCCCATGTACTTTGATTAGGGTGTACGTTAAAGAATCCCAAATCATCAACATTTCTGGAGCCCTCCACTATGCCTTCTTTCATGATCATATCGGGATTTCGGGACGTTAAAGGGATGCTAAAGTCAAGTAACAATTTACGTCAGAGTGAAAGCCCAATGTATGACAACACCTAAAACGACAATATTATCAACAACAGTGCCCTACATACCAAGGACTCTAGGTCAGGCGTTATCTACGACGTCGACACTTCTATCAGCGATATTGATTTTCCCCTTCTCATCAAACCAGTGACGGAAGCTACTATAGTCTTGCAAGCCCGCCGTCTCGGGAACTCACGATGCTTGAAACTAGTTTGCAAGGGTGACAGTCTCCCAACTTAAGTAAGAGTTGGTCATTTTCGACACACAGTACGGCCGTTCGTGCCGAAACCTCTTCAGTGTCGGAAGTGCTGTAAAGACACGTGAGGGCTGTTTGCACAAGTTCTGCTGTGTGCCCCCGATGCTCGGAGTCGCACAACACAGAAGCCTGCCAAGCAGAACATGGCAAATGCGGCAATTGCCAAGGTCCTCACGAGGCGTCATCAAAGCAGTGCCCAAATGTGAAGAAGGAGATGCAAGTGCTGATCGAGGCAGATGGCCAGAGACGGTTCCACCCACAGGGAGGCTGCTGCCAAAGTGCGACGTCGGCGTTCGCGCCATAGGAAAACTCCTAGGACATCCTCTGCCAAGGCCAGGGATACACTGCTTCCCCATATCACGCACTCACCACCACATGCATCAACAAGTGCCAACAACAAGCACCCTCAGAAAGATGCAAGAAACATTGACCCTGACACGTGGCCAGCGCTGTCGTCAGTGACACCGCCAGTAGAGCCGCAGAATCGCCCGCTGAAAGCTACTTCAGAGCGAGTAAGTCATGACAGTCAAGATAACGAAATAATAGACGTGATTAAAACCCTCATGAAGACAATTCGAGTACTCCTGAATAATATTCAGACTCCGGCTGCCTACAGCGCTCTTCAAATATTGGACGCTTTAAATCCGGTGCTATCAAATCAAGAGAAGCACCATAGCTATTTCTCTGCAGCCCTTCCGTAAACAAGTGAAAGAGGCATCAATTTTGCAATGTAATGCCGGAGGTCTTAAACTCCGCATTTCGGATTCTCGACCATATGTATTCAAGAATCAGTTTCCAATTATCGTAATTTGTGAACCACGTCTTCACAATGCTATACGATTTTCTAAATACGGGGCTTTCAGATCTGCAGCTCGTAACGAAAATAGTAAGGTCATTGTTTACATCAGGTGAGAACTCACATATATTGAACATCCAGTAACAGCGGACGACGGCAACCAACACCTGGGCCATGGATTATTACCGGTGATTTTAACGCTCATCACCCGCTGTGCGGAAGCCAGAAGATGGACCGTGGGGGAAGAAATGTATCCTCCTTTGCATCTGACCACCAACTATATTGTTTAAATGACGGCACTCCCACGTTTTTACGGGGTCTGACATATAGTAGCTGTCTCAACCTAACTTTTGTGTAAGGTAGCCTAAGTACCAAGGTGCAGTGGCTTGCGGACAATGAAACGCATGGCAGTGACCACATCCCCACCTATGTAAAGATCAAGGGGCTAAGCAAGTCGCAAATCGCACCCGCTTCACGGATAGACTGGTCAAAGTACAGATCATTCACAGAGAAGCAATGCGAGAGAAACCAAGAAGGTTCTCTTGAAAGCCTAGAAGGTATAATGAAGCCGCTATCCAAGAGGCAACGTTTAATTGTGGACCTTTACCAGACTTTTGCAAATATGAGGTGGAGTTGTAGCGACTTCGAGCAATCCGTCGTCGCGCCGAACGACGTTATAGGCGCACGAAATCCATCTACGACTTGACGGAGGCGAGACGTCTACAAAATAAGATTCAACGTCGAATCAATGCACTACAGTCGCTACGATGGAAGTCACTATGCGAGTCGCTCGATCCCCACAAACCTGTTTTGCAAATATAGAGAATAATCCGTGGCCTAAGAACATTGCCACAACAGCATCGCCCGTTCAAATGCCTTGCTCTCCACCAAAGCCGACGTGAAATCGATGTAGCAGAAGACTTCTGTGCCAGGGTTGCAAACAAGGGGTCCGGGATCAACATGAGTAACCTACGAAACGCGCCGGTGTCCAGAGACACTCGGATGGACAATATGTTTTCTCTAGAGGAGCTTCAGGCAGCTTTGGCAGCATGCAAGCGCTCGTCATCACCTGGACCCGACGGAGTCACTTACATGGCCCTTGCTAACCTAGGACAAACATATCGGCGTGCCCTTCTAGCTGTATACAATGACTCGTGGAGCAACGGTTTGGTTCCTCCTTCGTGGAAGTGCAGCCGCCTTGTGCCCCTGCTCAAACCAGGCAAATCGCCTCTGGACATGGCCTCCTATCGCCCCACCACGCTTGCCAGCTGTTTTGGAAAGGTGATGGAGAGAATGGTGCTGACTCGCCTGGAATGGTACCTGGAACATAACAATATATACCCCGATGCTTTGACCGGCTTTCGACGTGGACGGTCTTCCATAGACAATGTTGTTGATCTTGTAACGTCTGTGCAACAGCAGAAAATTGATTGATTGATTGATATGTGGGGTTTAACGTCCCAAAACCACTATATGATTATGAGAGACGCCGTAGTGGAGGGCTCCGGAAATTTCGACCACCTGGGGTTCTTTAACGTGCACCCAAATCTGAGCACACGGGCCTACAACATTTCCGCCTCCATCGGAAATGCAGCCGGCGCAGCCGGGATTCGAACCCGCGACCTGTGGGTCAGCAGCCGAGTGCCTTAACCACTAGACCACCGCGGCGGGGCCAACAGCAGAAAAGCCTAAAGAGATTATCAGCAGCACTTTTCTTAGATATTAAGGCTGCATATGACAATGTACTATATGAAACCATCCTGGACGCCTTGGGCAGCATTGGATTGAGAGGCCGCGTTTACAAATGGATCTACAGCTGTTTGAAGGACAGAACCTTCTTCGTTAAGACAGAAGATGGTGCAACAAGGCACCATCATACTTATCGCGGTGTACCTCAAGGTGGGGTCCTAAGCCCCATACTTTTCAACCTTGCGCTCATCGGCCTCACTGACGTCCTGCCACACTCTGTACATCTGTCGATATACGCGGACGACATCAGCATCTGGGCATCAGGGGTCACGCGTCTACACGTACGAGCCAGGCTTCAGACAGCGGCTACACTGAAGTCAAACTACCTTCAAGGACGAGGACTGGAGCTGTCATCTGAGAAATGCTCACTGGTTGCGTTTACGCGCAAGACAATGACGCCATACCGCATCAGAATTAATGGACACACGATCAGCTATCAAAAGACCCACCGTTTCCTGGGAGTAACAATAGATCATGACTTTTCTTGGAGCCCTCATATCACTCACATGAAGAAGAAACTGACCATGATCGCCCACGTCCTAAGGTTTCTTGCGGGAAAATTATGGGATGCATCTGTACGAGCCATGCTTCAACTGTATGCTGCACTTTTTCTTGGTTTCATGCGCTACAGCCTACCTGTGCTTGGCAAGGCTCGCATAACAAACGTACGCGTCCTCCAGTCATTACAAGCTCAAGCACTGAGAATATGCCTCGGGCTTCCGAGATGCGCATCCTCAGCAGCAACTGTCGCAATCGCTCATAAACACCCTATCACAACCTACATTCGTGTCGATGTTTTAAGAACGCACATAAGACATGCCACCCGGATTCAATCGCATCACCTCGCCTCCCTTGCAACTTCCAGGCCACGGTCTGCGTTCTGCTCTATTATCGCCCCACATCGCACGGTGATTCCCACGAACTTCACGCACGCAGCAAGACCGTCGTTACTATTGTGGTGTCTACATCCACTGGAAGCCCTGACAACCATCCCCGGAATGCAAAAAAAATTTGTCAAATTTGGCCCTGAAACAAACATTACTGTTTCTGCATGAGAAACGCAGTGGACGCATTCACATATACACGGATGGGTCGGTCACTTCAACAAGTTCAACAGGCGCAGTGGTAATTCCCGAGAAATCCATCACGATAAAGTTCAGGACCACGCATCTGACATCATCCATGGCGGCAGAACTCGCCGCCATTCGTGCCGCTCTGGAGTTCCTAGTTGAAGAACCGCAACAGACATGATCAATCTTCTCCGACTCCAAAGCAGCCCTCCAGGGCATTGCCTCACCATATCTTCGTGGACCAAACGAACAGCTAATTACTGAAATACGACTGCTTCATCCCCGGGCTATAGAGGAACAACATGACATAGCGTATCAATGGATACCAGGCCACTGCAGCATTGATGGAAACGACCGTGCAGATGAAGCAGCCCGATCTGCTCATGATGATGCCCCTTGTGCAGCTATACCATTATCAAGAACGGACGCCGCTGCAAGGCTTCGATCACTTGCACGAGAACTGACACTCGCTCAGTGGAATTCACCGGCATTCACCAACGTCCGCCTTCATAATCTGGACTCACACCTACAGCTCCGTCTTCCATCAGGAATAACCAGAGCTGAGGAGACACTTCTGTGCCGTCTGTGGATTGGGGGGGGGGGAGGGGCCTTTACGAATGCTTATTCGTTTCGAATCGGAATGGCCAGCAGCCCGATATGTGACAACTGTGGCTGCGCAGAGACTTTCTCCCATCTTCTCTGCGAGTGTCCTCGCTTTAGCGTGCCAAGAAAAGAACCGTCGAATGCTTTAGATAGACTAGACAATCGCCAATTGTCGGAAGAAAGGGTATTAGGACACTGGCCGAGACCGTCCTCTGCACGCAAGGCATTGAGAGCGTTGTTGCGCTTTCTGCGGGCAAGTGGTCTTAGAGACAGACTGTAAGCAGCGTCGTGGATCGTCTGAGGACCTTTCCTCTCCTTTTTTTTCAACGTCTCTTTTCTCTCATCTTTTATCTCCCTTACCCCCTCCCACTGTACAGGGTAGCCAGCCGGTCTGAGAACTGGCTAAACTCCCTGTCTTTCCTCTTTCAATCCTCCTCCTTAAATGCACAAGAACACAAGCGCCACAGTAGGACATTTTTAAAATGATCTCAATGACATCAGACGGACCATCAACCATTAATCCCTAGAAATCGACCTAACTGCACTAAATAAATAACTTTTCGAGCATCAAGAGACGCAATAAAATGCTTCTTGGTAGTTTCTGTTTGATTCGTGGAAAAAAGAACTACCGGACGTTATATATGGCGAATTGTGTGAGTGGTTCAAAAATTCAATTTTCGCATGGTTACACGGGACAGGTAGCGCCATCTAGCGGGGCACAGTTGAAACAAAAACATCTGCAACCTCGGAGCCAATTGAGTGAAACCGATCAACGGCCGTTTTTGCTGCTGTGGCTTCCACTGCTTTCGGACTGCTGCTACAAGCGCAGTAAATCCGGGCAACGTTGTGCACGGCAAGAGTGACGTGAGACGGACCGGTTGGTCCGCTTCTTGAAGCGGGTAATTTGAAGTGCGCTAACCTGATGCGGAACACTAAAACGTGATTTTATTTCAAAATAGGCCCTTCCTCGGCACAAAAGTAACACTACGAGGTTTCTGGACCGCCATTTCAACAATCAACGTCGACTTAATAGTTGGCTTTAGTGTCCCTTTAAACCTCTGGTATTATTATTAGAGAGTTTTAGCTTGTACGTATACTTCTTTACGTTAACGTCTTACCGGATACCGGTTTGCGTTTACTGTCTTACCGGAACGGATATCGTTCACCGTTTCAGCTCCTCATACGTTAACGTACGTACTTAAACGCGTATACCTTTATAGAAAGTTTTAGTTTGTACGTATACTTCTTTACGTTACCGTGTTACCGGATACCGTATAGAATCTGCGCATGCGCGAGTCTTTACGGAACGTGAACCTTTATGTAACGTAAACTACTCGCCGGATAGGCTTTACGTTCAGGGCCCGGAGCAAGCCACCGAGTCAAGACAAGCCGACGCAGAAGCGCCAATGGCGAACACGTTGTCTACATTCGCTCTGTCATCAGCGGAATCAGCGGAATGTCTGTGCGCAAGCGATTTACTCTCAGCGATGACATCGCTCTAGTAAAGGAGGTATTATATGTAAATCCTTTCCTTGACCCTGCGAGGTGGCTGAAGATAACCGATCGGCTCTCCGAGGTGCTCGGCAGGTGCTTCAGCATTCGCAGTGTCAGGGAAAGGCTTAACTTAATCCTCCTGCGTTTTTTGCGAGATCAGAAGAAGAAAATTAAGAGGTAAGTGCGTCTTGTATTGAACTTTGTTATGTACTGTTCTTTCCCATTGACAAAAATTGCGATTACTGGCTCCGCAATAGCTCCGGTACAGAAGAGGAGCAGTCCGAACTGGAGGACCTCCTGCAGCAAGCGGCTGACATAGCGCGCGAGTGCGGCTACACGCCACCGCCGTCAACCGCACGACAGCTCGCTGAACGCGACGACATCAAAAAAAGAGCCACAAGAAACTCGGTCGCCCGCCCGCCAGCGAAACGTCGCGTCGACAACAGGGAAGAAGATGCCCTGGCGGCCTACGCGGAGTTAACAGCGGGGGACGGTGTTGAGCCTGGTAAGAAATGTGCTGATTTCGCAATTCTTACCGGTACTTAACTGATAGTGAGCCGTACGCTTGGCCTGCGTTGAATTTACAATTGCGTTGAACCATTTACAATTTACGTTGAACCATAAATGATGATGCTAACTGCATATAAACCACATTTAATTACATATGATTGATTTACCGTTGCGGCAAAATCACGAGACGTTCTTCTATCTCGTACAGTACCCTCATATGCGCAAAAAGGTAAAAATACAGAGCTGCTGCAACGATGCGGTCGACATCTTGCGACACTTCATGCAACCACAATCATGTACATGCCGGCTTACGCGTAATGTTTCTGAGGTGAAAATGATTAAAAAGGTAACTCATTTGTAATAACACCGCTGCGCGGTCTTTGCATCAGACGTACAATGCACAATGTTTCTGCAATAACAATTTTTTGATTACCTGGTTCACTATTGCCCTGCTAGATGGCGCCACCTATCCAGCTCGTCAGAAGTTCGCACGTTTACGGCTTCTGTGTCCTAGGCCATTCTAGCTTTGGTAATCCGGCTGAAACAATGTAATGGCTATTGGCGCTCGCACGTGGGCTTATTTCAACTCGATGGCTCGAGTCCCCGCAGTGCGGATACCACGAGTTGCTACGAATGAAAGTGGATTTGCGAGATAGGGCTGGAAACTTAAAGCCTGTATGGCGGGAAACGTAAACTTTTAAACCCCATCCGGCGGGAAACGTAAAGGTTTACGTTCCGTAAAGACCCGCGCATGCGCAGATTCTATCCGGTGCCAGGTAACACGGTAACGTAAAAAAGTATACGTACAAGCTAAAAGCCCCTATGGTTAATTGGCGTTCGTCCTCTGCGTACTTGTGTGCTCGTTTCATGCGTTCATCTTTCTGTTTGAGCCGTACGGTCTAAATATCGAGTTATTACAGCTGCCAATTCGCGCTCGTCCTGTGTCTTTTCGTGCGTGCTTTCTGTACGAGGAGCGTGCTGCAAGTTTCGAGCTGATTGCCGTTCTTCGCGTGGCATAACAATTTCTCGCTATAACATTCATTCCCTCGACTTTGTGGTGAAACAATGCTGAATAAACGCTCAACTACCTCTGTTAATACACGTTTCGCTTTCTTTCTTTTCTTACCGATTTGTACGATAGAAAAATCAGCCATGTGTGCGTGCACGCGTACTGCCACGTACTGAGACGCCACTGATGCGTCGAATAAAGCCTTGCTGTCTTTTTTGTCTTGTTTCCGTCGCTTTCAAGTTGCAACATCAGCGCCTTTGCTGAGCGGGAGATGTGGATTGTCCTCTTTCCTTTTTACTTTTTTTTCCCTCTTTTATCATTGTGTCGTTGGAGGAAGTTCCGGTGTCTCTGCGTCGAAGATGCCTCGCGGTTTGTGCTGTGTTGCGTTGGTGGCGGCTTTCTGCCAACCCTTCGCGGCAGTACTGATATGCGCTTGCCGCGGCTGTGACAGGAGGTTGATCGTACTGCGACTTGTGACGGGCGCGTACACATGAACGGTTCCTTCGCACTCGTCGGCGTATCACCCGCGCAGGCGCATATTTCAATGCCGAGTGACCACGGAATAATGGACTCCGGATTGTGCGCGCTTCTGGATGAACGCCCCGGCATGCGACGCACTTACGCTGCGCGCGGGTGCGCTGCCGTTTCAACGTGACGACGTTCCACGAGTTTCAACGCTACTGCGTAACACGCAGTCATCACTGACGCTATTCTGAACGTCATCGACCGGGCTTCTTCATTTAGTTAGCCTGTGTGAGCTTCGGAAATACTTGGCTATAAGCCAGTTGTTTTCTCGCCGTCTTCCCTGTGGACGCCGATCATGGCCCAAATGGATGTATGGTCTAAACACCGCTTCTGGTGGGAATGCGTCATGGTCTACGGCTTGCTGCTCTGGTGGATTTACATCGGTGAGTAACGTGACCGAATTACTGATTGTCCTATCAAGAAACGTTGGTGACCTTAGTCAGTGGCTTTCCAGCAATATTTGTTGGTTATATTCAGACATCACTTATGTACATGTTAATAAATAATAATAATAGAAGGGCGCTATTCTGGACATTGTCGAATTCCGCCATGTTGTCAAGTTCCACCATTGATTGATGATAATTGGCCAAGAGAGCTGCTACGACCTCTCTGATTCGCTTAAAATTCCGCCATTGCGAAATTTGACAATATGGTGGAAATACACAGTGTCCAGAATAGCACCCCAAATAATAATAATAATAATAATAATAATAATAATAATAATAACAAGAAGAAGAAGAAGCTGGGGAAATACGTGCGAAAACAATGATGTTATTAGGCATGCTGTAGTAAAGGAATTAAATGCCACCACCTGTAATTCGTTAAGGTCTACCTAAATCTCAATACACAGGTGTTCTCTTTCATTTCGACTCCATCGAAACGCTTCAGCCGTGGGCTGCATTTGAACCCATGTGCCCTCGAGCTTAGCAACGCGACACCATACGTTCCTAGCAACTTGTCCGGTACGTGGGGAGAAAATATTCTAATGAAGAATGTGCGTATTTCAGAAAATGTGATCACTCGTTTTTATTGTTGCGATAGGAATTATAAGGACAGTCTCGGCTGGTTTCTGCCGTAGCCGCCACCGCCGTCATTCACGTGTATGTATGTATGTATGTATGTATGTATGTATGTATGTATGTATGTATGTATGTATGTATGTATGTATGTATGTATGTATGTATGTATGTATGTATGTATGTATGTATGTATGTATGTATGCACGGGAAAGGATGCGCTATAGCCTCCTCTTTCTGCGGAGCGAACATCGCCTTTCCGGCCAGCCTTGTCAGCTGCGTGCGCGCTAATCTCACCAACGAACATGCGGGGAGGGGGGGAGGGAGCGCTTATAGTTATCGCGGCAGCGATCATAGTGCACCTTGTCCCCCACAGGGAGTGGAAGCTTCTACGCGCTGCGCTCTCAACACACACACAAAAAAAAACGGTGCCAAATGGGTGCCTGGAGCGGCCGTGTTCTCTTACGCCAGCGTTTTGCAGAGTTACGTGAGATCGGATCTAAATCATTTGACTGCCAGCATCACTTCGTATATCAACGCTGTCACTACGCGCGAGCCTTGTTGTGGTCATCTACTGTGGCCGTAACGCAGGAAAGTTGGTCGCTTAGCAACCGCATGTTTACTACAATTAATGTGTCTCCTAAAAATGCTCGCTTATTGCTTCGTAAAACATTCGAATCTGTTGCTGTCGCATTCATTGATTTGCCCTTTTGGCGAAACTGTGACTTTTCTTTATTATCGATATGACAGAAGCCCTTCAGAACAGTTTTCGTAATTACCGTACGCCCCACGCATAAGTGACACGAATTTAATATACAGTGTCTAGGACTTGTCTTACGTGCTGTACAGCGTGATCTTGAGGCCACGTACAACTATACGCCATTAAGCGGTCTACGTCACATGGTCACGTACTGAGATATTTTTTGCCAGACTTGGTTTTCACTCCAATAAATAACACCTCTCGTTGGTTATGAGAAGATGATCCTGAAGCGCAAGTATAGAGCCGTCGATATACACGCCCTGTCTGGAGAGCGGCCGTGTTCTTTGACTCATGAACATGGACTACGTGGTTCTGTAGGTCAGAAACACTGTTAAGCATTCTTGAGCATAGTAGCTTAATACAAGCATAGAGCTTAATACAAGTAGAAGAACAGTTAAAGCACACGCATCATTGCAATATAACATAGACTGCTTCATGTTCTTTAGCTCCACATTAATGCACACATTGTACAGCAACCAGCTGGGCGATTGCACTTTGTTTATCAATAATTCAAGCGTGTCAGTGCAAAGACGTTCATTAGTTGATTCCTCTTTATCCGTACAGACGTATCCACTCAGCTTAGGAATCAGCATAGATGTCCTTCAAACGATGGCGGCACGTTTTGCCACCACGCTCATGAATCTTGAGGAAAATGTTTGCTACTATTTTACGGACTGTCTCTGCAATGTGATCCCGATATATAAACTGGACTATACCCACACGTACTGTGTTCATTCTTGTGCTATAAGCCCTAAATTTGTTCATAATTCATCTTGTTAATTTTTTCTCCTTTTATTCTTAATTTTTCGTATTTCCATGTTTATCTTGTACATCACTGCCGTGATGTTGGGATAGCCGGCTCCGACGGATCCTACCTTCCCATATTTTTCCCAATATAAATAAAAAAGAAAAGAACATGATTGCAAGTAATTTCAGCGCTAGAAATCTTGACACCAGCCGTTGTTTCGAGAGAGAGAGAGAGAGTCTTTTTCTGGATAATTTTTCTTTCCTGCCTTTTCATACATATAGATACGTGTACATATACGGTGAATGGCGGCACACGCCGACGCCGGCAGCAAAAGCCAGAGGAGAGTGTCCATACAATTGCTATCGCAATAAAAAAAAAAGTTTTGAAAAATGAGCTGCATGTCTTTTGATAGCTGTCCTTTGCGATGAATGGACAGTCTGGACGGATATTCTAAAATATGAAAAAACAAGAAAAGAGGAACACATGTTCGCCCAACATTAGATCGAGCACCATGACGTCCTATGTAATCTCTACCCTTTCTATTATGTAACCTTCATTATTCTGAAGCCCCATACTACTTTACAAAATCACTCAAGTATTAGTCGATTCCCAAATGTGGGTGTGCGCCATAGTTAATAGGCGAACAAGAAAAAGAGCACACATTTTGTCGATTGAAAGATGAAGAGAGATACAGAGAGGCTGGCTCTTTATTAGAAAAAAAACGTTTTTTTTTGTTTCCGGCGTGTACATAACCGCTGGAACGATACCCTTTATAGAGATGTGGAGAGAGATTAAAAGGTTTCTGAAGAGAGGCAAACATATTATTAAAAAAGAAAAAGAATATATAAACAAAAGTTAAACGTGCAAATGAACCTGGGTACGTATTCTTAAAAACCTCTTACGCGAAAAAAAAATCGGAAGAGAATATGTCAGCCAGTCATGATACTGGAAATACTATTAGTGACGCCGGCTGACCAGTGGGAAGGACTCTCTTATGAAACAGAAGCTTTGCGAATTCGGCGCAGGATACATATTGTAACGCGGACTGAAAGAGCGAGGAAGAAGAAGAGATCGGACGCGCTCGAGCGATGGTGATTCGGCAGTGACGGTAGAGCGCTGACATTTTTCTTTGTAAATAAACCCATCACATCCGTAACAGCTTTGGTGGAGGTGCTGGGTAACTTGCCATCCTGGACCCCGCAGCAGAAGTTCTTCGAAGAAGCAGACGCTTAGCTGGCCTACCTCCGGACAACATCAGCATGAACGACGACACAGCAATCCCATCGACGTCCTACGCTGCTGCATCCACCAGTGCCACCGACACGCCACAAGGTGGCCGTCGACCTCGACAACCAGACTACTGGGCACCTGAGCCACGAATTTTCTCAGGTAAAACTGACGAAGACGTGGACGCTTGGCTAAAACACTTCGAGAGAGTGAGCCGCTACTACGAATGGGGCGCACCGGCGAAGCTCGTGAACGTAGTATTCTTCCTTGCCGGGACAGCCTTGCTTTGGTTTGAGAACCATGAACATGTCCTCCCCACTTGGGATATATTTGTTAAGGAACTGAAGGCCTGCTTTGGGGACACGAGTTCCATGAAAAAGAAAGCTGAGCAAACGCTGTCACGTAGGGCTCAGTTGCCCGGCGAGACGTGCACAACCTACATTGAAGAAGTGTTGAAGCTTTGCGGAATTGTCAACGCAAATATGTCTGATGAAGACAAAGTCGGTCATTTGTTGAAAGGCATCGCCGAGGACGTGTACAATCTCGACGTGCCGCTGCGGACCCCCGACCGTCGTCAACCAGGCCTCTACCAGAAGATTACTATGCTTCATCACAAAATGTTCCTGCGGAGCACGACCCGTCTCCGCGTACTTCTGCCACCTCTGCTCCGGCTAACGTAAGTCGACAAGTCCCCGTTTGCTACACATGTGGTCTCCCAGGGCATATTTCGCGCTTCTGTCCCAGACGGCCGCCTGCACCGCCACGTTTTTCGACGTATCCGGCTCGTATGTACGAAACGCCTGTGCCGCCACGTTTTTCGACGCACCCGCCTCGTATGCACGAAACCTGGACCTCTCACTCGGCCGACCACCGTCCCCGACAGCAATGGCCTAACGAATTTCGCAGCGAGTCCCCTGCCTCCGAGAGAAGCCTGACGCCGCCTCCGACACGGTCCCGCCGGTCGCCGTCTCCGCGTCGTCGGTCACCTTCCCCGCATCAGCTGGGAAACTAACTGGTGCGACCGATGGAGGTGCGGTCGCGGGACGGTCAGTTTCGCCAATTCCTCCTTCTGCTGTGATGTTGATGAACAAAGTGCGTGTGTGTATAGACGGTGTAGATACTCTTGCTCTTGTAGACACTGGTGCTGCTGTTTCGGTTATGAGCCTTCGTTTCAAACATCGTTTCTTGGGTCACAAAGTTATGTTCGCGTGGAATCGTAAAGAAACTTTTCGTGGAGTTGGAGGCGAAACGTTATGCCCTGTTGGTATTTGTTCAGTTGTACTCACGATTGGTGGACAAAATTTCCGAGTTGAATTCACCGTACTGGCTCGCGCAACTCATGACATCATTTTAGAGATAGACCTCCTTCATGAATGCGGCGCTACGCTTGACTGTGGAACTGGAGAGATTCTTCTACAAAGTACGTTGCCCGCTGCAATAGTTGACGATTTTCCGACTCTGCCCATCGATGCTCTTTCGTTGTCTGAAGATGTGACGATCCCTGGTCGGACAGCAGTGTTTGTACCCGTATGCTCTTCTCATGTCCGCTCAGGACCCTGCACTGGACTTGTGGAGCCTGATCATGCAAACGCCATTAAGAAGAATGTGCTGGTCCCACGGTCTGTCCTTACAGCCATCGACGGACATGCTTGCTTGTGGGCACTCAACGCAGCCTCAGAGCCTGTTGTTCTACCAGCCGGATTCAAACTGGGTACGTTCGAGGAGCAGGCCACAATTGACGTGAGAATGGTCTCAGAGTCTCCAGCTATCAGTCAGGCTGCGCCCAACTACTCAGCCGAGATTAAACGTATGATCAACAAGTCGTTGCCTTCTTCCGAGCAGAATGTCCTTGAGGAGGTACTTACACGCTACGCGGGAGTCTTTGATTTCGCTCAAAACAAGCGTTGTTCCATGTTGCCCGAATCCCGTATGCACCACCGCATCAACACGGGAGATGCTACACCGATACGCCAGAAACCCTATCGCGTATCCCCGTCAGAGAGGCAAGTGATCGCCGATCAGGTCAACGACATGCTGCAGAAAGGCGTTATTCAAAAGTCAAGCAGTCCCTGGGCAGCTCCTGTTATATTGGTAAAAAAGAAAGACAACTCTTGGCGATTCTGTGTAGACTACCGCCGTCTCAACGCCGTCACAAAGAAAGACGTGTATCCGCTACCACGCATCGACGATGCTGTTGATTGTCTGCACTCGGCCGCATACTTTTCGTCTGTCGACCTAAGGTCTGGATACTGGCAAATACCAATGCATCCGTCTGACAAAGAGAAGACTGCTTTTGTCACGCCTGATGGATTATTTGAATTCAACGTTATGCCGTTTGGCTTATGCAATGCCCCAGCTACCTTCGAGCGATTCATGGACTCCATCCTTCGCGGTCTCAAATGGGAGATATGTATGTGTTATCTCGATGATGTAATTATTTTTGGCAAGACATTCCACGAACACAACCATCGGCTTAGCGTTGTTCTAGACTGCGTCAAACAAGCTGGTCTCGTTTTAAACGCAAAGAAGTGTCATTTTGGTGAGCGTCAAGCCCTTGTGCTTGGATATCTAGTTGACAAGGACGGTATACGACCAGACCCGCACAAAATCAGTGCTGTCCGAGACTTCAAGCAACCGACGTCTTTGAAGGATCTCCGTAGCTTCGTGGGCCTGTGTTCTTATTTTCGTCGGTTTATCAAAGACTTCGCCCAGCTTGCTCATCCCCTGACAGAGTTGCTCCGCAAAAACACTCCATTTCGATGGACCATTGAGTGTGAGGCTGCTTTCGAGCAGCTGAAGTATTTGCTTACTTCCGGGCCCCTCTTGCGCCATTTCGACCCGGAGGCGCTCACGGAACTGCATACAGATGCTAGTGGTATCGGAGTTGGTGCCGTGCTAGTTCAATATCACGATAGCCGGCAGCACGTCGTGGCGTATGCAAGTCGTACTTTGACTAAGGCGGAGAGGAATTATACGGTCACCGAACTGGAATGTCTTGCAGTTGTTTTCGCCGTCCAAAAGTTCAGACCTTATTTGTACGGCCGGCAGTTCAAGATCGTCACAGATCATCATTCGCTTTGTTGGCTTGTCGGACTACGTGACCCAGCTGGTCGGTTGGCTCGCTGGGCCTTACGGCTTCAAGAATATAATTATTCTGTGACCTACAAGAGCGGTCGATGTCACGCAGATGCCGACTGCTTATCTCGTCTTCCATCTCCAACTGTGGATGCTGATGATGATGATTTTGACAACTACCTGGCCGCAATCTCATCCAACTTCCCAAATTTGGATGTCTTTCGTCACGAACAACAGCGTGACCCTTCGCTGAAACCAATGATTGATGTGGCTCGTAGCTCTAAACGCGCCACGCCATTCGTGATTCATGACGCCCTACTATATCGCAAGAATTACTCCAGCCATGGTTCCACACTACTACTCGTCGTGCCAGAATGCCTGCGTCTTGCGGTATTCCAAGCCATGCACGATGACATCACGTCTGGGCACCTTGGATTTGCCCGAACGCTTCACCGTATCCGACAACGTTTTTACTGGCCTCGACTCTGGAAGACCACCAAGCACTACGTCGCAAGTTGTGATGTCTGCCAACGCCACAAACAACCTACCACACCATCGGCCGGCCCACTGCAGCCGGTTAAGCCACCGACATCACCATTCGAAAAAGTCGGCATAGATTTACTGGGCCCTTTCCCCAAGTCTACCACCGGCCGCCGCTGGATTATTGTGTGCGTAGATTACCTGACGCGGTATACTGAAACGATGGCGGTTGCTTCAGCCACATCATCTGATGTGTCATGGTTTCTTCTACACTCGATCATACTTCGTCACGGGGCCCCTCGTGTGGTGATAAGTGATCGCGGCCGTCAGTTTACCGCTGACGTTGTCGAAGAGTTGCTACGGCTTTGTGGGTGTCAGTATCGCCATTCCACGCCATACCACCCTCAGACCAACGGCCTCACTGAGCGCACCAATCGTACCATCATCAACATGCTTTCAATGTACGTCGCAGCGGATCACAAGAACTGGGATGCCGTATTACCTTTTGTTACATACGCCTTTAATACCGCGAAACACGAAGTCACAGGTTATACGCCTTTCTTTCTTCTCTATGCTCGTCATCCGCAAAGTTTCCTTGACACCATACTTCCATTTTCGACGAACGAAAATGCCAGTGTCGCGCAGACTTTGTGTCGCGCCGAAGAAGCTCGTCGACTTGCTCGGCTCCGAACTCTTTCCGCCCACGCTCGCGCGAAAGACCGTTACGACGCAAAACACCCGCCCGTGACTTTCGCTACAGGTGATTTGGTCTGGCTGTGGACGCCTGTTCGAAAAAAGGGACTTTGCCAGAAGTTTCTTTCTAAGTACTCAGGACCGTTTGTGATTACTCAGTGCTTAAGTGACATCACTTACGCTGTCGCGAGAGTGACAGCTCAGAACCGGCGTTCGCGCAAGACGCAAATTGTGCACATTGCCCGATTGAAGCCCTACAACAACCGATCGCTTCTACTCGCTCGGTGAGCTTCGTCTGGCCCGGAGGGAAATGTAACGCGGACTGAAAGAGCGAGGAAGAAGAAGAGATCGGACGCGCTCGAGCGATGGTGATTCGGCAGTGACGGTAGAGCGCTGACATTTTTCTTTGTAAATAAACCCATCACATCCGTAACAATATTATTAAAATGCAAACAACTAGGATGTCAGGTAAGCTTAGGCTTTTTTATATGAAACAGACAATCATTTAATCCTTTCGATTGGTCTTTCTTCTGACAAATAATGACAATAACAACAAAAAGTGTACATTCGTCCACGTTTAGCACTCGGTGCGGCACACCGAGTGTAGTTGCACACAGGGCCGTGTCGTGGCCTGTCTCAGGGCATCTAGTGGCGCGGGCCAACGGCTCCCCGGCGGATGGGCTCGGCGATGTTTCCTTTCGCGCTGTGACAGCTGACGGCGACCGGTAGCGCCTTGGCCGTGTTCCCGGCGGGCAGGAACTGATCTTGCTACCGGCCCTCGCGAGAAGGGAGAGAGTGAAAGAACGGAACCACCCTTTGCGCGCTCGCACGACTGTCGGGGAGGGGGAGGGGGGGAGGCACTGCGCCGTGCTCCCAACCGGGCTGCAGAAATTAGGTGCCTTTTGTCATCTTCTAACCACTACCAGCACCACTGTCTGGGCTACCGGCTGCTGCGGCGAGCAGCTTGTTGCAGCAACAGCGCCTTGGTCTCCCGCGATCGCAGCTGACTGGCGCACTGGGGTTGATTAGCGGCACCACGAGCAAGTGGTCTTGAGATAGAGAAATGTGTCGCTTTTAATGTCTCGTCACTGTAACGGCGGTGAGCACATGATGTCTTGTTCTAAGACATTAGTAGTCTGGCCATTTAGTGGGCCCACTCACGGCACGGTTGAAAAAAAAATGACAGCATATCTACGGGGTGAATGGTAGAGAGTGGAGCGAAGTCCGCACGCCGCTGCAGCACCGCTTCGGCCTCCCGTTCTCGTAAGCCGGAATCTTGTCGGTGCCGCCGCGCAGCTTCACGGCACGCTTCTTCCTCGCGTGCTCGCACATCGGGGTTTCGTCTTCGAGCACGAGCCGCCACTGCTTTACGCGCACGCCGCTTTGAGGCTTGTCCATCCGCCGACATTCTGACCGCGCGCGTGTGCCAAAACGGGCTTTATTTTACTACACCACACTCCCTAGCGTACGGCGCCGTCGAAGAGCACGCGATCACCAATGTCTTCGTGTGACGTCATTCCCGTTTTCTTGTGCGCTCGCACATCGGGGTTCTGTCTTGCGTGTGAGCTGCCGCTGCTTTGCGCACGTCATACTTTTTATCGGCAAACCATGAATCATCCGCTGGCCGCGTCTGTCTTTGTTTGACGCACGGATGGACAAACGCAGGGACGGACGCACGGACGAACGCAGAGACAAGCGTATGGACGCACGAGAGGATGCGTGGATGGACGTACGCATGGACGAACGCAGGGACGGACGTACGTACGGACGGAGGGACGCACAGATGAGCGCATGAGACGATGGACGAACGCATGGACGGATGGATGCATGAATGGACGGACGCATGGATGAACGGGTGTATGCACAGACGGACGGACGTACGCACGGATTGACGGAAGCAAGAACGAACGGATGGACGGAAGCACGGATGGACTGATGGATGCTTCGCCCCAGTCATCATTATTCATTCCAAGGATATGCTGTAGTATTAATTATTTATCATACTACAAGTAATGTCCTCTAATGTCGTACCATTTGCATTTTTCAGCGTATATGCATTTCGTTATATGTACAAGTACTGCCCTCTAAGGCTGGTTCAAGAACTAACGAGAGGTGGCTACATACGATTACTACGTGACGCTCAACCCACGCCTTAATGAGCTTCGCTCCTGAAAGAAAGAGAGAGAGATATTGACTTCAGCGAGAGTCTTGAGGTGGCACGACCATACGCTTCATACGCTCGAGTGTGAGGTGACACCGTTGGTAGAAATACACAACTTCAACATACTCCCATGGGCAAGTGATTTCGCACCTGCTAACCTTGTAATCAATAACGTTTTGAAATAAGATGTCATTGTGGCATCCAGATGGCAGAAGTGTGACACTGGCTTTGCCTCATACTTTACAAACGGTGAACAATGTTGTCGCAGTGCTTTAGTTGCATACTGCGGGTGAGTGTAAAGGACACTACGATGATTTCGCGTCCCATCTGTACCTTAAAAGAGAGATAGGAACGAATAAGGGAAATGGCAGGAAATTAACCAGAACTTATGCACGTATAGTTTGCTACCCTACACAAAGCGAAGAGCGAAAAATAAAAGCAGTAAGAAAAGTGGAGATGAAAATGCAAATGTGCAAAGTAAAAAAATAAGAAAATAAAAAAAAGTCTGGGAGTATTATAGTCTCTCCAACAGGCTGCTGCAAAGTGAATTATGCGAAGCCTCACGACTGCACAAGAACTCGAAGGGCGTGACAGCTGTGAAGGGATAGCAAGGTGCTGATCAGCCCGACCATTTTGATCACACACTACCACAGTGTTTATTCACACTCAGTGTCATCAGCATGCGCTGCAGCCTGGGCTGAGTGACAATAGGTGAGCAATAGAAATTACGACACAGTATTAAAAAAATGACAATGGGGAAATAAGGCATTATCTTACAGAAGTTACAAGCACTTGCAGTGGTTACAATTGCTGCGGACTAAAACTTCGGAACGGATGACTTGTTGCTTATATCCGTGTTTTATTGGCAAATTTAGGGTAATTCGGCTGAGTCGAAAAACGTGTATTTTGTAAGGCATGGAGCAGTGTTCTTCAGATGACAGTGCTGCAGCTTGAAAAAAAGTCGTTCTTGTCCCTATATTATAGGTAGTGTTCTTCTGTTAAGCATATCTTGCCGTCTGTGCTGTATTTTCTGCGTTCCACTGAGCAACAGCGGGGTCTCCCGCCCCCTACATCGCAGTGATGGATGTACAATCCCAGGAGATGCCGCCCGGTACCGGTTCATCCATGGGCATTGCTTCAAGAAAGCTTGATAATGCATCTAGTGAGAGCGAGGACACCAAGCTGTATTCCGCATCAGATGACGAGTTATCGGAAGACGGCTTTGAACCTGTGCTCTACCGCAAGGCCAAACGAAGAATCATGAACGCATCATCGGCATCAATAACAGCCGCCGTGAGAACTGCGTCTCAGTGATGGCTTCACTCCATTCTGTTTGTGCCGCAGACCACTACTGCCAATCTACGCGTCCTCAACAGGCAAGCACTGTCTTTGTATATCGAAAACATTGTGCCTAACGAGATTAAGGACATCAGAATAAAGACGAGGAAGAATATTTTCGCAATTGACGTGATGAACCTGAGTGCACAGAACACGCTGCAGCATGTGTCGGAGCTGGGAAACATCAAAGTCCGATCCATCATACCAGCGAATGGTAACACCGTAAGACGAGTTATATAACACTGAAATCGCCTATTAAGATTTCCCTGTACTGATAGAACTAGCTAGTGAGTGAAAACAACGTCATTGTGCATGCTGGTCGCCTAGGCAACTCTCGTTGTGTGTGAATAACATTCAAGGGTGAATGTAGTCCCTCTCATGTGAAGGTTGGCGATTTTCGTCACCAGGTTCGCCCATTTATTCCGAAGTCCTATGCAGTGTTTCATGTGCCAGAAGATTGGCCACGTGAAAGGCGTTTGCAGAAATTCTGCAGTGTGTCCCCGATGCACTGAACACCACTTAGAAGACAACTGTAGTGCAACTACGTTGAAATGCCCCAACTGCCACGGTGCTCACAATGCTTCCTCCAAGGAATGTCCTCAGATTAAGAAGGAGATTTCTATTCTAAGGCAAATGGTGTGAGGCAACTCGACTCACAGAGAAGCTGCGCAAAAAGTAAGGGGAAGGTGCCGTCATCGTCGAAGGTCCTCGCGAAGGACAGTGCCAAATCTAACGAAAAAGTCAGAAACTCAAGTAAAATCGAGAGACGTGGCTCCTAGCACGGCAAACATCTGCGCCGAAAGAGAATAAACTGATAGATCTCTCTCACCAAAGGAATGGCCACCCCTTCAGCCTACACGATTTGTTGAGCCTCAATAGAAGCCGTCTCAAGAACAAGCACAAAATGCTGCAATGGCCGGGAAGCCAGATCATCACGTGATGGTGATGCTGCGATCATTAGTGGACACCATTCACGTGTTGTTATGCGACATGAATACACCGTCAGTCAAAAGTGTCCTTCAATTACTGGACGCGCTGAGTCCAGTGCTAGCAGCCCTAGAGTAGACCACGGCTAATCCACCACTGTCTTTCAGGGATGATGTTCGTAAAGCAGCAATACTGCAGTGTAATGCCAGGGGTTAAGATCGCGCATTGCTGATTTCAGTCGAGTTGTGTACGTCATTATGTTTCTTGTAATCGTCTTCTGTGAGCCTAACTTCTCGAGTGCAATAATACTCTCGAGATACGATACTTTTATGTCGTCTACTGTTACTGAACGCAGCAAGGTTCTGGTGTTCATTCGTCAAGACCCCACTTGCGTCCTTCAACCTGTACCACTTCCTGGCGGAAATCAATACGTATGCTTAAGAGTGAAAGAGAGCAGGCTCAACATCAATGTGGTTGGCGCATACCTATCACCATCAAGTCGGTTCGATAAAAAAAAAGACTACAAGACATCATAGCGTCAACGCCTGACCCGTGTGTTATCATCGGGGATTTTAACGCTCATCAGACAACATGGGGAAGTCAGAAGACCAACATTAAGGGCAGAAACTTGGTGTCTTTTGCCTACGACAACGAACTTTGGTTATTGAACGATGATAGTCCTACATTTTTACGTGGCTCCACATACAGCAGCTGTCTCGACTTGGCTTTTGTTTCGCGAAGCCTAGTGAAGCCTACTGAATGGTTTACGGATATAGAAACTCATGGGAGTGATCACATTCCAACATACGTGAATTGATTGATTGATTGATTTGTGGGGTTTAACGTCCCAAAACCACCATTTGATTATGAGAGACGCCGTAGTGGAGGGCTCCGGAAATTTCGACCACCTGGGGTTCTTTAACGTGCACCCAAATCTGAGTACACGGGCCTACAACATTTCCGCCTCCATCGGAAATGCAGCCGCCGCAGCCGGGAATCGAACCCGCGACCTGCAGGTCAGCAGCCGAGTACCTTAGCCACTAGACCACTGCGGCGGGGCAACATACGTCAAGATCAGCGGATTGTCACCTCCTGAAGTTCGCGACACGGTTAAAAGAGTGGACTAGAAAAAATTTCAGTCTCGTATGGAAGACCAATGCCAATTAAGAACACATATCCGATTTACAAGAGGCCATCAAGAGCACTGCACAAGAGACTGTGTGTACGATCCCATGCTCTGTAAAAGTCATGGACATTGACACAGAGCTGGAGCGGCTTCGAGCGTTACGACGACGAGCTGAAAGAAGGTACCGGCGCACGAAGGACATAGATCTACGGACTGCTAGACGTATGCAGAAGAAGATCCAACGTCGGTTGGACAAGCTAGAATTTCAACGCTGGATTACTTTCTGCGAGTCACTCGACCCTCGTAAGCCTTTATCGCAGTTATGGAGGACGGTACGAGGTTTACGCTCATCCCCCATTCAGAGGTCACCATTCAAGGCCTTAGCCCATAACATAAATTGACCAGATGTTGACGTTGCTGAAGAGGTCTGCGCCGGATCATCAGGGCAAACTACACCACTTAACAGCTCACAACTGTCGAGCAGTTGTCCGCCACCTTGTGATTCCTGTATGAACCTACCGTTCAGCATTCAGGAGATTAAGGCAGCACTTGCTTCGCGCAAACGTACCTCAGCACCAGGACCTGACGGAATCTCCTACAGAGCCCTGTGTTATCTGGGTAAGCGCGTGAGAAAAGCTCTGCTTCAACTATATAATGATTGTTGGATAAAGAGCACTGTCCCCTTAAGTTCGAAAACTAGTCGTCTAGTACCACTGATAAAACCTGACAAGTCACCATTAGAACTCTTCTCCTATCACCCGATCGCATTGGCTAGTTGCGTGGGTAAAGTGATGGAGAGAATGATCCTCGGCCGCCTGGAGTGGTAATTGGAGTGTCAAGAGATCTACCCAAATGCCATGGCTGGCTTTCGACGTTGTCAATCATCGATCGATAGCGTCGTCAACCTAATCACGTGCGTTGAACATGAGAAAGGTCATAAGCGTCTTTGCACCTCTCTGTTCCTTGACGTCAAAGGAGCCTATGATAACGTTACTCATGAAGCCGTGTTTGCCGCGCTTCAAGAGATTGGAGTGGGCGCCCGAACGTTTAAGTGGATACGCAGCAATCTCCAAATGCGATCTTTTTTGTGAGTATGGAGGCCGGAAACACTTTTGCAGATTTTAGTTGTCGTGGCGTCCCTCAGGGTGGTGTACTGAGCCCCCCTCAGGGTGGTGTATGGAGCCCCGTGCTATACAATCTAACACTGATCGCTCTCCATACGCAGCTACCAAACAACATTTGTATATCAACATACGCAGATGACATCTGCATCTGGACATCTGCGGTAACTCGCCTGCAGTTACGAGCGAGAATCCAGAGAGCTGCTACTGCAACTGCTTTATACTTCCACAATCACGGCCTGGAAATTTCCTCCGGAAAGGGCGCCTTCTGGTAATTAAGCGCAAACCCATTGCGAATTACAGTGTGCCAAATAATGGTAAAAAAATACCATAATGTCAATCTCACAAATTTCTGGGTGTCATAATCGACAGAGACATATCATGGAGCCCTCATGTGCCGTATTTGAAAAAGTGATTGATGGGCATATGCCATAGTTTCAAGTTTCTCGCTGGAAATACTTGGGGAATGCAGCCCAATGCTATGTTACAACTGTACATGGTGCTTTTACGTGGCTTTCTACGATACAGTCTGCTGGCATTATGAAACGCCAGTGAAACAGGTCGACGCATGATACAAAGCGTTCAAGCACAGGCACTTCGAATCTGTCTATAGGTCTGCCTCAGGGCGCCTCAACAGTGGCGACAGCTTTAAACAAAGACCACCTCGTGCAGAGTGATATTGAAATTGAAGATCTGAGAACACACACAAGGCATGTGGCCCGGACTCCCCGTCACCATCCAGCCTCTCTACCAGCGGATAGGCTTCACACTTCCTTTTGCCGAACAGTAACTGCAGATGTTGACTTTCTACCAACTGGTTTTACTCCCGCGGCGAGACCTTCAGTTCCTCCATGGTGCCTCAAACAGCCAGTCATCAACCAGACAATACCAGGGATCCAGAAAAAACGAGATTTGTCAATACTAGCCCTCAAGCAGCTCGGTTTACTTATGCTGTACGAGAAGTACCAAGACCGCACCCACGTCTACACCGACGGCTCCATCCTGCCAAACAGCTCAACAGCGGCGGTCGTTATTCCAACGTACGCCACAACCATCAAATTCAGGACAGCTCATGCAACTACATCAACGGCAGCAGACTTTGCAGCGCTTCGCGTTGCGTTGCGTTTCATTTACGACCAAAGCACGCAACGATGAACGATCTTCTGTGACTGCAAGGCGGCCCTGCAGTCACTTCTGTCAAATCTATGCAGTGGTCCGCACGAGCAGTCGGTATTTGAGACAGCAGAAATGCTACACCATGTAACAGAAAAAGGGCGCCACGTTATGTTTCAGTGGTTTCCAAGCCACTGTGAAATTATCGGTAATGAACGGGCTGATCAAGCTGCCCGTTCAGCGCATATATAAGACAACGAATAGTCAATACCTCTCTCTAGGACAGACGCTGCTAGAAGGCTCCGCATGCTTGCTCGCCAACGTTTTATGTCACTTTGGAATGAGCCTCTTTTTACGCATGCAAGATTACGATCCTTTGATCCTACGTTAAGCTTGCAGCTTCTAACAAAACTTCGACGAGGTGACGCTACTGCTCTGCCCAGACTATGGTTGGGAGTCGCGTTTACCCGTGCATACGCGTTCCGCATAAGGATGGCCGACACCACCGCCTGTGCACACTGCGGAGACGAAGAGACAATTCGACACGTTCTGTGTGACTGCCGTAATATAACCTAGAAAGACAATACCTTTCTAATACACTAAACACGTTAGATGACCAGCCGCTGTCAGATGAAAGCATACTGCGCCATCGTCATGACGCATCATCACAGAAGAAGGCCGTGCAAGCGCTACTGGGCTTCTTGCGAACTACTGGCCTGTCGGAACGCCTCTGAGTGGACTGATTTTGTGTGTGCAGGTGTGTCCGTGTTTTTCTCTTGTTTATTTTAACTATCCCGCATTTTCAACCCCTTATTTCCCAACCCCAGTGTAGGGTAGCATACTGGATACTAGCATCTAATTTACCTCTCTGCCTTCCTTTTTTCTAGTTTCTCTCGCTTTGCAACGTACCAGACAACCTGGCACACTTGCTTCTTGCATGCCAGTGTATTGCCAGACGTATTCTGCAACAACACACGACTGATAACGAAGCAGGACGGACGAACGAAGACCCAACCGAAACGTGGGAGGCGAAGCTCGCCCTCGAGGACCTAGAAGACCAACAACAACTCGTCGTCAGGTCCAAGAGGGCAGTAGAATCCAGAGTGTTCCTGGACTAAGGAGCCCTTACACCTTAGGGTGACACCGGGCATTGCTCGGGGCACTTTTTCAAAATGAACATTTACTTCTCTCTCTCTCTCTCTCTCTCTCTGCTAAGCACGCGTACGAAGGTCTAATTACAGATGGAGAAAGAAAGAAAGAAAGAAAGAAAGAACGAAAGAAGGAAGGAAAGAAAGAAAGAAAGAAAGAACGAACGAAAGAAGGAAAAAAAGAAAGAAAGAAAGAAAGAAAGAAAGAAAGAAAGAAAGAAAGAAAGAAAGAAAGAAAGAAAGAAAGCGCCAGAACGCCTCTGTCGCCTGCCCAGCTTTCCATGATACTTCCTATGTATCTTTTTTCTCGCGATTTTTTTGCACTGTATAACCCCACTCTTGCAATAGCCCTTTTACAGGGCTTCAGTATGTAAATTAAATAAATAAAATAAATGAGCTGTGCCAGAAACACAAAAGATGAGGTCTCCCCTATGATGACGTCTCTTCAGGAGTTGCCATTCTGCATAGTATCTTTATCGACGTTTTCTGCAAGGACAATGCTGCCATCGGATTCTTCGCAGGATATCCAATTACAGATGTTCAGACAGGTTTTCTTGTGTCCGATAAAAAAGAATAAACAACACCGTCGACTTACATCAGGATATAGAACTCTCGGAGGATAGGTAACACGGTTCGTATGCCCAATCGGCACGTTTGCGCATTCCTAATGGGGCGATATGAAGAATTCAGGCACTTCGCCAGATTTCCCAGCTACACTGACGCCTCAGTAGCGGAACGTTCACTCAACCCTATGAGAAATGATGTCCACTTGCTAAATTTCACTTAATTACCACGTCGTCTCAAGACATGTCGCTTGCACTGCACCTCTAGAAGCACGCCCTTTTCCGAAACATGCTCTAATAAAAGGGATGTTGCCACTGACAAAAGACACCCTAGAAAATCAGAAGGAGCTGGCGCAGGCTCAAGAAACAAGTCGTTGTTCACATTGCAGCAAAAAAAAAAAAGAAGATTGTCTAGACAGGTGGAAGACGAAGCAGGCAATAATGGAGTGTTGAGCTTTGGATAACGCATGCTGGTCGTTCCGAATGGTTATTTTGGGCAGTGGTAAAAAAAGTGCCAAGCCCCTCAACGCCAGCATATGCTCCAAGTACAGGTGGAAAGCAAAAAAAAAAATAGAGAGAAAAGGGGGTCCTTAAGCATACGTATTACCGCTCTTGTTTTTCAATAAAGCTTGTCCAATCTTTTGTTTCGTTTCTTCACTGCATCGCACTGTGCCCGAAAACACTATGATACGCCGAGTTTCGTTTCAAGAGCACATTACTTGCATGTATGCCAAGTGTTCTCTCTCCTCACCCTGTTGTGGTGGTCACTTTTACTGAAGCTGGGCTTCAGAGCAAGATGCCCGCCTAGCTCCATGAACAGACTTAATCGTATCGCGTCTCAAGAGAACGAGGCTAACGTTCCGGAAGTAAGCTGTTTTGCCTTCGAACGACGCGGAAAGAGACGGGCATCATTCGAGAACGACCATGAAACGGGGAGTCTCGGAGATTGGAGTGACCGATTCCGGCTTCCACGGTTGATCTTTACAGACAGTCGCCGAGGAATACTGCACGTCGCCAAGGCCTCTGGTTCCTCTATTTTATTTTATGCCGAAGCCAGTCGTATTGTCTACCGAAACCATCTCCGAGCTATTCGATAAGTCTCAGGGCGAGGGGAGGCGATGTCCGGCTATTTGCCTCAACTCGCTCAAATCTGCGTAGCGTAGTAATGCTATTGGTGTCGAACTACGGATGGACGGCCGTGCACTTTTCTCATGAGCCAGAGTCACGGAAAAGAATACTTGTGACTGGCTAGTGTCTGTCTGTCTGTCTGTCTGTCTGTCTGTCTGTCTGTCTGTCTGTCTGTCTGTCTGTCTGTCTGTCTTCTGATTATGATTGTTATAATTAGTTAGCACAAAAAGGCAAGCACACCCAGTCGAAATATCCGCGTGAATGGTGCCGTGAATCTTACCGCCGATGTGCTAACACCGGTTGCTGCTTGCCCACGCTGCACGGTACAGCTGACACATGCATATACAGTAACGGTTGCACACGCCGGTCGCCCAGCGAGGGAACGGGCTGCGTGAGGCACCCAGGCTATTTTGCAAATAGCATAGCGGTCGAAGAGGCTAGTGCCTTCATGCGAAGATTAACAGGCGTGCACTGACCTGCGTGCAACGAGATGTCCATGTTATATTATTCTGATTAGCGCGTATGGGCCTATTCGTTTCGCCAACTCTATACGCCTCAAAATAAGAACCGCGACGCCTCTTTCAACCGTAAGGGCGGGTCGTGGGTCCTGAGGTCACGCACGCTAGAAAGGTACAGCAAGCATTCGCAAACATGATCACTTCGATGGCATTTCTTGGGCGAAACGAGATAAGAGTCTTCAAACGTTGCTGTTTCTGAGAAGTAAATTCAAGATGCCACAGGCATGAACATTCGTGTGAACTTGTAGTTTATTGTTCAATCTCATGGCAGGCATTACAAACAATAGGACATACGAAAGAACGCACAATTCAAGACACTGCTATGTAGCGTGTTAGTGTAACGTTTACGTGGAATGGCTATCGTGAAAAAAAAAGGAACAGAAAGAGAAAGAAAAAGGTTGTCCTGAAGAACGCCTTCATGCACAATATTCGCAGGTGCGACGTCCGGAGTTTCTCAGTTTCTCCCTCCAAAGCTGGACATCGACACTGCCTACATCGACATTCCGGCCAACAGCACACTGCGGATAACATGCTACGGCAGGTACCCGCTAGCCTGGTCCCTCCCACCGTTTGGAGTAAGTACCATACCATACGTAGTGCCCTATAAGAACTGTCTGTCTGCCTGAACTGTTTGTCTGCTGTTACCAAGTGACCACATCACTTACTCGACCTTCCGGAAGCGTTGCCCCTTCTCGAGACACTTACAATAATTGCGTTTGTGGCCGTTAAAAGAATACGCACTTTATGGCCGTGCCTCGACATTCAAAGCGGTGAAATGAAATTACAGCTTTGCCAAGCCTAACGACACGTATACATATTTACATATATTGTTTCCCCTTTACTTAGATTCAGCACGCGATAGAGTCGCAATGTGTCTATGAATTTTTGGCGTGTTCATGCCTTAACGCCGTTATCGCGTGTGGTCTGGAAGCATCTTCATCTTGTTGCCATCGAGAACTTCAGTGTCGTTATGGGGAGGCTGTGCGGGCAAATAAAGCCTGATTATAAACGAAATATATATAACAGAACGTTATTACAGAGTTCTGTTACGTCCAACGGTATGAGCTGAAGCTCACAGAAATGTATAGCCACTCTCTTGAATGACCTCCGCAAAGCCACTGTATTCAGTACATAGAATGTAACGTTGGGCTGTTTGAATGCTTGCATGATTGACGCAACGCTGTAGAGGCGGAGACGAAAGGAACGCAGAGTACACAGGACCAGCGCTTACTTATGTGCATGTCTGCTATGTCCGGTTTTTTTTTTCGGTTTTCGTTCTTGTGAAATGAATATTTCAGTTGCACGCTCGTTCGGTGCACTTTGTGTTCCTTTCGTCTTCGTAACTGTAGCGCTGCGTCAATCATGCACCATGGTGTAGCTTTAACGATAGTTGGAAGACGCCGTTTAGAAATGAAAACTTTTTTTACACGCTTGTACGAATGGAAAACGGAACAACAAAGTATCATTTGAGTTCATCTAATAATTGAGAAATCATTGGCGCAGGCAGGAGAGAAGAGAGGGGGAGGAGGAGAAGAGTAAAAAAGTTATATGCCACTGCACGGAATGCAAATTTACTTGCTGACTTTTGTCAGTTCCTCAGTGCTCAGATTGGTCCGAGTTTGAAGACCTGTTCGAAGTGCTTAGTTGCGCTCGTGATCTCGTGTGTTTCCGAGTCACTGAAGCTGTTCTACTTAATCTGTTTTGCTGTGGAGAGGTTGAAATCCACATCACCTCGGCTACTCCACATTGCCGCATGGTTTCGCGGGGTAGAACAATGCGTGAAAGAGGACAAGGAAGTTAGGACTGAGCCACTCTTTGGCCTTGCTCTACAAGCCTGTCCTGGTATGCGAAACCATGCGGCAATATAAATAGGTTCTACTGCGAAAATAACAATAATGAATGGTGCCCAAAATGAACAATTATAAAAGAAACGTAATAGCACACAGAGACCAGTTGAAATGAAATGTCAATGTACAGTTTGCTTGCAGTGGCTCACACTCATAAAACGTTCGCATCACACCTTTCTGTTTCTACTCACAGTATATGTACTAGCACATCATTCCATATATATCAACCCCTACCTGTACATCACAAGCGCTTATCCAATCCTGTCTCCACTAAGAAGTCTGTCAGATAGATATTCGCTGTAGAATGGCGCGAGAGGGTCCGTTGGCTTCCGCGTCACACGGAAAATCTTCCTCACTATGAAACTGTGGGCTTCCACACAGAGAAGGTGCGCAATCTTCAATGTGTTTGGCGGGCGAGACAAAGCGGTGACAGCGCTGATGTGAAGGATTCGTCAATACCCAACAAATACGCATTACAGCGCGTTGATAAACTTGCAACGGGCATCCGCAGATTACTTGCACACTGCGCGCGCAGATCTCGGGTTTTCTTTACGTGGTCTAGAAAAACCTCAAAGCTATGGCTATGCCACGGAATTCTTCCTTGGTGCATCAAGTTCGCCGCCCTCTTTACGAATGGTGTGCTTAAGACCCATAAGCCATACACAAATTACATAATTAGGATTTCATTATGACTGGACTTACAAAAATAAAAAAACGCCGTGCATGGGAGCAAACGAAACAGTAATCCGTTCCAGCGTCCTCGGAATCATATTAAAGAAACCGTGGTTACAAAAGGCGGTTAAAATCCAAAGCCTTCTCGTCTTATTCATTGTTATTTAGCTGTGAGATATCAAAGCATTGATTTCCATGATGTCAGCTATCTTGTACCAGTAAGCAGCAATGAAAAAAAAAAACCACATCTCTTGAACAAAATGGCAAGAAGCATTAGAACGTCTCGAAAAGTTAATTAGAGCGCGAAAACTTGACACGATCACTCACACACGCACACACCCATGCATCAAACACACAGCGCTCTTAAAAGAGACGCCCACTGTACGAGAAATGTATTCTAAGAGAACTTGTTGTTGGGCTAGTTGGTAGATCATTTCGAAAAGTTAATTAGAGCGCGAAAACTTGACACGATCACTCACACACGCACACACCCATGCATCAAACACACAGCGCTCGTGTCAAGTTTTCGCGCTCTAATTGACTTTTCGAAATGATCTACCAACTAGCCCAACAACAAGTTCTCTTAGAATACATTAGAACGTCGTCGAGCACTGATCGTTCTACGTATATACAAAGAAGGAAGTGACGATGCCCGTGCCTATATAAGAATGTATATGTCTTTATTGCTTTTTTGCTTCAAAGTTCACGCCTTGCTGGTGCACTGCTAAAGTAATCATTTCTAAGTTGTAGACGCTTTTGTGCCTGGGAAGAACACACAAATATACAAACGAACGCATTGTTGCCTATTGCACGATATTTTTGCAATATATTGATTGATATGTGGAGTTTAACGTCCCCAAACCACCATATGATTATGAGAGACGCCGTAGTGGAGGGCTCCGGAAATTTTGACCACCTGGGGTTCTTTAACGTGCACCCAAATCTGAGCACATGGGCCTACACTATTTTTGCAATATACGCATTCATGTATCGCTAATACTTGCTCTAGTTCCATCCTTCTCGTTTTTGTTTCGAGGACAACGTGTCCCTCCGCTCATCCATCTATTATGAAGAGGTGGATGGCATTCGCCCCTTCAAGAGCGTCTTCGAGCTCAACAGCAGTGACGTCATGGACCTGGGTCGCTACACCTGTTACTACAACGGGACCACAGATCTCACCAACGCGGGAAACGCTACGTCAGTTTACGTATTCGTGAATGGTGGGTACTTTTATTGCGTTCTGCATACGCGCACTGGCCACCTTTTGGTTGAAGATACGCACAGAATATTTTGCGTTCCCACTGTAAGTGTTTCCACGTCATTCCAGCGAGACCTTCTGGATGTTCTGAAAGCACCACTTACGTATTTTCACGCCTTGTGGGATCTAGTATTTTAAATGCTACGCAAGGCTGAGTAAACCGAAGGTCGATGCAGTAGAAGGTGCTTGGCGCTTTTTCCTTCAGAGGGCGCATAAACAATCATAATCGCGTTCAATACCCACAGGACCGTGCATAAAAGGGCATACGGCAGTTTGGGCCCTCCCACTTCATAAAGCTGAGCCACATGACACAAAGCTTATACATCATATTGTGGGCAAAAACAGCTTCGTCATTGGTCGTGACGTAACTCAATGGTCACTGTTTATTGCAGTTGCAACAAAAGTAGGGTCGTCTAAACGTGCTCACCCTTGTAAGAACAACGTCTGTTTCCGCACTAAGGGATTGCCGCAAGAGATGCTTCATATAACGTTGTGAGGCGAACACCACACCCGAAAGTCAGCTGGCATTCATACCCATGCAACTTGGATATGAATCGTTAAGAATATATCACCAGACATTTTTTTTTAAAGTCTGACGAACTGTCCTGCTTGGCTACTCTGACCTCCAAGCCTAGCAGGCATTGATGTCTAGAGTCCGGGCCGTAACGGCAGCTACAGGGGTACCGGACAAGGGATCCGTCCTATAGTGCCTTTGAAGGGTGGGACCCTAAGGCTCGCCCCATCCACACCTCTCACTGTAAATGAATTAACAAATATTTTCCGCCACTGCACCACCACTACCACTTCCACAGTGTAAATTGAATTTCGGCTCCTGGCTGTTCGCAGACGACTACTACCTGTTCCAGCCGGATAAAGATATGGGCCAGCTTAAGTTTGTGACTGCGCGCCCCGGCGAACAGACGGTCGTGCCGTGCCTGCCTACTCACTCGGGTGCTCGCGTCCAGCTGTGGAAAGACGGCGGACTGGGCGAGGACGAGACGGAGGAGGTGGCACTGGAACGGCAGTACGTCGAGTTCGACCCGATGTGGGGTTTCGTCATCTACTACCCGCACAGCTACTTCTCTGGGCACTTCATCTGCAACGGAACGGTGCCGGGACGCGTATACAACGACTCGTCCATGGCCGTAGACTTCCACTACAGGCGTGAGTGTTGCTGCACGGTTTTACCTGGCCACCGAAGAAACAATCATTGTGTGAATCGCTCCATTGATTCATGTTCTCTTCTTTTGTGTACTTAACAAATTGCAGGACCCGTGCAAACGGCGCCCGACGTGACGATCTCGAAGGAGAACAACTTCCATCCAGTTCTGAACGACTCATTCACCCTCAACTGCACCGTCACATTTGAAGAGAGAGTCATGTTGTTCATGTCTTGGGACTACCCCAACAAGAACGTAAGTTTGGGAGGCGATCTGGCCGACTCTGTCAGGCATCAAGAGATATTATTACACAAATGGCAACACGTAGGGCCTACGCAAGAAAAGCGCAAAATGCACGATGCATCTTACAAGTGGCTTGCTCGCAGAAAGGAATATGAGCATTTCATAATTTTTTTTATCATGCGTAAATGCACATATTGTCTCCTGTGAGTAAATCAGTCGTAAGTGGCACACCGTGTCTCTCAGTCTATCCTTATGTGCGCGCGTCATCATTGGCGTAATCCACAAGCGTAAGCGAGGCCATTTATTTACCTGTTGAAAATACCGAGAAGCCTTGGAGCAGTTGTCATCTCGACGGTCCTTACGTGAAATATTTTGTACCTAATATGTGGTGCTATATCTTTAACTACCCTGAACGATTTGGAAACGGTAAATGATAGGTGGTGGGGTCTACTTTACGTATATTCGCATACCAGCAACGCTGCTCAACACTTCATTATGTCATTAAGTGTTTACTAATAAATATTGGCAAAATACTGAATTAATAAAACTCAATGAATTGTGTCTGTTAGAAAGTATGCATTGCCTGCGCATCTTTCGCACTTACGCTTTGCATTCGCGTCCACTGTCCAACTTCCGGTCGCCAACCACCCATTGAAAACAGAGAGGAAATGCAAGCAAATTGACGTTATATTACAAAAATACAGAAATGAAACAAAAACACAGCAATAGCAACAAAAAAATCAAGTGTTCATCTCTGTCTCGCGCCATCATAGCACAGTATCACATCTCCTCCTTCAGAGCTCCCGCATCAAAGAGACCAAGCCAATCCGCCACAACAAGACGTTTGGGCGAGACCACTTCATGCTGTACATTGTGACGTCACAGCTGACCGTTCGGGACGTGCAGAGAAGTGACGAAGGGCTCTACACGTGTTCCTGCACGTACGACGGAGGGAATAAGCGCAACCACTCTGTCTTTGTCTCCGTCTACGGTAAGGGGCTCGAGACCCGCTCGGCGCTTCAGATCCTAAGCTTGCCGACGTTTCTATAGTTTCGCAGTGCTGTACTTAGGCAAAGTTTACTAAGCGGGGTATGCGTTTACAAAATCAATGAATGGGCGCAGAGTCACATTTCTATATTCTCGATTTCTTTAAAGAAATTCAGCGCTTTGTTGCAGACACGTAGAACTTTTATCCTCTGAGCTGCAGTTACTAATATCACAGATAACTCAATGCACCGTAACCTTATGTTTGAAAAAGGAAATCAATCAAATGAAGGTATTTCGTTACAAACGTCACTGTAGCACATGTCAAAACCGACAGAACAAGGAACATAAACCATAAACATATGCGCCTAATTTTCTCTGCATGCAAGTATCTTGGCGAGCACAATAAGTTTATTCAAAGTCAATGCCATGCATCGTATGATGTTCAGTTACACCCAAGGTTGAAAAATTCAAAGTGCGCGTTACACTTCCATCAATCAAGCTGCATTTTAGTAAGTGTTTGAAATCATGGCTATGGTTCGTAAAGAGTGCAGGTGTCCATATACTCAGAAACATTTGCCCGAATCAGCATGTTGACCATGCAAATGTCGTCGAAAGGCGATAGTCTTGCATCTGGAGAGAGCGAACAAAACGCTTATTTGATGTTCAGCGGAAGAATATTGGTGAATGGTATTCTAGAGGCGCTGCGTTAGAGTGCCTCGAGCGTGTAGCGGAGGCCAACAAGCGCATCGAGGCACGTTAGACACAAGCGCCATCTGGCAGTTATCTTGAAAAAGGAAGGCGTGCGCACCCGCGGAGAAAGATGCGCGCCAGTCTCGGAGATGATAAGGTGTAGAACGCAAAGCGACTGGCAGGTGCCACCACCGTGTCATCGTAGCAAAGCATTGGCAACGCTTTACCTTTTTGAGCACAGCGTTGCACAGTCAGCGCAAGGCGATAAACGATACAGTCCTTAGAGTTCCTTGTGTGTGCCTCTTCTGGTATAAAAGCAGACATACAAAACATAGACGCGTTGTTAGGGCACCTCAGATATGCGCAATATTTGCTTTTTAATTGACAATCGCACAACTATGAACGCTAAACTTTGAGCAATATTGCTGGGCGCTACGAATGGGGTAGGCCGTTTAATGCCGTTTGAGGTATTAAACCCTCAAACGGCATTAAACCGTTTAATGCCGTTTGAGGTATCGTTAAGGGCAGGTAGACAGACAAATGCACAGACAGACAGGCACACAGACAGAAAGACCACAATTTTTCCATCGAAGGTCCCCAAGAAAGACTATCCTCTTTAATTAAAAAAAAGGCAGATCGTTTATATGTAGCGAATGGATGTTATGCGAAGTATGTGGAGAGAAGTTGACCGCGTTGTAATTTTTGTTATTGAGCGACAAGTTACTAAATAACGCTAAATATGTGTAAAAATGTTCTGCGCACAGGTATAT
The DNA here is from genome assembly GCF_043290135.1 of Rhipicephalus microplus. Taxonomy (NCBI): domain Eukaryota; kingdom Metazoa; phylum Arthropoda; class Arachnida; order Ixodida; family Ixodidae; genus Rhipicephalus; species Rhipicephalus microplus. The sequence continues at coordinate 236,446,433 of NC_134701.1, read as the reverse complement.
GTTGAACAGTCGCACTTGTTTTAAATAAGCAGTTGTTTACACTTGCGCAGCGATGCCAACAGTAACATTAGTATAAACAACACGAGAAGAGGTAGGCTGATATGTAGCGCTTGTGCTCGCGAAGATGCGAGCCTGGACCCTGCTACACAAACTTCAGTGGATTGTACCTGGGTACATGTAAACTGTCCATCGCTTGTGGCGCATACCCACATTATAGTGGCACACACCCACCCGCAGATGTGTGCCGCTGTGTGTCTGAATGTGTTTGATGACGTACGTGATGGGATTGCGACGTTATTCATGTCACGACCAGCGGGTATATTCGTCAAACAAGCTTACCCTTTCATACAAATTTTGGTTCACCGCAAGTTAAGGGGTGATAGCGAGACCACCGTAGGCAGATAGATAGATAGATAGATAGATAGATAGATAGATAGATAGATAGATAGATAGATAGATAGATAGATAGATAGATAGATAGATAGATAGATAGATAGATAGATAGATAGATAGATAGATAGATGCCGTAATTGCTTGCAGTACGCAAAAGAGTGCTTCGCTTTAAAAAGAGAAAATGGAGAGGGTGGCAAAATTCATGCCTCCTGCAATTTTATCCGGTTGTCCAGTGAGAACAATTATCACGAGATCCTGTTCACGAAGGACTCGGCTTTCAAGTGGACAGGATCTTAGAGGTGATTTTCCCGCGAAGCCCCCTAAAAAGGCAGGAGGTCGCACGACATCCCAAGCTTTTGCGGCACCTTGGCGTTGGGGAGCATATTCAACACATAGTGCCACTGAGATTGTTTTCGTCCTAGAGGCGCTATGCGTGACTTTTGACCTTGAGCCAGCGCTTACTTGTAGTTGTACAGTCATACATATATTCTCTGCAGGCGTTGTGACTTTAGCTTTTCTTTACCTTTAGTATGGTTCCCCATTTATTTATTATTTTTTCAACATCATTTATTCTTAGCGTTCTGGGCGTTTCTGGTGGCTTCAACGCAGTGCTGCCTACTTGCCACTTTAACAATCTATGCGGCCCTCGTAGTCCACCTCTGACCGACCAATCGATCATGACGCTGATCTGTCTCACGATGCGTGTAGAACCTGACGTGAGGGATGTTTTAACGTTCAAGTGAAAGTATGCTGCCATGCGGCGCTGCCAGTCAGTTCGGCATCCTTGAGAAAGCACTGCTGAGTTTTCTCAAGGATGGTGGACTGATTCTGCGCCGGCGATGTCAAAGGCGGATCTGTTAGGTCGGTCGAAACAGCGACTTTTCTTTCCAACTCTCTAACTTTCCTTCCGACTTCCCCAGTATATGATAGCCCTCAGGGATTAGTCCTGGTTCACAACCCTGCCTTTCATCAATTCTTACTTTCCCTCTCTCTTGGCGAGCGGCTGTCCTTACTATGGCTCCAGTGACACGTGAACATCGGAACTCTGGCAGTCACGTGCGTGAGTATTTCAAGAATAGTCTGAGGTCATGTTTTTGTGCAAAGAGATAGCAAGTGTATTTGCGATCTCGAAATTGGAGGCGCCGAGCACAGTTATTGTGCAACGCTGTTTAACACAGCTAACCCTAGTGTCTATGCGTCACAACTTCCATATGTAGTTTGCATGAAAATTCTTAAATGTTGATTATCTTTCTTTTTCTCTCTCAAAATAAGAGCCACTGCTGTTGATTGCGACACCTGTTGACATAATATACTAGCTGTTGTAAATCAAACATTACAAATATACTTGTGAAAGAAATTACACCATCTTCCATTAAAGGGAACAATGTCTAGATGCGAAGCAGCCGGCGCCATTGCTTACACTGGCGTCGGCGTTGACGTTCTTCGTGGCGTTGCGCAGGATAGAAACTTGGGGAGGTGCAAAGCACGCAGGGATGGACCAGTGTTTTCTACTGGAACATGCCAATCGCTGCTAATAGGCTATGTTATATAGAAGACGTTGATTCGACACAGAACCGCAGTCCGCTTTTGATTAACGGGCACGCTACGAATTTTTATTGTTAAACAACTCACATGAGAAATTTTCCATTGGCACTACCTTGGAGGTCAAGTCAGTGAATGGTTCTGCAACACAAGCAGTCGGTTTTTTTTTTCAATAGAAAAAATAACTAGCAGACGCTGCCGGCGTCGGCATTGCAATGGGGAGAAAGGGGGAAGCGTAAAGGAGGAGAAAGATGAGATAGAACACGCATTCTCAATGTGTGTTTAAACGCCCTTGGGAAAGTATGGCTGGGAGGGAAGCCAAGAGGAGAGAGAGGGGGACGTCTTCGTGTTATGTCATCATAGCGTCTCCCTCTGAAACCGCGTTATGTCATTATAACGTCTTCCTGTGGCATCACTTTATTATGTCACTGTACCGTCTTCCTGCAATAACATGTGAAGTCATTATGACGTCTTTCTATGGCATCAAATTATTTCACCTTGACGTTTTCCTGCGACGTCACATTTATGTCACGTTGACGTATCCCTGTCACGTCACATGATATCATGATGACATTTTCTTGTCACGTCACGCTAAGTCATTATGAGGTCTTTCTGTGACGTCACGTCATGTTGTGTCATGATAACATCACAAGATTTGTCAATGTGTGACGTCAAGGTGACGCCATATGCGATGTTATCACACAATATTTTGCATTCGTCAACGATCAATTTTTGGTTATGATGAAGCATCTGTGGCTTTCGCCGTAATAATGTTTCGTATATAATGCCACCCCTTATTGTTCTCGTCCGCGTGCAGAGTCAGAACGGTTGGCGCACGTGAAGCTGGCCACTGACCTGGACACATCGGATTCCCTGGTGTTTCCCGAAGGGGGCAGCTTCAAGTTGGTGGCAACGGTGCAGGCGCATCCGAGCTTCGCCGAGACGCTCTTCTGGTGGGACAAGGACGGCGCGCCGCTTGAAAAGGTCCCGGAGCTGCTCCTGTGGTACCGCGAACCACGAGTCATGCTCGAGAAGTTCAACGCGCGCTTCGACGACAGCGGCGAGTACGCGCTGTTCGCGCGCATACGTAATGCCACCGCCAAGATCACATTCAACGTCAGCATCTTGTGTGAGCATACCATTTTTGACGCCATACTTCGCTCTAGGCTTCTAGAGCGAAGACAAAGAATTTTAGTAGGTAAACCTGCTATTGAATTGATATTGAATGAAGACTGTGTTAAAGCACACATTCAGTATCATAGTTAAACAGTGGCTGGTTGTGCGCGAATAGAAATGGTAGCTAGCCAAGGTTTCTTCTCTAGACAAGGTGCATTCGGTCACATGTTGTCGTTGTGGATGTCTCATAGTTACATAAATGTGGACAGAAGAGCAGAAAAAAAAATGCCCCCCCCCCCCCCTCACGAAGGAAATCGTGAGGAAATGCGAATGCATTGCGTAGCGTACATAACGGCGTTTCGCACGTCATAACCCAGCGTTAGAACAATATTGTTTTCTTTTTTTTAACACATTACAACCAATAGCACCGTTCACCACAGGTGGCGGTTTTCTGTCGCGAGAAACGTGGTTTGCGTTTCCAGTTTTAGTAGTTATAGCGTGCATGGTTAAAAAATGCTACACATACGCTAGCAGCACAAACGCTACAAACCCGTTTCAAACGCATTGCATTGAGGCGGTGGCAAGTCACGTTCAAGTCAAGGAGGAGGGAAGGGGGGGCGTCTGGTTGCTAAGGGCGAAGATAAGCACGCACGCCCGCAGCTGTTGCTGACAGCTGCTGACGCCGAAGCGTGACATGGTGGGGCCTTCGGCTGCTAAGGACGCGCCCGCCCGCAGCTGTTGGTATGGGAAAGGGTGGTGGACAGATCCCGACGGACGCCTGACATAGCCCGTCTAAGAAATGCATTCGCATATAAAACATCGATGAACTTGGAAGGCTAAAAGTGAGCTTTTTGTCGTTAACTACACGTGGATACAGGGGTACATGCCTTGGTATTTGAGGTACGCTGAACCAACGGAAAGCTAGGACTTAGTTTTGGCAGTCTGGTGTTATTTAATGGGAACATATATATATATTATTCAATATTAGTTTGACAGAGGGCTCACTTCCATTCAATTTGCACAAAATCGAATTAAATGATGTTTGATCGGATAGCACGCATTTAATTTAAACGCACTGTTGTGTATGCTTTACAGTTTTTGACGTTCTCTGTTCATCCTATATCGCAAAGGTCTCGTGCTCACCTCAACTATCAAATCGCAGCCCCAAAACTCAGTTCAATAAGGGTCGGAACCGTGGCAGTGAATAAAACCATGGGGAGGAGGGGGGGGTGATTTGAACATAAGTTTACCCAACGTTGTCATTTGAAAGAACGTCATGTATCTGAAGGAGATTCGACTTCATGTTTGGAGACGGATATCGCTAGTGATCTTGAGAAAGACTGAAATTCCAAAATTGTGTTGTTCTTTTTCAGTGATGTTTCAACATATAGTGGCCACATGGGGTACCTCAGGAAAAAACAAACGCTTGACATCAGTGGTGTGTCAGTATCTCACCCGAATAAAGTGTTTTTAATTGAAAGTCGGGAAATATAATGCCACTATCACTTAAAAAAGTCCGTTAAGTTTATTCCCTGTAAATCCGCAGAGCCCACGCGGGCTGCATGTTTGAGACTCTAGTGTAGAGTGAACGTTTTGAAACGTGATTTCTTAATTTATCTTCATATATCACTTACGGTAGGAAACTTCCACAATCACGCCGAATTTGATTTCTTATCATCAATATATGATCTTTCCAGTTCATTTTAGCCTATTCTGCATTAATTCCCGAAACCACCGCTTTGAAGAAAGTTGGAGAGTGCCCCTTAGCAACATTTCCAGCTTTATCTTGACAAATCGTTCAAATCAAACTTTTTTTTTTTTTGCCTTCGATTCACACCACAACCATGCATCCTTAATGCACGAATGAGCAGCACAATCGGGTTTTTTAGAGCGAATAAAGCCCTCGTACGTTACTTGGAGTCACGTCTGACTTGCTTTGGTTCGGTCACATGTCTTCGTCCTCAGCCAAGCCCGTAGTCACGGTGGTTAACAACACAGAGTTCTACGCCAACGGCTCCGACTACACCTTGGTCTGCACGGTGAAAGGGAGCTCGCCGCTGAACGCTTCGTGGGAATGGCACGAGTGCGTGGAACCGCGCGATTGCGACGACCTGGGCAGTGTGTTCGACCGCCTGGCCGCCAACATCTCCCACAAGAACGGTGGCACCCCGCCGGGACCTTTGGTGAGCAGCGCTGAGGGACAGCGACACCGCAACCTGACGCTTCGGCTTAGCGCCCATCAGACTGGCCTGTACCGGTGCGTGGCCCAAAACTCGCAAGGCAGCGGATTCAGCGTCGTCAGGTTCTACGTCACTGGTGGGTTCGCATCTCCCGTAAACGCTTCTGGAGGTAACGTGCGCCGTTCGTGCTGTAAATGTTGAAGCATGTTCGCACAGTGCGCCTAAAAATGAACTTTACTTGTGCGACGAAAAAATAAATGCCAACCAATAGCAAAGATCGAAACGTTAGTGAAGAAAAAATACCAGAGAGAAACATTCTGAGCTAGTAAGAATGAAGCGTGACTAACATACTGTTACAATATTACCGCCCCCCCCCCTCGGGCGGCAGTACCACCCGAGCCTCAGCCGACACAGAAGCATGATTTGCCCCAGTTCTTTGCGGATGGACCAACCACTTTCGTAGTAATAGCAACTCTGTCAGCTTGCTTTATTACCCATATTGTTATGGTTTATCTGATTTCTAGCCTTACTTGCTAGCTACTGTACGTTTACCGTTCACTGTCGCATTATAGAACGCCTTCTGTTCTTTGTACGATTCTGTTTTTGACATGCTCAACTGCACTATTCTCTCATTTACTAATATACGTTGGTTGTCGGTGTTTCTTCTCTCTTAATCTTTTTATTCGTGGTCCTGTACGGAATCCCGCAGATGCAAGGAACGGCTTCGAGGTCATCGCCTCTGACGTCATACCCGTCGACCAGGATCGTGTGACGCTCAGCTGCCTGGCCAGCCAGTTTAAGTACGAGGGCCTCACATGGAAGTGGAAACCGAAAGGCTCCTCACAACTTCTCAGCCTTATCCCTAATGGTAATGGCACCACGGTATTTTCAAAGTTAGCGTGGGTTATGAATAGCTTATTCCTTATAGGGTCTATTGCATGCAGTTGTAATGGGTGAGAAGTCTAAGGTTGCAAGTAATAACTAGATATATTCTTGAAGAAACCGGCAATGTGATAAAGATTGCTACCAAGATTTCATTTTGTGCCTACAATCAATGAATCAATCAATGAATCCATTGATTGATCGATCAATAAGACCGCTCAGTCATCGACAATGATTGTGAGCATACCTTTGTTTAGTTCATTTTTTCCTGCTCCAGTATTTGAGTGTGTCACTATAGGAGCTCAACACGTGTGAGTTCAGGTCATGTACATTTAGCATATGGCGTTATACTGCGGTACCTTTCAGTAGTGTGCTCGTTAATACGATAGAAATTATATGGACACTCTCCGCTGATTTTGCCATCGCCGTCATGTCCCGGATATATATATATATATATATATATATAGAGAGAGAGAGAGAGAGAGAAAGAGAGAGAGAGAGAGAGAGAAAGAGAGAGAGAGACCTGTGCTCGAGGAATGAGCAGCCGAGCGCAGGCCTCTAATGGCGCCTTAGATCGTCTTTTGACCTTCCACGATATAACAAATCACTACCGCCTACAGCGCACTATATACCCCCCTTACACCATGGAGCTTCGCGCTACCATGAAATACTATGGCACCAGTCACAGACGCGTACGTTTCCTACCCCATCTTTTAGCCATCTTATACACCCTGCGATATGCCCCTCCCCTTTGTGCATTTTCTGTCAACAAAGAGCTAACCTAGACCATATTATGTGGGGGTGTACTCGAAACCCACAACCTAATTCTCTACACATTAATAGTAAGGAGCAGTGGGAGGCTGCTATGTGCAGCTCGGCACCCGAAGTCCAAGACCAGATTTTGGATTGGGCCAAGAGGGTAGCGGAGACCTACGCTGGGTAGGCTCCTCTGACACTCCACCACCGCACCTTTCCCTCTTAGGATAAATGAAGTTTTTCTCCTCCTCCTCATCCGGAGATTCAAACCAGTGACTCCCCGTTCCTCAGCGCTCTGCATTAACCAACTAAGTCACGTTACTCACACTGTCGATCTCAGTAGCGGCGAGCTATGTATATACACTACTTACCACCGGCTTACTGTCAATGGACTTAAAAGAAACATACTTGAACAAAGCACGTAATTTGTTTAGACATGTCATACACCCTTTCCTTAGACACATACGTGTCCGATGGCATGAACAATGGAGGGGTGGGTTCACCGAACCACATGCAGTTAGATGAAAGAGGCATTCCAAAATGTCTCTGGCTCCACTTTCCCTCTGAAGCAACAGGAAAAATATCTCCCATCATGTCCAGGACTATTCGGGAAGTTGCTGGTCCTGTTGGGCCAGTGATTTTGGTCCCCATCGAAATGTGTGCCTCCACTATCACTTTAGACGGACACACTCAACTCGCTGCCTGCTTCGATCGCACTGCTTCGTCGTCGCAACTGTGTACGTGTAAACATAAACCTTGTGGGCTAACGTCATAATTTATTGCTGCAGAACTTCCATGCGGTGTGCCTACAAAGGGTGCCGGTGATAGTCCCTGGAGACTTCAAGGTTAATGTACTGCGACGGGAAAACCAGTGGCTTGTCACATTTCTTGATGTCGAACTTTGACTTCGCCTCCTGTCGGACGTGACGCAGTCAACTATTCCCAGCAACACCTGTTTAAATATTAGGGTTACTGCATCACAATCAATTAAAGCACAATTTCTCGTATTCATACATTTCGTATCCTTTCTAAATACCCCAGCCATATTTCGTATAGCAGCCCGATAGGTTGCTATCGCATTCATTGATTCGGCCTTGTGCCGAAACTGTGACTTTTTCGCAGGTGATCTTGACGTCAAGATGTTGTCTACAGCGTTCTCCAACAACCTGACGCTTCACTTCAACCATATCAGCAAGAACCAGTCCGGGGAGTACCAGTGCTTCGGTTCTGTTCGAGGCGGAGGAGCGCGGAGGCATATTGAGTTCATCAAAGTTGTCGTACGAGGTACGGTTCCGCGCTAGTTCTCCTTGCTGAATTACCATCATGAATATTGTGGAAAGGGCAACAAGAACTAGAGCGAGCGCTTACACTCTGGAAGTACGATCCACGTGACGCTTGCAAGTGTTACGACGAGTACTCATTTCGGTCTTTCAGAAGCACGTTGAAGTACAGCGCGCGTGCAAATGTGCGGTCAGTGCATCCTTTTGCTCTTCCTTCTGGGTTTGTTCCTTCTTCCTCTCCTAACGACAAAAGCTCGCAAAATTCAATTTAACTGGCGCATGATGCTGGCTCCCCTTCCCCCTCACATAACGCCCCAACGTTACCTTCTCAAACGTTACCATTGAAAGGCCGAGTTGACATTGATTGGAAATTTAGGAGGAGTCAGTATCCCTCCATCATGAATGCCCAGAATAGTTGCTAAAAAAGCCATCTTGTTGAATCTATGAGGAGGATAGGTTTCATGTACTGCGAATAAATGCATGCGAGCTGCTTTAACCTGTGCATACATTTACAGTAACAAGTTGCCGAACACTGCCACCACCTCTTTGGTTTAGTTAGGTTTCGAAAGTCGGCAACAACGCAACGCTTTTTCACTATTGCCGCCTCTTTCATCCGCAGTCTCTTCGCAGACATGCGTCCACCGGAGTTTAGCAAGACCAACCTGCACAACGACGTTCTGTCATACATCGACCTGCAGTGCACAGCGACCGGCCTACCTGAGCCCAGCATTTCGTGGCTGAAGAATGGTAAGCCGCTTAACATCAGTGGCATGGACCGCCTTGATGAAGGCCGCTGGATTGTCAAGCGGAAGATGACGCCTCAGGACAGCGGCTTCTACCAGTGTCGCGCCGAGAACAGGGCCGGAGTCATCTACGCCAACACCACCATCAATGTCGCCAGTGGTACGTATACGCACTATGTGTATACGGGGCGGCCTCCGTGATAACTCTCGCAGCGCGCTGTTGTACGTTGCCGGAGCTAATCGTGGAGGCCACAATATGGGAGCTCTTGGAAATTGTCACGAGTAGGAGTGCCACTTTGGGCATGTGTGATTCAGTCAACTTGTTTAGACCCTGTTAACGGCCACTTTACACTACACATGATTCCTCATCGCAAGTAATTAAATGAAAGCTTTATATACCTTGTGCCAATGTGACCTTGAGCGAAAAGTGAGCGTCGACTCGAAATGGCACAGTCACATAGAGCTTTTTTCGGGAACGTCGCTTGGCTATGGATGTGTTAGGACGGGCTTTCGCTAACGTAAATTATTTCGGTCGTTTCAATTGTGCCCAGTTTGATGCTTTTAGTACCAACAAACTCGTGAAGTTGTAGCGATCACGCCTATACCAAATTTTGGGAGGTTGGTGGGCTTTTACGATATTATCACGCTTTTTTGTTCGGCCCCCGCCGCTTCGAAGCAAACGCTGACTGCATTTGAGCTGTCGCGGCACGGTGCTGCTGCTGCGGCGACCACCTCGTCTCTCTCTTGTGCGGACATTGAGACTGTGCACTGATGGAAAAGGACGGAGAGCTTCTGACTCCCGAAGAGTTCGCCAAGGGTTGTGGATGGCAAACAGTTGCTGCCAGGCATGCCCGAGACAAGTCGGCGTCCGTCAAGCAAGTTGGAGCTGTTTCCACCGGTGCCCACCCGAACGACAATGTGGCTGCCCAGGGTCGTCGAGACTGCGGCAGAGCAAAAACCCGGATTATTCATAGCGGAAGGATGCCTCCACTGCCCATCGATGAAGAAGGTCATCGTCAGGCCGATGGGAGGTCTTAACATCAGCAAGGTTGGCCCGACCGTTTTGGCCGAGGTCATATGGAAAGCGGTCGGCATCGACTCGTTGCCGCAGGACGCGGACACTTTGTGCCCGAATTTTCAACAAAACATCATGGTTGAAAGTACGCCCTGCCGGGAGAACGTGATTCGTTATGCCAACGTGGAATTCATTGTTGTTATGGGTCAGCAGCACAAAGTCAACGCGTACGAAGCGGCTCCCGATTCTACGTACAAGGGCGTCATCCGAGGCATTGCACCGAGTGAGGGTCCGACAGAGCTCGACTGCGAGATAGTCAACTCAAAGAACCCGCTGGCCCTGGGCGCCAAACGACTCAAGAACACGAGCGCCATGGTTGTGGTATTCAACGGCTACAGGGTGCCAAACTACGTCTCGTATGGTGGAATGCTCGTCCGCTGTACGTTATATGGAAAACAAGTAGAGGTGTGCTACGCCTGTGGCTGTCTTGGACATCAAGCAGACGTGTGCCCCAGTCCAGACAACACCGTGTGCAGGGGATGTGGCGTCGCCAATCTGGATAAGAACCACGCGTGCGACCCCAAGTGCAAACTGTGTTGTGGCCGGCACCTTACCGGCGCCAAGGAGTACAAGGAGAGGTACCAGATGCCTTACCTTGTGAGATGCAGACGCGCAGAGCGATCCCGTGGAAATAGAAGCAAGTCATCTGCCTTCGCTCAAGACGACCGCCACTTCTCGGCCCAAGCTGGTCACCACGGAGCCTGCGGATGCTCCAGCTCCAGTAGCCCCTCTTCGTCAGTTACCTCCGGGCCTTCCGGACGTCGTTCCAGGTCCAGAAGCAGATCCAGGTTCAGGGGCAGATCTGGATCCACCAGCCGATCTGCCTGCAGGGCCAGGTCTGGTTCCAGTAACGGCCAGCAGACGAAGACGAAGCTGGCCCTTACATGGACTGACAAGGTTCGTGGTGGCAGCGAAACGTGACCTTCTCAGGGCCCACATGACCCACCCCCAGAGCAAGCTAGGGGCGCCGAGGTAGCACGCTTTCAGAAGTAAAGCGCGGAATTAAAAGAAATTGTCAAGAAGATGGCTAGCAAAATGACCGAGATTAAGAAATTGGTTATCAGTCATAGTGCTTCATATACAGCTTCGCCACCGTTCGCTACCGAAGTACCGATTCCGGCTAGCAACTCAGCCGTGGCCCCTAAGAGCAGGGCACTTTCTAATAAGAAAGAATCAGGTGCTCAAATCAGGTGCACGCTCACTACAAGGGCGCAGCAGTTACAGCAAGGTCTGGCACTGGTGCAAGTTCTCTTAGGTGACCCTAGGAGAGGCCTAGGTGGGCCCCGCGGTGGTCTAGTGGCCAAGGTACTCGGCTGCTGACCCACAGGTCGCGGGATCGAATCCCGGCTGCGGCGGCTGTATTTCCGATGGAGGCGGAAATGTTGTAGGCCCGTGTGCTCAGATTTGGGAGCACGTTAAATAGCCCCAGGTGGTCAAAATTTCCAGAGTCCTCCACTACGGCGTCTCTCATAATCATATGGTTGTTTTGGGACGTCAAACCTCAAAAATCAATCAATCAGAGGCCTAGGTGCACGGGCCGATCGAATGGGTGCTCTATAGCGTCTCGTTATTTTTAGTAATACGTCCGCTACTCCAGTGCAGGTGGTTCTTCCGGACGCTTTGGGTAATCGAGTGAGAGCTACAAGCTCATGGGTGACTCAGGCTGGCGGGAACGTTTTACGTGTTGCTTCGCTTACGCCGGGCAGTAAAGAAAATTTGCCTAATCATGGATGGTTCCACAGAAAGGTTCCCAGTTTGGCAATGGAGCTGCAGGGGGTACACCAACAAGAGGGCCCGGTTACATCAGTATTTTAGATCACTAGTTGATAAACCACAGATAATAGCATTAAAGAAAACTCTAGCCTTTGCCGCATTTCTTCAAGGTTATCGAGCCATTTCCGGCCAGCCCAGTTTCGTGGTCGGGGAGTATGCACATTAGTGGATAAGAAATATACGCACCTGTCTCATGACCCGAAGCTGGCGAGTTGCGATGTAAATAAAATACGTCATGTTGGAAGTTCTGCTGAACACGAGATACCACAGCCAGCGAAGAAACAGCGTATTTATACTGAATATTTACATCAGTCCTAGGGACTCCCGACAGCAGTTTCAGAGGATACTCAAGAAGTCCGTTGACCTCTTCAACGCCCCTTATGGACTATGGGGATACGTTTACGAAACGAGAAAAGGCCGAAGATTGTGGGAGAACTTCGACGAATTATATATATATATATATATATATATATATATATATATATATATATATATATATATATATATATATATATATATATATATATATATATATATATATATATATATATATATATATATATATATATATATGTGTGTGTGTGTGTGTGTGTGTGTGTGTGTGTGTGTGTGTGTGTGTGTAAATCTTGTACAATGAGCAAGTCTTGTCGATTGCAATCCAAGCTTGATATCTTCGATTCTCATTGTACATACGGATTTAAGGCAACCACGTTGGAATATGCAGAATCACGCCACGATTTTTCACTCTTTCAGGAATACCAGCACCCATCATGAATACGACGCACGTCGCCCTGCTAAGCGTCGTCTTTGTCATCGCCATCATCTGCTTCCTGATCGTGCTCGTTTGCTGCAAGAAATATCGTGCTCACTTGGTGAGTGCAGCTATCCTTCTTATACCCAGCTTTCCACTTAGGCACTCAAATTATTAGCATATTTTTGCCCGCATTTTATCAGGTAATCACGCACCCCTTCCGCAGAAAATTGACGTCATGAACCACTCTGAGTGTTAAACCTTACAAGGCACTTGATGCCTTATAAATTTGCCTTAACTGAATATTAACTGCAATGCTTATGTGGGTAACCTGGTATCTGCCGAAGGCAACAATTCGTAATTCAATTCCATTTTTTGTGTGATATTATGAAGTATCTCGTTTCGCAGATATTTCGGTGTCGAGGTCTTTGGTTGTGAGCGAAAAATCAGCGTTGTCCATGACCGCGAAATTGAGAAAAAATAAAATTAATAAGAACTTGAACCATTTTTCGCTAAACGGAACCATGTCTAGATGCGAAGCAGCGGGACGAACGCTTACACTGGTGGTGACGTTGACGCTGGCGCTCATCAAGCGAAATCCAAGTAAAGACGCCCTTGACTGAATTCCGAACGCGAGATCCAGTGCCTACATATATGGGTTGGCCAGTGAACGGTTGTGCAGCGCGAGATATCGGTTTTGTACTAGCAGACGCCGCCAGCGTTGGCCTTGCGAGGCCAAAGAGTGGGAGGAGAGCGACAGTTTTGCGGGTGTCTTACAGGACCGGCACGAGACGCGACCATGCCTAATGGGGGTGTACGGAGGGACAGCATTACACAGGCTAGTTAAAGAGCTGCTTCACATCTAAAAGCTCGTTCAAAATGAGAATCAAACTCAGGCCTTCTTCGTGGCAAGCAGCAATTCTCCCACATAGCCACATCATTGCTGGGAACTGCTTTAAAAAAAAACCCATTAAATTCAATGTAGTTTCTAGTACACCATCTCCAACGACTTCAAGTCCAGCTCAGTGAACAAGAAACAAGTATGTGGTTCTGAAACGTAAGATCACTTAATCAGACTTGGTCAGTGAGCGTGGTTCATCTAACACAATGCGTGATTGGTTTAACTATCGTCGAAATATTGACAATGTATGTAGTATTGCGTGGCGGAAGCGCCGAGTCTCGCCAGCAGTGAAAACATGGGAATTTAACAAGGATTGGGTGATTTAAGTATACCCACCCTTCACAAAGCGCTCAGACTTCATCATTATCAGCAGCAAAAGCATCAACACAGTGAGAAACTGCGTAGGTTCGTGTGTCATATCATGGACGCGCAGTGGTCTCTCCATTGATACGGAACAATTATGGCGCAGTGGGCACTGAACAGTCGTACTTACCGTAGGGATTCTAGGTTATCTTGAAAAGATTATTGTTGAACACACAGACCTTCCTTCTTTTGTGGCATGGTTAAAGCATGCCCCAAGAATCAAAAGCCAATTGAGAAGGCGACGTGCACTGGGTCTGCACTGGGTCTGATTACGCCATCGTATTTTAATCTATAAGGTGAAGCTCAAGCCTACCCTTCCAAGTTCTTTGCTTTAAGTTACTTAACTGCAAGGAAGAAAAAAAGTACATATAAAACGAAAGACATATGCCGGCATTACCCGTGAAATTAGCGAACTGGTCATAATTCAGCAGTGTCTACTATGTCCTGGTTCATTGCTGTTGTTGTTTTTTTCAGTTAAGATTGTGTCGAGTTCTGAAGTAAACTAACACTCAACCTACGGATTGTTGAAAACATTATCTGTAACTCCTAAAAAAAAATTCTTTTCAAGCATGTAACGTTATGCTGACGTTCCGGCGAAAAGTTTTCGGCGTGGAGCTTGAGAAGACGTTTGTCTTCCTTTTAATCACTATAGTAATCAGTGATTCCTTATTCAAAGAAAGGTTCTTGCCGTAGAATTGTTGTTCACAGAAAATTTCTGCCAATCCTGTTGCTGGACACATTACCAGAGAAGGTGGTCAGCGTAGCGAATCAGCATCCACGAACTTCGGCCCCGAGGGATGACTTCAGAAATATTTTCGTTATTCAGTATTTTCTGCTACTAGCTGTCTATATTTGCTAGCCGGCCAACATTATGATTGGCTGCGATCATATTTCCTTATGACCCTGTAGCGTAAGATTGTGTTCGTGTGTGCGAGCCCAGTTCTTTATTAAAGAACTCGGTGTTCTGGAAGCTCAGCTTGCTTTATTGTTTCTTTATAAAGATAAAAGGGCTTGCCTGTACCTTTGATTTCCTTTTTCGTCATATCAGAAAGAGGAAAAAGAGATGGAGCTGTTTGACAAGACGATTTTCGACAAAGGCCAAGTGGACATGTTCAACCCTGACCTCCCCCTGTGCGAGCAGGTAGAGCTGTTGCCCTACGACCAGCGTTGGGAGTTCCCAAAACATCGTCTCAAGCTCGGTATGTAGCTGATTCTGTTACATAATGCACATAACCCCTGCCGGCCAGAGCAGGAGGTCTCGTGTTCGATCACCCGATTTCGGAGGATCGATAGCCACAACGCTCGGGTGCTCCGGTATCCGCACGCATGAAAACCGTAAGCTATAAGAATTCATCCAATGTAAACGCAGAGGCGCCTGAAGGGCGAAGCATTAGGAGAGATGACAATGCGTTTCTATTACCGACAACGCGTTGCTGTTGCTTGCTATCGCTTTGTGTGGCTGTCTATAGAAAGCTACCCAGTGAGGCTTATAGTTTTATTCGTCCTGCTAATGATGGCAAACACTCGCTTACTAATTAAATTAACAAGCATGGGGTCACGTTTGCACATAAACATGGGGACATCTGACACCATCACCGGGAGAATGGCTCCTCTCACAATGTTGTGCAAAGATGTGTGAGCTATACTGTCAAGGCTCCTCCATGTGTTACCTCTCCTCGCCTTCAAAGTGTCCCCGAAACTTACAACGCTATAGGCGCGCAGAGGCAGCACGCGCTTTTACACTCAGAGGTCGGGGGTCTGCATTTGCTCGAGGATCGCTCCAGTTTTGAGAGAAACCTTTTTTAGTGTTGTTGACCGCGGCCAGGAGACTGCATTGGACTCAGCGGTGGTGAAAACCTTCAGATACGTGGACGATTACATGTTTTTGTTTTTTTGTTGAGGACTGTCGGTGTGTATGTACTAGGAACGATGTTTTGAAGGTTTTCAGAGTTGGGGTTAGGGCTGGAGTTTACCAGTGAGGTTCCCGGCAAGGTTGCATACAGTTCTTAGATTTGAACATATCGTTTGGAGGAAGCGTCGTATGTTGGATGTACGCCATTCGTATAGTGTCAAACCTATCATCGACTTGCGTTCGGGTATTTCTAAAATATTAAAAAATGGTGTTGCGATGACCTGTATGGGAGCGTCACACAAGAAGTTGTGCCCACACCACCTGCAAGAGAATTTTCCACGGCAGGTTAAGAGGCTTCTGCAGTCTAGGTTCCCAGAACGCCAATTAGTGGTCCTGAGCAAAGGGTCTTGCAAAGGTTGAAGTTGGAAGCGCGGGGTATAAGCTGAATAAAATGGACTTCAGGGGCTCCTTTTGTAAGCATTCCGTAAGTTCACAGGGTTTCCCATAAGCTGAAGAAAGTTTGGGACAGGTACAGATGTAGTGTGGTTGTTTTCTGCTGCAGACAAGCTTGGCCGCATTTGTGCGGCTGTAGGTAAGAAGTTATTTAGACAGAGCGAGCTGGTGTACGGGTGCGACATCAAGCACCGTGATAAATTGGTCGAGTGTGCCAAAAAGGTAGTTTATGATACACCACTATCTTGGGGGAAATGCTATGTCAGGCAGACGGGACAGAGTGTAAACAATAGATTGTTAGGTGATAAGGCGTCTTTGAGGGGGACACCTTCTTCAAATCTTTCCTTACACGGCAGGGAGGGTGGCTGCGCACCCTTGCTATCACATACGAGGGTTCTCGAAAGAATGAAAGGAAAAAATTGCACGAGAAATAGAGGAAGCATATTTTAGTATAGATTAGACGACACATGCGTGGCGAAGCCCTTAATCACGTTACATTCCACCGCGTGCTTTTTCGAATAAATTTAGCTTATAGTTTACGCTTGTCCTTTTCTCGTGTTTATTTTTCGCGCCATAAGCTACGTTAAAAATGAACCAACTTGCCCAACAAGTCACTCTGCAACCAGCCATATTGCAGGGTGCAAGGGCCTTCCGCTCAACTAGCCTCTGTATATACACCTGTCGCAGGTAACTTGAAACGCGGGAGGGAGCGGGGGGGGGGGGGGGCTTCTTTTTCGTTTAGCTGTTAGGAACGTCGCTGAACGTCGCTGAACGTCGCTGAACGTCGCTGAACGTCGCAACTGCCAGCCACCATTCGCGGTTGCATGCTCACAACCGCCATCTTTGGACTGGCTCAATGTAGGAGCTTTTCGACCTGACGGTTCTATTGCTTATGCAGCAAATATTGCACTAAAATAGTTCATGTCAAGGCCACACATCCTCACCATGTTGGTATGGAGCTATGTTCGTCGACTCCTATCACGCAGTGCAGTTCAGCTTCGGTACATAAGTATATTCTTCAATGTTTTCAATTGCTTTCGCTATCAGTTGTTAAAATAATTACGTTCTCACGCTGCGTTATTATGTGAATGCTGATGGAAAACTCACGAGTCAGCTTTTGTTAGGGGCGAAGCTCTTTATTGCGTGGCTTGTGTGTCCCCGTTGTGGGTAACCAGCCCTCGTTCATTCTTGAACTGGTCATAGAGAGCGGTACTTGTACTATAGGCTGAAAAATGCAAATGGTACGACACTAGAGGGCGTTACTTGTAGAAAAAAAGGATTGACGTAACACGTACGAAAAGAGAGAGATGATCGCGCTACTACACTCACGAGTTCTTCGGCGGTGCCATACGCCAGGGGGTGCTCTATAGTACAATACAGTACAATATATTAAGAAAACTCATTGAACAGGCACGACCAGCATTGATGTACGCAGATGATATAGTGCTAATGGCCGACAACAAGGAAGATTTTCAGGGATTGATGGACATCTGCAGTAATGAGGGAGATAGGTTAGATTTCAGATTCAGTTAGGAAAAAGATCAGTCATAATTTTTAAAGATAATGGAGGTAGTGAGCTTAGAATACAGGAGATCACGCTAGAGATAACACATAAATACAAATATCTGGGCGTATGGATAAGCAATGGGGCCGAGTACCCAAGGGAACGCGAACTATACGTGACGACTAAAGGTAACAGGAATGCAGCGGTGATGAAAAACAGGGCACTGGGGAATTACAATAGGTATGAAGTTGTGAGAGGAATATAGAAAGGGGTCATGGTTCCTGGTCTGACGTTCGGTCATGCGGTCTTGTGCATCAGATCAGAAGTTCAAGCAAGATTAGAAATTAAGGAACGTGAAACAGGTAGGCTTGCCTTAGGAGCTCATGGGAATACACCAAATCAAGGAGTACAAGGTGATATGTGATGGACATCATTTGAGGGCAGGGAAGCTTGCAGCAAGATAAAATTTGAGAAGCGATTGAGAGAAATGTGAGAAGAGCGTTCGGCTAGGAAGATATTCAGCTACTTGTACATGAAGAATGCCGATACAAAATGGAGGAAGCGAACCAGAAAATTGACTGGTAAATACTTAGAAAACAGTAGGGGGCCAAACCAAGAAGAATTTTCGCTTAAGAAGAAAGTGAAGGAAGCTGAGACTGATATGTGGAGAATCGGCATGACTAAGCAGTCCGCACTAGAGATATATCGAACTTTTAAGCAGAAAATTGCCAAGGAAAGGGTCTATGATAATACTCGGGGTAGTTCTCTAATGTTTGAGGCCAGGACGGGAGTATTGCGAACCAAGACATATCGGGCCAAATACGAAGGGGTAGACATGGTATGCAGTGCGTGTGGAGAAGAGGAAACTGCCGAACTTTTGATAATGTTCTGTAGAGGGCTTGACCCTATAGTTCAGGATGATGGTGAACAGTTTTTCAAAGCACTGGGGTGTAAGAACAGGGAAGGCAAAAAAGACTTTAAGCGGGTAGAATGAACTAGAAGGAGGTTATCTGATTGGTGGCTAAAATCAAGGCACGAGTGAAAACTAAACCCTTCACTGCAAAGTACGAGTCCTCAACCTCAATATTTGAAGAAAAAAATCTAGTTTTTGGTTCACAAATTACCACGGCTTGGTAGCGTTAGCCACTGCCCGATCTAAAGGGTATAGCCATATCAATCCTTCCATGCATCCCAAGCACTGTTCTGGCTGCTGTGCGGCGTGCGCGCAGGGCGGTGGCAGCTCGCGTTCGAAGGGACCCGATGCGGGCTTGCGTGGCAGAAGCGCGCCGCGAGGACACTGCTGTACGACAACGGGAGGCCGAAGCGGCGTGCGGACCTAGCTTCGCCCCACTTTTCATAATTCACCCCGTGAATATGCTGTCATTTTTTTGTATTTCTGGTCACCATGCGAAAAATTGGGCGTTTAGATTTACCTACGAAATTTAAATATGCTGCACCTTTGAATTAAAGAAAATTGCATTTTGCACGCTACTTATATAAAATGAATAGACTTGTTGCTTACATTAGTTTTTTTCTGGATTATTGAAAAAATGCCCTGAGGCAACGTATTTCGCAGTCGTTTGTATGCTCAATCCATGCATAGTAGTATTTTGGTATCTGCAGGAAGGACCTTGGGACAAGGTGCATTTGGCCGGGTCGTCAAGGCTCAAGCCGTTGGTCTCGGCGAAGAAGGACAACCACTCACGGTTGCTGTGAAGATGCTCAAAGGTAAGCCTTCACAATTCTTTGGAGATACAAAAAAGAAACAGATCGTCTTACTTGACAAAAAAAAGCTCCGTTAAATAATGCCCCTGAATTGGTTTCTCTGGTTTACCTTCTTTCACTACATTCTCACTTCTATCCAGAACGATCCGATATGTCTCAACGCAAGGCATTGATGGCCGAACTCAAGATACTGATTCACTTGGGTCGGCACCTGAACATCGTGAATATCATTGGAGCCGTGACGAAGAACGTAGCAAAAGGTAAGCCTCACAGCTGCATCTATATCTAAGTTCATGTATGCGTTGCTACTTTAGAACCGCAATGCAGAGTTGACGAAGTTACACCGTGATTTATTCCACTTAAACACCACTACCATAGTGTACAAGAAGTAACATTCAGCCTGTTTCTGCGAAGTGAGTGAACAAAAACTCGTAGGATTCTTTGCGGACTCGCATAAGATGACTCGAAGTCGAAAGACATCTTCCTCATTTTTTTTCCTTCTCACCTAATGTATTGATCATCTCCCCCCACCTCTCCTTCTGATAACTTTCTGCAGCTATAGGGGCTGTGGTCTTGCTCCACGATAGGAGACAGCGCAAGCTTTCTACAGCTCACCTGGTTTTGCCCTGCCTCCAAGAGATTGGTCCTTTGACCATTGACCAAGTGATGGCGTCATGTGATGACTGCGTGATGTGACGTCAAAATGACGTCACGCATTGTGGTGATCTATTGCCTTATATGTGACGTCATTACGGGATGACGATTTTTCTGCATCACTTGCGCTGACACATCACTCGCGCCCACATTGATTGTCGGCGCAAACGCCGACAATCAATTTTCGTCTTCGATGAGGTACCTCACGTTTTCGCCTTAATAGAAATGAACAAACCAGCCCCATGAAGCACTGCATTTAAACTACCTGAACTCCGGTGCAGGTCAAATGTGAATAAAAAAGTTATTTGTGAAAAATCGGCACGGCTAATCTGCGTTTCCGTAAGATACTTGAGCAGTAGTAGGAGAACGTGTACATGGCTGCCGAAGTGTCGAGGCACCTCAGTCTGATTGTTTCCGTGAATTTTTTCGTCGCAGGTGAATTGATGGTGATCGTGGAGTACTGCAAGTTTGGCAACCTGAGGCATTATCTTCTTAGACACCGGGCGCGCTTCGTGAACCAGCTGAACCCGTTGACGGGAAAACTGGATCCGGACATGTGCTACAGCCCGAAGTCACCATCTTCGACGTCGCCCCGTTTCCGATTCGCCCTTTCAAATCCCGTTTACTGGTAAGTGACATATGTGCTATACGGCCGAAGAAGAATGTCCGATTGCACAGGACTAGTCTCATGATCATTTACATGTTTGTTAGTGACACGAGTGCCATGTGACACTATGCATATTTTCTACCTTTCAGACAGCCCTGTCTTGTATCTGTGCGACTTGTCCAAAAACCCCGATAAAAATATGAACGTGTAAAATAGGAGGGGATGAGTTATGTCTAGGGATCTGCATGACAGAGTGAGTGTTAAGTTGCGACAAAATTTGAACTTTGAGTCACATAATTAGTGTATATTAGTACAAACCGGAATTACATTTCAGAAATCCACCTTATGCATAACTTAGTTACATTTGAAGGTCAGGGGCTTTAATGGAGCTCGTGGTGGCATCTCTGACAGATGAAATCTCAACTACGCGCATCTCTCTACGTTGCTTCAGCAACACGCGAAAGACTATCGTCGAAAACTTAGACAAAAAGAATGGTACCAGTGCGAGTCTCCCTCAGACCCTTATGATTTTAAGCCGGACCACTTGATATTGAATTTCTTCCTTTTTTTTGCTTATCTCTTTCTGCACTCTCTGCATAGCACCACGATTATTGCTCACGTCATGTCGTCATTCTTGAAAAAGAAGAAAAAAACAGGCGTTCTTTGTCCTGCAGCTATTGTAAGCTTTCCTTAAGCTTACCTCATAAAGAGAAAGATAAAGAACCAAAAAGCTGTCTGGTTGAAGTTGTTAAGACGGGACACTCAACCAACTCTAAATAATATAACGATCCCAAACAACTAATTTTCAAAATAACGTACTTGTTTGTTGAAAGCGGCATAGAGAGTTACTATTTTATACCGCCGCATTAATGAGTGACTTGTATGCACGCGTAAGGAACAAACGAATGAAAAAAAATGAACTGATCTAACATACACAGATAACAGAAAATAAACGTGGATGATCCCTATTTCTAGGAAGTGGCATAACATGGAAGTGAAAAAAGTCTTCACAGAAGAATTTGAGCGTTTGTTGTGCATTGTTCCGCCACAAGGGCGAAGGCGTGAATGCTACAGCAGCGAATCGCAAAGTCACGCGAAGGACGGCGAGTGGCTGGAAACCTGCAGCACCCACGCACCTCATGCAGAAAGCACGCACGAAATGAGCATACACAGGACGAGCGCGGACTTTCAACTCTTTAGGTGTCACATCTCGACACTTAAAGCGCGCAGTGCAAACAGAAAGACGCAAGGAACGAGCGTACAAGTATACAAAGGACATGGGTGAACAACTGCCATAATTCTTACTTCTTAGTGTGTGAGCAGTGTGTTCCCTTCGTAAACGCGGCCGTGGCAACAAGCGAAGTGACCTTTGTGCTCTCCAGAATGGTGAGTTTAGATAAGCATGCGCGCAGGACAGACCACGCTCCGTGGAGGCGGCGCTCATCGGAACGCGAGAGCCGATGAGGCGACGACCTTTTGAGCGCGCCAAGCGCGAGCCGTTCGCGCCATCTCGCTACTGTTGACAAGAACGCGCTGAAGTTGCGGAACTCTGGGTACCGCCAAGTGGTATGTGATGTATATAAATGGCTGGTCGTTCACAACTTTGATAACATATGCTTCGCGGCCTATGCTTAGCGCCGCACGCTGCGGATCGAGAGGTCGCTTGTTCGACGCCCTCCGATGGAATCTATAGCCTTCTCAATTTTTTATGCAATGTGCAATTATATACCCTACAATGCCATATACGTCACGGAAATATGACAGCGGAGCCGCGGTTGAACTCGGCTTTAAACACTCCCGTGTTAAAAAAGAAAGACAACGCATCAATATGACCTTTATGTTATTGCATAAGCAGAATGGTCAGAACCATGATCAGAAGGCTGCACAGCGTATGATACTAAGTACATCGTGACGACACTGCGACTAGGGGGGGGGGGGTTAAAGGTTGAAAGGACTGACGCGGCAATAAACGTTGTGTGTGTTCTGGACTTGTAAACTGCGTCCAAGTTATTGTATTTTACCTAAAGAAGCGAAATGGCATACACTAGCTGTTCGCTCAAGCAGTACTTTCACGTTCTTTCTTTCTTTTGAAGTACTTTTACTTTCACTTTCCCTCTTTACTGTGCATCCATGTTCTCTTCTCATTTTTTTCCTACGGGTAGCCGACTGTTGGTCAGTGTACTAAATAATCATCAGCATAAAAGGGAGACAGGTGAAAGTTTTGTTAGAGGAATGCGGAAAGCACACATACAACGAAAAGGGCGGCTGACGATAACGGAATTGTTAGTGACACTACTTGATATGGAGCTTTATTCACGTGTTTTTTCTACCACCAAAGTCCTTGTCCCTCACCATCCCTTCGTCTCCTTGTATACATTAGCGGTGTCTCAAGATAGGGCTGGAACTATCGGAATGAATGTGTTCCTTGTCCTCCTCCGAAGCATATGCAGTTGATTCGACGTGGTGGCATAACATCTTCGATGGGACTCGAGCTCAGAACTTCCCCACGTTCTCGGCCCATAGCAAAACATCACCCGTGCGTTACGTGCCACAAAAGCGCTATTGATGTTCTCGCGGGCTCGAGCCTCAGTAACGAAACTTTGCAACAGTGTAATCTCTCTCTCTCTTTGAGAGAGAAAGAGAGTGCTCACATCTCCACAATTTCAATAACGCATATGGGCCCCTCTCTCATTATTTTTACAACATAACGTCATGCTGCAAGGCGAGTTGATCGTGCTGCCCTCAACGCACTCTTTCAGCCAACAAAGTCAGGAGCAGCAGACCACGCCGACGCTGAAGTACGCCGATCTGGCGATGAGCGCGACACCGACAAGCAGCGGCAACGAGTTCAACTTCTCGGTGTCAGACACCACGGACGGCTTCTCGCCGGAGAGCGGCAATGGCACGACGCTCATGAGCGGCTCCTCCCTGCGCGACCACGGAGACATGCGCGATGCAGCACTCACCACCCGCGACCTGCTTTGCTTCGCCTTCCAGTGCGCCCGCGGGATGGAGTACCTCGCCTCGAGAAAGGTAATGCCGCACTCACTTTGCGCGCGCCTGTGTGCTATACACTCACCGAGCTTTGAGCCTTGCAAGAAAACCGGTGAACCGACGCTTTTTAGGAACAAGTTTTGGCTGTACTTCTGCGGACATTGTGGCTGTATCGCTTGAGGCATGGACCTGAATGGAAACGAGGAGTTTACACGGACATGTTACGGGGAATAAATTCGAGAAGCCCTTACCAATAATTACAAAAACTTTTTTATCCAATTCTTTTCTTATTTGCTTGGTGGACGGGGGAGGTTTCAGGGGGAAGATGGGGGAGGGGTCGGCATTTTCTTTTGTTTGCGCTTCTCCGCAAGACGGGATACCGTTAAACCCTCGATTCGTCGTGAAGCGTTCTGGGAAAGCCTTTGGTTTTATTTTGCACCCATAACTAACTGTCATCGCTCCTTGGACATGAAGAAAAATAAGTGAGCTCACTGCTGGGGATTACCTAAAAAGCAAGTTATTATTCCATTCCTGGTACCCTCCATCCCTGGTCTAATGGGATATCATTTAGCATCGACACTACTGAAGAGAGTTTGAGCAATATCGCATTATTTTCACGTACAAATGCGTTTAATGAATACGATTATTTCGTTCTCGAAAGAGTGTGAGATAGTTCAGCTACATTCGAAATGTACAAATGAGAAATGCATGTAGCGCATTATAATAGTAAATTGTTGGGGTTTAACATACCGAAACCACAATATAGGAGTGACGCCGTAGTGGAGGGTTTCGAAAGTTTAGATCAAGTGGTGCTTTTTAACGTGCACATAAATCATGGAACACGTTGTAAATCTCCATCAAGTGTTCTCTAACTGCTTGTGTAACTGAATGAATGTTCGTAAAGTGCTTCTCTAAGGCTTTTCTTAAAATTTTTTTTTTCAGTTGATTCACAGGGACTTGGCTGCAAGGAACGTTCTGCTAGGAGAAGGGAACGTAGTGAAAATTTGTGATTTTGGGCTCGCGAAGGACTGCTACAAGTATTCCAACTACATCAAAAAAGGAGACGTAAGAAACATTTGTCTTGAAATATTATTTGACAGCATGATTTACTCGAAGAGCGTGCAGTTGCAAATACCGTAGAGCACCGACGTATTTTTTTTTTTGGGGGGGGGGGAGGGGGTTGCACTTTACCTCTGATTAAGCATTTCATCCTTTGCTCTTTTATAATTAGTTCTGCCTATCACCATAAAGTAACAACGGACATAATTATGTGCCGTGGTTAAGACGAAGCCCTGTCTAATTGAGCGAAACTATCATCTGACTCTCCCCTGATGCTTTAGTAATTGCAAATAACAAGTAAATCGATTAATTTAGCTGCAGAATGACAAGTATTCTAGACATTCAGCAAGGTTTTATAATGTTTCCAATATTGAAAGCTGGAAACAAAAATAAAGCTGCGATTTTGTTGTTTACGTTTGTCCACGAAAACGATGTTGAAACCTGCATTAGAGTGAGTAGCTTTATAGTAGGAACAGCTAACAAAATAGTTAAGATACTTGTTTACTTGTTTGAATGGGCCATCTAAGGAAGCGTTTTTTATATTTCCCCGATGAATATTTGCAGCTGGGCAGACTTAATGTAGCACGAATGACTTGCCGCTTCTTTACATCTTTTTTTTTTTCAGGGTCTCCTGCCTGGGAAATGGACCGCTATAGAGTCGATCACCGACAGGGTGTTCACAACAAAAAGCGATGTGTACGTTTCTTAGTTTTCTATGCCATTATACATACCATTGTGTGATACCGACGATTAATATTAATTCTGACAGAGAATTTTGTACTAAGGGGAAAGTAGTCGGACGACTTACTGAAACTGGGGATGTGAATACATAATCAGGCCCACATTAACATATACTCCATTAAGCACCAAGTCTCCGGCGTGGTGAACAATAAACGCATTTCCACTGCGAGTTTCATTGTGATCTCGCGATATCACTTTCCGTATGGCGAAGTAAACGAAAGGAAAAGAAAATTTCGGGGGCACTGACGACCAAACTGATTTAACAATGATCGCCATATTTCACGAGGAGCAGTTGTGTATATAGAGCTATACCGGCCAGTTTCACTTAAAACCGTGTCTTTCCACCTTCACTATTCTGTGACAGTAAATAATTTTCCTGCTTGCTGCTTCCATTTTTTGACGCTTAGCAATAAAGAAGCAGTGTCGTGTGATAACTTAGCTGTCTTTGCGTACTTCGTGTATGGACTTTTAACCTTGATACGTCGTCCACCTCTTTTGCTGTATTCAAGCATCAGCGCCTTACTCCGCCAAAGAGGAAACAATCACACCTCGCTTGTCGCCTGCGGTTTCCTAATTTGTCACTATAGTCTTACGTCCCGTGTGGCTTGTCTCAAAGCTCACTGTCGGTCATCAGACTAACACCGAGGCATTTTCGTAAGAGAAGCATGCGTGCACTCAAAAACCGGCTTTAATCAATCTAAGCAAGCCCTGCACCTCCTCGATCTTCGAGTGAATTTACAAAGCTTTTAGATTTGAAACAGCCTTTGCTCGGAGGTGTGTCCGTCCTTCCCTCACACGTCCGCTCCCCCACGGCACATAAACATTCTTTCTCTTCTCTCTCCTCTCCTACACTCACCCATATCACTCCAGACTCTGCGGCGAAGGCACCGTTTCCGTGAGACAGAGCGCGTTTGCTTTGGTTAGCACGGGATCACGTTCGATGTCTCTAACGTGTGCGTTAAGGGACCGGCTGTTTAGAAGTGCTATATTCATGGTCACCCGTAGCGTTGGTCACCGGCAGCGTTCATGGCAGTGGTCACCGGCATCAACCGACGATCACCGACAGCGTTGGTAAGGTAGAGGTTCTGATGGTGTGCCTGCTTAAAGACTACGTAAACGAGTTTCTGTGGCTGCCTTTCGCCATCTCCCCGCTGCTTCGCATCCACACATTGTTTCCTTCAGGGGGATATGGTGTAATTTTTTTAAATTTTGTTTGGGTGCTTTGTTTCTGACCGGCCGCTTTCGGCAATAGCATGCCAAACATCTGGTTCACCTGTATATTTCTTTTACAAAGCTTCTATCACAAGAAGCCTTCGCTGATTCGAACCTTCATTATAAGGGCTTTCTTGATGGCACAGTCTGTCAACTTATCTTTCCTTGACAGATGGTCTTACGGGGTGCTACTCTGGGAAATATTCTCACTCGGAGGCAACCCCTACCCTGGAGTTGCCATCGACGAGTCCTTCTACAAAAGGCTGAAGAACGGCTACCGCATGGAGAAACCAGACTACGCGCCAGATGACGTGTAAGCCATCACGTTTTTTACTTAAATGACACAGAACATATACACGTCTTGGAAAAGAGCGCTTATAAGTTTGAATACGTGCATGCTACGAAAGAAACACAGCAGTATAACAAAATGGTTTTAGTATTTGCTCTGGTCTTCCCCTCAAAACCGTGCTCGGTATGGAGGGTTACAATAACTATGTCTATTTGACTTTGTTTAGAACTGTATTGCAACGGCTTGCTTCTCTGGACAACTCCATGTCGCGAAATGCTTTTTTTTTTCTGCACAGGTACGAAATCATGCAGGGCTGCTGGCAAGGGGAGCCTAAGGAGCGGCCAGATTTCTCGACCCTGGTTACCCGCGTTGGAGACCTGCTTGATGCTGGACTGAGAAATGTAAGTTACTATGTTTTACCACCCAATCAATGTAGAGATGCCAAGTTTCGTTAAAAGGGTCTGCTTGCCATTCTTAATTTATAGATAGCACTTCAAGTTGAAAATACGGGTGGTGTTCACGCCGAAAAAACTGTGTCTCGAACTCAACTGCATTTATGTGCTAATGATTGAAACATTCTAGACGAACACAACAGTATGATCTCGGTGGCCCCATATATAGTTTTCTATGCTAAGATATGCAAGTACTTCCGGCGGTCAAATTAGTTTTGTCACCGTAACGTCAGCGCAATCAGGAGCTAATGCTGTGCCATCAATTCTTCTGCAGTACTACATGGCCCTGAACGACCCTTACGCCAACGTGAATCAATTGATGAAAAACAACGACGACTACCTCGCGATGGGGAACAAGCTAGACCCTGACTACCTGGACATGAAGTCCGATGAAGAGAACTACATCAACACGAGCCAAGCTACCACGCAGCCGAGTTCGCTGCCGCACTACGCCAAGATGGCGCCAAGTGCCAACGTAGACGACGTTAGCGCCACCGTGGGAGACGACATGAAAATGATACCCAGAAGAGGCAGCGCCGGTGACGCTTCCGCTCAAGACGTCACCCAGAGATACATGAACATAGGGAAGGGACCGATGCTACAACTCCGGCTTCCGCAAGGAAAGCGCCGAGATGCACCTTCTCCACTGTTGCCACCTACGGGTGGTGCCTTGGTTGACGTGAGGGTGTCGGATGACGTGAGTGAAATCTGCATCACGCCCCCACCGGCGTACAACATGGTCATGAGCTTCATTGGTAGTGGGGAGATCGAGCTGTGAGTGACAATAAATCGCGTAACCGATGTACTCGTGCGAATATGTCCGGCACCGTCAAATCTGGGACACGTAGCCCGCATAGCCTACGCGACTGGCTCCAAATTATCCTGGTCTTGCTTGACAGTTTCACTGTAAAATGGAGCCACCCTGCCGATGGTCAAGCGAGCATGCTGTTTTATGCGACTCCAGCATTTCTTTTTTCAGAACGAAACCCATAAATTTGGTACGCGGAAGCGCTGCGTCGTGGATGGAGGACTCGGTCTCGAACAGGTGCATATAGATGTTGGGGACTTGTATTTCTGTTGATGTTGTTACGTTCGTCTTCTTTATTCCAGTGTCCAGGACATACTTGCGTGCTACAGTATCTTATACTCTCTTCGGCCCTTGAGGAATATGATCGATCAGGGCATCATG
This sequence comes from Rhipicephalus microplus, assembly GCF_043290135.1. Lineage (NCBI taxonomy): Eukaryota > Metazoa > Arthropoda > Arachnida > Ixodida > Ixodidae > Rhipicephalus > Rhipicephalus microplus. The sequence continues at coordinate 236,417,947 of NC_134701.1, read as the reverse complement.
CGACCGAGCGAAAGAAACCAGCTGGGCGACAAGTTGGTCCGCTAGCGTCATTCCAGACCTCGTCAGTCAGAGTCTAGTTTCTTGCGCAGTGACTGTTATAACTTATAGAGGTGTCCTGACATGTGGCTCAGTTTGGAGCTTTGGCATTACTCAGTGACTCATGTACTTCTGAAAAATGATCTGCGCAAGCGTGTGTCGACAGATGTCATGCGTTACTGTGCCATTTACCTCGTTTTTCGCTCGTGTTAGTTGATGAATCTTCGCGCCGAGTGTCACTCTAGTCAGTAGCTTTAATATATTTTTGTGTGTTTAAAGGAGAAACGACCAAGCAAGGCGAGGTCATTACATGGCGGTGATCTTATTATTGTATCTATTATTATAAGTATTTATCGAATGTTTTCTTCAACTTTGGTAAAGTGATCGCTGCTGATCGCTGTCTCACGAAGAGTACAACTGGAGTAGTATTTATGACACGTACTTTAACTTTTTTAAAAGGCGATCGTCTTTTTAGGGATACATCAACGCAAAGTTTTGGTTTGTATGTCTTTTGTTTGTCTCTTTGTTTGTCTCTTTGTCAAGCGATACGGCTGAAGTGCGCTCACATCCACAGCGCTCACCAATATCGCTCTGATTTTGCGTTAAAACTTGTGCAATTGTCGAATTAAAAGCAATTATTATCTGAGGCACAATATCAACACATCAGTGTTCTATTGCGTGTTCCTTTATACAAGAAAATGAATACATAAGTAATTGTAATAACTGTAGCATTTATTATGCGGCACTGACAATGCGACGCTATGAGCGAAAAGGCGAGTTTCCTACCCTTTAAGACGATACGGGGCTGCCACTTACCTTGAAATCAACAAAATATGGTCTCCAAGATTGTGCGCGAACGCTGCGCACTCGCTGTAACGGAGGTCATCCTTCCGTTTTCTTAAATTACCACCAGATGACGCTCATCTCTAGCGCAGTGCCTCCAAAATCCCATTCACCAATTTTCACGTGCAAAACATAAAAAATGAATGTTTTATTTACTTTCTGCAGACGTAAGACTATCGTCTTTCGATGACATTAGCAGTCAAACATGCAGATATGGGGCGAATTTGTGTCTTTGTATACCTACTGACGAGAAAGCTTGGCCTGTTTTTGTTTCTTGTCTACAAATTTGGGTTGGCTGAGGAGCGCGATAGCTTACACAAAATGTACAGTTTGCTAAACTGCATGATCTTCTTTTCATTGTAAATTAGTAATTAAGTATAGAACTTGAGAAAGCGCATTCTTGTGCTGACAACACTACCGCCATCAGTGTAGATGGTGAATATACAAACGCTTAGGAGATTCCCTATGATGAAAGTGTAATTTAAAAAGTCACAGTTTCGCCGCGAAGGCGAAACAATGAACGCCATAGCAACAAATTGAAAGGTCACGCGCAGAATTGAAAGCCCATCGAAACGAGCCCCGCGTTTCTCACGCACAAATGACGCACGAAACGCACTCACAGGTACGGATGCACGCGAATAAGCGTCTCATTTGTTACTTCGCTGTGTCTGAAAAGCGCGTGCTTTTCGAAAACGGAGACTGCAATGATTGCAGTGACCTTTGTGCGCCCGGTAACTACAGCAGAATTGTTGCAGGTAATGCTCGAGGCCAGCAAACACTAACGATCCTACCCTCCTCGTTACCACGAGAAAAGGGCGCGCGAAGGAGCGTCGCTCCCCTTCTCGCAAATCCCAGACCCGTTCCAAGTCTCGGTCCAGATCCCGCGGAGCATCAATGCGGCCGCCCGAGAAACGCCCTTCTGACCAAACTGCACCACCCTCACAACAACCCTACAAGAAGGCCCTGCTTACCAACGCCTCTGCCAAGGTGGCCCAGGCCCCCACGGAGACGCAGAGAATCTCGGCGCAAAAAACATCCACACAGGCACCTCGGGAGGTAAGTCGAGCGGCGGATCTCCCACAGCTCGTTATAGCCCATACTTCACTTTCTACTCCGTCCCCTCTCACTACCTCATCCTCTGCTCCCGATCCCCTGGTAGAAATCGCCCGTTTACGCCGTGACATGGAGGCACGCTGTGAGCACTTGCAAAAACAAATGGACGCGCTGGTGGCAGACATGGGTACAAGTATGCAGGCGGCCCTCGACCGAATCGAACGGCAGATGGAAGAACTTCGTATAGGAATTACGGAGCAAGTGAAATTATGTATAGAACGTACTCTCGCGCGAGATAATAACATACAAACTCCTGAACCTAGCAGTTACAGCGCCAGCCTGCCACCCGACCACATCTCTCGGCCGCAACATTCAAACGTGGGTAACTCTAACGGGGGTAACCGACGCGCGCATCCCTATACACGCCCCTCTGCTTCCTCTCGTGATGATGATGGCGCCGCGTGACCTGCCACAGCTAGTGGTGTGGCAGTGGAATTGTAGGGGATTCCGTCAAAAACGAGGTTCCTTGCAACAGTACGTTGCCACATCCACAAACCCTCCGGATGTCATCCTCTTACAAAAACCCAATTGCACCCCTTCATTATCCGGTTACAGCCCGCTCTCGGGTGTCTCACCTCTTGTGGGAGCCCTAGTCTCGAAACGCGTTACATGTCGCATGCATACGACGAGTAGCGACATTCCTCAACAAATATTGGAAGTTATTACGCAAGGAAAACGCGGCGACAGTTTGTTTATCCTCAATGTATACAGTTCCCCTCGTTCGCGTACACACTGTTTTTACCGTCTGTTAAAAGAATTTGGCAGCCTTGGACGGGTTTGTGTGGTATGTGGTGTCTTCAACGCTCCACATGTCGCATGGGGTTACGTTAAATCGCAAGCCAAGGGAACCCGCTTATGGAATTCCATCTGTAACATGCGATACACACTGCTCACCGACCCAGAGCACGCCACTCGTATAGGCAATAGTGTTTCTCGCGACACCTGTCCTGACCTTACCTTTGTCTGCAATACTGGCCCAGTCGTAGCGCACGGGCCTTTAGAAGAGCACCTTGGCAGTGACCACTATATTGTCGCAACCATCCTGTCGTTACGAGGCGCTCGCAGGCCAGAGCGAAATGTGCGCATTACAGATTGGACAAAATTCAGGGAAAGCCGCCAAGACCCGCCTGAGGGCCAGGGCTACGAACGATGGCTTGAGTCTCTCGCTGACGATCTTGAGGCCACCACGCGTACAGTGCGTACCACAACTGAGACACCAGACATAGATCCGCATTTACTTCATCTTTGGAACGCCCGGAAAGGGTTGACGCGGCGATGGAAGCGACAACGCCTCAACAGAAAACTTCGGAAACGTATAGAAGAAATTACACGGGAATCCGAGGAGTACGCAGCGTCCCTCACCAGTAATAACTGGCGACAATTTTGCAACCGCCTCTCAGGCACATTAAGCACAGCTAAAACGTGGTCGATTCTACGTTCGCTCACAGACCCCAACACATCAAAGAGAAAAACATTTCAGCAGCTGCACATCTTAATGCACGAGTACCGGGATGATCCTGACTTGCTCCTCACGGAACTAGAACATCAATTCAATCCCATAGGCCCGCCACCACAATACCCTAATTACCCGTATGTGGGTGAGGAGAATGAATTGCTGGATGCCGACATAACCCCGGACGAGGTGCGGGTGGTCCTACAAGACCTACGACGAAACACGGCTCCAGGAGCGGACCAAATCCGATTTTCCACCCTTCGTAACTTGAGTGACGCGGATATCAACCACATTACCCATATCTTTAATGAATACTGGCGCGAAGGCACACTTCCCCAAGCGTGGCGACATGCTGACATTACACTTATCCCCAAACCGGGTAAACCTATAAAAGTTGAAAATCTACGGCCCATCTCTCTAACATCATGCATTGGTAAGCTAATGGAGCACGTACTCTTGCGGCGCCTGCAACCTTTCCTGGAAGAACACTCTTTCTTTGCTAACACACAATTCGGATATCGAGCTCATCTGTCTGCCCAAGATGTCCTTTTACAATTACGGGAGGAAGTCTTAGGACCACCGTCGCGCGCCCAAACGAGAGCACTTGTCGCCTTAGATCTCAAAGGGGCGTTCGATAATGTTGCACATGAACTTATCCTTCGCAATGTTGCAGAGTCGCATTGTGGGGCTCGTATGTACAACTATATCCGCGCATTTCTTCGAGATCGCACAGCTACCATCGGAATCGGGCCGCATCGATCAGGTACAATCCGCCTAGTAGGGCGTGGGACACCACAGGGCTCTGTTCTTTCCCCCACCCTATTCAATATCGCGCTTGCAGGGCTCCCCCGGCTTCTCGATCAGATCCCCGATGTCGCTCACGCTATTTATGCGGACGACATCACTATCTGGTGTACACGCGGTTGCGACGGTGCTATCCAAGAGCGACTGCAGCAAGCAGTCGACACTGTCTCTGAGTATGCGAGAAAAGGGGGCTTAAATTGTGCTCCGCAAAAGTCGGAGCTCATAATCATTCGTTCCCGCAGCCCCTCACCTATGCCGCCCATCACTGTACACGTGGATGGTATACCCATACCACAGGTCAGCCGTGCTCGCATCCTAGGCCTACACGTCCAGGCGGATGGCAGGTCTAACTATACTGTTTCCCTTCTATCCCGACAAACTGAGCAAATTCTGGCCATGATCAGGCGGGTCTCTAACAGGCGCTCGGGTCTTCGAGAAGAGGACCTGCTGCGCTTGGTGGAGGCATGCATCATCAGCCGTCTTACATACCATCTTCCCTTTCAGCGGTTGACCCAAGCGCAACAACTTCGCGTTGATGCCCTCATTCGTAAAGCGACGAAGCTAGCCTATGGCCTACCGCACTATACTTCCACATACCGTCTCCTTAATTTAGGAACGCATAACACACTAGGAGAACTACTAGAGGCGCATTAGGTCAGTCACCGCCAGCGCCTCTTGCTCACACGTACTGGCCGCTATCTCCTTGCACGGTTAGGGCACTCTGTCCCACCACTTGAACCTGAAGCCCGCCCAACGACCTTATCACCCGCCCTACGTAAGGTACTGAATATTCATCCCTTGCCGCGTAATATGCACCCAGTGCATGACATAGGACGGCGTAAAGCTCGTGTGCGATACCTTAACCGCATGCTCGAAAACATCCCAGAATCCCAGGCTCTATACACAGACACGGCGCGCACTCAAGAGGGCTATACATCCGTAGTGTTGGATGGCACTGAATCCCTGAAGGACTCTGCTGCAATGCGCGGCACTAATGTCACGTACGGAGAAATTCTCGGCGTTGCTCTCGCCATTCGACACGCCGTTCGTGTCCCAGGGGAAGTGTATATACTGACGGACTCGCAACAGGCATGCCGGGCGTTCCTATCAGGACATGGCATTCCGAGAGCGGCACAACAAATTCTCAAACAGATCCCGAAAAATGCTTCAGTCACACCTTCCCGCATCCACTTAATGTGGACCCCTGGTCATGCCTCGCTGCCGGGCAATGAACGCGCACATGCAGTAGCCCGCGATATTTCCCTCCGGGCGGCCCGGCGTGGTGAAATGACCAGTTCAGGGTGGGGGGATCCCTTGCTGCGTTACGGAGAGACTCTCCGTCATTATAGAAGCGTTCGCTGCACTCACCGTGCGCCACCACCATCCTTCTCGAGAGAGGAAGCAGTGGCACTACGCCAGTTGCAAACCGACACTTTTCCTAATCTTGTCTCCCTGAACAAATTCTGGCCACACTGTTATGCCGACAATTGTCCGGGCTGCGGCGGGTCACCCTCCATCTTCCACGTCACTATCGAGTGCACGGCAAACCTTTTCCCTCCATTACCACCCCTCCTCCGCCCGCTGCGCAAAAAAGAGCTGTGGGACGACGCCCTCCGCGACGGACCTCCCGAGGTTCTGCGAGCCATCATACAACGGGCTCGACACGTCGCCGGAGTCGTCCTAGGGACCCCGGACTAGGGGTCCCTCCCATGCTTTTTGTTCTACCTACATAATAAAGATGTTTGTCTCTCTCTCCCCTTCTCGCAAGCCGGGATAAGTACGCGCAGCAGATGAGAGTGGGTGCCGCCGTGCGATGTGGCGACGCTAAGGTCCCTAGATGAAACAAGTTTCCTTAGGCGACGCGCGCTCATTGTGCCACCTTGCGAGTAATGCTGAAAACACCATTCCCCCCGAGACGCTCGTGAGCTGCGGTAAGTGGTAGGAATAATAACCGGCCGTTTGAACGGTGAAGGCCGCGCTCCGGGGAGGCGCAGTGGTTAATGCCTCGCTTTCACAACGCTGAGGTCCCACGTTCGATTCTACGCGCCAGAATGTTTTTCTGCTTTCTTTCCTTTCTTGGATTTTCATATATATAGATACGTATACATATACGGCGAGCGACGCTGACGCCGGCGGCAATATTCAGCGTCACTTCCGAAGACGCTTCCGAAGACGCTTCGGCTCCAATAACTATGCACCGGCTGCTTTAATATAAAATTTAATACACTAATTTCTAATTCTTGGACACGTAATAAAGAGAAATACGTAGAGCGAATCACTGCTTAACCAGGAAGTTAACCTTAACATATATAGGGCGCCTTAACACTCTGCTGACGAGAGCGCCGCTATTGATCACGCATGCGTCAGCAAGGTGATTGTTGCTTTTGGTCGCACCAAGCAGAGTTGTTCTTGGTGGCTACTTTGCGCCAAACTGGCCACTTTCCGACCCTGTCTGGCAACGAAAATTTCAGACGGTCGCCATTAGCACCTAATGGTCATTTCTTCGAATTATTTGGAAACAAAACCGGAAGAAAGTTCGAATATTCACTATTATTTGCAAGCTTTTTTGCCCTGTTGGTCTATGTGCGCACGCATGTCCTTGCCCCTGCTGCGGGCTATTTTAGAGAGCATCGAGGCACCCAATGAGCGTCTCTCAGATGAAGAAAGGAACGCAGGCATCTAAAGAAACGCAGTGCTGGCGTCATATTCATATGTTGAAGTACAGTGGCGTCAGAGAAATATGAGCAACAAGGTGATGCTGGAGTGTTGATTTTCGATTACATTTTTCTACTTTGAGTTGAGTTGAATGAACTTTATTTAGTCCAACGGTTGTTGCTGTGCCCGGGACTAGGCTGCCAGGGACACATCGTTCGAGGAACACATCGTTTGAGGAACATCTTCCGAGGTCCTCGGTGACGGCCCTAGCCCTCTGGACGGCCCACACCTGGTCTTCGAGGGCCTCGCTGAGAAGGGCGGCTTGCTATCGCTCAGCAAGGCGCCCCATTTCGGAGGGTCCCTCAGTTGACGTAGTCCTTTCTCGTGGCCCATCTTCGTCTCTTGCGCATTGCCAAAGTATATGTGCCATATCAGCCCATTCGTGCGTGCACCACGGGCAGCCAGGCGACGGGTGCAGCGTGGGCCATGGGCGGTGCAGATGGTAGGGGTTGGTGAACGTGCCCGTCTGCAGCCTTCTTAGATCTACCACCTGCGACCTGTCCAGGCCGGTACGGGGTTTCAAGAAAAAGAAGTAGCTTTAACATTTAAGGTTGCTGCTGGGCTTTTGACCCAAAATTACTTTTGCGACAGCTCTATCTACTGTGGACAAACTGTAGGTGGGTGTACCGAAAGTAAAATAATTTATTAATTTATTAGCAACTTACCTGCATCTTGGAGACCTAGCGAGAGGGAAAAATGTTGGTCTTGGTATACTCCGTCACAACTTTCAGAATGATATATTTACTCTCGTATATCAACAGTTATGTACATTTTAACACATTTTCCTGTTCGGTTACAAATGTGGTGGTTAATATTAATGGCGTGGCCATCTTGGCCACTTTTAGCTTAAGCTCTGGCTCCTTTTCAAGTCTGCCCAACGGTGGCACTGGCACCAAGCAGTGGCATTCGTCATAACGTAGCCAAGGGGGTCAACCCCTCCCTGAAAATTTTGAATTTTACTTGCGTATGTATGCACGCACATACACACACACGCACGAACGTACATAATTGAGCCCCCCCCCCCCTCCCACCGAGAAAGAAATCACAGCATATCCACGGAGTGCCTGGTGATGAGTAGGGTGAAGCGTCTGCCCATCTGTTCGTTTCGACTTTTGTCCATCCGTGCGTCCGTCTGTGCGACTGCCCATGCGTCCGTCCGTCTGTGCGTTTATCCATGCGTCCATCCACGCGTCCATCCCTGCGTTCATCCATGCACCCGTCCGTCCATTCATTCATCCGTGCGCCCATCCTTGCATCTGTTTTTCTGTCCATTCGTCTTTCTATCTAGTGAACACTCCAAGTACCGCCATCTCTCATCTTTTCATCATATATTAGCGTATAGAAGTACCGCCATCCAGCGGACACTCCAAGAACTAAACGAGAGGTGGCACTCGCGCGCTTTCTTACGGCCTGCGCTTCGTGCCTACTTCCCACCCTTCACCGCCTCTAGTTCATGACTGTATACTAGTTCACTATATTCATGGCACTGTGGCCCAACCCTCGTTAAACCTTGCTAAAACCAAGGAGGTTACGTCCGCGAGTTTAACGCGGCAACCTTTTCTGGTCAGATAGAGCTCAAAGCGCGTCCTTCTGATGCTAGTTTTTTTTTTTAGTAAGAATGAAATTCAAGGCAATTTTATTGGAGTAAGTCACAGATACTCGTCTCTGTAGGTTGTTTCATCATAAACAACTATCTTTTTTATTTGCGATTAACGTGCACAGGTTTCCTCCTCAATTGAAAAGGGTGCGCGAGTGCCGCTCTTCTAGTCCAGCCGTGGAGGTGGCAACCTACTACTACGATGACTACTACATACATCGCGGACGCACGACCCACGGCATAGGGCGCTTCGCCCCCGAAAATTTCTGGCTGCGCTCTTGGCATTCGCGCTAGCTCATTCGCATCTTTGCTCACCTTTTGTTGAATTTTATGACCATGTAATGGCGGCTCCGTTTCCGATAGAGGCGGAAATGTAGGCACGTGTACTCTGACTTGGGTGCACGTTAAAAAACCCAAGGTGGTCAAAATTTCTGGAGCCCTCCACTATGGCATGTCTCATAATAATATGGTGGTTTTGTGGCGTTAAACCCCAGAAATCAATCAATGACCATGTAATAGCTTCGTGTTGTAGAAACATGACGTTGTTGTGTGAGCAGTCCCAAAAGCAATAAAGGTCCCCAAAACAACCTCTGAAAATTCGAAGAACGCGTGCGTTAGTCTCTGCTGCGTTTCCTTTTCTTCGCGGTCCATTTCGTGACAACAGCAGTTTGTTGACGTGACGTCTGTGTGAAATAAGCTGTCGATTGGTCGATATACGAGAGATATAAGTTATGATGCAGTCGTGTGTCCGTGTTGCTTGGGATCGCATCAAGATCGTGTGCGATAAACTGATTTCACATCGTTTCACTGCGTTTGCGACTGTGCGAGCGGAGATAATGCGTGGCTGAAAAGACAAGCCCGCTACTCGTTCGATGCTCACATTCCACGTGTTTATGAAGAAGAACGGGGTAAGGAGAAAATAGCGCTTGTAGAGAAGGGCAGTGAAGGCCAGAAGGCAAATGCTGTCTCGCCTTTGAAATTGGTGTGGTTAAGGAGCCCATTAAATGAGTTACCCGACACGGAGCGCTTTCGCTTCAGGAATGTGCGCTCAAGAAAAGAACAAACGTCAGCGTTTGAACAATCGTCATAGTAGGGACAATCAAGAATTCGTGGTGTTCGCCTGCGGACGTATCCTACGAGCTGGGCAGCGCACTGTGTCAGGTGAGTCGTATAATTTTAAGCCAATGATTACCCACTCTTCAAATAGTGGGGCGTTCTTTCGCTCATACATGGGAAAACATTTGATTTGATTTCATATGTAGGATATAGCATCCCGAAATCATCATATGACTATGAGAGACGCCGTAGTGGAGAGCTCCGGAAATTTCGACCACCTGGGGTTCTTTAACGTGCGCCCAAATCTGAGCCCAAGGGCCTACAACATTTCCGCCTCCATCGGAAATGCAGCCGCCGCAGCTGGGATTCGATCCCGCCAACTACGGGTCAGCAGCCGAGTACCTTAGCCACTAGACCACCAAGGCGGGGCAGGGTACACTTTTCGTTCTTGTTGTTTATGACACGCAGATATCAGAGGACAGAATGGAGGCCCACTAAAGCACCATATACTATGCGCACGGCATTTCGGGAGCGACTAAGGCGTTTGAAGTGCAGCTGCACAGCAATTTTCTTTTCTTCGGTGACTGGAATATAGGTCTGTCATTCAAGCGCGCTCACATTCTGTTCACTGTGGTAAAGAAGTGTACACGTCAGTTTTGATAAGGGGAACCACTTCAGCAAAAGCATTCGCATTAATCTGTGCCGCTTACATTCCCGGCGTATCCCCGCCGTGGTGGTTTAGTGGCTAAGGTACTCGGCCGCGTGACCCGCACGTCGTGGGATCGAATCCCTGCTGCGGCGGCTGCATTTTCTATGGAGGTGGAAATGCTGTGCGATGGAGGCGGAAACTCGTGTTCTCAGATTTGGGTGCACGTTAGAAAACCCCAGGAGGTTGAAATTTCCGGAGCCCTCCACTAAAGCGTCTCTCATAATCATATCGTAGTTTTGGTATGTTATCCCCCTCCCTATCTATCAATTACATTCCCGGCGGAGAACACAGTGCGATGTTGAACACGCAAAACACAGCTTAACGGAAGTGAGCACGGCATACTCACCTAGGTCTGTTTCATTCGTGCTGTTTGGACTTGTCATGCATTCTTTTCTTGCATTCGGAAACACGCGTATAAGCCTTCTGGTGACACGTTTACGACTGGAAACTGCCGCAGCATGTTTACGCTTTTGCCAGCTATGTGCCTGCTCTGCGTTCGCAGGTCGCATCAAGGACGCACCTGTTTCGAGAAAGCTTCAGTTCAGGAAGGCAATGTTGTAGGGAAGAAGAAAAATTCTTGCTTGGTATAAATTTTGACGGTGGTCGGAGGTATTTTAAGTGGCGTTCAGTAGACACACAGATCTTAGTAGTAACAGTGGACATCACGTGCATCGTTACGTCCACAGTTACTACTAAGATCATCGTGCATCGTGGTGCAAATCGCCTGCCCATCCCCTTCCCCCCTCTTTCCATTTGAAGACATCTGTCAAGCCTTCACACATGTTACACATGTTACAACCCTCTTTGAAGCTGTGGTTAGTAACGGAAGCGTTAGTAACAGTTACTGTTATTTTACGCACCCATTTTCATTACTAATGGTACCATTATACAAGTGACAAAACCTCGGAATCATTTGAATGAACTTGGAATATAAAGGTGTCATGAGCCTCTGAGCCACAGTTGAGCGCCTTGAATAGGAAAATATAGCTAGACAAAAAAGGGAATGCACTGAATTCACAAGTACACTTTTTTGTTGCATCGCAACTTAATTTTAATGGTCGTACAAAGCACATCAATGAGCGGGACCACTTTCACGCTGTATACAAAAATTTACACAAAAGAGCGCAGCATTTTCGCAACACCACGAACAACATGACAAGTGTTTGTTCCTTCATACGTACAACTGATTGATTGATATTGTAACGGATATAACAACCTCACAACCGGGACGTCCTATTTACAAGGTTTAATAAGGGCGAACTTGTGCCCAAAGCCAAAAGAACTACACAGTAGCTGGGAGAAAGCAGCGAACGCTCGTCGTCCTCTTCTTCTCCTCTTTTCTTTGCCGCTGCTCGGTAGCAGCTCGTGCACAGGCTGGGCCGGCTCGTGCCTTCCGGCGGGCTTCATGAGTCGTAGCGATGCCGTCAGCGTTCCTCTTTTAACAACGTCTGCGTTGTACTGCGCCTTAGCAATTCCTCGTGGCATTATCCCCCCTCTCAAGCGGCATCGCCCCGATGCTTGCGATGAGGCTGTTCAGTACTTTTTTTTTTTTTTTTTTGTGTGTACAAGTTTGTAAAAATGAGGTTGCAGTACGTCAAGGGATTGGGGTGGCTAGGTTTGGAATCGGTCGTAGTACGGTTTCATCCGTACAATGTGTACACGCTCCGTGGGATTGCGTCGCCTCGGATGCAGGTGGCCTGCAGGCTTGACTTCGTAGACGAGGTCATTGTGTCGCTGTACGATCTCGTAGGGGCCAAAATACCGGGAAATGAGTTTTTCGGAGAGGCCTCGTCGTCGTACTGGAGTCCATATCCACACTTTGTCGCCAACGTCATATCGCGTGTCAAGTCTTCCTCGGTTGTAGCGGTCGGCATCGATGCGGTGTTGGTGGCGTATTCGGTATCTTGCTAACTGGCGGGCTTCTTCCGCTCTTTGTAGAAAGTCGTCAAGATCGGGGGGGTAGTCATCTTGGTCTATTGGTAACATAGCATCCAGTGTTGTGGTAACAGCACGACCGTAAACTAGTTCAAATGGGGTGATTTTGGTGGTCTCTTGCACAGCCGTATTGTAGGCGAAAGTGACGTATGGTAAAATTTCGTCCCACTTTTTGTGCTCGACATCCACATACATGGATATCATGTCTGCTAGAGTTCTGTTAAGGCGTTCGGTCAGGCCATTGCATTGAGGATGATATGCAGTGGTTTTCCTATGAACAGTGTGAGTCATGTTGAGCAGGCACTTCAAAAGTTGCGCCGTGAAAGCCGTTCCGCGATCGGTGATTACAACCGTTGGAGCGCCATGTCGCAGGACTATTTTGTGTACGAAGAATTGGGCCACTTCTGCTGCCGTTCCTCGTTCCAAAGAGTCTGTTTCGGCGTATCTAGTTAAATAATCAGTGGCCACAACGATCCATTTCTTGCCGAGTAAAGATGTCGGGAAGGGTCCAAGGAGGTCCATTTCAACTTGGCGGAAAGGCGCTTTCGGTGGATCTATAGGTTGTAGAAGGCCCGCTGGTTTAGAACTTGGTGTTTTTCGTCTTTGGCACTCGCGGCATGTTTTGACGTAGTGTTGCACTGAAGCTAGTAGCTTGGGCCAATAATAATGGAGACTGATCCTTGCAAGCGTTCGCGTCACACCCAAATGTCCAGATGTGGGCTCATCGTGACACGCTCGAAGTATTTCTTGTCGCATAGTTGCTGGAACGACAAGCAGGAACTTTTCGCGGTTGGGCTTGAAGTTTCTCTTGTAGAGAACGTTTCCTCGGAGGCAGAACGATGCGAGGCTTCGAGAAAATATACGGGGTACTTGTACGTCAATTCCTTGCAGGTGTTCGATAAGCGGGAGTAATTCTTTGTCTGTACGTTGGAGTTCGGCTATTTGAGTGGTCTCGACAATTCCTACGAACGGAAAGTCGTCTTCTTCTGATGGTGGTGTGTCTGTAGGAGCCCGTGACAAACAGTCGGCATCGGTATGTTTTTTGCCAGATCGGTATACCACGGTTATATCGTATTCTTGCAGTCTGAGGCTCCACCTTGCTAGTCGTCCGGATGGTTCCTTTATGTTCGCCAGCCAGCAAAGCGCATGGTGATCGCTGACTGCCTTGAATGGTCTACCATATAGGTACGGCCGAAATTTACTGATGGCCCAGATGACGGCAAGGCATTCTTTTTCCGTGGCCGAATAGTTTGTCTCTGCTTTTGTTAGAGTCCGACTGGCATAAGCTATCACTTTTTCTTCACCTTTCTGCCACTGTATTAGAACGCATCCAAGGCCGATGTTACTGGCATCTGTGTGTATTTCCGTGTCGGCTGTCTCATCAAAGTGAGAAAGAATCGGGGGGTTTTCTAACCTCTTTCTCAATTCGTTGAAGGCGCTTTGTTGCTCGTTTTGCCACTGGAAAGGCACATCTTCTTTCGTAAGTCTCGTTAAGGGTTCTGCGATCTTTGAAAAATTTCTCACAAATCGTCTATAGTACGCACATAGACCTAGAAATCTCCGTACTGACTTTTTGTCTGTTGGCACCGGAAACCTTGCGACGGCGGTCGTCTTATCAGGATCAGGGCGAACACCTTGGGCGCTGACGACATGCCCAAGAAAACGAAGCTCTTCGAAACCTAATCGGCACTTCTCTGGCTTGATTGTCAAATCTGCCGAACGGATTGCCTCTAACACTGACCGAAGGCGCTTGATGTGCTCCTCAAATGTAGCCGCGAAGATGACCACGTCGTCTAGGTACACTAGGCAACACTGCCACTTCAATCCGGAAAGCACAGTGTCCATCATGCGTTGGAACGTTGCCGGCGCACAACAGAGACCAAACGGGAGAGCCTTAAATTCGTAAAGTCCGTCCGGGGTAACAAAAGCAGTCTTTTCGCGATCACGTTCATCAACCTCGATTTGCCAGTATCCACTTTTCAGATCTAGTGATGAGAAGAACTTGGCACACCGAAGTCGATCTAACGTGTCGTCGATGCGTGGAAGGGGATATACATCCCGTTTAGTCACAGCATTCAGTTTCCTGTAGTCGACACAAAACCGTAGCGTGTTATCCTTCTTCTTGACAAGCACCACGGGAGATGACCACGGGCTGTTAGAAGGCTGGATAACATCATCTTCAAGCATTTCTCGTACCTGCTTCTTGATGACTTCCCTTTCCTTAGGGGAAACACGATACGGGTGCCGGCATACCGGCCTGGTTGTCTCGTCCGTTATGATCCTGTGTTTTGTAATGCTCGTGCGCCGTACCTTTGAACTGTTGGAGAAACAGCTGCCAAATTCCCGCACGAGGTCGTATAGCTGTTGACGTTGAATCTCTGAAAGATTAGGATTTACGTATATTGTGTCGCAGGCATCAGATGGAAGTTTCACATTCGGTGACGTCGTTTCAAGACTGCATATTTCTGTCACTTCACAGAACTCATGAAGAAACGCTATTGCCGTCCCTTTTGCGATGTGCTGGAATTCGTTACCGAAATTCGTCAAGAGGATGTCTGTGCACCCGTTTCGCAGCTGGATAATCCCTCGTGCCACACAAACGCCTCTTTTCAAGAAAACATCCACGTTGCTCTCCGCCACACCCTCGTAGTCGCTGAATGCATCATTATGCACGAGAACCATTATACTGCTCCGTGGCGGTACAGTCACATCATCGTCGACGACGCGCAGTGGAGTGGTACATCGTTCATCTGATCGTGCTACCTTTAAAGCTTGCTCCGTCGAAAAGGACACGCTCGACCTCTGTAAATTGATAATCGCACCATTAGCTTGTAGGAAATCCATTCCCAGTATCACTTCCCTCGAGCACACAGGTAGGACGACAAAGTCACCGACGTAAGTGAAGCCCCGTATCATGACCCTTGCGGTACATCGGCCGGAAGGGGTTATGAGGTGACCACCTGCAGTACGTACTTGAGGTCCACCCCATTCGGTCAGAACTTTCTTGAGTCGCTTCGCTAATTCGTAACTTATCACAGAATAATCCGCACCAGTATCGATCAAAGCATTGAGCTCTAGTCCGTCAATCACCAACGGCAAGTCTGAAGTAATTTTCTCTGTACTGCACTCCTTTACCTGGAAACAGTCGTCGTTATCAGGCTCGTACCGCAGTGGAGGATCTTCATATCCCAAGTCGCCAGCGGCCTCGCCTCCACAGGTCGCCCTCTTCAGTTTCCCGGATTTGGGCTAGGCGAACGCTGCCTAGACGTGCTTGGGAAGGGACGTGGGCTAGACGAGCGGTAGCGCATAGGGGATGGTGAGCGTGGTTGATGACGACGAGGCGGGTCAAATTCCCGACGTGAGCATAGGTATTCTTCAATCTCGGAAGGTCTTTCGCCGTTTCGCGGACACGGTGCATTGATGGCGAATCCCCTAAGACCAGCTTGACGATATCGGCAGAATCGGTACAGGTGGCCAGCCTCTCCATAGTGGAAACACAAGGGCCTACGTGTGGCATCTCGCCACACATCGCTCTTCCGTGGCATCATCTCTCTCGCACGAGGTGGAGTGCGTGTTGCCTCTACGATTTCAGGCGGGCTGCGCATTGTCTGCACATAAGTACTTGGTGTCTCGATCGGCGAACAGTGCGGAGTAGGTCGCCTGAGCACCTCGGAGTACGTTACCGCCCGTCGTGTCGCTGGCACATCACTCCGCGGCTCCCGCATGGCCTGTCGAATTTCATCTCGGACAACTTCAGCAAGAGACAGCTCGGGGGTGACATCAGGTGACTGCAGTTTCCTTAATTCTTCCCTGACAACAGACCGGACGAGCTCGCGCAATGTGTCAAGATTATCCACGACGCCTGCTGAGTAGACTCCTGCGGATGCACCGGCTACGTCGCGGTTGTACTGTCGGGCTCTCTGCTGAAGCGTCGTTTCGATGGTTGTTGCTTCCGACCGAAACTCAGCAACAGTACGGGGCGGATTGCGGATGAGTCCCGCGAACAATTCTTGCTTTACCCCGTGCATGAGGTGGCGCACCTTCTTGTCTTCCGTCATGCCAGGATCAGCTCGCTTGAAAAGGCGGGACATGTCTTCGATGTACATCGCGACAGTTTCGTTCGTTCGTTGAATCCGTGTGCGGAGAGCTGCTTCCGCCCTTTCCCGGCGATCACTGTTGGCGAACGTACTCAGTAGCTGCCGCCGAAACTCTTGCCACGACGTCAGAGATGCCTCGTGGTTTTCGTACCACACTCGTGCAGAGTCTTGCAACGCAATGTAGACGTTACGCAGCTTGCCTTCCTCGTTCCACTGATTTAGATTTCCCACTCTCTCGAAATGCTCTAACCAGTCTTCGGCGTCCTCGTATGGGTCACCATGAAACACCTTTGGAATGACCGGTTGGCTTACGATGAGTTGTGCCGGCGTAACTTGGCTCGTCATGGTGGTGGCGGCGCTTGTCTCCGTCACCGATGCCCTTGATACAGAAGGGAGTGGCCCAAATTCTGGCAACTCTCCTCGGATACGGCGGCTGACTCGTTGGTGCACCGGTGTAAGCTCCACTGGTTGCGGCTGGTCAGTGCTTGGACTTCGCTCTTGCGTGGGGCTCGGAATCATGTACCCAGGCTCCTCCACCAGAAAATGTAACGGATATAACAACCTCACAACCGGGACGTCCTATTTACAAGGTTTAATAAGGGCGAACTTGTGCCCAAAGCCAAAAGAACTACACAGTAGCTGGGAGAAAGCAGCGAACGCTCGTCGTCCTCTTCTTCTCCTCTTTTCTTTGCCGCTGCTCGGTAGCAGCTCGTGCACAGGCTGGGCCGGCTCGTGCCTTCCGGCGGGCTTCATGAGTCGTAGCGATGCCGTCAGCGTTCCTCTTTTAACAACGTCTGCGTTGTACTGCGCCTTAGCAATTCCTCGTGGCAATATATATGTATATAGGGTTTAACGTCCAAAAACCACCGTATGATTATGAGAGACGCCATAGTGGAGGGCTCCAGAAATTTCGACGTGCACTCAAATCTGAGCACACAGGCCTACAACATTTCCGCCTCCATCGGAAATGCAGCCACCGCAGCCGGGATTCAATCCTGCGACCGGCGGGTCAGCAGCCGAGTACCTTAGCCACTAGACCACCGCGGCGGGGCACATATGTACAACTAACTATAGCCAAAGTCTCAGAGACTGCAGTTTGCAGAGGTATGTGTGAATGTGCTATAAGAATGAACTAAAGTTGTGGCCGTGAATTCTTTTACCCTAGTGAAACCACGTGTGTGTGCAATGAGGTGGCACAAAAAATGTTAATAGAAAATAACGAAAGAAACTGCAGTTCACTTCATGCTGCGGCTTCTTGCAAAAGGCGTTTGTGTAAATACGAGCTAATAGCCGTGACTTACTTATCTCGGTTGCACCTGTAACACTCTAGCGTCACTAAACAGCCAATAAACAGTTCAAAACTGCATCTTAGGCGTAGTGACAGCAACCGTTGCTATACCTTTTAGGAGCTTGCTCGGCAAGCTTTTTTATGCTCACGCCTTGTCTGGTGGCGGCTTCCGAACGCCAATGCCAGCGTTTTCAGTAAACACTTCTCCGGTCGCTGCTCACGGGGTCCTCTCTGGTGATCCCAACAATGCTCACTGGATGGCGCGCCACCGCTCAAGGCGTCGGTTTTTGGTGGCCCGCGCCCTCGCCTCCTCGCGAGTACGTCCACTAAGTTCTCGTCGTTTCGTAGGTGCAGCAGAACGTAATAGGCTCCCTACGATGATTGTACGCACGGTTACTTAAATCCCGCCAAGCACCCTCATCTGCCTGCTCTCAAGTTCTCAACCCCGTTCAATAACGCCTGATAGCTTCACGTCTGCCATTTATGAGCGTCAGGCATTTGACTCACGGCAGCGGCCAGAATGGTATAAAAGGGGCAGGTGGTTAAAGTGTGCCGATCGGCGTGGCCAATGGTGTGCAGAGTGGGCCGTGGAATGTGCCCGACAACTCTGCCTTCGACGTACACATGATGCGCTTTCTACAGAAATGGTTTTGTCAAGAAACGTACCTTGCACCTCCGGGCAAGCTCATCTGACATCATTCTTTTTGGGGATATGGAGGTGATTTTTTTTCTTTTGCTACAAGCCAAAAGAATCGACACTTGGGATTGTTGGTTGACATGCATGGTATAGCTGGGGTCTAAGCGCACGGAGAAAGACACAAAAGAACACATAACAAGCGTTTATACGCAACTAAAACTTTATTGAAGAATGAAGAATGCAAAAAAGTTTGCCTTTCTAGATTATGTTTCCAGATAATCTTTTTGCTTTTGTTAACTGACTGTTCTCGTGTTGCCATGGTTGTCCTTTTGCCTTCACACATGCCATGATCTTTATTTGGTGCATTCACACTCTCCACTTTTAAATAAATATTGTAGTGGTGAGATAAGCTCTAGTCCCGTGTCCATTTGTGTCTTTCTTCGTGCGCTTAAACCACAGCTATACCACGTAAGTACAAGCTGTTTTACAAATTCAATGCTTAAGAGTGCAGATGAAAGTCCTATGGGTCTGTGGACAACTTTTGATAGGCAAAATTGAATGGTTTTGTTGCTATATTTATGTGATCGCTTTTAGATGTCACATTTATGAACAGGCCACATAGCACAACACATAATTTATTATCCTGGCCACAGGCATGGGCATAAATTCGTTTTAGCCTTCCCTGTGCCTGTTTGCATCGTTGCATCTCTTTATATAGGTAAGAGTGAAATACTTTAGTGACGATCTACAAATACACTTTTTTGAGTTTGGTAACGATTCCGGGCTGTGTGCAATAACCAAAAGAATAGCATCACGCATGTGCAGCTGGCATACAAGTAAAACAGGCCTCCATAGCCCCCGATGTGATCACGGAAGTGACCTGCAATAAAACACACAAAAAATATATAGGGGCGTCAGGGGAAAAGAAGTTGCCTTGAGGTCACACACACTTCCGAGTATTATTGCACAGCGTCTTTAATGTTTACATCTAGTGTACTAGCTTTTTTATGATAATGTGGTTACATTAGCTATAAAGGTCGTCAGGCACATATTTTGCGAACAACTGAGCTGTACTGAAGATTTCATAAACACTTGACTTCACAAAGCTTTTGCTATGCCAAACTAGCTCTTTCTAGGGACTGCAACGCATGGTGATGCTAATATACAGGGCAGATAGTATATTCGCCAAACCACAGCAGTCAGCGTAATTATCCAGGATAAGTGGACAGTTTATATGCTGACAGCTGCATTTTCTGGGAAATTTTTTCGAATTAATGACATTGCATGCTTCAGAACTAGCATTCTCGTAGGTGGTCGGCCTCTCGCCGCTGCTGCCTTTCATATCAAAAGCAGTCCATGCTGCCAAAGCATGTCTAGCATAAGCTTGTTTAACAGAGAGCTTACGCATGCTCGCATCGATTTTAAACCTTAGAAGAACACATCGCTGCCAGACTATGCCATACTCGGGACCTTTCTTTTGGTTCTCACACCAAGCAACTACCTGAAGAAGTCAGTGTATTTTCGGGTTCTATGTGCATCCTTGGTCCACTCGTTTCTTTCTTGTTTGTTTAGCGAGCTGGCATACTTAGAAGTTTCGCACAAACATGCTGAACTGGCCTCTTCACTTGTCAAGCGAGTTCCGCTTCTTTCAGTGCTCGAGTTTTTGAAATAAGCCATGGTAGCCTTGCATAACAAGGGCCATGTTGCAATTTTCTCGATGTGGGAGCCTACAGCCATTACGACGCGAACGCTCATAAGTAGCTTGAAGGAATCTACTAATTCTCATGGTGACAGTAATTAATAGGTTCATTTAAACCACGGCATCTAACAAGTGTACCAAGGCTCTTACCTATCAACAGTGGTCGCAGGAGGTTGGCGAGGCCGACCAAGCTCGACCCTGCCCCGAAACACAGAGGGTAGCGACGCGCATCGGTAACTTCCGCGTAGAGAACTGGAACTAAGGCCAAAGTTGAACCGTTGCACAAACCGGACACGACAACGCACACAAACAACGAACCGAAGGAACGCGCTACCGGCATCAAGGCCAACGCTGCAGCCCAGCAGAACAAGCACAACGCGGTCCAGCCGCTCCTGGACAGGTATCCCTTGTCCGTCACCCAGCCAGAGCTAAGGCGCGCCACAACGTCTGCGATAGAGTACGCTGGCACCAGGAGCACGGAATTCCACTTGGGGACACCACAGTCGACAGCAAAGTCGATTATCACAGTGAGGCACGTTACCATGTTGGTGAAGACAACGAGGTGAGTAAGCGTCACGAGGTAAAAGTGGGGGCTCAAAATGAATCCGTAGTTATGATCTGTCGCTGCTGCCCTATCATAGCCAAGAGTCCGACGTCTGGTCGATGCGATGACCTTAAGTGGTGTATTCTTTTCCGAGTCTCTCGTTGGAAACCCTTTTAGGTTTGATACATATTTAGAAGTGCTTTTCTTTGGCAGTACCGGTGAAAGTAACTCGTACCCTGAATCCTCCTTCAATGGTTTGTCAGGCAGCACGTCCACTTTATCACACTGGTAAACAGTAGCGCTCGAGTCAGTGGTAATGACCTGCTCTTCCGGAACTTTCTCCTCTCCGAAACCATCTTCTTTATTCACTCGCTTGTGTTCGGCTGTAAACAGTGACGATGGCTTCGGTTTGTCCGGGTCACCGCAAAGCATAGCCGCTGGGACTGCGTTGAGAGATATACCTCCGCATATGAGTAGCGCTCCCCTGAAGCCGTACTGGTCGAACAGAAGCTGAAGCAGTGGAGGGAGGACGAATCCTCCCACGGACAGACCGGCCATGTTAAGCCCAGACGCACTGGCTAAGTGTTTAACGAAGTGCTTGTTGATAGCCACCACGTTCAGCCGGATGCCACCTACGAATATTCCTGTTCAAAGAGAAACCACTCATTAAACCATGAAGAGAAAGAGGCGTTATGTTCAACGATAGCTGGAGATGTTTACCCGGCTGACGACCTGTCATGCTTGTCGCAATTTCAGGCGAAAGGCACAATAAATATAAAGAACTATAGTCGAGTGCTCACGCAGCATTACTTGAAACATGAGCATGAAACGGTTGGCATAACATGGTGATATAATCTGGTCGGAATTGGTGTACCAGCTTATTAATGGTAGTGCAGTGACATATCACTATGAATCATTGAAGGATAAAGCTGGTGAAAAATGTATGTATAGCGGGCAGCTATGGCCTGCGATTCACTACCCCGTCATGACGTTTTGTCGCTTTTGGTGAGGTGGTTTGCGCATAGGCACACATTTAAGGTCATGAAATTCGTGCAGCACAATTTATATTCAGCAGCACTCTTATAACAATACTAAGTTTAACATCGGACACTATGCTTACCGTGCAAGACACCCAGTACAAAGATTAGATACCAGAGGCCCGTGGTGAAGTAGCAGGCTGAAACTAGCAGAGCGCTGAGTGTACAGGAAACCACAAGGATGACCTGGATGGAGATGTACTTGTTCAGGATTCCTCCCAGAAGGCCTGCGCATTTTTACTCTGTTGGAGTGAGATAATTTTAAAAATTCTCATAGTTAGGGAAGTGAATCAATAATCACAAGTTCGAAGTTGATTAGATGAATTAAAGGGTGTCCTTTCAGCTCGTCTACTCAATATAATATAAATAAATAAATAAATGAAGAAATAAATAAAGAAAGAAACAAGGAAGGAAGGAAGGAAGGAAAGAAAGAAAGAAAGAAAGGAGGGAAGACGCAGTGTACACGGCTGCATGCGTTTGAGCCCACATAGTTTCTTGCGTTTCTTTTTTCTTCTTTTGTTTTATTTATTGAGCTTTCATACTTAAGCTTTGAAAAAAAAAACATCTTTGAGAAGAGGACACGAAGGTTAACCAATCTAAACCTACTTGGCAACCCTGTACAGGCTAAAGAGAACTGAACTCAGCTATGTAGAGAAACAAATCAGGAAGCGACTGATTAATAACCCAGCGTTTCCTTTTTTTGCCACACAGTAAGAGAGAACAGCTTATAAAGCAGAAGAGCCGAAAAAAAAGTGCACGTATATACTGCCAATTCTCGATAATTACAGTATAAGTAAGAAAGAAAATCATGTACCTGAAAACGACAAAAAAAAGAGGAGGGGGGGTTCCTTCCATATATAAACAAAGTATCACATCAGTTGATGAGAAGCGAGTAAAAAGCGAGCATTTAAGTGGCGCTTTCTGTCCCTCGGAATAAAACATTTGCTGGTTGACATGGCGATCCAACCAATCAATCGAGAGCAAGTCTGCCGGAAGCATAGAATTAGGTTTATAAATTGCTTCGAAAGCGTGTAGTACCAGATTTCACTCCATGCATGCGGGAAATTTTGTGTGGATCAGACGGGTCATTGCGCTAACGATAGGACAAGGGAGCGGGACAATAGCGTCAAACGTGCACGCGGTGGTTGGTTCGCCATTCTCTTTAGCTCATCCATGCGCTCACCTGCATTTGGGAAATGTGCGGTGGTGAGTAAGCTCATCAGATTGCGCACTTGGGTGACAACTGTGGCAGCCCCCCGTCCGTTGCATAATCGCCTAAGGAAGTGGATTACTTAAGTAAACGGTTTTCGTAATCTGTCTTTCCTTTTGCGTTGTTGTTATCTATAGCATGACTCGGTATCATGAGAAAAGTGATTTTGTGTGAACTCCGTGTGCGTTCCTTTCATATATGGGTGCCACGGTTTTTCATGCTGTTCTTTGAAACAAGTACCGTACCGTCCACTCTTAGGTTGAACGGGGCTCAGCGGGGTCGCTCTCTGAGGAGCAGAAGCGCATCCAGCGCGGCCGCACATTGAAGTGACGCAGGTACGCAGAAACCCACAGAAACTACTACATCGCGTTGTCTGCTGGAACGTTGGCTGTATAGGGAGCCTACATGAAGCGCTAAAGCGTGATGCTCTTGATTTGCTGCGGTAAAGCAAGAGCAGCGCCTTTCTGTGCTGTTTATACTTCCGATGCGTAGCCGTGCTGGGTGCACTGCAGAGCGCGGTCGTGCTGAGCCGTGTTCACCCCATCGTGCTTCACCCTACGAACATCGCTGTACAACCAGCAAGCCCAGCTTTCCGCACTCTGCCACATTCACTTTCGGGCCGCTCTTGGAGGGTAGTTGATACTTTTGTGCATAGCCCTTCTCAATTTATATTCTTTCTCTGTTTCTTTTGCATCAGGTTGGCATAGGTTGCTTGGCGTACTCCTCCTTGCTTTGTTTGCAAAGTAGCGATCCTGATTCCGATCGAAGAGTGACAGTCAAAGCTAACTGTATCTAGGTGGTTTGCTTCAGCAATGGGGTGAGATGACATCTATGCAAACTTCTCTTGCTCTGACGTATGTCACGCAAACGGTGAATCGAAACAAGAATTTCCTAGGTTGACGCACATTTCACTCTCCCCACTCGTCCGTCATTAGCGAGTCGATAAAGCGCTCACCCGCGCGCAATATTGGCGGAGCACACGAATCGATAGTTTGCTCTTACTTCTCGGGTACAGTTCATGTTCTCACCTGCGAGTAGGTAGAACGTTGAAGTGAGGCTGACAGGCCACGAGGCTTCCTCCCGGGTCACGTGGAATGTGTTTAGAATGTTGACGTACACCACGCCGGCAGCACCGAGAAGCGGGTAGGCGAACACGTTGGTCCAGAAGCATGCGCCAGCCACGACCCAGCTTCTCTTCGAGTCCATCGTTATCGAAGTGTTTCGCGTACGAGACTCGACAGCGTTCACCAGAGGAGGCCCTGAGAGGCTATTTTTTTATCCCCCTCAGTCGCACTCCCTTCTGATAGCGGGCGAGGGCCGCCGCGACCGCTTCCCCTTGTTATGGGCGTGTAGAGAATCCTTTTTGTTTTTTCCTCGCAAGTCCTTTAGCGAGATAGGCGAGACGTCTTATGCTGTTGCTTGTTGCTTCCTTAGTGTCTAATGGCGCGTGTCCTTCGGATCTGTTTGTAATATATGTATTTCACATTGGTTGCTGACACCCTTCGGCCAGATGTCCAAAAAAATAGACAAACATAGAATGATTCATACTTTGGAAAGGTCGTGCGCGCGTGTGCCAATGCGGTTTTTAAGAGCGTGCATGGTCTTCGCTATACCACGATCCGTATACAGACTTTTTCGTCGTGCTGTACGCCTGTGGGTGTTGCCTAAAAAAAATTCTTGGGTGAAATGTAGAAGACAGGCTGCCAAATGCGCTTGTGGAAGTTCTGTTATACCTAATCTCTCACGCTTGAAATCACGTGGCACGTTTTTTATGGTTTAATGGCTCCTGACGTTTTCCGGTGCAGCGACTGTGAAAAGTCAAATTAATGACTAGTAGGGAAAAGGCATCATAAAGAAAAAGTGCACCTTGATATGTAATCTGAGTGACCAGACTTCTGTGGCTTGCTTGCTTGGATGCCTCTTCGAAAGGACCTCTCCGTGATTCAGATTTAAGACTATGCATACATGCCGTATTCACAGAACCATACCGCATGTTTGCGGAATTGAATCCCCGCTGCGGCGGCTGAATTTCCGATAGAGGCGAAAACTCTGTAGGCTCATGTGTTCAAATTTGGGTGAACGTTAAAGAACCTACAGGTGGTCGAAATTTCCGGTGTTTCTGGTGGTGATATCTCTATTTCTCCCAGAAAGAAAAAAAATGGAGGGGACCACGGGTCTCAACCATTCCGCCTTTATCGTAATGCGACCACCACGGCCGGTATCGGACCCGCACTTTGTGTTCTGCAGCCAAGCCCCATGGCCACAGCTCCACAGTGGTGGACGCACCTTTCCCCCTCGAGCGAGCAATGTGGGCCACCTCTACAATCTTGCTACCAAGTACATTTATGCTTTTGAAAATTGCTTAAGTTTGATAGGAAGCTTGACTGTAAGACTGGAATTATCCGCTTCGGTTTGATTGGACAATTGGAATTACCCACACATATAAATTTTTTTTTTGGTAGGAGCGCGCGATGCGGCGGTGAGGCTTAGCCTGCCCGTCGCAACGTGGGAGAAGCCCACTGCCCGCTAGTCGTGTTTCTCAAGACTACAAATAAGGCTCTTCCATCCAACCACCGTTCCTTATGACAACTTGCACTCTTTGTAGCATTCCGAAAGAAAGTAGGCATTGTTAATAAGTACGGACCCGAGAAGGCTCACAATGTCCAACTATATCCAGCTCTTCACGTACAAGTAGCAGTTTATCGTTTGATTGGTTCTTCATCGATAGAATCAAAACAAAACCTTTTAGTATACAGATAGTAGTATACAAATAAAATAATGAAAACACGGTTTTCATAGCCCAACAAAGCACAATGAGTTTCACGCAGTGCACCGGAAAGAGGATGCACTGCTGTACGAAAAGATCGCGCATTAAGCAATTCACATCCAAGTGTGACGCCGCTCGTAAAACCTTGCGATACAGGATGTAGAGGCACAATTCTAGATAAGTGGCTATTGCAGGCATTTTGCAATTTCGCCATCTTAACTGTAATGT
The DNA here is from genome assembly GCF_043290135.1 of Rhipicephalus microplus. Taxonomy (NCBI): domain Eukaryota; kingdom Metazoa; phylum Arthropoda; class Arachnida; order Ixodida; family Ixodidae; genus Rhipicephalus; species Rhipicephalus microplus. Next base: position 236,392,179 of record NC_134701.1, on the reverse strand, counting down.
AACAAACGCTTGCGTTTAAATCATGACCCCACGCCAACTGTCCTTTGCAAGATAATGTCGTATATTAGCCGACAAAAAAAAAAAAAAAAACAGGTTACACTACTTGTCACGCGTGATCTCAACCGCTCGTCCTGGAAACAGCCCCTGCTCCAGTTTGCATATCAGGGCGCTCTTTATAGCACCTTGGCTGGCGAAATGCTCTCGGAGGCTTGTAGTGCTCTTTGTATCAAGCGCTTCCTACAATATAGAAGTACAGCTGTATTTACTCCTCCCCAACCGTGAGGGTCGCATTTCTATGGAGGTGAAATGGCAGAGGCCCGTGCACTATTGCGATGTCGGTTCACGTTAAAAAGCACCAGATGGTCAAAATTTTCAGAGCCCTCGACCACGATGTCTGTCATCATTATATCGTGGTTTTGGCACGTGAAATGCCAGATATTATTGTATTATCTTTCTTCCTACTGTGTTGCTCCTGGAAAAGTGTTAATGTTACTTCTTGAATATATATGAATATGTATGTATGTATGTATGTATGTATGTATGTATGTATGTATGTATGTATGTATGTATGTATGTATGTATGTATGTATGTATGTATGTATGTATGTATGTATGTATGCATGTATGTATGTATGTATGTATGTATGTATGTATGTATGTATGTATGTATGTATGTATGTATGTATGTATGTATGTATGTATGTATGTATGTATGTATGTATGTATGTATGTATGTAGCAGTTACGGAAATACTCGTGCAGTACTTATAGCCCGCTTAAAAGACGTGCGCATTCATATGCGCATCGCTTTAGAATAATTTGATGTGATGTGTAGATTTCTTGACGTGCATGCATATTGGGTGTTTGATGCAAGAATCATATGCTAAAAAACACATTGTTGTGTTTTGCATGTAGTAAGGTTTCTTTAATTAACATTATCATCAACAGTAATGCAAGTGGGTTTTAGTCGTTTTTACATACAACTGTATAGACAAGGAAATACATTTATTCTTGTTGTTTCACAGTTGCATGCATACGGGAAGGTATAGACTATATTAGAGCCAGCCATACCAATAGTTGAATTGTTTCGAGTGCGAATTTTCCATAAACTCACAGGTACATTGAATCAATAAATGAACACAGTGCGTCTAAAGCGAAACAAAAAATATCGGGAGAAACAATATGCACACCTTGAAGTTGTGGGCGTGATATTACTCCCTGTAATGTCATTTGCGCCTCGTGACGCACACGTGTCTCGCAAACAGGTCGTATTTAGGTTGAACAGCCGCAAAGTGGTAGGTGGCGCAGCACTCGGTCGTGTTCACTATCATTCATCATCATCATGGTTGGTGCGGGAGCGCTAACAGTGCCACCCTGCGGCGACTCTAGGTGGCCACACAGAAAAGATTCGGAAGTATTTTTGGCACGAATGGTCGTGTACAGCGGTGGGTTCATGGTTCCATGGGGGCGGCACCATGGTTTGTCTCCCGTAGGCCTCTCGTGGTGAGTTGGCGACGCTAAAGCCAATGCTGCCTTCTAGTTACCTTGTGTTTGTCCTTATGTTGATTGAGTGTATTGGAATATTGTGTAAGACTGTTTTAGCGCGTCATTCGTGGCCTATTTGTTCCGGCTGGCGATATCGTCGATGTAAAAACAATTGAATAAATCAACACGATGTTTTGGTTTGCTCGGCCATGACCACTGTCTCCTTCTGTTCCGAAAGAGTCTCTCATTTACAGGTCACACAAAGTTCACGTGAACGAAAACACGAAAAAAAGCTGTAGATTTAGGGCATAAACTCTGACGAAGGGACGAAGCAGTGTGTATCAATTGAATAAATATGGCCTTCTTTTTTTGTTCTGGTTAACAACCTCTTATTTTGTTCTTGTTAATCTTCTGTTCTGTCATTCGCTTTGATTGATGGGTAGTTGAATTTTGATGTTTTCACGAAGTTGTGGCCTTTTATTTTGTTCGTTCTAGTTAACAACATTTTGATAACTTTTTTGTTGTTCACAGATGTTTTGGTTTGTTCAGATGTTGTTGACGTTGCCGCTTTGTCACTGTTATGGTGTTGTGACTGTCTATTTTGTTCTGGTTAAGAGCCTTTATTCTTCTGTTAGATGCGGAAGCATCTTATACTCGCGCCTTGTAGTGCGCCGTCCGCGCCGTCCGCGCCGTCCGCACCGCTTCTCAAACATTCGACAGCTGACGCGCGCGCATGCGCCGTCGCGCCGTCGCCCACTCTTCCACCATCTGCGCATCCCTTCCTCCTCTACACACCGCGCGCGCTTCACTCCTCCACCATCTGTGCACCCTTCCTCCTCTACACACCGCGTTCGACATCTACAATTCTCCTGATTCTCCAGTGGACGCGCATGTGGCGTCGCGCTTCGAGAACATTCAACAGCTGACAGTGCATGCGCCGTCGCGCTGCATATATACTCAAGGTCGGCGCTCGCTCGCTCAGTTGCCGCTCGTCGGTTGGTTTGTACGGCGCGTCGACGTCCAAGGTCGCGGTGAAATGAATTCCAACGAATCCACAAACACAATGATCGACGTCCCTTCGACCAGCGCCGCCCTTTCGCATACGTGTGTACGTGTTCACTCATTTAACACCCCCTCCTACAACCACGTTAACCAATTTAGCCATCGACCCAAGTATGTCGCAATTTAACACCCCATTTCACAACCACGTTAACCAATTTAGCCATCGACCCAAGTAAGTCGCACTTTAACACCCCGTTAACCAATTATATGCTCCGCATCCTCCTCAGTGTTCCCCCGAGGGAAGCTGCGGGCAATTTTTTTTTCTTGCTCACTTTTAGCTCTTTCATATGCTCTGATTAATGGGTGGCTAAATCTCGGTGTTCTTTACAGCGTTGGGGTCTTTTATTAGATGCGAAGCAGCTTAGGGTCGAGCTCAATCTGATGTGCACGTAACCACGCCTACAGCGCACGCGCACCGCGCCCCATCTCTCTCCTTCTCTACGTTCCCCACTCTCTCGCCTCGCAACCCGACGCAGGCAGTGTTTGCAGGCGAGTTTCTTGATTGAAAAAAAAATTGCCCGCAGCTTCCCTCGGGGTAACACTGAGGAGGATGCGGACCATATAATCGGTTAACGGGGTGTTAAAGTGCGACTTACTTGGGTCGATGGCTAAATTGGTTAACGTGGTTGTGAAATGGGGTGTTAAATTGCGACTTACTTGGGTCGATGGCTAAATTGGTTAACGTGGTTGTAGGAGGGGGTGTTAAATGAGTGAACACGTACACACGTATGCGAAAGGGCGGCGCTGGTCGAAGGGACGTCGATCATTGTGTTTGTGGATTCGTTGGAATTCATTTCACCGCGACCTTGGACGTCGACGCGCCGTACAAACCAACCGACGAGCGGCAACTGAGCGAGCGAGCGCCGACCTTGAGTATATATACAGCACGACGGCGCATGCACTGTCAGCTGTTGAATGTTCTCGAAGCGCGACGCCACATGCGCGTCCACTGGAGAATCAGGAGAATTGTAGATGTCGAACGCGGTGTGTAGAGGAGGAAGGGTGCACAGATGGTGGAGGAGTGAAGCGCGCGCGGTGTGTAGAGGAGGAAGGGATGCACAGATGGTGGAAGAGTGGGCGACGGCGCGACGGCGCATGCGCGCGCGTCAGCTGTCGAATGTTCGAGAAGCGGTGCGGACGGCGCGGACGGCGCGGACAGCGCACTACAAGGCGCGAGTATAAGGTGCTCCGCATCTAAAAGCCGACTGCTCACGCTGCACAACTATTCACTAGCCATTACACGGATCTTGACCTCCAAGGTAGTGCTGGTGGGAGATTTCTGCTGTGCGTTGTTGAACAATAAACACTCGCAGTGTACGCGATAACTAAAAGCGTACTGCGGGTCTCTGTGTCCAATGGGAGTCGTCTGCCTCTCATTTCTCATTAGCAGCGAGTGGCATGTTCCAGTGGTAAACACCGGTCCATAACTGCGTACTTCGCGTCTCCGCAGGTTTTTCTCCTGCGCAACGCCGCAGCGAGCGCCAGCGTCAACACCGTATGTGTAAGCGTTAGCGCCCGCTGCTTCACATCCACACATGGTTTCCTTTCCCGGGAGATGGCGCTATTTTAAAAAAAAACGTGTGCGCGCTGTGTACGCTCTGTAGATGGCATAGAGTTTCTCAAAATTAACTACAGGGCACTCTGGCACTGCGATCGTTCAGCGACTATGGGAACGATGGGTAGTACACACATTTGCCTAGTTTTCGTACTTGCGGGCGGCGAATCGTACTTGCGGTTTCGTTTATTGCTGTGTTTCGGTTTTGTTTTTAAAGAAAGATTGAATGCTTTTGAACTTCGTAAGCCAATTTGGAAAGTAAGTCTAAAAAAATAAAATGGTGAAGCGCAACCGCTGAGCATTTGCTAATACTTGTTTCGTAAGAAAACAGCTCCAAGCCACACGAACACACACGGAGCCAAAGGCAGGCCAGAAGTACGAAGCTTAGACAAACGTGTGTACTACCCATCATTCCCATGCTCGCTGAAGCGCCGTGCGTTGCAGCTCCCATAGACACTAGCGCCAGAGTTCCCTCTAGTAAGTATTGTGGGAAACTCTATGGTAGATGGTATTGCGCACGGATTTTTCGCACTTGCGCTTCTACTATGGGCCACGGCGAGGCGAGCCTCGACAACAATGGTCGGACATTGCGCGACCGCACACGGTCGCCCCAAAAACCCTGTATCATGTGCGAAACATACGTATTTATTTTTTCGAGTTGTCACATGCAATCGGTTCGTCATGTTCTGAGAGTGGACGATGGCGACAGCGTGCACATGAAGACGACTTCTAGTGGGAGCACACTCAGGTTCTGTACGCGTTTTATTCTTTCTGTCTTCGGCTTCTGCAACACTTTTCTTGCAAGGCCACGTAAGTCCATCGCAACGCCGACAGCGTGCTGCACGTTCCGGTCAGAAGAAAAAGGCCCGAATAGTTTCCCAGGTTGTCTCTGAAGTAGCCTGCGCAGTACAACAAAACCAAAATACATATCGGGGGTGAGTGAATGGAAGAAAAAAGGAAAGGGAAACTTGCGATAAAGACACAAGCGTTAATGAGAACATGGTGCTTCGCCGTACTGAGCATATACCGTAGAAGCGGTCATTAAGCGCACAAATTTAGGGAAACTGATAGCATAACGCTTGATTGTCGGGCAAGATACATTCACTTCAACTTGTGCGGTATAGCGCATTCGACTGATTTCCGATGAGGCAACTTGAAAGGCCGGAAATTTACATTTCCTCTTTCAATAGCAACGTGTGCCCGATAATTCAAAACTGTCACAGCTACGGATTATGGGGTTTACACTCACAACTAATAAACTTTTGAGCCGATGAAAGAGCACTGAACTACGTAAACTGTTGCGAAGTGGCAGTCAGTTGCACAGAACCCAACAAAACGCATGCTATTTATTGTGACGTAATTGCCACCTAAATGACACAACCAAAAAAAGTATTCACATGAAAACAAAGTTTCTTTTTGTTTGTTTTTCATGCACTTCAGCGGCAATCATGTCCTAAAGTAAAAACCAACTAAGCCATGAGCATTTTCTCCCAAAACATGATATTGTGACGGGCCGACCACAAGTATAGTATCCTTCAACACGCATTCAAACACGCAAGTATCCGAACGTATCGATAACTTAAAAGAAAAGTACACTATGCAAATTACGCGATATTCATTAAGCTGCCTAAACTTGAGAGAAAGACTAAGCTTACGAATCCGTGAATAGCATTTATTATACTTCCTTTACCTGCACTTGCCTGTTAAAGCTGGCCTCGGCAGTCCCGTCAAGCCCACTAAGAAAGAACTCAGTCCGTAGGCAACACTGAAGCGACCGATGTCCACCACCTCCATGTACAATACCGGGATCAGTGGCAGCGTTGATCCGTTGCACCAGCCCGCCACTCCGGACACGATCACGAGCAGCACGTAGGAATCGCCAAACGCGAAGGAAAAGTTAGCGGCCGCCCAGACCGTCATACAAAACGCCATCAACGCCTTCCTGGATAAAAATTTCCTGTCTGTGATCCATCCCGAAGTCAGCCGTGCCGTAAGGTCCATCCCGGTGTACGCCGAGATTAGAGTGAGTGCCCTCCATCGGTTTATGCCGTGGTCCATGGCGAAGTCAATGATAACTGTGGAGAACGTCATTGAGTTCATGACGATAACCATTTTAGACAGAACCACGACGTAGTATTTGGCGAGTGCGAGGAAACTGAAGAGTTCCTTAGCCGCCAGAAGGGCCGACTTGGCACCTCCAGGAATACTATGGGCCGCTTCCGTAGTAGGCAGTTCCGCAGAAGCTACTGAGAGCTTGCTGGAACACTGTTCTGCATTAAGAGTTTGTTCTGGCTTCTGCACAGGAAGTGTACGCGTCGGAGGTCCGTGGCAAATGTCTTCTCTGGCGGCAGCATGACCTTCGCGAAGAACATTTCGTACGGTAACCACTGCATCCCCCGACGAGCTAGCTCTCGTCTTTGTTGCTGGGGAATACCGTCCGCAGGTGAAGTTTTCGTTCACGCTCAAACATCGTGCGCTGCGTGTAATCGCGTGCACATTTTCCGTCGATATTGTTCCGTCGGCGGAATCACTCGACTCAAAAGCTGCATTTTCCAAGCCTCTCTTCCAGTTGTGCTCCGGTATGAATGACACCTCATTTTTACTCTGCAGCGATCCGCTGGTTGCTGGTGACTTGTTCGCCGCCTCCACAGCGTTCGAATTCTGGAGGTTGTGTTTAGTCCCATCCGCCGTTTTTTGTGTCGACTGAACAGGCTGCTTCGGCGCCGGTATGCGCTGCAGCAGTGTGCCGGCAGTTGCGTTCAGTATGGTTCCGCCGGCGAGCAGGAATGCGCCTCGGAAACCGAACTCGTCAAAGAAAAACTGAACGGTGGGCGGAAAGACGAGACCGCCTATGGAGAAACCGGCCATGTTGAGTCCAGAGGCCACAGCTCGATACTTGGTGAAGTGCTGATTGATCACTGTACTTGACAAAGACAGCTGGCCTACGCTGAGTCCTGAATGAAGTAACGACAAAAAAAAATGGCACCGAAACATTGTAGGTATCGTGCAGTTCAGCCTGGGTGTTTGCATAGGCTTGTACAATAGAACCATGCTTATAATAATCAGTGAACTATTGTGCTGCTGCTGCTGGGTCGTCGCTTCAACATCAAATAAATATAGCAGAAAACATTTGAAGTAGCTGTGAAAGACAACGACAGCTTTTTCGGGTTGACCACTTGATATCCTCAGGCCAATTGTGCATGTAAACTCTGACGGGTACACAAGCAGACACAACAATAAGCGACAATATTGATGTCCTTCACAACGCCGAATGATACTCATATGGTTTGTATAACTAGACTTTGTGCGCAAACTTTAGTTACAAACTACATCTCGAGGTTCATATCGAGTATACACCCGTTAAAGTTCTGTAGCAACCTCCACTATTACTCCACTGTGGGCAACTTCATAGTAATTACCAATTAAGTACCCTACGCTCGACGCGGATATGTGTTGCTGTCAGGACAGTGGGCAAGAAGCAAGTGCTGTCAATGTATGATCTAAGTGGGCGATCGTGTCTGCATGGGCGTAGCCATTTTGTTTCGTCATTACGATTATAGCCATTTATTGATGCAATAATTAAATGCATATGTACATGTTTAACAAGCGTGGAAGTCTTAACTCTTTCCAATTATCCCGCATTGTCAAACAGAACTACGTTTTGCTGCGCAAGCATGTGGTTTGCTTAAGCCTCGCAGCTTCCACCCAGCTGCAAACAGCTTGTGAGGGAGAGTATAGCCGAGAACAATGGTCTCTGCATGGGAACGCGCGACTGTCTTGGTTTTTCGTGCGAGTTCGTCCAACTATCAATGGTGGCCGAAGTTAGAAAATGAGTGCTTTTCAAAATACGTTTCAAGGCTAGGTGAAAGTTGAAACTATGCGCTGCGCAATTTTTTCGAGTCACTTTTAAAAAGTTATATCAGTATCATGCTTTTGCAGTGTGCCATCTTAATACTCATAGCGTCCTTCTATTGAAACCGCTCGTGATCGCACGCGCATATGGTCGCAGTAAAATAAGAAGACCAGACTTTGCCATGCCATGCCACGCCACGCCTCGTCAGGTTTTACTTCGCTTGGCTTTCACGAGAGGCTTTGGTGATGATTAAAATTACAAAACGGTACAAAGAGAAAAAAATTACAATAAATTTTACAGAGAAATGTCAGACGTGGGATTCGAACCCACGCCTGGAATGCCGGACTGCAACCTCATTGCAGCGCCTTAAACCACTTTTCCATCCTGACAGCAGAACAAGTTCCGAGATACGTAAACATGTGTCAAACGCAATTCGTCACAGAAGCACTCGACTCGGTTCTGTTCTTAGCTTCAGATATGAACAGAGACTTCCATTTCGTAAGTTCTTCACGCACACAAAAGCCACTCTCGAGCGAGTGCTGCTTCAACGGAAGCATGCAGTTCATTTTGCCAGGTTATTTAAGTTACAAAAATCAACGATAGAACACCACCTAACCTGACTCATATTTCCCAACCCAGCAGCAGTCGCATTATGCTTTTGATAAGATAACACTGCGGGAATGCGCTTTATCACCAACACTGGTTAGATAAACCATTTACCGTAAACGACTCCGTACAGAAGGGCAAGGTACGTGACGCCGGTGGCAAAGAAGCACAAGGACACCGCGATAGCAGCGACAAGGCACGCGGTGAAGGTGATCTTCCAAACGACCACACGCCTCGCGAGTATGCCGGCTATCAGGGCTGCAAAGAGACGACAGAGTTGATGCTGTGAGTGCTCCGTGAGGGGTAGCCACTATCTTTCTATTTCCGCGAGAACATCTGAAGGCCTTTCACGATAGTGTGTCGAAATATCGAGCACTATGCATGAATTGCATCACCTCGTTCGTGATAGCACGTGTGACCATGAAACTGCGTTAATTGGTACTACTAAACGGTGAGCTCAGTCTGCCTATCATCAGTATTTAGCTTTTACACGGCATCATGGGTTTCGAGATTAATGGGAGCAATGTCACTGCAGTTTGGTACCTTCGCTTTCTGACTACATTGCTATAGCTTTGGTCACATATGATCATATGTTAACAGAAGTCCTTCGCTTTTTTGTGGACGTGTTGCGCAAAGTGAAGTCCGTGATTATGAGGGCTACCTGTTTGAAGTGGGAGTGACAAAGTATGAATTCTGTCCGAGCCAAACCTCCATAGGCACAACGTTCGGTGATTTAATGTCAAATTATCTGTCATTCGCCTTTAAAGACTGCACGCATGGTATTGGGGGGATTAGAAAAAGTGGGTTACGATTTAGAGTACAGGGTACTCTGCTACGGGAGAGTTTAAAGCCGTCCCCGAATGGTATTTGGAAAAGGTTATTGTTGGGCTAGCCGGTTAACAGTTAATAAAGGCGTTGCAGCAGACAGAGTCAGATACTGTCTACCTCATTTGTGCTGCTTTCAACACATGTAACAGTGCGCAAAACTGAAAACGACGACAGAGACAGAGTCAGAAGAGCGCTGACTTCCATTTGTTTATTCCCATGTCAGCGCCCTTCATAAACGCTTGTCTCGCGTCCTCTTCAGTGTTGTGCGCTGTTACTTGTGCTGAAATGAACCAACTTGTCCAGCAAGCAAACACCCTTGGGTTCGTTTTACCTCACACTGCCATCGCTTCATTATACATGTCACTTTATAACAATGACGCACTGACATAACGGAAATATTCGTGGCTTTCGCTTCATGCTAAAAAATGTCGACTTTTTGTCATGTATACCTGTCGCGTATTCTTTGTGTTTCTTCGTATGTGAGTTTGCTTCAGCGTTACAATTTACGCCAGTCGGCAAGCACAAAGTTTCCCAGCAAGACGCTGCATACATTATGAGGTTATATGTACGATGTGTTCCGCGATGATGGCATTTAGCGCAAACATTCAGACAAGAGACCAACAATAAAATCTAGACGCAGTGCACTCCTCCAACTAACTTTTTTTAGAGGAACACACAGGTAAGCCTACTAAAGTACCAAATAAGAGAGAAACAAAGAGAAGACAAAAGCGAGATTATTGTGGCTGAAGAGTTCGCATGGTGCGCCGACGCATTCGTAAGCACGCCGTCGCTGCACCTTTGCGACAAAGAGCTTTTGTCTACGATGCGGCGTAGGGACGGGGGCAGTATGGGCACGACGCTGACGCGTCCAAGCGTGCATATTTTGGGTTTTATCTACTTTTTTCGGTAAACTCCTCATCTTTTGCTTTTTTTGTCTTCTCGTATTTGTTCAAACTTCTGCATATATATATATATATATATATATATATATATATATATATATATATATATATATATATATATATATATATATATATATATATATATATATAGTGGGAGTAATATTTCAATGGGCCAGTTAGTCTTTGTGAAGGTATGGGATATGGCACAACGGGAGCGTTGTCAACAAGGATAAATATATTTATTTCCCAACAGTTTCGGGAGGGGTCCTCCCTTCATCAGGGGATGAGTTATACCAATCTCAAATCAGAGGGATTCCTTTTTCTCTGATTTGAGATTGTATAAAGCTGAGCACCATCAAACTGTACCTTAATTCTGATGAAGGCCAGACTCTAGGCCGAAACGCCAAAATAAACCACGTTGTGACCGCTCACGGAGGATTTACTGGACTATATGCAACGCTACGGCCACTCAACCACCATGCCTGCCTACATATATATATATATATATATATATATATATATATATATATATATATATATATATATATATATATATATATATATATATATATATATATATATATATATATATATATATATATATATATATATATATACATATTTCTGTGTGTGTGTGTGTGCCAAACAAATAAATTTTATTCAGAAGAATGCACTGCGTCTGCGTCCTCTTGTTTGTCTGTTACCTAGTTTTTGCACTAATACCGTCTTAACTCACAGTGTTACAAATCGCCCAACAGGCAACGTTGCTGATGTGTTCCTATTTGTGTTGTCATAAGTCAGCGTGGCGGTTTTAAGTCGTGCAAGGGAGCCTTACAATGTTGTTATAGTATCAGCAAGTAACCCGGCTGCTGCTCTGTGACTCCCCATATATCTGCTTGTCAGCGCTGTACGTTCAAGTACTATTAAGCTGAAGCCCGCACAAAATGAACGTGCGAGTGAGTGCCCGGAATAAACGCTTTGAGTTCGCTATGCAGGTATGGGGCTATGCTCAAGAATTTTAATGTGATAAGAACATTATATCACGGCTTCCTTATCATCCGTTACAGACACAACGACCAAACGTTAAAAAAAAATTTAATTTTGAACGAGGTGGTGTTTGAACATTATCCTCGTAAATTGGAAGGGCTGTTTCGTTGCGCTACCTACGACTATATTAATGACCAAACTGCGGGCCGCGCTATAACATTCTCAACACTCAGTGTAGTATGTACGCTTCAACTACGGGTGTCACACAATTCGGAAGTGTTTAGAAAGTGAGATTCCTTACAGGTACAGCCGCCCAAAACTATATATCGTCTGCAGCGGCGGACTTTTTGAGCACCACATGATGGAAACGAAGTTCCTGAGGATGGTTGTGAGGGCACGTAATATGTGGCAATGCACTGGCCTGCATCCTTTCTGGAACTTAGTTCAGTCATACGACGAAGATACACATAAAGAAATGGCCACTGACGAACAATAATAAAGATTAGGGAGACTGTGCATCGTACGGGGCACTGTAGAGAAACAAATGTGGGACATCATAAGCCTTCTACACGTAGGGTGCAGGAGGGGATGTCATTGTCACCTGCAGTAAAGTAGCAGGTAACCGCCAGGGTCACCGGCCAGGCGGCCTCTTCCCGCGTCGTCTTGAAGGTCTCAATGATGCTCACGTACACCACGGCTGTGGATCGAATCATGGTGAACGAGAAGACGTTCACCCAGCAGCAGCCCACGGCCACGAGCCAGCTCCTCGGCGAGTCCATGGCGCGATTGTTGCGCGCTTGGCGTCGACCGCTGCCGCACTGCGGTCCCGTTCGCTTTACGGCCGTGTACCTCTTATCTCCATCCTTGACAGTAACACAAAGGCCGAATGGTTGCTACGTTGTCTGTTAGGTCGCGTGTGTGAGTGTACCCGAAAGACACTAGCTGCTAAAAAAAAAAAGGTGAAAGACGAATGCACCCGGTATAACAGCGAAGGAAGCAGTACAAAGATATCTTTTTTTTTTTTCATTAGGGAAGTTCGCGAGAAGTACGGACCGGGAAACTTTCGTGTCTTACGAGAGGTTAGTGATGGTCGTGTGCCTAACATGTTTGCAAACACGCAATGCGAAGGTTAGTAAGATGTTTCTGGCAGTCCCACTGTTGTCGAATGGTCGTGTGGTGTTCTGAAAAAAAAAACATTGTTTTTGAAACAAATATTTCGCACATGTAACCACATCGAGGGCCCGGTTGTGTTCGCCTTACGTTGTTGAAAATCTGAGTGATGGGAGAAATCCAGGAACAGGACAAAAGGTTTTGTACATCTTTGGGAAGTCTTGGTGAGGATACATAAAGATAACTGTCAACTGAGAGCAACTACTAAATGGAAGCTCTGATTCCAAAAAAATGCCCTATATGACGCTTCTGTATGACGCGACGATCATGTAAAACTTCGAATTATGTAAAACCTTGAAATCTATTGTAAGCTTTGATAATAAGTTCAATTGATTACACCCCCCCCCCCCCCCTTTCCGAGGGGCCTCAGAGCGACTCGCTCTGAAGCCCCTCCTTATCGAGTTAGCGCGATGCACCCAGAGACTATATATGATGCCGTTATCAAGAGACTTACCGCTTTGAATAGAGACATCGACCCGCCATTTGAGCTATCGAAGTAATCAGTACGTTATCCGGACATCGCAACTTTTCTTTTTCTCTCCATTCGCAAGCTAGTGGTCTCATGCTGCGGTATCGTGAGTGTCGCCAAGATAAATAAACAAAGCTGAGGTGCGTTTTCATTATTATTCGAAGAAAATAAAGTGGACAGCAAGAAAAAGAAATAAGTAAGGTACATATGGCAAGGCAAGCTCATGGGAAAAACAACTGTACGTGTTGCCAAGAGTAAGTTCATTTTCAAGAGTTAACCACGTAAACCTCAAGTACTTCAGTTCAAAGCCATGCTCCCATAATCCTTTGTGGTGTTTGTTCAGCAAGTACACAAAAAATACTCTTTACTTTTCCTTATCAACCGTTTCACTGTACATCGTCAATTGTGTCCCACGTGTTTGTTTTCTTTTTCTTTACCCTTGCATGCTTACAGGCTAGAGCCAGTTTGTTGGAGCTGTCTATCATGACCTCCTATAAGTTATAATCAACAATGAATACACGATATCAGCATTTATTTGACTATACTTCATCTCAGATGTTTCGTTCAGCACTGTAAAAGCTACAGCACCCCTTAGCCAATACGAAGGGCGTTTAGCCCCTCGTTTAGCCCCTTTTGTAAGCGTTCTCTCTTCGATTGATTTGATTCATTGATATGTGTGGTTTAACGTCCGAAAACCACCATATGAATATGAGAGACGCCGTAGTGGAGGACTCCGGAAATTTAGACCACCTGGGGTTCTTCAACGTGCGGCCAAATCTGAGCACACGGGCCTACAACATTTCCGCCTCCATCGGAAATGCAGCCGCCGCAGCCGGGATTCGAACCCGCGACCTGCGGGTCAGCAGCCGAGTACCTTAGACACTAGACCATCGCGGCGGGGCCGTTCTCTCTTCAAAGCATCTCGCTGGAAGGGTCGAAGTTTTCTGAATTGTGAAAAAGTCATGTACTTACCTCACAAATATCCATTTTATGAGATCAGCCGAGATCAATCCAGGGGCCTTCTGTTGTACTGCACTGACTGGCTCCTCAGGACATTAATAGAGATCTTTGTCTCTCTGTCTGTGTTTCTATTTGGTGTCTCTTCAAAACTATGAGTGAACTCCACGTAAAACCAGGCTAAAGCTCACTGCTTACGTCAAAAGAAAAACACGGGAACTTCGACAGATTGAAAGAGTAATAACTTTAGATGTCTGCAAATTGTGAATTTCAGAATAGAGTCGAATAAGAATCGAACACTAATCGAATAGTTGTTGCATTTTTTTAAACTGACCTAGAGTAATACTAGACATTAGTTGAAGCAAATAGCTACATACACTCGCAAAGTAACTTTACCAAGACTTTGAACTGACGAAAAATACTGCCAACGGAGGTAAGCTCGTATACCACAGTGACTACATAGTTTTTGTAGCTTTAGTTTGAAGTACAGTAGGAACTTCAGTATTCAACATGATATTTCGTCTTCACCTATAGGAATAAAACTGTGGCATCAAAATTGAATGTTAATGAGTCACCATCATCCTGACTCTCGTGATGATGACAGCGTTTACACTTTCGCTTCGGCGGTGCAGGAGTTCAAAGTAATGACACCATTATCCTGCGACCAATACATATAGTTTCGACAGTCTCGTACGAGCTTGAACCGCATGCATCTTGGTAATTGAATAACCAAAACAAAAAAATGGTCCCTTAACGTCCCAACGTTTTGTTTCTTTGGTGTTTTCCCGTCTGCGCTAATTATTCCAAAAGTATTCAAAGATTTGTTATTCATCCGGGCACCAGGTTGAATTGAACGCTATTTTAGTTCAGTGCATTTCGGGCTCTATTTCACGATTTGTGTTAAACCCCCTTTCTTTTTTTTTCTGTGATAGACCTTCAAGAACGCCTTATCCTCAAACAAATAAATAACAAAATAGTTAAATAAATTTGAATTTGTTGAATATTCACCCACCTTAAAGAAACTCCCATGGTCCCTTATGTATTTGCAAAGGATATCCGAAAGCGAACGCCTTCTTTTTCTTTACCTTCTTAGTGCATTTATTGATCATCCCTGCTCCCGTCTGAAAGCTTCCTGCATCTAATGTGCTTTTGCTCGGCCTTCAAGATTGGTGGTATTGCAACCTTTTTGTGCCTCATCTGTATTTGCACTGCCACCGTGATTCGCGCTCCTTTCGGCAATTGACGATGTCACGTGGTGATGTCATCATGTGAGGACACGTCATATTGACGTCATTAGGTGCCATTTTTATCTGTCACGTCATCTGGTGACGTGATCACGCGAATATATTTTTGCCTCACTTGTATGGACGCCACGCACGCGAGACGCCGATGGTTACCTACCGTGTTTGATGGGGCACCGATGGATTTGGTGCAAAGATTTCGGATGCCTGTGTCCGAACTTTCAATTGTTTTTTGTGCTTCAGAGTTTTCTGTCATTGGTTCACTTATGATATGCCGCTCCACCGAGGGTGTCTAGTGGAAGGGAATGAAACTCGCGCCCTTGAGCTTAAAATGAGGATGGTCTACGCATTGCTCTTTTATCTGTCTGACACAAGTGTTGTTGTTTTTTTATTTATGGGCTGTTCTGGATTCTTCGCTCTGTACAGTCGTTTTGCAATGACTGTTCTCTTTCTCAACCATGTCTCTGAACGGATTGCAAGTGCGTCATACATCTTTTTTTTTTTGTCACGTGTGCCAAGGCATATCTGAGAGAGACTTAATGGTGTCGTACGTAGCAATGAAAAGGTTATGAAAGAATATAGAGCATGAAGTAGGTCAGATCAGTTACTATGACTAGCAATAAGTATCATACATATCACTGAATTCGCACTACTACACAATACAGAAAGGCCTATATTCAAGAGCTGAGGGAGGCCTATATGGTGTACTTTATGATTATGTTTTATTGTTACCTAAGAGTAATGGTAGTGATAATCACTGTTGTCGTGCTGTGGTAGACCGGGATTGGTTCCGTGACTATTTCCGGCATGACAAATCACTAGCAGTGACTTGGTGCGTGCGCTCTGGCTACATCTATTACACTCCATAAGTAACACTTAGTTCAAGATCATTCCAATAGGCATGCGAGTTCAAATTTACGAGAAGTTTTAATTTTTTATTTCGCTTTTCTGGTTACCGTGTGCTTTTATAGCTCTGTTCTGTGTTGAGAGGCTTCTCAGCACAGAGTGCTTGATATGATGCACTGTTGACTAAGAAACGATATGATGCGCTGTTGACTTGCAATGCCTTTGCAGCGGCTATTGTGTTATAGCTGCACCAGCGAGTCCAAATGTAATACTTACAAATCGGAGTGCTTTAGAAACGAAGCCCAGCAAATTCTATGCAGTTTATTTCGTTCGTCTGTTCTGGCACCATCTTTGTCTCATGGCAACGTATGTCCAACGAATCGTGCAGAGCGCTGTGAGTGCCGAAGTTACGAAAAAAAGGCCCGAGTAGTTTCCCAGCTGGTCTCGGAAGTAACCTGTGGACAAAAACGGGAATTTCGTAAGTGCAAAAAAATGTCAGATCTCACGTACAGTGGGAATCGATTATATGCGAAGCACGAATGAGAAATGTTGATATGTCACTTTAAAATCAGCACAACGTTACGAGGTGGAGGTAAATGATGCCGTACATGACTTCCGTGTCATGATTACAATGTTTGGATGGGTCGTTTACCTTCGTCATCTATTCACGTCACGTGATACGAAATTTAGTATATGTGGAGCTAGCGAAACGGCCGCGAGCACGCTATGAGCGTGGTATGTTGTTGTATTCTTACATGACACGCGTATCAGGATTATCATGTTTGCACCAGTCATATATTTCGTCATCCATTGACGTCCCGTAACACCAAATTTGGTATAAGTGGAGCTAGCAAAACGGCCGCGAGCGCATAATGAAGGGCCCAATATACTCCAATGTAGCGTTGACGCGCGCGCACGCTGGGCACAGTGACGCTACGTTAGCAAAACGTGAGCACTCTATAGTCTGACGCCAGGCGCGACCAGCATCCGTCGGCGCGGCCCGACGGCAACTGGCGCAAAATGCGACTTGCTGCATTTCGCGACGATGCGTTGCCCAGACAACACTGCGTCTCCACCTTTTCGGGACAGAGGGACGGGACGCTGGACGTGCTGAAACGCGCATGCATCAAAGCAATGCAGCGCGGTTTGCGCCGGCGAGTATATATGGCAGGACCGGTGCCTGGCGTGGCAACGCTGGCGTGACGCGACGAAATGAACGCCGGCGAGCACGCGCACCGCGTCACGTCTAAATGTATTGGCGCCTTGCCTGAGTGTTCTCACATGACACTCATCTCATGATTATCATGTTTACACCACTCACATACCTTCGTGATCCATTGGCGTCACGTAATACCAAATTCGGCCAACGTGAAGCCAGCAATGGGCCACGAGCGCATCATGAGCGTGGCATGTAGTCATGTTGTTACACGACACTCATCTCATGATTATCATGTTTGCACCAGTCGCATATCTTCGTCATCCATTCAATTACTGTAACATCAAATTTGGTATATGTGACGCCAGCGAAACGGCCGCGAGCGCACCATGAGCGTGGCATGTAGTCAAGTTGTTACATGACACTCATGTCATGATTTTCATGTTAGTGTCTGTTGCTTGTGTTCGCCATGCAATCATGCCATACCATACAAGTTTTGCAACATGTCATGTGAACGAAACCGCCGCAAGAGCTGCAGGACCATGAAATGTAAATCATCACATTGATGACATACATATCACGATTTTCATGTTTTGACTAGTCAAATATGTTCTTCATACAGTCATGTTATGCCATACCAAGTTTGATATCGATACTATTATCGAAACGGCCAGGAGAGCTAAAAGTCGTAGGCGGCTAGACAGACAGGAAGACGGACGGACGGACAGATGGACGGACAGACGGACAGATGGACAGGCAGACGGACTGACAGACGGACGGACGGACAGACGGACGGACAGACGGGCGGACAGACGGACGGACAGACGGGCGGACAGACGGGCGGACAGACGGATAGATAGATAGATAGATAGATAGATAGATAGATAGATAGATAGATAGATAGATAGATAGATAGATAGATAGATAGATAGATAGATAGATAGATAGATAGATAGATAGATAGATAGATAGATAGATAGATAGATAGATAGATAGATAGATAGATGCGCTTAAAGTCGCCGAGGTTCGCTAAGAGATGCTTCGCATTTAAAAAAAGATCATTGTATAATTTAGCCCCGGCGAGCCTCCATCTCTACGGGGAACCTGATTTGAATTTCAATTTGTTGCCGCCTTCCAGAGACTGTAAAACAACAATGGTACTTCTTCTGCCACCCAAAAGGAAGCTTGGCCCAGCGCCACGCGCACCGTGTCGAGTGATCAAAATCCTGTATTTATGACAAAGACAAGCGGTTCCATGCGCCACTTTATTTTTTTTTGCTACTTTTTGCTACTAAAATCAGTTCAGTGTTCGCCAATGCCTTACTTTTTCGACACATACGTTTTTGTTGTTGTTTTTTTCATACTACTGACTGTTAACTGGGCCTCATCGTTTCGACAGGAAATACGTTCATCATAGCATGAGGATCTTTTGATACAGCATTGATGGGTACGCCCTCAAGGAACCTTAGCTTTGATATGTTCAGGGACACCCTCTGAACCATGGAAGACACTGTGGAAGAAAAGAGAAAGAACGGGGATGTTCAGCGTTAAGAAGTGCAGGGAGGTTGGCCTATACAAGATTCTTCGCTCTGACCAAGTATTCTACACGTTAGATGAGGTAACGAAACCAAATCATGGTGAGTGGAGCTGACGACAAAAGGAACATGTATAGCACATAAAATCAAGGTGTGCAACGTTGACCAGCACTTTATGAATTTCAATGAAGGCCCTAAAAATTTATATCGGAAGTAAAGCCTAGCGTACCGTTTTGCTGCCACTGACAACAGCTGGCTGTCGATATGTGCAGGATTATACATGAATAATCTCTGTATATGCAAGAAAGGCGATAGTCTCTCTTCTGTGTACTGGGAGTGGGCACATGCGTATCGCATCTTCCGTAAATTTCGCAACGCTTCTCGGAGCCCGAAAACATGTTTCGCGAATGATATAGTCTAGATTATGCATAACCCAACGGTACATAGCTTGATTAGTTTTGTTGGCCGAAGTATTCCCTTATTACAGACTTGGCATATTAACAACAAGTAAGTAACGTTATGTGAAGGTTGCTGTTAATTTAGTGAGCTCATGCATCAAACGCTTACTTTTTTGTTTACCTGTACTTGCCTGTTACTGATGGCCTCAGCAGTGCAGTGAGTCCCACTATAAAGGAGCTGAAACCGTAGGCCACGCTGAAGCGGTCGATGTCCACCACTTCGGAGAATAGCACGGGGATCAGCGGTTGCGTCGACCCGTTGCACCAGCCGGCGACACCGGACAATATCAAAAGCGTGACGTAAGAGTCGAGATACGCGAAACAAATGTTCACGCACGTCCATGACGCCAGGCAAAGTGCCATAAACGTGCTTCTCGAGAAGATCTTTCGGTCCGTGATCCAACCAGACGAAAGCCTGGCGGTCAGGTCCGTGACAGTGAACGCCGAGATCAGAGTGAGCGCTTTCCATCTGTCTATGCCGCGATCTAAGGCGAAGTCTATGATTATGGTCGAAAACACGCTGGCATTCGTTATTATCACAATCTTGGCCAGAACCACTGCATAGAACTCGGTGAGCGCGAGAAAACTCAACAGTTCTTTGACCACCAACAATTTAGACTTCAGGCCTTCTGGAGGCGTCCGCTCCTCGCTTTCAGCTGTCACTTCGGCACGACTCGCCGAGAGTTCGTTACGCGAGTGTTTCCTGCTACACGTTTGCTTCGCATTGTTAGCGATAAACTGGGAGAGTGTTCCACGATCTTGCGTGTTTTCATGGTCTATGTGTTCTCTTAGGCATAGGACCTGGGTGGCACCTGTTGTCGATGTCATCGCCGACGCTGCTCGTCTCCTCGTCTCCACAACTTCCCGTAAACTACCAGATCGTTCATTCGTGCTCGAGAAACGCACCCTGCATAGAACCGAAAGCTCGACTTCCACCGAGACGTACCCATACGTTGTTTCACAAGGCTCGAAGCAGCCATTTTCCACGCCAAGTTTCAGACTGCCTCTCCCGCATGATTCACCATTCACGTTTTCTATGCAGTCAGTGCCGTCCAGCACACTGACAGAGCGAGTGCTTTCAACTTGAACATTCTTGTCCACGTCACAATCCGATGCCCAGTTCACACAGGCGGTACCTGACTCACGTATAATTCGACCACCTACCTCGGAAGATTCAGCGAGTTTGTCATCAGTTTGATCAGGTTGTTTTGGAGCCGGTATGCGCTGTAGTAGTGTGCCGATTGTCCCATTAAGTATTGTTCCTCCAGCGATTAAGAATGAGCCCCGGAAGCCAAATTCGTCGATGGCGTACTGCAGTACTGGTGGAAAGATGAGACCGCCCAACGATAAGCCAGCCAGGTTAAGTCCGGAAGCGACTGCACGGTACTTGTTAAAGTGCTGGTTGATCACCGTGTTGGACAATGTCACGTGGCCGACACTCCACCCTGCATGGTAGAGAATGTCGAGCAAAAACAATAATGTAGCGATTATTGTGCATTGTCAGGCGCTTTTGGCACAGGACTGTGGACACAATATGTTGCGTGAGCCACAGAAACACGCTTAAAAGGCATACGACTTTAAAACGTTACGTTTATCCTACGTCATCAAGGTAGGCAACTCATCGTGGGCTGTGCGAATAATAAATAGGACCTGCAGAATGCTTCTTTTCTTACATCAAGAAAAGTTGTCCTTGAGTTTAGCAATCTTTTAGTCTTCTTTATTGACACTGTTTAGTTTCGTTACACATGTATTCTTTCCAAGATACTCGAGGTTTGAGGAAGTGATTATCATTCGCTTTATTTGGGTTCGCAACAACAAACCAATGCAGGCCAAAACTGAAGCTATGGACAGCGCATTTCTATATATGCAAAAGCGATTCCGGTAGAGGGTGGTTATTCACAGAAGAAAGTAATAACATACGTAGCTTAGGAAATGACAAAGACATTCTAGAAAAGCCCATGAACCACATGGCGTGGAATTGAACGAGAAATAAATAAAAAATCCCGGCATATGCACGAAGTGAATGATGATGAGTGGGCGAAGTAGTGAGATCGTTTGGTGTAACCGTAACTCGACCCACCCGTGACATCGACCACTCAACCATGTAAATGAGTGGCATAACGATGTACAGTAATCTACAATGTTTATTGGTCATAAGCGGTATGTTATGTTGAGTTGCGAACTTTTCTTTGCTTTCATTATTGCTGCCTTGTTTCCCGCCTTCTAGCCTGAAGTTGGCAAATACGAGATCTGGGCACGCCCTTCTGGTGATTTTTCGGTTGGCTCCAGTCATACGAAATGCACAGTAGAGCATATCGAGACGTCATATACTGCACAAGTCAACCGTTGTCCATGCTCGTCAGCACCTTCATCGTCATAAGCGTCATCGTCATGGCGCATAGAGGCCATAGCTTGCATGTGCTGTGCCGCGATGACAGAAAGAAAATGTGTGGTCTGAAACGCACTTGTTCTTCATCGTCAGCAGCATCCTCATCGTCATCGAGGGACGGTGGCGGACTCGTCTCGACCATAACAGGCGTAACATTAAGAAAGCGCAAGACAGCATGATGACTAAGTTAATCATTAGACAGCAGAATATGTCCGACCACAAAGATAGCTGGTATCCCAGTTGACATTTAGCAATAGACATGGATCTGCTCCGGTCCATGCTGAGTTGAACATACCGATGGTCGGAACAATGGTGGGGACATCAAGGGGGGAGACTCAGTCGAAGGCAGCTACAAAATAAAGGGAGATACAAAACTGAGAACCTCGCAAACATAAAATTGAATAATCTGGCACAATGTAGCCTTTGCCTTGCAGTAAGCATAAGGTGCTCATAATGACGATAAAGTAGTGTTGAGTCGGATTTTGTTTTAATGACCTCCGATCTGACACTGTCGAGAATACTGAAGTATATTTCGACGTTGTCACACTTTGCGTAAACGTAGGAGGCATTGATACGACATCTGTTTGTCGGCAAACCTCTTGACTCATTCGTACAACAAGGTCCTCACCATGAACAACTCCGTACAGTAGGGCAAGATAGGTGACTCCGGTGGCGAAAAAGCATAACGATACAGCGATGGCTGCGACCAGGCAGGCGGTGAAGGTAATCTTCCACACTGCCACGTACCTCGCAACGATTCCCGCCACCAGGGCTGTAAAAGAAAAAAAAATTGTAGTTAAGAAAACTCCTCGCGTACATGACCCTGAGTAATGACAATGCAACTGCGGAATGGTTTTTGTTGAGGGGGCGAAGTTTTTCGTGGACGCTACAAGAAACGCTAGTGCTAATTTTCTAAATCTCTGGTGTTCCTGAAAACTATAAAATGTTGTTGAGCTAATTGATTCGTACTGAAGAAATATTAAGGACGCAACCCAAAAGATAGGGCATAATTTTTCTGTCTATGTGGGTTGCGTCCTTAATATGTATTCAGCATGTTCCATCAAAGTGCTGATCTATGTGTCATGATTGTGTTCGTCGTCCGAACATCGGAATAAAGCGGGCTAATTATCCAGCAGATGCCACCTTACCTTGAGTTGAATATCCATATCTGCTTTTTTCGTATACTGATTTGCATGTTTATAAATATAGACGTCATAAAAAACACTAAAACAGAATGGCTGTTTTATTGTTGCGATCATGAGTGTGTTCGTCAAGTTTTATCTTTATTCTGTATCTACGTTTTTCTTTTTAAATTCATTCGGACATTCATACGTAATCGCAGTTGGAGCAACTATGGTGCATAGTTGAAATTTCTATTCAACTAAAAATAAAAACTGAAATGTATGCAACGAAGTAAAGGTGCAATTTCATTCAAAAAAATGTGTATTTTAGGACCAAGCTACACTAAGAATAGACCATGTTATTCAAACCTTAATCTCCATCCTCGGCTTTACTTGACTCGATAACAACTTACTCATATTTTAAGATATTCCGAACTGCGCTGGAAGAGCTCTTACCTGCCATATCTACTGAGAATGACTCTACGTACAGTGAAGGTAACACAAACTAATTCGTCTAACTTCTATGCCGAAAACATACACTTTATTCAGCTGTGGTTCTTCAACCTACCCCTAAATATGAGTACACGGGTGCTGTTGCACCAATCCCTTATACAGATGCGGTCGCCGTGGCAAGTAATCGTACCGGCGCCCTCTTTGTACTCGGTAGCGCAACACTCAAGTCGCATATCTACCATGGTGAACTTGTCACAGTAGCACAAGGAAGCAGAGAGCAATCACCTGCAGTGAAGTAGCACGTGACAGACAAGGTGCCCGGCCAGATGGCTTCTTCCCGTGTAACATGGAAGGTATCTATGATGCCGACGTATACTATGGCTGCCGACCGATAAACGACGACGAAAAAGACATTGACCCAACAGCAGCCAGCTGCCACGAGCCAACTCCTGGTGGAGTCCATGGCACAATTACTGCAGTCGTCGTCCGATCATCGAGCTGCGGTGCGCCCTCACGAGTTTTATGTCGCTTCATTCCTTATCGGGTTGGAAAGAAACACGCACTGTCTTTGCGGCCGCAATGAGCTTCGCAACGTTCGTGCGTGTGAGACAACGACGGAAGGATATTATGCTACCCGCAAGGGCCTCGGGGAGACTGCGTTTTCTTCGTATGCAAGGAGCAAACTGTCTTCAACAGAAAGGCAATGTGACGATGGGCACTGAAGAGATAAGATAAGTGTGGCTTTTTATGTCTAGGTATCTTAAGCCTTGCGCGGGCTTTAACAAACGAGTGAAATTATTGAGCTGGAACGCATCCATGTCCCCTGGTGTGTTCGAGCATACATCCGTCCCATATGATAAGAATCACGAAGCCCTTGATGGTTTCACAAATGCGAATGCACGAGTGTTGCCAAGCAATTTTGAAATCCCTACATCACGGTCAAAATTACCATACACAATTTTCATTGCCCTAAATTTTACCCTACTCCTAAAAACAGCTCAATGTAACAATAAGGTTAAGAAGGAAGGGGAGGGGGCAAAGTTCTTAGGCCATGCTCGCATAGGAATACGTGGGATAGTGGCCTGGAAACGTTTGAACCCCCCCCCCCCTACATGCATCACTATACGACATTTGCATGTGTAGTGGCACCTAAGTCGTAAGCAACCTTGAACATCGCATCGAAAATTAGTTTTAAAGAATGTCCCAGCTTTGCCGCAAAGGCAAAGCAATGAACGTGATAGCAACGAATTGGAAGGTAACGCGCAGAATGGCAAGCAAATTGAAACGTGCCCCGCGTTTCTTATGGACAAATGACGCAAGAAACGTACTCTGTACCTGTACAGATGAACACGAATAAGCGTCTCAGATGTTACTTCGCTGTGTTTGAAACAGTCTGAAAAGTGCGCCCTTTTTCGCAAACGGAGACTGAGAAACGATTGTAGTGACCTTTGTGCGCCCGGCAACTACAATAGAATCGTTCCAGTAAAAGCCCAACGCCAGCCAAGGCGTACGGTCCTCCCCACCAAGATATCATAAGGGCGCGCGAGAGAGCGTCCACTCCCCTCCTCTCCGCGGGTCAAAGTACGCGTGGAAGATAAAAGCGCGCGCCGCCTCTTCGTGACGATGTGACGACGTGTGCTCATTGCGCCATCTTGCTGATAATGCTGAAAACACAATAATCCCTCCCCCCCACCCGATATGCCCGTCAATAGCAGTGAGTGGTAGATATGATTAGCTTGCCGTTTGATCGTTGAAAGAGGTGCTCCTCAACGGCTCAGTGGTTAACGCCTTGCATTCGTGACTCAGAGAAGCCACGTTCGTTTCCGCGTCACGGAATCTTTTTCTCGATTATTTTTTATTGTTTTTACATGTATATAGATACGTATACATATACGGTGAGTGACGGTAACGTCGACTTCGACGCTGGCGGCAAAATCCAGTGGAGAGTGTCCGTATAATTGCTATCGCAATATAAACTTGGTGCTACAACATCTACCGCGATGAAACATGGCTTGAAAACTGCTGTTCTGGAAGAGCTGGCTGGCTATTTAAGCCGCGATGCTCCTCCCAAGTTCTATTGATGACTGACAATGCCAGCGCCGCCACCCGGGCGAACAGAGAAGCACAAATTGGCAACGTTTGCGGAACCACCCGATCGCCAGAGAGTCAGCCCACTGCCCTCTTCTAGTACACTGTACCCCTATAGGTCATGTGTAACACCGTCATTCGTTCAAATCATCATGACAAAAAAAAGAAAGAAAACGTGGTCCATACCAACACCACGTCGCTGAAGCTGCGCTGCAGCAGGCAATCGAAACTTATAGTACCTCCAAAGTTACATTTGAGAAATCTTTCGCGGTGAGGAAATCATGTGTTGGCAGATCATAATCGGCATCTAATAGTGGCGTATGGCTATACCTTTATTATTCACTCGTGCTGCACCTTTTTATGCCATTCATAGCCAGTTTTTTACAAATATTTGCGACTCCAGTGCACTGATGAGCTATCGTTTTGAATCTTCTTTCTTTGATAGTAGCTCAGCAGCTTCCTTGGCATCCGGATACTTACACTTCTATTCATGTTTACAATTTTCCGGTCTTCTAACACATCTGTGCCGTCTACTTGACTGTTGTGAAAGTTATAATAACACTTCGCTTAAGAGTCACTCGTCGTTTCAACCAATTGATGCTGCATGCTGTCTTAATTGCCGAAGAAAGGCTGTTTTGAATGAAGTTAGTGACCATTTTAATTTATACCACCAGAACAGAATGCGAGTGATTTTTTTTGGAGGGGGGAGGGGGTCTATCTGTTACAAAACTACCTGCACACAGTCTTTCAGTACACATATTTTGTTTTCTTACCTTTTCTACAGCCACCATCTAAATTGTTCGACACCGGTGGAATCTCCGACTACTATCTCCCCAAAAGTTGATTGGCTTGAGTAATGCTGCTTTCTCGGTTAAGGCTGTCGTAACAGGTGGAAGCGAAGACAACTGAGGCACGAGGCACATATCGCTGCCTCGTGGTTGCTTCTGAAAATCGACGTTCAGGCACAGCCCAGATATCGAACTTGTGTTTGGTTCAATGGCATGCCGTTGTCAACAAAATTAATTATGTAGGCTCACAATATTCTTTGCTAACGTTTTCTACCAGCACCCCTTCTCACAATGTGCGAGCGCAGTTATTTAGTTTCGAGCTGGTTCTCGGTGATTTGGTGTATTTCGTCATCGACGTGCATCCTTCTCTTAATCGATAGCACAACCACAGCAGAGATACACACATCGTCGCTCCGCCGGTGACTCTGAACAAGCCGGCGTAGTCTCCATGATTATCTCTGAAGAATCCTGCGGATATAGAGAGGAAGCGAGACATTGCACTCGTAAGCCAGGTGGAAAGTGCGAAAGTACAACTGGACAGAGATATATAAAAAGCGTGGGGTGATATCATTATTGTACGCGGTATGCCGATTTCAGACAGAAAATACCAGGTGATCCCGAAGGTAGTACAGTCTATCAGAGCATCTCGCTGAGACACATACATGGCCATGACTACAGTATTAGCCTGCACAATGCTGACTGTCGTTATCGCTTGCTTACGTTGGCTAAATAATGACTAATACTCGCTAATTTAGCGGTAATGTAGGCTATTCGCAGTTATCACGTCGACATAGTGCCATTTTAATATTAATTTAGTAATTGAGTTGTTTTTCTTGTAATAAAAAGTTGTGCAATGGCAAAAACAAACTAGAAATAATGATCATATACGCACATTCAGGTTCACTCTAAGTGCCTAATACGAATTTCCTCGATGATTTCTCGCCTCTCACCTATATACGCGGTACCAGTAAACGTAAACTATAGGTAATATACAAAGCACTTGTGTAGCTTATACACACCAACCACTACACCACTGTGGCAGTTTCTTTCCATTCTTCAGGAATTACAGGTATACCGTACCGTGACAGGACGGCAACAGGGTTGTTACGATTAAGAATCAACACCCTGAACACAACTTGCAAATAATCACACAGAGTGCACGAACATATTCACACCACATATGTTAAGAGTTGGACATTGGTGTGCAGCACTTCGTTCGCGTTTCCCGGTATTCTTCCAGAACATGGAGCATACTCTATTTTTTTATACTCCACCAGTAACATTCAAATCGCCACAGAGACTGCTTTCACTTACCTATTAGTAAAGGCCTTGCGAGTCCCGCAAGTCCAGCGACTGCGTTGGCACATCCGAAACAGACGCCGACCTTGTCGAGGCCTACCAGCTCCATGACGAGCACCACCACAAGTATTATGGTTGAACCGTTGCACCAGCCGAGCAACACTGACAAAACCATGAGGCTCGGGTACGAGCTGCACAGCGGCATCAGGCAAAGCGATGCGCCCCACAGCGCTAAGTGCGAGCACATCATGGTGCTCTTTCGCAGGTACTTCCTGTCCGTAATCCAACCAGAGCCGAGCCGAGCCAACAGATCGCTCACCGCGTAAACTGATACCAGGTATACCCCGCTCCACGCAGATATCCCCCGATCCACTGCGAAGTCGACAGCGACAGTGGTATAGGTGGCCATGTTAAAGTGTATCACTGTGAAAGAAAAGGTTATGACGTAGTACTCAGGTAAGGAGAGAAAAGTAAGGAAGTGTTCTCCGTTGGGTCTCATAAGTCCACCGTTCCGTGGCCTACGCTGAACTTCATTTAGTCTGACTGAATCCGATAAAGCGCGTTTCTCTTCAGAAATGTAAACGTCGTCTTTCGCGCATTCGGAATCACCCGTGCTACTGGCGTTCATGGCTTCTTCCTTGTTATGGATTTCGATGTCGTGAACGTCACTGGCCAAATTATGCATCATCTGGCTACACTGGTCGACAGTGCCATTGCATCCACAAGGACGTGTGTCATGGAGTGTTTGTGGAGAATCAGAACTTTCATGAGTTCTGAGAGATCTATCTTCCCGTTCAGTGATCGCTTTTCTTTTATCTGAATCATGGGTTAAGGCTCCTCTTTCATCTTCGTTCTCTTGAGCGTGCGGTGGAGTGCGTTGCAGCAGAGCACCGACCACCGAGTTGAGGATGATGGCTCCAACGATTAAGAACGTGCCGTGAATTCCGTATTTCTCCTCCACTGCCTGCACAACGGGAGGGAAGACAAATCCTCCAACTGTAAATCCCGCGTTGGCGATGCCGGAGGCGACTGCGCGGTACTTGACAAAGTGCTGGTTTACCACGATGCTGAAGAGACTCAGCAAGCCGACACTGGTGCCTGTATGGGAATGGGAACATTAGAAAATAAATAAATTCTGGCGTTCCAAGGGGCGAAAACCACATAATTATGAAGCACTCCACAAAAAGAAGGACGGCAGGGGAGTCTGCGGCTTAATTTTCACCCCAATTAAGTGTCTTTAACCTGCTCCAATGAAAACAAAAAGGGTACAAATCAAATCAAGAACCCTACTTTGTATAATGACTAGGCTTGTGAGAATATTCGAGCACCTCGAATAACCGAACGAATACTAAGGTGTTCCAATTCATTTCGATTCGAATTTAAATTATCGGCAATTTTGAAGAATCTGAATTTTTTAAAGATGGTTTCATGAAGTAAAGACTTCTACGGATGCCCGTTTGTTTAGTAAGAATCATTGAATAAAAAGGCGAAGACGCCAATCCCAACAAAATAAAAAAATCACAGCATATTCACAAAGAAACTGATAGAGAGTGGGCGAAGCACCGGGGGATCATGATCCCTCGTATAGAAAGCCAAAGTAACGCATGGTGGCGCTGCGACTCCGGACATGCAGCGCCATCTTTGGTAGAAAAGTAGAAATCAGGGATGTAGATGGCGCGTTTTCCCTTCGCTTGCTAAGGCACGTGACAAGTCACCTCGAAAAAGAAGACACAAACCCAAGAGTTGGTGGAATGAGGAAGTTCAGAGAGCCATAGCAAAATGCCAGGAAGCTTCTAGGGAACACATATATGCTAAGCAGCGGGGTGAACTGACAGATGATGTTGAAAGAAAATCGGAAATCTGTCTAAGCTCTAAAAGGGAAGCATCGCTTCTGATCAATGAAAAGATTAGAAGAAAGGGTGCTCAGTGGCTGGCAGAAGTACATAAAAAGGATAGAAGGGAAGCTGCGAAATTTCGGAACCATCTAAACTCCCTAAGAAATGAGACGAGCCTAGAGCAGAAGTTTATAACTGCAGCTCAAGGTGCTAGGCTAGAAGGAGACGAAGCTATTGAATATATAAGAACCAGGGTGACAGAAAAATTTCAACAAAGAAGTGCCTTATGCACCAAAATAAACAAGAATGAATCAAGTGGCACAATGACTCCATTTTTACAACGAGAGTGGGAAAGGGCCGAGAAAAGGGTTCCTAGTAATACATCAACAGGCCCAGATGGCATTCGAATTAGGCTGATAAAGACATTGGGTCCGAAGTTTAAGCAAACTTTGAGAGAGGCAGTGAGCAAAATAATAATCGATGGTGAAAGTCACCGATGGATGGAAACTTAGCAAGATGAGCGTGATCTATGAACGAAAGGGGGACAAAGCTGACATAAACAACTACCGTCCTATAACGCTGACATCAGTGGTCTACAGGCTGGATATGCAGGTTATAGAGGAAAAACTGCAGGCATGAATAGAGGATGATGGGGTGCTGTGGCAACTACACAATGAGTTTCGGAAACACAGGAGGGTGGAAGACAATCTGTTCTCACTGACGCAGTGCATCGAAATAGCAGGAAAGGTACACAGGCCCCTGTGGCTAGCAGTTTTGGATATCAAGGGAGCGTATGATAGCGTAGTTCAAGAGGACTTGCGGAGCATACTGGACACACTAGGTGTGGAAGATGGAGTCCCTAATCTTTTAAAGGTAATCTATAAAGGTAACAAGGTAGTCCTGAAGTGGGAAAACAGGTATCCAAGCCCGCAGAGGTAAAACGGGGGCTTAGACAGGGGTGTCCCCTGTCACCCATGTTATTCATGATGTACATACAAGGATTAGAGGACAAATTAGAGGGAAGTGGACTTGGCTTCAACCTCTCTTTCGTCAAACAATAAAAACTCATTGAGCAGGCACTACCAGCATTGATGTAACCAGATGATATAGTGCTAATAACCGACCACAACGAAAATTGGCAGAGATTGATGAACATCTGCGGTAATGAGGTAGATAGGTTAGATTTCAGATTCAGTAAGGAAAAATCAGCAGACATGATCTTTAATGATAACGAAGACAGTGAGCTTAGAATACAGGAGGTCACGCTAGAGATAAGAGATAAATACAAATATCTGGACATTTGGATAAGCAATGGGACCGAGTACCTAAGGGGACACGAAATATACGTGACGACTAAAGGTAACAAGAATGCAGCAGTGGTGAAAAACAGGGCACTGTGGAATTACAATAGGTATGATGTTGTAAGAGGAATACGGAAAGGGGTCATGGTTCCTGGTCTGGCGTTCGGCAATGCGGTCTTGTGCATGAGATCAGAAATTCAAGCAAGATGAGAAATTAAGCAACATGGAATAGGTGGGCTTGCCTTAGCAGTTCACGGGAATACACAAAATCAGGAAATACAAGGTGATATGGGATGGACATAATTTGAGGGCAGAGAAGCTAGCAGCAAGATAAAATTTGAGAAGCGATTGAGAGAAATGGGGGAGGAGCGTTGGGCTAGAAAAGTACTCAGTTACTTGTACATGAGGAATATCGATACAAAGTGGAGGAAGCGAACCAGAAAATTGACTGGTAAATACTTAGAAAATAGCACGGGCCAAACCAAAAAGAATTATCGGTTAAGAAGAAGGTGAGACCGATATGTGGAGAATTGGCATGATTAAGAAGTCCGCACTATAGATCTATCGAACTTTAAAGCAGGAAATTGCCAAGGATAGGATCTATGATAATACTCGGGGTAGTTATCTACTGTCTGAGGCCAGGACGGGAGTATTGCGAACCAAGACATATCGGGCCAAATACGAAGGGGTAGACAC